>NC_138533.1:31958932-32588932 GCF_964234715.1 Podarcis melisellensis | reverse complement strand
AAATCCCGCCAAGTAATTCATATGTTGCTCAGGTAATGGATTCGGAGAACCTGAGTGCAAAGGTGAATTTCCCACCCCAAAAAACTAACAGAAAAGACAAGTGGGTTCATACCATTCATGAAATAATAATAATAATTGCAAATTACTGAGTGAAAGACCTGCCCCCCCCCAACAAAAGTCTGTGGATTATTGGGGGAGCAGGTGTGCCACTCATATCTGAGGACATGATGCATTTTCCCTATGATACAGGATGTCTCTTTAATACGGAGGGTTATGAAACTTGATTTCTCCCTTGACACTGATGACCCAGACTACTTATGGCACGCAAAGCTGAATTTTTTACGGTTTCCATTGCAGTTGCTTAATTTGGATTTTACAGCAATTTCCCGTTTTAATGGGCAATCTGGGCAGTTATCCTCCTTCTTTCTAAGCACCTGGATTTTAGGCACTTAATTGAGGGTAAAAACGTATATATTACAATTGGGGTTAATCCTCTAACTGGTAATGAAAGGCTGATATTAATGCCTTCTGCTTTCTCTGAGCTCCGTCTCCTAAGCAATCAATGGCTGCTGATTGCAAATTTTAATTGTGTGAGAGAGATATTGAAGCTGGTCCTCTTCTGAAGTGGAGGAACTACATTACAAGGGATTTTAGGTAAATGAGACATCACAGATCACCTACTCAATTAGGGCTGCTGGAGAACAGAAGAGCATAAAAAGAGCCCTCCTGAATTAGGCCAAAAGCCCACCTAGTCCAGCACGCTATTCTCACGGCAGTCAACCAGATGTCCACGCGGAACCCACAAGCAGGACCTGAGGACAACATCACTTTCCAGCAACTAGCATTCAAAGGCATACTCACAAGGACTTATTCATAAGGATAACCTTATCTGTGTGAGTGTCTGGAGGCGGTTGGAGGATGGATGGCGGCTAACAGATTGAGGTTGAATTCTGACAAGACAGAAGTACTGTTTTGGGGGGACAGGAGGCGGGCAGGTGTGGGGCAATGGGGCAACTGTGCCCCTGAAGGACCTGGTGTGCAGCCTGGGAGTAATTTTGGACTCACAGCTGTCCATGGAGGCGCAGGTCAATTCTGTGTCCAGGGCAGCTGTTTACCAGCTCCATCTGGTACGCAGGCTGAGACCCTGCCTGCCTGCAGATTGTCTCGCCTGAGTAGTGCATGCTCTGGTTATCTCTCGCTTGGACTACTGCAATGCGCTCTATGTGGGACTACCTTTGAAGGTGACCCAGGAACTACAACTAATCCAGAATGCGGCAGCTAGACTGGTGACTGGGAGCAGTCATCGAGACCACATAACACTGGTCTTGAAAGATCTACATTGGCTCCCAGTACGTTTCTGAGCACAATTCAAAGTGTTGGTCTGACCTTTAAAGCCCTAAACGGCCTCAGTCCAGTATACCTGAAGGAGCTTCTCCACCCCCATTGTTCTGCCTGGACACTGAGGTCCAGCGCCAAGGGCCTTCTGGTGGTTCACTCACTGTGAGAAGCCAAGTTACAGGGAACCAGGCAGAGGGCCTCCTCAGTAGTGGCGTCCGCGCTGTGGAACGCCGTCACACCAGATGTCAAAGAGAAGAACAACTACCAGACTTTTAGAAGACATCTGAAGGCAGCCCTGTTTAGGGAAGTGTTTAATGTTTAACAGACCACCGCATTTTAATACTTTGTTGGAAGCCACCCAGAGTGGCTGGGGAAACCCAGCCAGATGGGTGGGGTATAAATATATAATAATAATAATAATAATAATAATAATAATAATAATAATAATAATATCTTCCATGAGTTTGTCAAATCTGCTCTGAAAGCCACATACCACCCAACAGACCCGCTTTGAGCAAGACATCCTGGACTCACAGAAGCTGCTTTGGCTTCTGTTTGAAATCCTGGATGTCCACCTCCCCTCCTCTATCTCCTCTGCCTCCTCCAGGGCGGCAGTGGTGACCTCCATCTTGGCCTCTGCCATGGCCGTTGCTGTAGCTCCTCTGCCACTGTACTCCAGGAAGCGGGCGTAGTGTTGGTACTGACCTTTAAAGCCCTAAACAGCCTTGGTCCTGTATACCTGAAGGAGCGTCTCCACCCCCATCATTCAGGACCATCACTGAGGTCCAGCTCCAAGGGCCTTCTGGTGGTTCCATCACTGCGAGAAGTGAGGTTACAGGGAACCAGGCAGAGGGTCTTCTCGGTAGTGGCACCTGCCCTGTGGAATGCCCTCCCAGCAGATGTCAAAGAAATAAACAAATATTTTACTTTTAAAAGACAACTGAAGGCGGCCCTGTTTAGGGAAGTTTTTAATGTCTGATGCTGTATTGTTTTTAATATTCAGTTAGAAGCCGCCCAGAGTGGCTGGGGAAACCCAGCCACATGGGCGGGGTATAAATAATAAATTATTATTATTATTATTATTATCAGCAGCAGCAGCAACAAGCACACATCTGGAAGTGGGCACGCCACTGTGGGCAGCCGCTATGAGGCTGAGGAGGCTGCGAGAAGGCTTAGGGGGCCAAGACCTAGCTGCTGCAGTGGTGAGGTGGCAGGGGAGTGGCAGGCAGGGGCAAGGATGGTGGAAAGGTGGGGCAGGTGGGGGAGAAGGAGGGCAGAGATTGGGCAGGTGGGGGCAAGAAGAAGCATGGAGATCGGGCAGGTGGGATAAAGGTGGCATATAAATATTATAAATAAACTCCTGGTGTGCAGTCCACCCTGGGCAGTGGAGACACTCACTTTACAGCAGGAGTGGGGAATCTCAGGCCTGGGTTGGGGGGGTCACATGCAGCCCCCAGACCTCTCTCTCTGGCCCTCATGACTTTCACTAGGCCACACCTCCTCACCAGCCCTGCATGACCCCCTCCTCAATTGCTTTTGTGTGATTGTCCTTGAACCATGATAGTGCCTAGAGAGCAAATGGAAGGCTGCTCGTGATGGAATGTGGCCCCTACATTTTTAAATGTTACACACACACACACACCACAGAAACCAACACATTTGTCAACTAGCCCTTTGCCAGCATCTGATCCCAAAGGTGGTTATGTGAACAGAGGTACACATGTCAAGTAGCTTCTGTTGAGACATAACAACCAGTTGAACAGAGTTTGCCTCCCTGTGGAAGACACCCTTCATGTGTACATCCATCCATCTATCCAGGGCTCTTCAAACTAATGCTGATCATGCATAAGCCATGGGAGCATGCTTGACACACATGCCAGTCACTACTACTACTAGTATATTTATTTATATTATACCCCACCTTTCCCCCACTGATTCATGAAGGCCCCTTAGGAGAGGGCTAAGGACACAACGCAATTGCACTCTTTCTATGCAAGCTCTTAAGGAGGCCCTGGAGAAGGGTGCAGTGTGTGACCATGTCAGTCTCCTCAGCAGAGCTGGAAAATCGAATGAGTCTCCACAACTGAAGGGCTTAATCCCTGCCATTAGCTATTTGTAAGAGGGAAACTTGTGTGGTGTTGATCAAATCCACCCAAGCCTCAAGACTTGGCTGGGGGGGGTGCGGTCTATGAAACGGCAATGACCAGAAGCCAGAGCAAAAATAATCTCTGGCAGCATTTATCATTGCAGGTTGTTGGAAAGATCTTCATTTCGCCTGTGAAAACGAGCAAAGCAGCTCCAGCTGCCTGGCTCAAGTTCTGGCCCACTAAGTACAGAGCCAAACAGATCTGTCTCCCTCTTTGTCTTTCAGCGCCAGTTACCCCCATGAACAGGAAGTCTTCCAAAAGCTTCTCCAGAGATGCTACCAGAACTATATAATAGTGCCTAGTGCTGAACAGACGTGGGGGAGTGATAGCATTTCACTAACATTTCACTAACAACAAAAACAACACACCCAGTGTTTAAGGTAAGTCTACTCAGAGAGGTAGGGACACTGGTGGCGCTGTGGGTTAAACCACAGAGCCTAGGACTTGCCAATCAGAAGGTTGGCGGTTCGAATCCCCGCAACGGTGAGCTCCTGTTGCTCGGTCCCTGCTCCTGCCAACCTAGCAGCAATTTGAAAGCACGTCAAAGTGCAAGTAGATAAATAGGTACCACTCCGGCGGGAAGGTAAACGGCGTTTCCGTGCACTGCTCTGGTTTGCCAGAAGCGGCTTAGTCATGCTGGCCACATGATCTGGAAGCTGTACGCCGGCTCCCTCGGCCAATAAAGCAAGATGAGCGCCGCAATCCCAGAGTCGGTCACAACTGGACCTAATGGTCAGGGGTCCCTTTGCCTTTACCTTTACCCAGTTAGGTAGAATGTTGATGTTTGTTTTAATCTTTTTTTTTTTTTTGCTGATTTTTGTTTTCCAACCAAGCTGTATATAAAGTTTACAAAATAAACAAAACAAAACATGGTTTACTTCATATTTTTAATTGTATGATTATATTGTAGTAAATAGGGATGCCAGAAAATTTGAATGGAAATTGCCAGCCTTCACTTACTCATTTCGTTATCTAGAACAGAATCAATCCAGTGAATGTGATCAGCATTCGCCATTGTTTTTTCAATCTGCAAATGAAATGTAATTGATTACATTCCCCCCTCAGTCACATTACTTTTCCATTGCATTGAAATTAGTGGGACAGAACATAATGACAGCATGATTTGCATAATTATATAGGTTACATAATTTCATCACAGTGGGCAGTGAGGTAAATTAGGTGGTTTTTGGCAGAGGACGAACTGCAGCAGCATGGAAACAGTGCTGTACGTGTCTAACCCAGGTCAGGAAGGTAATCTCTCAGCACATGCATCATATTGAGATGTTCCATGAATGGAAACATACTCCTAAAGCTCTCTCTGAGCTTGAAGCTGTTGGCTGCATGGCAGAGGGAGGAAGGTTGATGGGGGTAATAATGTTTGTATGCGCCACAAGAACAATCACAATGATGTTCTATTGTCTCTCTGGGCAAGCGAGCCACTAAGACTAATGAGCTCATTTATAGCCCCTGATGGAAGTAATTGAATCTGAAAAATCAAAGCACAACATTCTTGTTTACTGCTCTTCAAAAAGCGATATTCTAATGGAATGCCATCAGCAGCTAATTGAAGCACTAATCTTGACCGGGGCCAGGTCTGTTGCCCGGATAGATAATCTATCATTTTCTTGTCTGGCAGGCAATGTATCGGCAGTGTCTGCGGGGAGAGAGACAGAGCCCAGATTAGATGGATCTGAAGAGATGCAAAAGGAAGCAACCTTCTTCAATCAATATTTTGATCATGTTGACATTAAATGTCCATCAAACGGCAGGAAGTTTTCGTTGAACCACAAGGGCACGTTTATGAATGATAGATTCGCCGCCCACAGTGTGGCAAAGAAAAGATGCTCCCTGCCAGCTGCTTCCCACACACTACAAAAGGTCGGTGTTATTTAAAATCTGTAGCCCAACCCATCCTGGAGGTTTGAAGTGGGTAATGGTAACTTAGACAATAAATGTGAACGGTAAGCAAAGACAAGCACATACACACATATATATGTTGTTCAAAGAAAGCCATGAGAAATTGCTTTGAAAAGGCCCCCTGCCTACCAGCTTAGCACTGAACACCAAATGGCAGCGTCCCACTCTTACAGCCATACATTTCTAAAAGACCTACTGCAGTTTGTTACGGAAAACACAGCTCTTAGGGTTCATATCAACAAGATCACAATATTTTTTTAAAAGGAGAGGGGAATAGGGGCAAAGGGTTATACTTGTTTCACCGGTGAAATGTTTTCTGCCAAACGAACGTTGCAGTGCAAGAAAACGCACTAAGCAGGTGGTTGGCAACTTTGCCACACAATATATCGTGCAATTGTGTTGCACAATGAGTTTCTGTGGGCACAAGCGTAGCATTGGATTCCTCTGTTGCACAACAATAAAACACATGTGTCTGCTAGTGCAAGAGTCCTTGCACGAGCAGACTGTCAGGAGCCAGCCAGCAGTCAATCACACAAAGTAAGTGAAGTTAACTCTTTATTGGCAAAAACAGGATCTGCACAGGAGTGTCACACCCAATGAACACAGCAACTGTTCTTCGGTATGTCTTGCCCCTATGAAGCCGTTGTGGGGACAGAAGGTCCCCACCTTCCCCCAGCTGCCTAAGTCCTCTCCTCTCCGGGGCTTTCCCCAAGCAATCTGAGACCGTGCCAGCATGCCTACCTTTGCTCTTCCAACTTCATGCCTCTTCTGGTTCTGGGAAACAAGTGGGAGGGAAGCTTGCCACAGCAGGAGTATGAGACACCTGTGCCTCTTCTCTGAGTCTTGGCCTCCCTCCTCTCCTGCTTCAGTGTCTACCTTTGCTTTTGGACTTCTCTCTGTCACCTTCTCTCTGTTTCCTGCTTGGCAGGGGGTTGGACTCGATGGCCCTTGTGGTCTCTTCCAACTATGATTCTATGACTCTATGACTCTCCCAGCTCATTAAGCTGTTACTTTTTCAGCTTGTGAAACATCTTCTTCCCGGTCTTCTCCCTCTTCTCCCTCTGACTACTCATTGTCATCCCACCACCAATCCCCAGACTCTAAGCCTTCTTCCCTTGAGGATTGCCCAGCTGGTTCATCCCACCATTCCTCTGTGCCCAACCAGTCCCTAACAAAGACAGAATACTTTGAATATAGTGCATAGGGAACTGTCTTATACCTAGCTGATCAGACTGTTTGTCAACCCATCAATTTATTTTATGATTACTTTCATAGCCCACCTTTGCTCCAAAAAGCTCAAACTGTGGTACGTGGCTCTTGAGCTCTATAAAAGCAATCAAGAACTCAAGAGTTCTAGAGATTGAAGAGAGAGATTTCTGGTGGGCTTTTTCACTCCAAATGCATGCAATAGTTTGTTTATTTGTTCATTGCATTTATATCCCATATTTTTAAACTAAGGAGCTCAAGGTGGTATGCGTGGTTCTTTCCCTCTTCATTGTATCCCCAGAACAACCCTGTGAGGTAGGTTAGGCTGTGAGACTGTGATTGACCCAAGTCTACTCAGTGCATTCCATCACTGAGTGGTGATTTGAACCCTGTTCTCTCAGGCTTACTCTGCCTTTCTAACCAGTACATTACACTGTTTGGAGCATCTTTATAAGCAGCAAAGGGCCCCCAGAAACTGGAGCACCAGGAACCACTAATTATTACCCCATGTGAGGAGCTGTATCTCTGCAGCTTCTCCATAAGGTGCTAGAAGCTGTTGACCACTGCCTGGAACTGTTGACCACTGTCCTATGTGGCAAGTAGGGTGATTGCAGATAATAATAATAATAATAATAATAATAATAATAATAATAATAATTTATTATTTATACCCCGCCCATCTGGCTGAGTTTCCCCAGCCACTCTGGGCGGCTCCCAATCAAGTGTTAAAAACAGTACAGTGTTACATATTAAAAACTTCCCTTAAGATGCCTTCTGAATATCAGGTAGTTGTTTATCTCTTTGACATCTGATGGGAGGGCGTTCCACAGGGCGGGCGCCACTACCGAGAAGGCCCTCTGTCTGGTTCCCTGTAGCCCCATTCTCACAATGAGGGGACCACCAGAAGACCCTCGGCGCTGGGCTGAACGATGGGGGTGGAGACGCTCCTTCAGATTATCAGGGAAGCATCTGCCAGACTGAATCTGCCATTGGCTCTTCCTGGGCATGAAGAGGAATAGAAGGGCTTCATGTCTCACTGCAACTTTGCTTGAGTAACAGCACCTACCTGGACACTAGCCTGTCTTCTGGTTTTGCTCTTTGGCAGGGCAAGAAGTTCTTCTCTATCAAACATGTGTTTCCTATAATTATCTTGTCTTTCTTATTTTCATACTCAGTGTCTCAGTGTGCTTGCTTTAAAGGTAAATCAGGAATTTGTAGCTAAGCTCAAACTTCTGCTGATGCATATGAACTCCACATGCTATCATAACCCGGGAGTAATCCCTATCGGGATTTACTTCAAAGTAAGCATTGCTAGATTTGTACTGTTAACCCCCAACTCCCATTCTCCAATCTCTTGACACAAAGATCCTCCTGGAAAAGAAAAGGAGAGGGGGGAAGCTCTACTTGCAACACAGTTGAGCGGTTAAGTCCCATTGACTCCAATCCTAAGCCCATGTCACTTTCCTACCAAACATGTATAATTTTGATAGCAGGCTGACTGAACAAGCTAATCCTCAATGACATACTTTGTAAAACAGAAAGAAATGTCATTGCATGGCTTAGTCTTCTGCCATCCGCCTGTTACTTCCAAAGATCCTGTTAACAACCACAGTTATAGGCATCAGAATCACACACTGAGAAGCAAAACCAGCCATGGGTGTATCGACGCGGCAAATAGGTTAAGTGTGTTTGCCAAGAACGATAAAACTGACCTTGTCGAAAGACCGCGATGACTGAAAAAGAACCAAAGGTTTTGCAGCTTTAGTGCAGAATTTCACGACAGCTAACCTTTATCGCCAAAGGGCTAATTGTAAACTCTTTATGTCCTTTTCATGCCTAATTAGGTTTTGTTGTAAGGAGATAAAAGACAGGTTGTATCGGTCGACTGTCTTTTTCAAACTGCTGAATTAAATTCATGAAAAAAGTCAGATTGTTGAA
This sequence comes from Podarcis melisellensis, assembly GCF_964234715.1. Taxonomy (NCBI): domain Eukaryota; kingdom Metazoa; phylum Chordata; class Lepidosauria; order Squamata; family Lacertidae; genus Podarcis; species Podarcis melisellensis. The sequence goes on along the minus strand of NC_138533.1, from coordinate 32,580,386 downwards.
AGAGTGGGGGGGGGGGAGAGAGAGGCAGGCAGCAGGCATTAATAGACTTTAGAATAAAATCCAGACAGATTCAAATTGATTTCGCTGCCAGAAGAAAATTGAGTGCACAGGGAATTAGATTTATGCACTGTCAAATGTAACTGCCTGGCAGTATCCGTACAGAAAGCTGTTAAAATGGTAATCTTTAGAGATGTATGAAAATTGTGTGTGAATAGACCAATGAACCGTCCCAAAGAAGCATGCCTCTTCAGAATGGACCTTACAAGACAGTGTTATTATTATTAATAATGTATTACAATGCAAACACTATGCATTATGGATGTAATTTAATCACAGCATCTAAATGTATAAACAACAGCCAAGGCTCTTGGAAATATTTTTTTTTTCAAAAAGAAGAAGAAGATTGTGTATTAAAAGAAAAAGAAAAAGAGGAATAGAGAGAGTTCCTGAAACATGCTACTTGTTTTGAATCAAGGTGATATTCAAGGAGCCTTTACTGCCACCTCCCAAAAAGCCACACACAAGACCACAACACACACCTAATATAAGCTGCTTATACACAATGTCATGGAATGTTAGGACACAGAGGAAAGGTGGGAGGAACCGGTGGTGGAACTCCAAGGGACTCAAAAACAGGGGACTGGTGGTGGGACGACGATGAGTGCTCACAGAGAGAAAATTGTGGGAAGAAGGTGTGTTGGAAGCTGAAGACGTAACATGGCTTAGTGAGCAGGGGGAGTCTGTGGCAGAGGGAAGTCTAGACTCAGAGGCAGAAGCTGAAGCAGGAGAGGAGGGAGGCTGAGAGGAGTCCAGCTGGTGAAGAGTCACAGGTTTCTCCCCCTCCTGCTGTGACAAGCTCTGTTCCTCCCCCCCCCCCAGGTCTCCCTGAACCAGGAGAGGCATGAAAAGGGTGGAGAAGTTTATTTCATGCAGACGCCGTCTCAGATTGCTTGGGGGGAAACCCTGAAAAGGAAGGAACTTAGACAGGTGTGGGGAGGTGGGGACCTTATGTCTCTGCAACTGCTTCATGGGTGCAAGACATGTCAGAGGTGAGTTGTTGTGCTCATGAGGTCTGACACTCCTATGTAAGCTCCTATGTACACTCCCCCCTTCATGGATCACTGCCTTGCCGTGGCGAAGGGGCTTGAATAACTCAGAGAAGCTATGAACTATGCCAAGCAGGGCACCCAAGATGAACAGGTCATAGTGGAGAGTTTTGACCAAACGTGATCCACCTGGAGGAGGAACTGGCAAGCCACTCCAGTATCCCTGCCAAGAAAACTCCATGGACAAAGACAACAGGCATATAAAAGTTATGACTCTGGAAGATGAGCCCCTCAGGTCGGAAGGCATCCAACATGCTACTGAGGAAGAGCGGAGGACAAGTACAAGTAGATTCAGAGCTGATGAAGCAGCTGGGCCAAAGCCGATAGGACGCTAAGTTGCAGATATGCCTGTAAGCAAAAGGAAAGTCCAATGCTGTAAAGAAAAATATTGCATAGGAAGCTACCAGCATGAGTTTGACCAAACTGTGGAAGACAGAAGTGCCTGGCGTGCTCTGGTTCATGGGGTCACGAAGAGTCGGACATGACTAAACAACAACAACAACATGTACACTCCTGTGTAAGCTATTAAGGAGTTAACTCCAACTTGCTCTGTGTGGTTCACTGCTGGCTTTATCCCATCACAAGACAACACTAGCATGTTACTTTCTTGTGGGAGCTGGTATTCAGGAGTCTAGACGAGACCCTCCATATCTAAATTCATTCACAAAAGAATTGGGTATTCCACAATAGTTGTTGTTATACAGTAAATCACAGCTGGGTGGAAATTGGCCACATGAGGATTCCATCTTGTTTTGGCATTTCATTTTCCTCAAGCAGATGTTTTTGGGCAACGCTGACAGACTTGGGCTTAATATCCCTCCTTAATAAAGTGAAGTGGAGAAAAGCTTTGATTAAGAAAATAATTAGCAGCGAAGTCTGGAAAGCTGTTTACTGACTTCTCCAGGGGCAAACCTTTCACAAGCAAATGGAGCAGTGGCAACTGAATTCCACAGGAATGTAAAATCAGAAAGGGTTTTGGTGAAGGGGTTCTAGTCCAGGGATGCTGTTCTTGGGCCTGATGCTGGATCCCACAGAAACAGCAGCAAGGCAGATGTTGCTAGTTGACAGATAACTCCAAATATGCAACTTACCTCAGCAAAGGTTGGGAGCAGTCTGAGGCCATGGAAGCCTCCCTCTCCAAACCACCTCCTCCAGGCTCCACCTCCTTGTAGAGAACTTGCACAGCCCTGCCATCTCTCCACTGTGTTACTGAACTAGTGACATGCAGTGGGAGGCATCTGGTTGCTCAAGAGAAGGCCCACCCATAAGGGTCAGGACTCTGGTCCTGCAGGCTCTGGTGGCCTGGGTGGTCTCCAGCAGTCAGCTCAGAGCTCTGAACTTGATCTGTCTCTGTTTCTCACAGCTCTGCAGCCTGGTTCTGTGCCTGGATTACTGCTGAACTCATACCCTTCGGCTGAATGTAATCCTTCAAGTCTATCTGTCCCTCAGGACTAAGTATTTATTCATTTGCTTGCTTGCTTGCTTGCTTGCTTGTTTGTATGTTTGTTTGTCTAAATTTATATACCCAAAATAGTACCTCTTTTAACTAATACAAACAGGTTGCCTCATAATACAATTGCAGATCTGGCAGGGCAAAGCCTCCTTTTTTTTAATGTTTAATTCTTGGCTTTCCCCCACCAGATGAATTTAGAGATATCTTTTTTCCATTCTTTGAAGCAGTTTAAATTATTTACAACGGGATTGACTGGAATAAAAACAACATATTCATTTTAATGGCTGAAATTCTACCTAATAGGGAGAGTTTCGTTCTCAACTCTTAACTCTTCCCATATCTCCAACTCTTTCTTAACCTCTTTCCACAATTTAAAATAATTATTTTCAAATAGGTTAAGATTTCTTACCGTCAGCCAAATTCCCAAACACTTAACTTTTTTGCCTATTTTAAAACCAGATATCCTTTCTATATATATAAATAAACCTTTCTATATATATAAAAAAAACCTTGACTGATCATCCATGTTTTTGACCAACATTTTGGTTTTACAGTGGTGCCTTGGTTTAAGAACAACTTAGTTTATGAACAACTTGGATTAAGAACACTGCAAATCCAGAAGTAGGTGTTTGGTTTGTGAACTTTGCCTTGGAAGCAGAACATGTTCTGCTTCCTGTTGAGTGTGTTCCATTTGTAAATTTAATCTCCTGCTGCTATAGGAAAGCACACCTTGGTTTAAGAACGCTTTGGTTTAAGAACGGACTTCCGGAACAGATTAAGCTTGTAAACCAAGGTACCACTGTATCTGAGTTTATTTTAAAACCCACCACTTCTCCAAACCTTTCAATTTCTTCTAATCATTTGGGAAAGCTCACCATTGGTTGCCCCCAATGTCAGCACATTAGCAAATGCCTTTAATTTATAGACTCTACATCTCACCTCAATACCTTTAATATCCCTGTTTCTCCTTATATTCTGAAGCAGTATTTCTATCATTAATAAACAACAGATGAGACAAGGGACATTTGGCATTTGTCTGAAAGACTATTATTTATTAATATATTTGCAGATTGATCAGTATAGATTGCCTTAATCCCTGCTAGGAAAGCATTACCTATTTCCATTTTCTCTAAAACCTTGATCATAACTGACCATGAAATATTATCAAAAGCTTTCTCCACATCTAGAAAGATTAGTGTGGTCTGTCTTTCATTTCTTACTTCCAGGTACTCTATTAAATTAATTACATTTCTTATATTGCCTTTCATTTGTCTGCCTGGTAAGAACCCGGCCTGGTCTCTGTGGACTGACTCAGTCAATGTCCTTTTCAATCTATTAGCCAAGATCATAGTAAATAGTTTATAGTCACAATTCAATAATGAAATAGGTCTGTAATTTTTGGTCTTTGTTAAGTCGCTGTCTTCTTTGGGAATCAAAGTAATGAATGCATCTTTCCATGAAGTTGGAACTACTCCCATCACCAAAATTCTGTTCATAGTGTCCTTAAGTGGTCCTATAAGTGCATCCTGAAACTTTTTATAATAAACTGCAGTAAATCCATTTGGTCCCAGTGCTTTTCCCATCTTCATTCGATTTATTGCCATTTGCAGTTCCAATATTGATATGGGTGCCTAGCTTGATCTCTTGGCACCCAGCAGAAGTTTTTCAGAGCCACTAGAAAATAATGATTCCTAAAGTTAGAAATCACCAGCCATTACCATACGCCCAACAGGAGGCAGACAGTATTTAGCTAATCAGCAGAGCATCTGCATTCAGAAAAAAAGTGAGGGAAATATGTGAAAAGGGAATATTGCAAACAATTTGTCAGCAGATTAGCTGATAATTCACAGAGAAATGTTAGATCTTGAGGCAAGGCTCGTGGTCTGACAAGGTGAACATTATTGACTCTGACAGATTGCTGATGGCACATCCACTCCCTGGACAAGGAGCAAGGTTGCATTTAGACAAAATTAATGCAAGACAGGCAGAGGGAGCTATGCTGGAAAGGTTTGTGGTTATTTATTTGTTTGCACGTTTATTTTGAGGTGTCTGGTCCACTTACCTCTCACTGCCGCGAGTACCAAGCTCTAATAAGTTCCTGGCGGGAAAACCTGATGGGTTCACAAAACTAATTCTTGCTCCAAGTAAAGGATCGTTCATTGGGGACCCACAAAGCTCAATCTGTCTTCAGCCAGACCCCATTTCTCTGACTTCTTGATTATAGCCATTCCAGAGGGTGCCTGTCATCTTCCTCCTTCGTCTCAGTTTTGCCCTGGTAGGACTCTTCACCAACCCTACCTGGAGTTACCAGGGCACGAACCTGGGACCTTCTACATTCAAAGCATGTGATCTCTCCCACTGTGCTATGGCCCTTCCAATTGAATTTGTACAACTCCCTCTTGGCACAAGGCTGCAGAGTTCTCTGGACCTTGAAGTGAGAGGTCCTCTTGGATGCATACTCCAACTAGATAGGACTATAGAACTCTTTCCTATCAAGATGTAATTCCTTTAATAAACATAAGCTTTCATCTATACCAAGTCTCAGTCTGAATATCTTTCAGCTAATTTTTACTAAATTCCTTGCTAGGGAGAGAAAATTTGCGGCTCGGACTTTGCTCTCTGCTCAGATCTGGCTCTTGCTGATACTGCTGCATATAAGCTGTGTATGCTAACCATCTGCACATGATTGCAGAGCTATTTTCCTTAATACAATGCATTATGGTATGCTATTTTCACAAACATATGCTTTTTTAAGCACGCTTTACCTCAGTGTATACATTTTTATCCACATTACTTGGCTGGAGAACCACATTGCGAAATTCAGAGAAGCGTGCATTTTGAAGGACGGCCTGCAGATTGTTTTTGAAAATTCAAAGTTGGAAGGTTTACCTTTAAATATGAACTAAATCACTCTTCTCTTGTCCTGGGTGCTGAGGTTTCCTGTCAGAGCTTAAAAAGGCAGCTGCCTGGACGTGTTGCACTATAGATGTCCTGGAATAATACTTTGGGATCAGTTCACCAAAAGGAGAATCGTTTAATGAACAGATAATCTCCTCTCCCTTCCCCTCTTGGCCTCCACAAAGGAATCTGGCAGAAAGCAGGCAAGGGATGGGAGCTATTTAACTCACAGCTGGAAAGATAACAAGGGATCCTAACCCACATGTGTAGGGGTGACAGTTTGACTGTGCAACATGCCAGCCACCTGGCCAGGGGGGTGGGGAAACATATGCTTGCTTCGTGCCGAGCTTGAAAAGCATCGTGTTCTTTTCTGCACCTGCAGGGAGAATGATGCTTTAAATCATTTCATTCATTCCTCCTCCCGGGTGTCCTTTTCCTTCCACCTTTGAAACTCAAAACCTCCCTCCCTGTAGCCTACGCCTCACTGCAGACGGAACTGCCAAGGGAGTTTGAGCATCATCCAAAACAAACAGACCGTGAGCTGTGATTTGGCCAGGTTGTGGCAGCAGTTTTTGAAAACAAAAGGGGTCTGAGGCAGGAGCTGAGGGGTGGGATGAATTTCAGGGGTGGGGGGTACATTAGTACAAATGGGGCACTGCCCCACCTGCCTGCTTTATTACTAACAACCAACCCAGGGGGTAGCACTGCCCATCAGCTTCCTCTTCCTTAGTCAGTGTTGCCCTTGTAGGGAGCAGGGAGGAGAATGGTGACAAAATTAGAATTAGCTGTCTCTGCCTGTAATTGACTCTGGATCCACCAACTGTAGTCCTCCCTGACTTCCGCTTCCAATAGGCACCAGCCACCAGTTTTGGCAACCTGATTCTATTTGAGGGAAGATGGAATGGCATTTTGCAGCAAGGATGGAGGAACCTGTGGCCCACTAAGTGCTGTTGGACTTTGCTCTCTCATCATCCGAGCCCATGTGCCACATTGGCTGATACTGATGAGAGATGGAGGCCAACATCATCTGGACGGCTGCATGTTTCCCATCCCTGCTTTACAGGGCAGGTGGAAATAAGATGGCAGGCCTATCTACAGTTTGGGCAGCGTACTAACTGGAATCTGAGCCAAGGGAGTGAGTCTCGGCCCAGTCAGTATGAAAATTGACTTGCATTGCCAAGCTCAAGCTGAGTGTTAAAATAAGATAAAACAGCACATGTTTATCAAGGGTAAACGGGGAAGCCAGAAGCATAATGAAGAAAGTACTCTCTAAAGGACACTTTCATCACATATGAACGAGGGCATCATCTGAGGTCTTGCCCCATTTAATTCCACCTGGAAGGCAGGCAAACAGGCCACCCAAGACAGGATCAGTTCAGTAGTGGCTCCCCAGTGGCAGAATTCCATCCCCAGGTCACATTTACACAGACTTCCTAGTGATTCTCTTGAGGCTTTAATGTCAAATCATATAGTATTTTAACTTATGTTTACTACCAGTTTTCTTAATTATGGTTATTCAGGCCAGGATGTGGTTGAAGGACATAAAGTACAGCAACTTTGCTAAAGCCAAGCAGGCCTGGTTCTAGTTTAGGTCTAGATTGGAGACCACCTGGGAACTCCATGTGTATCATTTTGAGTTCTGTTGAGGAAAGGTAGGGTATTAATATAATAAACATACATTTTGGAAGTCAAGCTCTGTTGCTTTCAGCTGGCTTTAATATGTGTGTGCTGATATTGCTCAAAGTGGATTGCATGCCAACTCAAAGGCTAATCTTGATGGGGTTGTATCCAACTGAGTCCTATGTGAAGCAAACTAATTGAAAGCAGTGCCCGTGATTAACTTAAGTCCCTTGATTTCAACTGATTTCCAAGTAGAACTTGGATCGGAAGAGTTGAGCTACACATGTCTCCAGTTGAGGATCTTGTGCAAGGTACTAGTGCCTGGTGCCCACTGGGCATTTGCTGATCTCCAGACCAAAAATGGCTTCTCTCATTTTCAGGCTCAATGGAAGGGCAATGGCTTTTTGAAGAGAGAGCAATGAAATGGAGAGAGAGGGTGGTGGAAAGAAAAGGGAACTCCCTGCTGCCTCCTGCACCCCAAACACATACACAACCAACATCCAATTAAACATTAAACTCAAATAATTTGGGGGGAAATATGAAGAGCTTTGCACCCTGCTCATTAGAATAATCGCCTTGGATCCCAAGGCAGAGGGAGCAATGGGATTGCACCGGGGAAGGCAAGGAGACAACAGTAGGTGGAGCCAGAACCAATGAGATGAAGAGCCAAGGAATTCCGATTCTGCTGTCCTCCCCACCATCCTCATCCCTGAGATCAACAAGGGCAACACGGAAACTAAGGAGGAGGTTTGTGACAGGCAGGGCCACCCTGGATTGTAGGCAGGTAAGGGCTGGCTGAAGGCAGGCTGAGCGTGGTGGATAAGTGCCCCATTTGCCCTAACAGACCACCCTCGAGTGGTACAAGGCAAATTCAGCCTTCCATGAAGTGTCCCACTTTCATCTCCTGTCTTCAGTGGTCATATATGCCTCCATCCCAATGCTCACTTGCACCACAAGGTAGGGGGAAGGAGCTGGAGTCATTACAATGGGAAATCCTCAGAGGAGCTTTGTGATGGATTGTGCCTTTCCCCTGCAGGTTGTTTTGAGAACTGGCTGCCTCCTGCAGATCCTGACCCGCAGTAATCTCAGAGTTGCATCTCAGTTCAACGGACATGTGTGCAACCACTGTTCCCCTCCCATCCCAAAAGCATAAACCTGGACCTTAAGGGCACCCCCATTAATAGGCATCGAAGGAACTAATTTGTTTCCTCCCTTGATGTGTTTATGTTCAGGCTCTTCATTCCACTTGCTGGATGAAAGGTTAATGGCTAACAGCTTCTCTGTCAAATGAGGCACTGATTTAACCTCAGTGGTGTCTCATTCTTTAATTGTCTTTGGCCTTTAGTGAGTTGAAGGTTAACAGCTGCTTCCCATATGCTCATCCACATGCAAGCGGGTTCTGCTGGGCTGTTGCACATTTCATGGGTTAAAGAGAAAACACAGGCTTGGTTCTCCTCTCATCCAGCATGGCCATCATTTGCCCATGGCAACAGTATCTGGCACACATTGAGTATAAAGGCCCTGCCTATAGCAGGAGTCACCAACCATTTTAGCCCTCTGGTCACTTCTCTCCCCCTCCCTCAGATCAATACACCCACCCATCCCAAGGCAGAATGCGTGCGCGCACACACACACAGAGGGCGAGAGAGAGAAAGAGAGCCCTAGTAGAATTAGAGTTCTACCAGTGGTCAGGGATGATGTGAATTGCAGTCCAAAACCAGCTGGAGACCCAAGTTTGGGAATCACTTGTCTGCACTGACTGGAAGCAACTCTCCAGGATTTCAGACAGAGGATTCTTCCAGACCTACCTGAAGATACTAGATATTGAACCTGGGTCCTTCTGTATGAAATGACCTACAACCCATGCAACACTTGTGCATGGGTAAATCTGTTGATACTGGTGATAAGACTATAAGCTCAATGGAGCTTCACTTCTGAGGAAACAAGTAGAGGGACTGCAGTTTGTCACTGGGTGGTACTGGATTTAATTTCCCTCCTGTTAATTATTCCTTTATATATATATTTTATTTTCCTTTTTGAGAAAACTTCCCCAAGCCTTTTGGCACAAATGCACCATTTCCTTCCCCAAAACAATAGGGGACATTTTCCTCCAGTACGGAGACAACTGCCAGCACGGTTTCGACAAGCCCCAGCAAGAATTACATCTCCTAATTACCAGCTGCCTGGTGCCTGGAATGTTCACATTATTATATTTTCCCCCCACTAGTTGCTAAATAAGTTAATCACTTCTTGAACAAGGAAATCAGCGGATGCCTTTGAGGCTTTGTTAACATAGTCCCTAAGCCAGCTTTACCCTACCTTCTAATCCTCTTTAAGACAGTATGAGGCAGTGAAGTACCCTATAATCAGTTTTTAAGGTTAGAGACAATATCCCCACTCAAGATGGTTGCCCAGAGCAACAGTGCAGGGACTGAATAATACTTGCAATGAGATTGGATTACTTGCCTTGTTTATTCTCTCATATATATATATATATATATATATATATATATATATATATACACACACACACACACACACACACACACACACTCATTCCACTGTGAAGCGAAGTATAATTTATGGGAGGAAGTTGGGAAGTTGGGGAGGGGAGGGGAATCTCAGACAGGTTTCAGAAATTAATCCACCATAACACCAATTTATATGCTCCATAGGCAGGCGAGTCGTCATAATTATTCCAAAGAGCCAGTAAGTTCTGTTGCTGGAATCTTCGTTAGGGTGAGCTCTTGTTTCCTAAATTGATCCTGCAGATGGGAATTCATTTAGATCATTGCTGTTTCTTAAAGGTAGTGTTTTGTATTCACTCATACATGATAATTAATTATTTGGGCTCTTCAAAGGGCTTTGCTTGCACTGTCTTGCTGGAAGCAACAAAGAGAAGCAACAGAGAGTAGAGGTCCTTGAGGGTGGTTTTAAACCTTCAAGTGGTGTAAAAATCTCATGTAGTAAATAATAATCATAAAATAAATGGTGGCCGCCACTTTCCCCTCCCCAGCTTCCCTCTCCCTTCCGCACCACCATTGCTGCCACCACATGGCTGTGACAGGAACCATGGTTTGGGGGGCAAAATACTTGTCTTGCCCCGGGCACTGACAACCTATGCTACACCACTGGCAGGAAGTATTATTATTCCCATATTCTAGATGATGAGCAAGGGCACTGAGGAAGGGAGAGAGAAGAAACTTGTTTAAATCTTCTTAGTAAGTTAATAACTGCTAAGACACAATTTGAACCAAGGTCTTTCTGATTTGCAGTTTAAAGGCTGAGTGTCTGGGGCTGCTGGATCTGTATGCAGCTCCCCTGTGTGGTGAACTAAGTAAGTGCAGGTAGCTGCTGCTCATTGTCCAGTACCTTCAAGCCCTGGACTGATTACACCCACCCGGACTGATTGCTGGATCCTTCTGGACAGGAAGGAGTACAAAAGGGCTTCCTGTTGCATGTGTACTGGGCTTACTACTCTAGAGTGGAAAACAACACGCAACCTAAAAAAAGACTTAAGAAATGGAGTTAACCTCCCCCAGTCTTAAAGAAACAAGCAAACTGCTACTGCCAGAGAGGCCTCCTCAAAGTAGCAAGCAAAGGTTCATCAATTCACTGTGGGTAGTTGCTTGCTGTAATGAGTTCTCGCCAAGGAGCTGATCAGAAACATACAAACAGTTCTGATTAATGCACTGGCAATGCAATCAGTGCCAGCTTGAAGGCAGCATGGTTTGCAGAGCTGAATCCATGTATCCAAGCTAAGAAGGGGGGGCAATCTGAGGAAGGGGGGCATCTCAGGACCTGTCCCGTCAAGATGGGGGATAAGGCCATCCAACTTCATGGAGGATAAGGCTATTGGCAGCCACAATGGTTATGCTCTGCCTCAATGGTCAGAGGTAGTAATTCTGAATACCAGCTGCTGGAAACTGCTACAGGGGAGAGCTCTTGTGCTTGGATCTTGCATGTGGGTTTCCTTCTGGAGAATCTGGTTGGTCAAGAATGCTAGACCACAAGGGCCATTGGCCTGTTCCAGCAGGGCTCTTGTTATGCTCTTATGGACCATAAGAGGCTGAGACATGGTCTACAAATGTTGGAGAACGAGGTGGAGGAATGGCGGACAGCAATTTTGGACGGCTTCGGAACATAGTGGTTTTTTAGCTTCTCTTTTATCATGTCCCACGGCGCTGCCTGGGCTGCTAGTGGCGCGACCAAAACTTGGGCCGTCTCGAACACCTCAGGCCCGCAGAGGCTGAGGAATAGGCCCGGCTTACGCTCCTCTGACACTTCCGTCAGCTCGTTTGCTTGGAGGTAGCAGGCGAACCAAGCGAGGTAGGAGTCCCATGATTCAGAGGCTGGGGCAAATGGCAGTAGAGGCACAAGTGAAGCCATGGTTCCGATGCCGACGTGGAGGGCGATGGATGGAACACAGTGCTCTAGCCAGTACGGTCAGCTCTGAATTGGGTTCTGTTCAGTGATTTCGCTCAGGGTTTCAACTCAGTGATTCCACTCAGTGAGTGTCCGAATCTGGCTGTGCTCTGATGTCCATCTGATCCCACCATCATCGCCGGTATTAAATAGTGGGTGGACATAGCAGACACAGAGATTTCTCCAAGTAGTTCTTTATAAGTAAGCTGGAACTGAACTGAACAGCAAACAGCTCAGCCAGCCTGCTTTTATACATTGTAACAACGCAGGGTTTCCCACCTAAATTAACTGACATGGACCTGAGTGAAAACTATATACATGGCGGCCTGGTGGCCAGGGTGATAACTTCAATACATAACAGACTACAACATTTCTAAGGAGCACTTCCTTTCCAGTGGCCCTCTGAATTCAAGGCTAGCACACCAGAGCACCAGGTAAAGGGCTGGGCTGAGTTTTTTCTTCCCGACTGGCTACTTATAGGGAGTTTTGCATATTTCGGGGAGTGGTATCCCCTCCCCAGTGGTATGGTCTATTCTCCTACTTCATTTCCTCCTCTTTCTGTTGCATCACAAAGCTGGCTCAGTTATTAGGCTGCCCTGCACCCACTAAACCAGCCTGCTTTCTTCAGGTGATGTGGAGTCACGGGGGGTCACCGAGGTGGCGCCTGCCAACCCCATTGTGCCCACCAGCACCTCCTGCGGCAACTGTGAAATGTCTGAGTACTGTATACAAAAATCCAAAGTGTGTGACAGACTGCTCTTCCTGCTCAGTTCCTTGTTTGCACTGGTTCGGTCTTTTTGGCATTGAACCATGCCTGCTTAAGCATGCCCACATTTCATCAGAGGCTCACACTGTTCAGCACATGAGGAGAGCTTCTCTCTGTGAAGAGAGTGTGGGAATGGCTAGTGTTTTTTCCCTATTGATGGCGAGGAGGGTGCATGCCAGCTCCATTTTGTGATCCTGTTTCTCTGTTCTTTTGTATGCGGCAGCCATTTTGTGTTAGGCCACGCCCCCCCAGCAGCCATTTTGTGACTGGTGCTCACAGCATTTCCTCAGAATTCCAAATGCGTCCACTGGTCCAAAGGGGTTGGCTATCCCTGCCGTCATCAACAGTGTTGAAGTGAGATTCGGATTCCAGTGTGGAATGTTTCTGTATTTGGAATGGTGCCTGGTAGGCGGAGGCCATATTGTCCCTTGGCCTCACACACTAAAATGTCTTGGGCATATTGATGTTGCATTCACTGGAAGCTTAAGGAGCTCACTCCAATGACTGTTATCTGTGCCTGGAGACAGGAAGTCTTTAGAATTGTCCCACTAGATCAAATCAAAGGTCCACAGATAACCAGAACAAAAGGTTATCTGTGTCTTATCAAAACCCATCACTCCGGAGTAATACATTTCCATTAAAAAAATGTAATGTGCAAGCCCAAGCCAATTTTTTGCACTGGCTCCTTCCTGATCTATAAATAGGTGTGCCAAAAATGTAAATGGGACAATTAGCCATTAAAACGAGCTTTTCAAAGGCTGAGGATCACTTAGCCTTCCTAAACTGAAGAGCTTTAAATGCTCCATGATGTGTGTTCAGAGTAATTTCTCTGACCTTTTTCTTGTCTTGGGTGAATCATTGACTTGAGTTTCTAAAATAATAATTCCTTACTGATTTCCCTATGCGTGATCAAGGCATAGTTATTATCTGAACGGTGTGTGGCTATATTTATATCTATGTATCATCTATCTATCTATCTATCTATCTATCTATCTGAATGAGACTTATACAAAAAATGTTCTTCATAAGATTTAGGGATTTGCAAAATTCCCCTAAGGAATTCCCCTCCATCCAGATGCTCCAGATGTTTTAGAACATAGATGGCTGCATAGTTCCCTTAAATTTTTTATAGGTAAAATTCGATAGAAATGTAATGATGTGTTTGTTTGTTTACCATGTAAAGCGTTTTTATCATGCTTTTCAACTGAAAAAGGCCTCTGTATAAACCTCAGTGAAGAGGAAGCGCCTGCCCTCAGACTTACACTAAAAAAAGAACAACTGTACTACATGCTGCACTCATTAGCACATCCTAATGGTTTTGACTGCAGAAAGTATAGCATATGGAATCTCGCAATCTAACAACTGTCAAATCTAACAACTGTCAAATACCGTATAGCAATTCATGTCAGCACCTTGTACTGTCAAATATTTATTTTAGTTTTGATTTTGCAAGTCTGTGGTAACATACTATTGAGTATCCATTTGAGGTATACCGGATGTCAAAAGACTGTGAATATGATGTCAACTAGGAAAGACACACATTTGGATATGCATTATTGTACAGTGGTACCCCGTGTTACATACGCTTCAGGTTACAGACGCTTCAGGTTACACACTCCGCTAACCCAGAAATAGTACCTCGGGTTAAGAACTTTGCTTCAGGATGAGAACAGAAATCGGGCTCTGGCGGTGCGGCAGCAGCAGGAGGCCCCATTAGCTAAAGTGGTGCTTCAGGTTAAGAACAGTTTCAGGTTAAGAATGGACCTCCAGAACGAATTAAGTTCTTAACCCGAGGTACCACTGTAAATCCCTTTGGGATACCTTGTGAGAAGCAAGTCATTATTCATTTTTTTTGTTGTTGTTGTCTAACAACATTTGCTGCGGACAATTTTAAGGAGCTCAGAAGTGATCCCAACTGTTGTCTTTCAGCTGGAATTCACTAATGCAAACGCCCTCCTGCCCCCTTACACAGAGATGCTGTCGGACAACAACTCCGCTCATCCCTGGACATTGGCCCTACTGGCTGGCGCAGATGGGAGCTGGAATCCAACAACACCTGGATAATGGTTTGGGAAGCCTGCACTACTGGGTCACAGCAGAACCTCTACATAGTCATCACATCAGAAGCAAAGCTACCATATAAATACATGAAGAAGAAGAAGAAGAAGAAGAAGAAGAAGAAGAAGAAGAAGAAGAAGAAGAAGAAGAAGAAGAAGAAGAAGAATCCCCACTCAGCCATGAAGCTCACTCAGTGACCCTGGCATTGTCAACATATATACCAATAATGAACTCATTCAACAAACATGAATCCTTGGGTAGCATAAATGGCACCATCCACACCCAGTTGGGTGGTATCACTAGGCTTGAGGATAACCTCAAGTCTTGCAGACACACACAAAATTGAGGGGCAGGGACCCAGAGTGTGCAGGAATCCCAAAGAGACCAATGAGGACTGAGTATACTCAGAGGGCACAGAAAACAAATGGTAGGAAGGGAGGCTGAAGGGCAGGATGGGGGAATGGAATGGAATAGAGTAAATCAGAGAGGGCAGTATAGCTAGCTGGCTGGTAGGAATGCTTAACAGGAGCACTCCAAATTCTCTTGCTCTCACTCTTGCGGGGTTCTACTTGCAAAATAGCAATCACAATGATATATTATTTACTGTATATGCTGCCCATCTGACTGGATTGCCCCGGCTGCTCTGGGTGGCTTCAGGTATACTGGGCCGAGGCCGTTGAGGGCTTTAAAGGTCAGCATCAACACTTTGAATTGTCCTAATACTACAGGAATTGTTTTTGTTTCTGAGCTAAATTCGAGATGCTGTTTATATAGCCTTATGTGGCCTGCCTCTGGGTTACCTGAGGGAACACTTCCTCCCATAGTCTCTCGGCCTAAACTAAACTACCCTCATAGGGTTGCTGTGAGGATTAAATGGGCATAGGGCAAACCATGTGTGCTGCCTTCAACTCCCTGGGAGGAAAGGTGGGAGAATGAATGAAATGAAATGAAAATCACCTAGGAGGTAATAAGCTATACAACAGGCGCTGAGATAGACACGTGTTCCTAAAGAAGGAAGGACCAGTCACAGAATACTGAGAACCAGCAAAGCTATTATTAACCAGGGGTGGGTAACTCAGGTGCAAGGGAGACAAAAAAAAGAAGGAGCAGTGTGCATTTCCTGTATCAAAAGACCTCAGAGATATGGGGAGGGAAGATTGCTCCCCAGTATCTGATTTGAAGCAGGGAAGTCCAGAATTCCCCTGGAAAAATATTTCTGGCTTCCCTGGAAATCCCTCACATGTGTTGCCTGGAGAAGAACTCCTGTACTTAGAAACTGAAAAAAATGATGTCATTGGCACCTCTTAAATCAAAGTGGCAGGAAGTCTCCAAGTTTTCAAAAATGGTTCCAAGTCCAGCAGGCAACTATTCCCTGGTTAGACTGTAGATGGCACTGTGGTAACATTTTTCTACCATCAAAACAAGCCCATGTGTGTGTGCAGAATTTAGTGTCCCTTCTTGCAAAGTAAAATAATTTTCTTGGCCTACTTTCCCCCCTCTTTTCCTCACCCCCTCTGGTTCCTGAGAAATTATTTATCACCAGGGACTGTAGGCATGCTAGAAACATCCTTTGGAGAATAAATTTGTTTATCTGAGGCATTTTATTATGGTGCCTTAGGTGAAAAAATGAAATAATGGTCTCCCTTAGAACACGTTTTTCTTTTTTCGACTGAGCAAACAGTGTCCTTGAACAAACTTCCCAAAAAGGTCTGTCAGAAGCAATTGCTCCTAATAGAATATTTGAGTACACAAAGAGGAGTTCAGGAATATATACCTGTGTCAGCTGTGGTTGTATTTTATTCGGTTGGATTACTGAAATGCCCTCTATGAGGGGCTGGGGGGGCAGAGGTTGTTTTTGGAAAATACTCAGAAATGTCATCTGGCCCAGAAAGGTGCAGCAGGTTTGTTGACTGGGGCTGGTTTTAGGAAGCATGTGGCTTCCTTGCTACATCAGCTCCACTAACTACCACTCTGTTTCGAGGCACAATTTGAATACAGCTTAAGCCCAGGCTCTCTGAAGGACCATATTCTCCCATGCAAACCTGCCCAGGCTCTGAGACCTTCAGGGGAGGCCCTTTTCTCAGTCCCACCCCCTCACACTCAGGCTTGGTGGGGCCACAAAACAGGGCCTTCTCGGTGGCTGCTCGCAAAGCAAAGCTTGGAGCTCCCTAGCAAAGTTAGACGGACTCCCTCCTTGTTGTCCTTCCACCAGGCAGTTGAAGGAAAGGGCTGTACAATGCTACCTCGGGTTAAGTACTTAATTCATTCCTGAGGTCTGTTCTTAACCTGAAGCTGTTCTTAACCTGAAGCACCACTTTAGCTAATGGGGCCTCCCGCTGCTGCCATGCCGCTGCCACGCGATTTCTGTTCTCATCCTGAAGCAAAGTTCTTAACCTGAAGCACTATTTCTGGGTTAGCGGAGTCTGTAACCTGAAGCATATGTAACCTGAAGCGTATGTAACCCGAGGTACCACTGTATACAGCGCTGTGCTGTTTTTACTACCTGTTATCTAATTGATGGGGTTTCCTATTGTTTTAATTCTACTACGCTTTAATTACTTTTAAGCTATTGTCTTTCATATGATTTTTGGTTTTTCTGTTGTTTCAGTTTGTGTGAACTGCTTTGAATCCTGGGGCAGATCTACACTCGCCGTTTATAATGTTAAAATGCATTATTAAAAGGTGACACAGTGGGTCTGCCAAGCAGTGACCCAAGGGAAACTGCCATTAAATGTTATAGAATGTTATATGTTATAATGTTTAGAAGATCAATATAGATCCAGCCCTGGTCTGGGGAAACAGCCAGATAGAAATATAACAATGATAATGATAATGATAATCCATTATTATAATAATTATAATAATAAGTCAGCACTGTCTCCTCAAGTGGTTATTAGGGTGCAAGCACCCAGGCATGGCCCACTGTTGGAGATGAGAAGCCCAAGGCAGGAGACTTGGCCCAGAAGCCGTTGGCCATTTTAAATTCCTCACAGCACCCTGGATCTGGTCTATGCTGGGCACTCCAGGGCATTGTGGGGAATTAAAAATGTGGGACACGGGCCCACCAAATGCTCAAGAGGTCCAATTCTAATGCCACTCTCAAACATGGTGTGGTGTTTCACCTTGAAGCACCAGTCAGAAATTGGTGGTGGTAGAGGAGTTTCCCCAAACCAGTACAGTGGTACCTCGGGTTACAGACTCTTCAGATTACAGACGCTTCAGGTTACAGACTCCATTAACCCAGAAATAGTACCTCGGGTTAAGAACTTTGCTTCAGGATGAGAACAGAAATTGCGTGGTGGTGGCGCAGCGGGAGGCCCCATTAGCTAAAATGGTGCCTCAGGTTAAGAACAGTTTCAGGTTAAGAACGGACCTCCGGAACGAATTAAGTACTTAACCTGATGTACCACTGTATTTACTTGCTTAGAAAGGGCAGGAGAAGAACTGACTGGATTTATGAGCTTCCCAGCCAAATTCAGTCTACCGACCCTGTGTGGCACCTAGCCTCCTGCCTTCCTTGCTTCATTCCTTCCTTTTCTTCTGTCTGCCTAGAACCTCAAACTAAGGGGTTCTTGGTTGGCGCTTGGGAGTTTGGCAGCGCACAACAGGCGTTAGGCTGTTTTTGCACATTTGGCAGGCCTGCCACAGTCCAGTCTGCAGCAAATACCAACTGCCCTGCCTAGCAAGGTCAGAGGCTGCGTTGTACCATGCCAGGCCATTCCACCTAACTCAGTATTGTCCACCCTGACCTGCAGCAGCTCTCCAGCGTTTTGGGCAGAGCACGTTCCCAGACCCATTCCGATATGCTTGGGATTGAACCCATGACCTTTTGTATGGTGTTGCAGGTATTCAATAATAATAATAATAATAATAATAATAATAATAATAATAGTAATAATAATAATTTATTTATACCCCGCCCATCTGGCTGGGTTTCCCCAGCCACTCTGGGCGGCTTCCAACAAAGTATTAAAATACAGTGGTCTGTTAAACATTAAAAGCTTCCCTAAACAGGGCTGCCTTCAGATGTCTTCTAAAAGTCTGGTACTTGTTCTTCTCTTTGACATCTGGTGGTAGGGCGTTCCACAGGGCGGGTGGCACTACTGAGAAGGCCCTCTGCCTGGTTCCCTGTAACTTGGTTTCTTGCAGCGAGGGAACCACCAGAAGGCCCTCAGAGCTGGACCTCAGTGTCTGGGTAGAACAATGGGGGTGGAGACGCTCCTTCAGATATACTGGGCCGAGGCCATTTAGGGCTTTGAAGGTCAGCACCAACACTTTGAATTGTGCTCGGAAACATACTGGGAGCCAATGTAGGTCTTTCAGAACCGGTGTTATGTGGTCTCAGCGGCCACTCCCAATCACCAGTCTAGCTTCCGCATTCTGGATTAGTTGTAGTTTCTGGGTCACCTTCAAAGAGAGCCTCACATAGAACGCATTGCAGTAGTCCAAACAAGAGATAACCAGAGCATGCACCACTCTGGCGAGGCAGTCTGTGGGCAGATAGAGTCTCAGCCTGCGTACCAGATGGAGCTGGTAAACTGCTGCCCTGGACACAGAATTGTCCTCTATTCTATATCACTGGTCTACGGCCCTGCTTGAATCTGAATGCTCGTACTTCTAGTAAAAGACACAAATCCTTTAGCAGATTGCATATTTTTGCAGGGGTGAGGTTGGAAGAGTTTCGTAAGCCTCTCGAGGACATGTCCACAAGCATGAAAGGCAGCTGAGAATAGGACCTGGTGCGCTCCCCCCGCCCTCCATTTGCTTGGCTCTCTTCGTTCCCCCTCCTCCAGATGGCTGCAGGTTCTGCCTCTCAACAGCAGTGACTCATTCGCAGGCTAACAGATTGCCTTCTGCCCAAAGGGAGGGTTGCTCTACCAAGATGATTCTCGCTGCTGCAAAGTTATCAACTCATGCCAGATGGGTCCCTGGCACGAGCAGCCTTGGGCTGTGCAAGTGAAGAGACGGAGAAGCTGTGGAGAAATGTGTTGCGAAGCAAGGAGCCAGATTATTCATTCCCAAAAGGGAAAGAGGTTGAGGCAGCATAAATAATGCACCGGCATTTACCAGCAACTGCAAAATAAGGAGCTCTGTGCATCTTTTAAGGGTCTCCTCCCTTCTCAAATCTGGTTTTTAAGGCCCTTGGAGGAGCACCTGGTCTTATCAACCAAGCACAGCACGAAATTCAACAGGCTCCATTAGTCAGGTTTTTACTGTGTTGGAAGCCCAACTCTGATGGCTGGCTACAAAGCCCTAATAATCTGCTATCGTTTGCATGAGGACAACTTAGTTGGCATCTGGGTCTGTAAATGACACATGGTCTGTGCAGTTTTGCATGGCATTTGTGTTCTCTGGTTGCGACTGGTGAATGGAGCATGCCCAGGTAGAATGGTACCAACACCATTCTTGTTTGTTTACTTATTTACATTAATTGTACAGAAAGTCGTTACGGAGGGTGGTGAACATAGCACATGATATCATGGGCTGTCCCCTGAGCCCTCTAGATGACATCACAAGCGATCGTTGCCTTAGGAGAGCGAGAAAAATTCTCAGGGACTATTCACATCCCAGCCAGCACTTCTTTAACCTTCTACCCTCGGGCAGGAGATATAGAAGGATAATCAGTCGTAAAAGTTAAAGGTAAAGGGACCCCTGACCATTAGGTCCAGTCGTGGCCGACTCTGGGGTTGTGGCGCTCATCTCACTTTATTGGCCGAGGGAGTCGGCGTACAGCTTCTGGGTCATGTGGCCAGCATGATTAAGCCACTTCTGGCGAGGCAGAACAGCACACGGAAACACCGTTTACCTTCCCGCCTGAGTGGTACCTATTTATCTACTTGCACTTTGGCACTCAGTAGTACCAACAGGCTAAAAAACAGTTCCTATCCATGGGCTGTTAGGCTGCTGAATGGAAAATAATATAGTGCAACTGACGTTCGGGGTTGGTGTGTTGTGTGACAAGCACACAGAGTGCAATGAGACTGAGTGTTTGGGGGGGGAGAGGCTCGGTTAACTTCATTGTACACAGGTTGTACATTGACAATAAAGGTATTGTTATTATTGTATCTCCCATTCTTGGAAAACTGGGTGCATAGGGTTAAGACAGGCAGAGTGAGGAACATCCATGTTCCCAGACTATCACTCTACCTTGAGCCTCTTCAACCGATCCCCCTCTCTCTTTGCATCCTGATTTTCAACTTCCTCCTCCTCCCATTTCTCTAGAGGACCCCAAGATGAAAAGTCGCCTTTAACTATTCTCAGAGAGAGTGAAGGAGCAAGCACGACTGCCTGGTTCTTACTTAGAATAGTTGGTTAGACTAGAACTAGACACATTTCTATCCAAGTTACGTATTCCCTACAGTAAGCCATTTTATTATTTCTCACCTGTGTGATTGCAACAAGTCAAGTCCACTCTCTAACCAAGATCCACTCACCAAACGCTGTTCACTCTGCATCGTAAAGGGTTTGAATAGGTAATTGATGCACACCTTTCAAGTAAATGTATGTTCCCAGCGTGGCTAACAAACTAGCAACAGAAATATAGTGTCCAGATAGAGAGAGGTGATAGTACCACTCTATTCTGCCTTGGTCAGACCACACTGGAATAATATGTCCAGTTCTGGGCATCATAATTTAAGAAGGATATTGACAAGCTGTAATGTGTGCAGAGGAGGACACAAACCAAGACCCAAACCAATGGATTCAAGTTACAAATAAGTGGAGTGAAGTCTGGTATACTACAGATCACTGGGAAATACTGTGCACTGATTATGCACTCGCTAACTCTTTGCACCTGCTTTAATGGATCCTCAGCAGCATGGACCAGAATATAGAGTTTCCATAATAGTGGAGGGGAGAGACTTTGTCAGGCAAGGCCTCATTCCACCTGCCTTGCTCCACCCTCTAATCTCTGCTTCTCAGTTTGTATTGTATTATTTTATGTACTGTGGCTTGTCATTGCTTTACTCATTATAGTTTAGAAATTATTTATTGTAACTGTTGATTGGATTTCTGTTTAACTTTTGTATGTTGAGATTATTATTATTATTTAATACTATTCTAATGATTGTTGACACGGGTGGCGCTGTGGGTAAAAGCCTCAGTGCCTAGGACTTGCCGATCGAAAGGTCGGTGGTTCGAATCCCCGTGGTGGGGTGCGCTCCCATCGTTCGGTCCCAGCTCCTGCCCACCTAGCAGTTCGAAAGCACCCTCAGGTGCAAGTAGATAAATAAAGACCGCTTACCAGCGGGAAGGTAAATGGCATTCCGTGTGCTGCGCTGGCTTGCCAGATACAGCTTGTCACGCTGGCCACGTGACCAGGAAGTGTCTCCGGACAGCGCTGGCTCCCGGCCTATAGAGTGAGATGAGCGCACAACCCTAGAGTCTGGCAAGACTGGCCCGTACGGGCAGGGGTACCTTTACCTTTACCTTTAATGATTGTTGAATGATACTTTTTTTGACGTAAGTTGCTTATTTTAAAGTTATGTTTTATTATCACATTTTTGTATTGCATTTGTTGTTGTTTAGTTGTTTAGTCGTGTCCGACTCTTCGTGACCCCATGGACCAGAGCACGCCAGGCACTCCTGTCTTCACGCCAGGCACCAGATTGTTATAAGATGTACATTTTCTGTTTCTTCAGCTTGTAAACCTTCTTGAGTATTGTAAGATAGAAAGGCGGTATACAAATTTAAAAATGATTATGATGATCATTTGCTGCCCCACCCCACCCCAAGTACAGCACTGCACATGTGCCCATAAGCAGTGATTGTTAGGGAGTGTTCACACATTATTGTGTACCTGGGTACAAACAATTTGTCCCTGTGTTCAGCAGATCATGAGAGATAGTCTATACGGGTTAAGTTTTAAAATCACCACATGTCGTCATTCCCTGAAGAAAGGGGTGTTTTGCTCATGTGCTCATCTCTATCCCTGTTTTCTCTCCATATAGCTGTGACTATGTACCAGTTTCTCCCATCCTTCACCAATCTGGGGAAAGTAAGGAGGTGGACTGCTTAAATGAAGAAGAAGAAGAAGAAGAAGAAGAAGAAGAAGAAGAAGAAGAAGAAGAAGAAGAAGAAGAAGAAGAAGAAGAAGAAGAAGAAGATCTTTATTATGGTCCAAAGACCCATTGAACAATTTCTGAACAAAATACAGTTAAGACAGCCAACCACAAAAGAGAGAGGAACTGAGGCGGCCATTTTGTTTTGTCTCAAGCATGATGATCCTTGTTTCTTTTAACTTCTGAGAGAATCTTTGCCACGGCCAGTGTAATATCATTAGACCTGTTATCCAAAAGATATTTAATATGGGAGGCTTCAGATTTGCCAGTAGGGGTTTGATCAATTGGCTCCTTGCTTGCTTGTACTGCCCACAATGCAGTAAAATATGCTTCATGCAATCGACGTTCTGAGAACATGAACAAAGCCTATTCTAAAAAGGGATGCCTCTCAGTCACCACAAAATCACCACATATCATTCCCTGAAGAAAGGGGTGTTTTGCTCACGCGCTGATCTCTATCCCTGTTTTCTCTTCACATAGCTGTGACCATATGCCAGTTTCTCCCATCCTTCATCAATCTGGGAAAAGTAAGGAGGTGGACTGTCTAAATGCAGAACCTGTTCCTTACCCCTGGTGACCCAAGTGTGTGAGAGAAATGGTGAATCACCCATGAATTGTGCCCCAAATAGCTTTTGACTTGGTTCACATCCAGCACAGTGTGGTTTCACGGCAGCTGCTTTCTCCATAGCCCGAACTTAAAAATGGAAAGTGTGATGCTGGTGGTCAACAAAAGAGGTTTAAAGACTCTATCAAGGCAAACCTTTTTTAATATGTAGTATAAACACTGACAACTGGGAAACACTGGCCTGCAAGCACTCCAATTGGAGACAGCCTTTGTGTGTCAAGACCCCGAGGCCTCCCCGCATGAAGAATTGTTATGTACTGAAGTTCTCACCCTGGGCCAGCAGGGAGATACTGTAGATAGTTTTCACTCAGGTCCACGTCAGTTATTTTAGGCGGGAAACCCTGGGTTGTTGTTGCTACAATGTTGACAGCCGGCTGCCTATAAAAGCAGGCCGGCTGAGCTATTTGCTGTTCAGTTCTGTCCAGCTTAGAAATAAAGAGCTGCTCTGGAGAAATCGCTGTGTCATCTGCTATGTTCGCCCACAACTTAACAAGAATAATGACACATGTATACGGTATATTAGCTTAAAGGTTAATGGGCAAAATTTAGGCCACAGCTTTATTGGTTACAGAATGTGAGCGGTATTGGCTTAGGCAATGGAAAATGAACAGACTATATCTGACTCCTGCCTGCTGTGCAGGGAGTCCAGTAAGGGTAAACCACCAATAGTGGGAGCCCCGCCGATGCACATCGACTCAAGCTCCCCCATGGTTCCTGATGGGGTCGTGGCATGGCCCTAGCCCCTCTGGAGAGATCCGGAGAGGTGAGCCAGAGGAAGCTCCCTGGCTCGCGCCGGAGTTTAAATATACCTGGCCACGCTCCCCCAGCCAGCTGGATTGGCATAGTGACATGGCCAGGACCTCCTGATGATGAATGATGTTCCCCATGTCCCGACGCCAGTGGGAGGCCATGCAGTCAGACGACAACTCCGCCCTGCCCAGAAGCGGAGTCGATTCACCAAAGGTGTCAGGGGCTTTGAAGATGCTTAAACTCAGGATGAAAGGGAGAAACGTGCTAAGAGGAAGGCACGCTTGGCAAACCCTCACCGTGATCAACTCCCACCCGGAAACCTATGTCCCCACTGTGAAATGACGTGTGGATCCAGAATTGGCCTCCACAATCACTTATGGACTCATTGTTAAAACTGTTTATGGAAGACAATCTTACTTGGCTATGAGTGATCGCCAAAGAAGAAAGAAGAAGAGTTGAGTTGCAGGATGAGTTCTGCTCGTTGGTCACACAGAAGTGTGGCAGGATCCCAGAAACTGGGAAACTTGGGTATTTCTAGAACTAGGCATAGTTCAATCATTTTCAAAGAAGTCTGCATCTGCATGCACAAAAAAATCCTGAATGCACATATTTGCATTCTGCAGGCATTTGAAGATACACCTATTTATGAAGCATCCCTTTGTTCTCTTGACTTGAACCTTCTGCTTTAATTGCCGTGTTGTTTTATTGCAAATGTTATTTATGGATGCTTATATTTTAATGTTTTTGTAATTGGTCTTAATATTTTGTAAACGACTTAGAAGCCCATTTTAGCATTGTGATATATGAATTAATATTTTATCATTATTATTAGAGCCGTGTGGTAATTTCTGAGAGGTGATTAAGATAATTATGAAGGCATTATAATTCTGTTTATGGGGGAGGAGGGGGAGGGCAATACTATCAATTCTGGAATTTGACATATACTGTCAAATTTCAGTTTCTCTCTGTTTTTCATTTCCCTGCTTTAGTTCTCCACATTTCCAGAACAGCTGGGTTCTTTTTTAAAGTCCTCATGCAAATTCATTAGCAATTTAGTGAAAATTTATCCCAATATTCACATTGTTTGTGTGCTTTGCCTAATGTAACACATTTTTGTACGTTTTCATGAATATATGCATTTTTGAGCATATCTTTGTACACATTACTTGGCTGGAGAACTGCACTACAAAATTCAGAGATATGCAACTTTCTAAGGCCAGTCTGCAATTAGGTCCCTGTATCATTTCAGAACGCGGGTGGCGCTGTGGGTAAAACCTCAGTGCCTAGGGCTTGCTGATCGCATGGTCGGCGGTTCGAATCCCCGCGGCGGGGTGAGTTCCCGTCGTTCGGTCCCAGTTCCTGCCCACCTAGCAGTTCGAAAGCACCCTTAAGTGCAAGTAGATAAATAGGTACCGCTTTATAGCGGGAAGGTAAACGGAGTTTCCGTGTGCTGCTCTGGTGCCGGTTCGCCAGAGCAGCTTCGTCAACGCTGGCCACGTGACCCGGAAGTGTCTCCAGACAGCGCTGGCCCCCGGTCTCTAGAGTGAGATGGGCGCACAACCCTAGAGTCGGACACGACTGGCCCGTATGGGCAGGGGTACCTTTACCTTTACCTATCATTTCAGAAAGTGCAAATAACTTAACTTGAAACTGAACTAAATTCCTCTCCATTCCCTACTCTGGGGTGATCTCTTAGAAGAAGAAGAAGAGTTTGGATTTGATATCCCGCTTTATCACTACCCTAAGGAGTCTCAAAGCAGCTAACATTCTCCTTTCCCTTCCTCCCCCACAACAAACACTCTGTGAGGTGAGTGGGGCTGAGAGACTTCAAAGACGTGTGACTAGCCCAAGGTCACCCAGCAGCTGCATATGGAGGAGTGGGGAATCGAACCCGGTTCACCAGATTATGAGGCCACTGCTCTTAACAACTACACCACACTGGCTCTCACACTGGATTAGTCCTTCCTATCCCCACGGGCTACAGTTTTATGCTCAACAGGACTTCCTTCTGAGTAGACATGCACAGGATTGCACTAACAAACCCATAAACATATGAAGTAAGCTGCCTCGATCTCGTTTGTGAATACACAGGTATAGAAAAAGAGGTGCCAGAACTCACCATGAATACCTCCCCCTTTCTCTTAGAATGGAAATGGTGCACACCTTAGAGGTGCCGAGACTGTCAAGGAAATAAACAACTGTCTGACTTTTAGAAGACATCTGGAGGCAGCCCTGTTTAGGGAAGTTTTTAAGGATTGATGTTTTTAGGTATGTTGTAAGCCACCCAGAGTGGCTTGGGAAACCCAGCCAGATGGGCGGGGTATTATTATTTCCTGTGAGTTCCGGCTGAAAAAAAGTCCCAGGTATAGGATATTACTGTTGGGCAGCTAAATGTATTTCGCCAGTTCCCACTTCCCCAATTTCCAGTTTTCCTAACCACTCTCTTTCCTAAGTCTCTCTTCCACCACATGGTATCATCCTCACTCTGGGCTGCTTGCTTTAAAGTCAGCTTTCAGCCAAGTTCCATTCTCGGAAGGTAAAAATAATTGTCTGCTCAAGAATGGCACGCTGGGTGAAGTAACTCTAGGTGAGGGCAGAGAAACTGATTAACTATTTCTTTGTCTGCTTTATTTCTACCCTGCTCTTCAGCCCAGCATTCAAGGCTGCTTAGAAAGGAACCGCAAAAGCACAGGGCTGGTGCACCAGGAGACAAGGTGAGGCAACGGCCTTGGTGGGCAGGATCCACAGAGGTGGTATATCTGGCCTCCAAGGAATGCATTGCCTGCTGCCACAATAACAGCAAGGTCTGCAGCATGCTCCTTGGAAACTAGGGCTGGATCAACATTGATCTGCTAAACATTTTAAAACATTCTATAATGCTTAATAGCAGTTTTCCATCGTTGGTACCTCACCCTCTGTTGCCAGATTTTACTAACATATTTTTAATGTTATAAACGACAAGTGTAGATCTGTGTGGCGTTTGCCATCCTAGGTATGTGACATCATACTGGGTCATAAGGAAAGGTGTAAAATGATTAACCAATAGGAACCCAAGGGGAGGAGTTAGAGTTAGAGTTGTTAAGAAGTCAGTCTGGAGTTAGAGAAGAGAGAGGGAGGATAATTATGTGGGTTGGGCTAGTCTGATGTGAGAGAGTGAGAGAAACTGTTAAGCTGAGATAATCAGCGAGAAGGTATTAGGAAGGTTATTGTTGTTGTTTAGTTGTTTAGTCGTTTAGTCGTGTCTGACTCTTCGTGACCCCATGGACCAGAGCACACCAGGCACTTCTGTCTTCCACTGCCTCCCGCAGTTTGGTCAAACTCATGCTGGTAGCTTCAAAGACACTATCCAACCATCTCGTCCTCTGTCGTCCCCTTCTCCTTGTGCCCTCCATCTTTCCCAACATCAGGGTCTTTTCCAGGGAGTCTTCTCTTCTCATGAGGTGGCCAAAGTATTGGAGCCTCAGCTTCACAATCTGTCCTTCCAGTGAGCACTCAGGGCTGATTTCCTTAAGAATGGAGAGGTTTGATCTTCTTGCAGTCCATGGGACTCTCAAGAGTCTCCTCCAGCACCATAATTCAAAAGCATCAATTATTCGGCGATCAGCCTTCTTTATGGTCCAGCTCTCACTTCCATACATCACTACTGGGAAAACCATAGCTTTTACTATATGGACCTTTGTTGGCAAGGTGATGTCTCTACTTTTTAAGATGCTGTCTAGGTTTGTCATTGCTTTTCTCCCAAGAAGCAGGCATCTCTTAATTTCGTGGCTGCTGTTGCCATCTGCAGTCATCATGGAGCCCAAGAAAGTAAAATCTCTCACTGCTTCCATTTCTTCCCCTTCTATTTGCCAGGAGGTGATGGGACCAGTGGCCATGATCTTCATTTTTTTCATGTTGGATTAGGAAGGTATAGGCCGGTAAAGAAACTAAGGATAAGAAACTGACAAGAAAATTAACTGAGAAACCATACTTGTTAATGCTTACAAAATAAACTTGTTTATTTGATTTAATTTTAACAACTATCTGGACTTAGTGTGTACCCGAGAGTAACGGGTTGGTAGCAGCGGGGAAGCGAGCACAGTGGTGGCACAGGGATCAATAGACCGTCAAACTTCGGGGGACCCTATGTGATCGCCCCATCTGCCTCAGATCTGCCACTGCCTCAGCAACCCATCCTCCCAACACCACCTCAACAGTGGTCTCTTGGCAAATAGGAGACACTGCTGGTCTCCTCCCCCAGGGAGGAAATGGTGGGGCTCACCAGTGGGATGAGTGTGTCTGAAATTGGGGTCCCAATAAGGGATTATTGCATTTGCATTTTATTTTGGCTGTTGGACTTTGTTAACACACTATGCTTTTTTATTATTATCATCATACATATGCCATTCATATTTCACATATGCTATATGTTCATGGTGTGGCGTAATGGTGAGGTAGCTTAGACTAAGAGATGGTGACTGGCCGAAGGTCGCCCATTGAGCCTCATGGCTGAGTGGGAGTTCAAGTCTCCCAGGTCCTAGTCCAACACTCCAACCAATGTGAAGAAGAAAGACAATGATAATAGTAAGAAAAGCATAGTCCAATAAAAAAAGGTCAACAGCCAAAATAAAATTTAAATGCAATAGTCCCTTATTAGGACCCCAATTTCAGACACACCCATCCCATTGGTAGCCTCTCCAAGGCTATCCAGCTCCAACTCCCTGAGCACCACTGCAGGATCTGACCATCCCTTCCACAATGCTTTCATGGGACTTATCTCTGATGGCCTTTAGGAGTTTGATCTAAATTTTAAAAATAAGAAAAGCAAATTTGTGGGAGCTCAAGCCTAGCACATCTTCCTGGTAGCAGTGGGTGACCTTCAGATCAAGCCAGTTAGACAATGAAATTGACAATGGGATTGGTAGCTCCCTGAAGTTGACATTTTGCATCCCACCTGCCCCATTATGCTCTGGCTGCCTTGCTCTCGAGTAAGTCTACAGAATTTGCAAGCGGATGGCTAGGCTGCCTGAAGTTGGCATTGGGCAATCGACCCGTTCCATCTGCCCCCTTATGTTCTGGTTGCCTAACATGCCCGTATATATCCCTGCTCCACTTTGCAGCCCTGGCTTCCTTGCCATCTGGGATTCCATCCAAAGCCATTTTACCCGGGAACAATGCTTCCTCTATTTCCCCCACTTTCAGCTCGGAATAGCATTGTTTAGTCTACAATAGCTTAAGTGGGCTTTCATCCAGAAGAGGGTCAGTCATAACAAAGAACTGACATTACGATAAAGGCTTGAAACTGCAGTGTATGAAAAGTATCCAGCTCTTTGACAAACTGCCACTCGGCTGACAGGTTTGCACCGAGAAGCATTTCTCCACACTTTTAGCCATATTGCTGGTTTGGGGTTACTGTTTGGATAAGGATTTTTCTTCCCCGCTTTCCATTTCCTATTTGTGTCTTGGCCATTACACTCTGAAAACCACAGCTGGGCTTTCTCCAATTTCTATGAAGGAGAAGAAGGAGAAGAAGAGAAGATGAAGAAGAAGAAGAAGAGAAGAAGAAGAAGAAGAAGAAGAAGAAGAAGAAGAAGAAGAAGAAGAGGAGGAGGAGGAGGAGGAGGAGGAGGAGGAGGAGGAGGAGGAGGAGGAGGAGGAGGGAGAAGAGAAGGAGGAGGAGAACCCGGAGGAACCAGGGCACAAACAATGTTGTGACTTTGGCTTGTAGTACACCTGCAAGCAGGTCGACGCGGGTGGCGCTGCGAGTTAAACCACAGAGCCTAGGACTTGCTGATCAGAAGGTTGGCAGTTCGAATCCCTACGACGGGGTGAGCTCCCGTTGCTCGGTCCCTGCTCCTGCCAACCTAGCAGTTCGAAAGCATGTCAAAGTGCAAGTAGATAAATAGGTACCGCTCCGGCAGGAAGGTAAACGGCGTTTCCGTACGCTGCTCTGGTTCGCCAGAAGCGGCTTAGTCATGCTGGCCACATGACTCGGAAGCTGTACACCGGCTCCCTCGGCCAATAAAGCGAGATGAGCACCGCAAGCCCAAAGTTGGTCATGACTGGACCTAATGGTCCGGGGTCCCTTTACACCTTTACACCTGCAAGACCCATGAAGTCAGGGTGTGATTTTGAAAGTTTTGAGGTGGAAAGAGAAGTTGCCCTGCCCTGCATTCCAGAAAAAGGGTGAGGCACCTCTTTGGTTTTGTCAGTGGGTGGCTGTACTGTCTGATGGAGTTGTTCCTGGGGTGGAGGCAGGCCAAGTAAGCAATTCCTCCCCACCAACCATTACTTCCACACTCATACCACAAACATGGATGGGTGGCAAGGAAAACAGCAGAATTTCAGCACTTAATCAAATGCTTAATTGTTCTCCTAAATTGCGTCAAAATAAATAAATAAATGCACAAACGGAAGCATCTGATACACAGCGCTGATGATAAAACTATTATCAGTGGGATTTCAGCATCGCCATTAAGGTTCCACAAAGACAGCTGCTTTAGCTTAGTTTGAAGACTTGCTGCCTCCCCCAGTTTTCAAACACTTGCCCATTATCAAATGGGCAGCAACAAAGCAATTTACGCTGCCATTGTTGGTGCTTAGCAAAGAGATAATGGTGTCCGGTACAATTCATCGCACATCGTGCAACGCTGTTGACAGCTGGAGTTGTTCCCTAGTGGGACTGAGAATAAAGAGCTCTGTAAGTATGGCTGGAGCATGAGCAGAGTTGATATTCCCTTCGCAGTGATCCAGGGCTTAATCTGAGTTGTGGATCAGCTGTGGGAAGTATTAAAAAATGAATGCCTTTAACAGCATGTCTTCCAGTATTACGATGACTAGAGTGGTGTCTTATATATGTGTTTCAGGGATGTGGCCCCCAAACAGCACTCCTATGTCACGAGGGGCCATAGCTCAGCAGGAAAGCGTGTGATTTGGCATGGAGAAATTTCGCAGTGTTAATCCCTTGCAGCAGGTGGAGAAACCTTTCTCAGCCTGAGCGCCACATCCCCTTCTTTCAGACAGTCTATTGTATATTTATGTTCTTATCATTACATTTATATCCTCTCCAACAAACTCAAGTTGGCAGCGTACATGGTTCTCTCCCCGCCAACCTTCCGTTCTCCATTCTCCCCTCACAACAACACTGTGAAGTAAGTTAGGATGAAAGACAGTGACTTTTTGATTGATTGATTGATTGATTGATTGAATTTATATACCACCCTATACCCGGAGGTCTCAGGGCAGGTATCAATATATAAAATAAAAACAATACCCCAATAACACCCCCCCAAAAAAGAGCCACATTTTAAAAGGGCGTTGGATGTCAATCAAATCAACCAAAGGCCTGGTTAAAAAGGAATGTTTTTACCTGGCGCCTAAAGGTGTATAATGAAGGAGCCAGGCGAACTTCCCTGGGGAGAGCATTCCACAGACAAGGAGCCACTGCAGAGAAGGCCTGTTCTTGTGTTGCCACCCTCCGGACTGCTTGAGGAGGAGTCACACAAAGAAAGGCCTCAGAAGATGACCTCAGGGTCTGGGTAGGTCCATATGGAAAGAGGCGGTCCTTGAGGTATTGCGGTCTGGGGCCATTTAAGGCTTTATAGATCTGAATTGGGCCCGGAAACTAATTGGTAGCCAATGCAGTTGAACCAGGATCAGTGTAATATGCTCAAACCATCTTGCTCCGGTGAACAACCTGGCCACTGAATTCTGCACCAGCTGAAGTTTACAAACCGTCTTCTGAGGCAGTCCTATGTATAACACATTGCAGTAATCTAACCTTGAAGTTACCAGGGCATAGAGAAAAGTAGTTAGGCTATCCCTGTCCAGATAGGTGCATAGCTGGGCCACCAGCCGAAGCTGATGGAAGGCACTCCGGGCCACTGAGGCTTAACCAAGGTCACCAAGTGAGCTTCATGACTGAGCTGAACCCACTTCTCCCAGGTGTTTGTCTCACACAAGGCCATTGTAAGCACCTCAGGGTTCTGGCTGGAGACTGGATGGTTTGATTGCCTGGACTTGTATGCCACTTTAGGTTCCGTAAGAGAAGAAAGCACATCAACATAAATAAATAAAACATTCATTGACTCCTTAGTTTACCAGGGGCAGATCTACACTCATGGTTTATAACGTTAAGGAAGGGTTAAGGAATGATTCTCATAACGTAGATGGGCACATTATGTTTTGCTTGTAAAATTAATAATGTGTTATTAAAACGTGACGCTGTTTAAAAGGACTGTGTAGATGCAGCCCAGGTGGTTATGATAACGTGTGAGGGGGGGGTAACACTATAGTTCAGCTATCCTGAGCTAGAGGATGCCTTGGGGGGCATCTCTGCTTGCAAGCTGACTGCCCTTCTAAGTAATTGGTTGCATCGCCATACTGTTCTTTACAGCAAGACGTTTTTCCTATTGTTCAACTGCTCCTGTAACCTAAGCCCAAGTTTGTCTAGTCCTGACCTCTAGAGCAGTAGAGAGCAATTATCTGACCCCTTTGGGTAGTCTTTCATCCAGTAGCAGATGGTGTTGTGGGGCAAAGGTACTCACTTGACCTCATTGCAGAGGAGTCACTGCCACTCACAGCAGGGGGAGAGGCATGGTGGCAATAAACACACTGGCAGGAGCACCAGACTGACACTGTGCCAGCCTCGCCACCACTTTACCCCTTCTTGTAAGCAGCAGTGATGACTCACCTGCAAAGAGGTCAGGTAAGAATCTCTGCCCTGCCACACAACCCACCCACCCACTGCTTTCATTTGGACAACCGGAACAGCTTTGTACAGTTAATTTTATCCCACTTATGGGACTGCATTTGCCTTCTGCATTGGCCTGTCTCAGCCAAACTGAATTCAGAAAACAGATTGTGATCCCCTTTAGAGGGTCTCAGTTGCTATTTCTCTGCCCACTAAAGGCTTTATCGCTCAGGCTTGTTATTACCATACTAAATAGAATGCTTTAAGAGCTTAGCAATTTTAATAGGATAAAAGCATGTGGTTTATGTGGTTATTACAGTCATGCATACAAGGGTCAAAGCATGAATTTCCAATGTTCTGGGGGTGGGGTAGGTTGTCCAGCTGCACAACAATTTAAGTGGAGGAGGGGGGGGAGAGAGACCTGGGCGTCTGAGGAACAATTCATATGCCTCCAATTGCATGGTGCTTTTTTTGACCCCCTCCACGATCATTCGCACCATGCTTTGATCATGCAACTTTGACTTGGTTCATTTTGCAGCTGGGCAGATGGGAGTCATCAAATGTTTTGCGATGCATCATGTGGACCAGTCTGAGCTGAGCTTCCCTGGTTCCCTCACCATGTATCCAGCTTCTCTTGCAGGGTTTCTGGGTGAAGGAAAAGGACAACCACGTCACCATGTTCTCAACTTATTAAATGGGCTAATTTCATCGGTTTTCACTATACAAGTCGACAACATTTGTTATAGTCAGGCTCAATAAGGGCTTTGAAGCTATATGAAGGAATATATGAAGTCCTATGTAGGCCATCCTAGTTAAATAAAAAGTTAAGTATAGTTGAATATAGGGACGGGGCGGTGCTGTGGGTTAAACCACAGAGACTAGGACTTGCCGATCAGAAGGTCAGCGGTTTGAATCCCTGCGACGGGGTGAGCTCCCGTTGCTTGGTCCCTGCTCCTGCCAACCAAGCAGTTTGAAAGCACATCTAAGTGCAAGTAGATAAATAGGTGCCACTCCGGTGGGAAGGTAAACGGCGTTTCTGTGCGCTGCTCTGGTTCTCCAGAAGCGGCTTAGTCATGCTGGCCACATGACCCGGAAGCTGTATGCCAGCTCCCTCAGCCAATAAAGCGAGATGAGTGCCGCAACCCCAGAGTCGGTCACGACTGGACCTAATGGTCAGGGGTCCCTTTACCTTTTTATAGTTGAATATGTCAATTTTAAGTCTGTGTCACTTTCAAATATTTTTACCCCCAGTTCCATTTTTTAAGACGTAACCTCTCAAAATATATACTAAAATGCTAGTTTTTAATGCATACTGAAATGCATATTCTCTCTTGCGAAATATGTCCTGAAATTGTTTGGGGAACTGTGTCTACAGAATATTTGGGAAAGGGCCGTAGCTCAGTTAGTGTGGCATCTGCTTTGCATGCAGAAGGTCCCGGCTTCCATCTCCAGCATCTACAGGTAGGGTGGGAGAGACAACCCTGTCTGAAACCCTGGAGAGCTGCTGCCAGTCAGTGTAGACAATACTGAGCTAGATGGACCGGTAGTCTGACTTGCTATAAGGCAGTTTCCTTGTTAGTGCAAAATTGGGCAGGTAACTAGGTTCCAATTCACACATTAGTCTGAGAGATGTTGGGATCAGCTCACCCTATATTGGAATTCACAGATACCAATTTTGTCAAGCATCCATGCTAAAAAGGATGGTTATGGATCTTTTAGCCTTTGCAAGAAAAAACAGGAGTGCTATGGGATGGGTCATAGTGCAGTGATGAAGCACAACCTTTGCACGATGAAGGTCCCAGGTTCAATTCTTGGTATCTTTAGCTAAAAGAAATTATGAGAAAGAGCCATCTCTGTCTGAGGTCCTGTAGAACTGGTGCCAGTCAGACTAGACCAGCAATGGGGTTCTGGGGTTCTTCAGGTGTTACAAGGCTCCTCCTATTATCCCTGTCCCTTGGCCAAACTGGCTGGGCCTGGTGAGAATTGGAGTCCAATAACATATGGAGGACTATAGATTTCACACCCCTGGACTAGACGGTACTGTGCTATATGGGCAAATAGGTTGACTTGGAATAAGGCAGTTTCTTATCTTTCTGTTTTGTTGTTTAGTCACTTAGTCATGTCTGACTCTTCGTGACCCCATGGACCAGAGCACGCCAGGCGCTCCTGTCTTCCACTGCCTCCCGCAGTTTGGTCAAACTCATGCTGGTAGCTTCGAGAACACTGTCCAACCATCTCGTCCTCTGTCATCCCCTTCTACTTCTGCCCTCCATCTTTCCCAACAACAGGGTCTTTTCCAGGGAGTCTTCTCTTCTCATGAGGTGGCCAAAGTATTGGAGCCTCAGCTTCAGGATCTGACCTTCCAGTGAGCACTCAGGGCTGATTTCCTTAAGAATGGATGAGTTTGATCTTCTTGCAGTCCATGGGACTCTTAAGAGTCTCCTACAGCACCATAATTCAAAAGAATCAATTCTTTGGCGATCAGCCTTCTTTATGGTCCAGCTCTCACTTCTATACATCACTACCAGGAAAACACCACCTTCCTTCTGTAAACACCACCAATATGGCTGCCTGCTCAGTTCCTAGGAATGCCATCCTCCTTACTTAGACAAGAGTCAAGCTGTCGATGTCATATAGGCAGCATTTTTCGTGAGTGGCAACATGGATTTTATGTTCTCACCAGTGTGCTACAAGTCGAGTGCTCAGTGTGTCAGTCCCAGAGGTTGATGCATTATGCAAGACCTTTGAAACAACCAGAGAAACTAAACTCAGAGATGAAATGCAAAGACAGAGCAAGCAAAGGATGCATTGGGCATGATGACTGGGAAGCACCTTGTTTTAATTGCAAAGGACAAATTGTGCTAGTTCCTGGAGACACAGCAGAAGCTTCAGTTGGTCTGCCATACTTATACTTATTAGGCCCTGCCTAATTCAATTGCCATGGTTGGTTTCCAGCATGAGTGTACATTTGCTGTGTAATGCATCTAGGATCTGCACCAGGATCCAAGCTACACAATAAGGAAGATGGTTTCTAAAAACTGCCTGGCCTTGTGCAGGATCACAGCAGCCCCAGTTGTGGAATCTGGAATAAGAGAGGCCAGTAGTTCATGCAGATGACAAAGTCAGATCTGCTGCATTAAAGAGATGAAGAAAAATCCAGTAAAATCGATTCGTCTATCATATTAAATGAGGTGTCAGTCACTGAGGGCATTGGAACATGGGGGGGGGGGCACCACAGGCCAAAAATCAGACCAAAGATTCATCCAGTCCAGCATTCCAGACTAGATCTTGTTAGTCTCACAGTGGCCAAAAGCAGTGCTTATAGAAAGGCCAAAAGCAGGAGCTCAGTGCAACAGCACTTTCACTGCCTACAATTCCCACCAGAATTTACTAAGATTTACTGAGAGTTAAGCTGGGGGCAGGCAGGAGAGGACAGCTTTTATCTGCTTCCTGCAGTGCTGCTGTTGCAACATCCTCTGATATTTCCTCTGATAACAATTCCCTCTGATGTTTCTGCTTCCATTGTTCACACTGCAGAAATTAATTTTAGCCACACAGGACTCCCCCAGGCTGAGTTATTCCGTTATGAAGACACGTGTTCTGCTGAAAGCGGAAGGGGATTCTGATGAAGCCTCAGGAGGACACTGGCTCTTTTGTAAAGCTGCAGCGTCCGTCCATTGGCCTCTAAAACCTGCATGCTGAAACCCAGAAAGAGATGGAAGATGCCCAGCGCATCAGCATAATGTGCATCAGTCAAAGAGCTAGGCATTCTGCTGCTAAATATAATGCTTGGGGAATGAGATAGTGTCAGCAATATTGGTGCATGGTCCAGCATTCCTAATGTCCCCCACCTGCCTGCCTTCAGACTTCCATCCAGCCCTATCAGCTTCCTCCTCCTTAGTCTCAGTGTTGCCCCATGTTGAACTCAGCAGGGAAAAGGAGGAGGATAAAACTATGGTTTGTTGGCTATGCCTCTGATGGGCTTGGGCTCCAGCCACTGCTTGGCCTCCCGGCCTTCTGATCTCCCACTGCCAATGGGCACCAGGTGCCAAGGCCAGCAGCACTGTCACTGCAACAAATGCCACCAAATGCAGTGTACAGATGCCATCAGGGACCACAGTATTCTGAGTGTTATTCTAGGCAAGATAGCGTTAGTTGGGTCCTTAACCAAGAACTGGTGACCATCTGTCAAGGATCCTTTAACTGTTATTCCTGCGCTGCAGAGGTTGAACAAGTGGAGCTGTTGAAGCAACAGTGGGACCATGACCCCTATCCTGGGCTTCTGTACTCTAGGCTAATGGAGTACACTTATACAACCTGAGGCTTCTCCTGCACAGGAGTCACTACTTGCCGGAAAGCTTCTTCCTCTGCTTCCAACCCATGCTGTGCCCTAACCTTCATCTCTGACTGCTCAGCTCCTTCCGTTTCCCCTCGCCCTGGCTCCTGCCTGCCAGGTGGCACCAAACCCCATAAATCACTGTCCCCCAATCCTGGGTCCACCTCTGCCCCTCCCCCCCAACTGCTGCACCCTGACAGGCCCTGACACTATGTGGCATTGTTGTAAACAAAATCTGCCCTTTTTCCCTTATGGGGTATCCAAGAGGCCGTATAGAGTCCTTATGTGGGTTCCCTATTGGTAGAAGAAAATAACAGAGGCCAACCAGAGAATATTGAGAAGCAAAGCAGCTAGTAAGCCTGATTTTTATTAACTGTTGCAACAGGGTGCTCCCCTCACATGCAGGAAAGGAGGAGGACCCAGAACAAAAGTGCGCCAGCCCTTATATCGACATTTTAAATTCCCTGCCCTGGAGCTCAAGGCCACCCCTCCATACATCATACATACATCACAGAAGGGGTGTAACCCAAGACCACCCCCCACAAACATCATACCTACATCACAGAAAAGGTGGTCCACAACAGAAATTTGAATATTGTTGTTTTTCCTGTCTGCCAAGTTATCTGATAATGCCTTATCTGATTCATTTTCCTGGTAGTCTGCCCACTCCTTTGAGATGGTGATTACCCAATTCCTGAGACAATGGGAAGGCTCCCCCAACCCCTCCCTCCTTGCAGAGAAAACATTTGGTCAATTTGGGAGTCAAAATGGTTTCAGGACGGTCTTCCTGTGCTCCTCCAGACATGTGGTCCCCATATCTATGTTTGTACTTGGCTGGTAAATTTTTGAACATTTATTATATATATAAGACCTTAAATTTGTTATTACAGCATCAAGTGTTGGACAGCTACAATCAAGCTTCTGCTAGTTCCTTTTCAAGTGGGGCTCCTGGTCGCTGCCAATCATCTATGAACTGCCCCACTGGTGCTGCCGTTACTATGATGTCAGGTGATTGTGGGATGTGATACGTACGTAGCAATCAAGTACAACATTCCTTGTTTTCCTAGAGTGGACATGCAGGGAATGTTTGGTCCAGCCAGTCAAAACCTTCCTGTTTCCTCCTGGCTGGGACATACTTCCTTTGTATGTGACTAGAGGTGGGCGTGACCTTACCTGTCCAGGTAACAAAAGGGACCAGGCACGCAGCACTCTCTTCTTTAGAGTTCCTCCGTCGTTGGAGCAGCTTTTAGCTAGAGATGTTCTGTTGGCTTCCAGCCAACAGAGGACACTGGGATTATCCCCGCATGGGATAGCTCCACATGTATATGCTTTGTAACTAAGTCTGCCTTCAGGAATCCATCTGTGAACTGAATGTGAGCAAACTACTTTTGTATACTTTACAAAGTATGGCATGTTTATTCTTTTAAGAGGGATAGTAAGAGGTTTACACAAGCCTGCAACCAACTACCTGCTGTGTGTTTAAAAGGGGAATGTGAAACTCTGCTATGTAAAGGAACTTGCTAGCGCAAGTTAGGAAGGGTATTAATAAACAATATATCCTCTCCTGCCTTCCTGAATATTCCCACAGTGATTAACAGGTAAGATATCCCACCCATCTGTTAGAGTTGGCCTGCAGGGGGTTAAGGATCTGCCTCCCACCCGGTTCTCCTCACCCCCCCCCCCAGTTTAAAGCCATATAAAGCACTGCAATCACCTTGAGAACAATATCTCTCCACATTGTTAACAGCAGGGAGCCCAGCCACAGTCCACCATAATATAGCACAATACAAGCATAGATGCCAGAATCAATCCACTCTTATCACTGGACATTTGGGACATAATTAACCGCTATAGTCCATAATAAAAAGATGCAGGTTTTAAAACCCACTTAAAATTACACTGGGGAGTTAGAAGCCTGCCTCATGTCAAGTGGGATTGTTTTTCTCTCTCTGCTCGGGGGCTTTGTCCAGGGATGGACAAATCAGATTATTTCCAGTATGTGTTGCCTTCACAAGTTTTGACTGCTACATCCATTACGCCTCACTTTGTAACGACATGCAATTTTTAAGAAAAGGGAAAACCCTGCATTTATCACATACATATGGCACATCTAAATAATGTTGTTCTGGCTTCCCCACGGCTTTCTAGACTGATGGCATGAAAGCTTGCCATTTTTGCAATGGGAAACTTTGAAAAAACTGCATTTGTCTTTGTAGTGTATAAGTACTTACAGACCTCAGCTACTGCAGGAAAAAAATAGCACATATACTATTATTATAATTATAATTATTTATTATTATTATTTGTATGCTGCCCTTCATCTATAGATCTCAGGGCAGTTCACGGCATAAAAATACAAGATAAAAACACAAAATACATAATAAAAACAATAATAAATAAAACAATAACCCCTCCCCCCAAAGAGGGGGGGTGTCTCCAGAGGGATGGAGGAGTCAAAATTTCTTATGATTTTTGTGTTAGCACTACTTCCCCTTAATATTTTTTTCTTTGCTTGATTGCTTGTTCTGAATGTAGTGCAATGTAATGCCCTGTTGCTGTACTTTTGGGCTGATAGTAATGTACATTATGTTTACAATATTTTTAAAATAAATAAATAAATAAATGTTGTTACTGTATATGACCTCGCAATAAGCACATTGAAATGCATTCCATGTTCTTTGAGCTGCAAATGTTCACTTTGAAACCTTCAGAGAAGTGTGGAATAATAGCTGTGTTCAGATCCGCACGTTACTCCAAAAAATGTAGGCCTGTTCAGTTTCGTTTATATCAGATTTCATAAAGATCAAATTCCTCAAGCACCTTGGGATGCAGGCTCTGGACTTAATGGTCTTATGGACAGGGGAGACTCTCTTCGGGTGGCTGTTGTTGTTATTACATTTGTATCCCAGTTTTCCTCCAGAAAGCTCAAGCTGGTTCCTATAGGTAAAGGGACCCCTGACCATTAGGTCCATTTGTGGCCGATTCTGGAGTTGTGGTGCTCATCTTGCTTTATTGGCCAAGGGAGCCGGTGTACAGCTTCTGGGTCATGTGGCCAGCATGACTAAGCCACTTCTGGTGAACCAGAGCAGCACATGGAAATGCCATTTACCTTCCAGCCGGAGCGGTACCTATTTATCTACTTGCACTTTGACATGCTTTCGAAATGCTAGGTTGGCAGGAGCAGGGACCGAGCAATGGGAGCTCACCCCGTCATGGGGATTCGAACCGCCAACCTTCTGATCGGCAAGTCCTAGGCTCTGTGGTTTAACCCACAGTGCCACCCACGTCCCAAGGTGGTTCCTAGCTCCCTCCATTTTATCCTCACAACAAGCTGGGAGAAAGTGACTGGCCCAAGGTCACCAAGTGAGCTTCATATCTGAGTGGGTCCTAGTCCAACACTCTAACCATAACACTGCACTGTCTGTGAAGTAATGCCCCCATACACTTCATATTGCCTGTCCTTAAATATGTTACCTTAATGTAAAGTGTGATAAGCCAGAGAGGCTCGTCTGGTGTTGTCATTACTTATTTCCAGGCAAAATTTTTCCCCTTCTCCCAGGCTTTTGGTTAATTAAACAATCTATGGCCTTTTAAACTGTATCGATTATATAGTTCTGCTTGTTATGATGTTCTATATTTTTGTGTTTTCATACTGTAAATTGCCCTGTGATCCCCAGATGAAGGGCGATATGTTAATTTACATGAATGAATAAACAAGAGATTGGGATTTGGGGTCCTCCTGCACGTTCTGTCAAGTATGGCCCTGGAGTTACGCTCAGTTTTCTGCGCAGTCCTGCTCTGATGCTGCCACTACAAGCACCCTTAAACTCATAGATCATTGGTAGGTATACTAAGGCCCGGGAGCTGGATCCAGCCCAATTGCCTTCTCAATCCGGCCCATGGACAGTCCAGGAATCAGCGTGTTTTTACATGAGTAGAATGTGTCCTTTTATTTAAAATGCATCTCTGGGTTATTTTTGGGGGGATAGGAATTCATTCATTCCCCCCCCATATAGTCCAGCCCCCCACAAGGTCTGAGGGACAGTGGACCGATCCCCTGCTGAAAAGGTTTGCTGACCCCTGTCATAGATGCTTGAGGGGAGGGGAGCATTTGAGATTTAGATCAGGCAAATGGCGGAGGAGGAAGAATTAATCTCCTGTTCATCAACACTGTTGTTTTGCTCAAAACTGGCCCCACTACCACCACTGCCCTTGTTTTAACATAATGCTTGGACAATGGACTGTTTGTGGTTTCAGGAATCTTGACACACGGTCCTTCATTGTTGACAACCATCTGCAAGGGAGGAAAGCCCAAGAGACACACAGACATTGCTACACCAATGGACAAATGCCACCAGGGGCATCACTATTTTGAAGGCATCCTAAAGGTGTGGGTGGGTGGTTGCGTTGAGTAATCAGGAGATCCAGAAATGGCTCTCCCAGTCACTTCTGTGTTTTGGTCTCTGGCTCCATCCTTGAAACACATGTTTGGGAGTTTTGACTCATTGTAGCTCTCTGCTTGCCTGTCCCCTGATAGAGATGTTACAACAAGGCAAACTAGCAGTGGCATTGTTCAGAAATAGTATCAATCCGCAGCTGCTGCACTGGCTAAGCTTGCTTGTATCCTCTAGGGTGTTAGTGCAATACAAGTTGACCTGGCCCTTCTGAACAGCTTGGTTGATGACATGTCGCTGTGCTGTCTGTGCTACCAAGAGGCAGAAGCACTCTCACTGAGCAACAGCAGCAGCAACCTCCCCTCCTCTGCTTGACTCGCAGCCAAGAGGAAAGATTCTGTTTAAACAGAAATCGTTCTTGTGCTTCTTGAAATAGGCTGCGTTTCTTATACTTCCTAACCAGCTAAAGTAGTGCAGGGGTGGAGCACATGCACTTATAACAAGGCTGGGTGAAGAGACCAGGGACAGCTAACCTTTAGGCCTCTAAATGATGTGGGGCTCCAATTCCCATCAGCCCCCATTAATGTGGCCAATAGTCAGGGATAATGCATGTTGGAGTTGGAACAACTGCCTGGTGAAAGCAATACTGGGACAGAAGTGTCAGTGATCTGACACTAAAGCAGTTTCCCATGGTTTCCCTTTGCTTGTACAACCCATTGGCTTGCCGATCAGAAGGTCGGCAGTTCAAATCCCCGCGACGGGGTGAGCTCCTGTTGCTCTGCCAACCTAGCAGTTCGAAAGCACACCAGTGCAAGTAGATAAATAGGTATCACTGTGGCGGGAGGGGAAACGGTGTTTCCATGTGCTTTCGTTTTCATCATGGTGTCCCTTTGCACCAGAAGCACATGACTGGGAAAGCTGCCTGTGGGCAAACGCTGGCTCCCTCAGCCTAAAAGCGAGATGAGTGCCACAACCTCATAGTCCCCTTTGACTGGACTTAACCATCCAGGGGTCCTTTACCTTTACCTTTTTACAACCTATTTTATATTATGTTAATGTTTCGTTTAACTGTTTGTTAAAAGAGGGATGATCTTCCCCTTTAAAGATCATGCTGTGACCATGTTCCCCTTTAAAGGTATCTGCCAGCGATATTTTGGCATTGTAAGTTTATTTGTGCTCTAGTTTATTGCTGCTTCCATGCTGTTAAAGAGTCTTTCTGCCAGTTCTGGAGATGTCAGGAATTGAACCTGGGACTTCTGCATATTACACCCCCCAAAAAAAAAATCAGTCTTGAGTTTTATTCAGCTCTTTATAACCAAGTCTGTCTATTCAGCTGTCGTATCATTAGCATGCAAAACCTAGCCAGCCTCCCACATCCCTACCCAATGCTCAGATGTGGGGACTCCAGGGCTCCCTGCTGAGCATCAGCTTCTGGAAAGCTGGTGAGAAAGAATTAAAAAATATAAGCCTCTGCAAATACTAGCCACCATGTGCAGAACATGTCTGAATTGCTGAGAGTTAACTGCTGGGAGAAGTCAGAAGCATCTTTAATACATCACTGTCATTCTCTCCTGCTGCTTTTAATATTTAAACCAAAGGGATGAACGACAGCAATGGGTTCAGGCCAAGCCCTTTGCATCTTTGCCTGTAGTTATTCCTCTGATGTATTGTCATGTATAGACGTCTCCTGCGTGGGTCTCCAAAGGCCTCTTAATAATGGATATTATACTTTGGCGATGATCGCAGAGTTCACAAGCACCCCAAAATTACCAGCTTCCCTTGCTGGGTAATTTGTTATTTTAATGCTGTCAACCTGCAGAAATAGATTTATTGTTATTAATAACAGTGATTTGCCACATTTTTGCTAGTTAAATTACAGTGCTGTATAGTTAGTTCGACAATAAAGCGCTGGAAGGGAGCCAAGAGATCGCTC
The DNA here is from genome assembly GCF_964234715.1 of Podarcis melisellensis. Taxonomy (NCBI): domain Eukaryota; kingdom Metazoa; phylum Chordata; class Lepidosauria; order Squamata; family Lacertidae; genus Podarcis; species Podarcis melisellensis. The sequence goes on along the minus strand of NC_138533.1, from coordinate 32,537,291 downwards.
ATAGCGTTGAGTGCAAAGGCAGTTTGGCACCCTTCCCATTAAGGCATTAAAATTTGAATCAGAAACATAACAGATGCAAAACAAAACATGAGCTCGCTCGCGGGGATTATATAAAAACAATTAAAACAAATTAATTACCAGTTACGTTAATGTTCTGCCGTGTACATGCAAAATGATTACCAAACCCATTGCCGACATCTTTAGACGACCATAAAGTCAATCGGAATCCCCCAGGGGGCTGGAGGACAGTCACGAATGGGAACATTGGTGGTGTGTTGAAAGGAAATGGAGACAGAGAAACAGGAAATAGCCGAGCAAGTGGAACGCAGCAGGGAGCTCACATGACAGGAGATGTGGGATGCACATCCAAGGATACAGTTCCAAGGTTCCTAAGAACCAAAATAGATGGGATAGGAAGAAGGCTGTGATCAGATCTTCCAGCATTCTTAAAATGAGAACATAATGAGAAACCTGAGTCATGGCCAGATTGCCTGCGTTTCATAGGAGAAATTCAAGGGCATCCCAGAAGTTTAGGTTTGCACAATTGAAGTGGAGTAAAGCTCTTTGTCAATCTGGCATAATAAATCCAGTCTTTTTGCAGTTAAGTGATTGGGAAATAGGCCTGGAAACGTTGCCTTATGAGGAACTGGATCGACTAGCTGGATTGGTTTCAAAGTCCTGGAAACAATGCCTTATGAGGAACGGCTAAAGGAGTTGGGCATGTTTAGCCTGGAGAAGAGGAGGTTAAGGGGTGATATGATAGCCATGTTCAAATATATAAAAGGATGTCACATAGAGGAGGGAGAAAGGTTGTTTTCTGCTGCTCCAGAGAAGCGGACACAGAGCAATGGATCCAAACTACAAGAAAGAAGATTCCACCTAAACATTAGGAAGAACTTCCTGACAGTAAGAGCTGTTCGACAGTGGAATTTGCTGCCAAGGAGTGTGGTGGAGTCTCCTTCTTTGGAGGTCTTTAAGCAGAGGCTTGACAACCATATGTCAGGAGTGCTCTGATGGTGTTTCCTGCTTGGCAGGGGGTTGGACTCGATGGCCCTTGTGGTCTCTTCCAACTCTATGGTTCTATGATTCTATGAAATACACCAAATAGTGATGGGTGGGTGGATGCTTAACAGGAAGCCGTGTAAACGCCCCACAAACAAATCGAGGTGAATGCTTATCACTGTATACCCTGCTCACTAACAATTCAGAAAGAATGTCCAATATAAACCAGACATGAACACTTTGTGCCAGCAAATCAGGATGGATGTTCAGTAAACGGGGTAAGAAAGTAAGATGAGCTAGCTGGATCGGGGAAGGAATTCTGCCAATTCTGATGAGAAGCCAACTCGTCCCTCCACCACTTGTCAGCAGCTATTCCACTAGGCTGCAGCAGAAAGAGAAAAGGGTATCAGGGCCACCACTGGCTCTGCTGAAAAGCCACCCCCCCCCCAATACCCACCAACTATCACCTGGCCATTCCATTCCACCAGGCTTTAGCCAAGAGAGAGACAGGAACACCAGCAATGTTGACCTACTCTTCTCCCTGAACAGTTTCCATTGCCGCTGCTCTTTAGAAGGACTTGCAGCTAAAGAGCTGGTACTTGAGTTTTCTTATTTCCTCTTCCCTCTCAGTCCTGTTTCCTTTCATGCCATCCCTTTTTAGATTGGAAGCCTGAGTGCAGGGACTGTTTTGTTTTCCTTGATCTGTGAGCTGCCCTTGGAGCCTTTGCTGGCTGAAGTGCAGAGTTAAGAATTATTTAAAGTCAATAAATAGCACTAGGTGCGCCACAAATGTTTCCTCATTACAAGGAATAATCAGCATCTCTTCCAGATCTCTCTTCCTAGGCCTATATAGGCAGGAAGTCATGCTAATTCATCTCTCTCTCTCTCAACCTCCAAATAATTACAACAGAATAATCAGCATGAATGACTCAGGCACGCACACTGGTAATGGCATAGCTTTGGGGGAAAGATAAGCCCAGAGCCAGGCAGTGATAATTGCTGAAGTGGTTTCCTCAAACTGAGCAAACGGAACAGCAAATGGCCGCCTTTGCTTTTTTCAAGATTCTTTGAGTGCAGTCTTGGGAGATGCTAACGATCACTATTAATAAGCACAGTGGTGGCCTCAGTGCAGAGTTGAAGAGCAGGAGCCAGGGTTGAAACCGCGGGGGGGGAATCTGCCGACTGTCTCATCCCAGCTGCTTCCCAGCCTCGTTGACTTCTGATGGCCGCAGCTCAAGAGAAAATGTGCAAGTGTTGCCGGGTGGGCGGAAAAGAAGAAGAACATCAAACTCAGGACCAAGATATTAGCAAAACACAAACGGAGCACAAGAATTGGAGCCATAGGTTTTGAGCTGGGAAGAAACAAGTGTGGAGCAATCCTATGTGTAATGCGAGGGGGAAGGATTCAATCATTTCTGTTTCATGGAGAGGCTACCTACCATATTTTTTCGCTCTATAAGACGCACCAGACCATAAGACGCACCTAGTTTTTGGAGAAGGAAAACAAGAAAAAAAAAATTCTGAATCTCAGAAGCCAGAACAGCAAGAGGGATCGCTGCACAGTGAAAGCAGCAATCCCTCTTGGTGTTCTGGCTTCTGGGATAGCAGTGCAGCCTGCATTCACTCCATAAGATGCACACACATTTCCCCTTACTTTTAGGAGGGAAAAAGTGAGTCTTATAGAGCAAAAAATACAGTAATATTTACTTCTCAAATCAAGACATGGACAAAAAGACAGCCACCCTTCAAAATTCTCACTTCTTCGAATTTTGCAATGCACTTCTCTAAACAAACAGTGCGTACAAGCATGCCTATATTGTGTGCATAAAAACACATATAGGGTTTTTTTTTTTTAAAAAAAAGGCATACACAGGTGCAGTGTATCAGGGGAAACAGGTTGCCAAAATATGTACCTTATTCAAAACTACGTACAAAAGTTGTAGTTCTTGGGAGAAAATAGCACTAAAATGCTGACGAACTTAACTCAGGATTTTTAATAATAATGAAAAGCACGCAGATTGCTTCGGAAACGTGGAGAACTGAACTGAAGCTGTGAAAATGAGAAAATAAGAGAAACTTAAATTGACATATTCATCCATCCCTAGGTGACACATAGGAACCAGTGGAGGCTGTCAGTGCCTCGACAGCCTCAATCTTCCTTCAGCTTTCACTCACCTACCTGCTCTCTTACTTACAGCCAACCATCTGGTAGCTATGACTCCCCTTGGCTCTGCCTGCCATTGCCACTGGCTCCCACCTACTGTTGGTTTTCCTGTCTTCCACCCTGCCAGTCCCAATGGGCACCAGCCACCAATGATGCTTTGGGGGGAGTGTGGTCTGGAATGCTTACTGCTTCCTCCACTTCTGTCAGAAGCTGGAATCTGAAGCAGGTTGGCAATAAAACACCCAGCACCTGTGAAGTTAACTCTTTATTCAAAGAAACCAAAACAGCTTAGGTCTAGGGATCACAGCAACTCTTCCCAGTATGTCTTGCTCCAATGAGGCAGTTGTGAGAACTGGAGGTTTCCACCTTCCCACCACTCTCTAAGGCTCCTACCCTGGTTTCTTCCCCAGAAACCGGAGGCTCTTTCATCTTGTCTCTCTTTGCTCCACCCATATCATTCCTCTGCAGGGAAGGAGGGGAGCTGGTCACAGCAGCCTGCCTCATCTCTGTCTCCTGGTCCACCTCCTCTCCTGCCTCTGAGTCTGGACTGCTCTCTGCCACAGCCTCTTCCTGCCCACTTCAGCTTCCGACACCTCCTCCTCCCAGTCTTCTCCGTCTTCTACCTCTAACCACTCATCATCACTCCACCGCCAGTCCCTTGGCTCTGAGCCATCTTCCGCTGGGGTGTCCCTTGAGGGTTCCCCAGCTGGTGCCTACTGCCGCTCCTTGGCATTCAGCCAGTCTATGACAACTTCCCTCCTGGGGAAGGGATGGGAAACAGTAGAGAGGAGAGAATGGAAAGGAGCATCATTAAAGAGAGGCATGACTGGCTGGCTGGCTGGCTGGCTGTCCTCCACACTGACATCTTTTGGTATAGGTCCTACAACCCATTAAGAACACAGAAACACAGATAAAGTAAAGGTTAAGGGACCCCTGACCATTAGGTTCAGTCATGACCGACTCTGGGGTTGTGGCGCTCATCTCGCTTTATTGGCCGAGGGAGCCGGCGTACAGCTTCCAGGTCATGACTAAGCTGCTTCTGGTGAACCAGAGCAGTGCACGGAAACGCCATTTACCTTCCCGCCGGAGTGGTACCTATTTATCTACTTGCTTTTGAACTGCTAGGCTGACAGGAGCTGGGACCGAGCAACGGAAGCTCACCCCGTCGCAGGGATTCGGACCACCGACCTTTTGATCAGCAAGTCCTAGGCTCTGTGGTTTAGCCACCTGTGTCCCTCATAAACACAGATACTTACTCACAAATGCTGCACATACTTGGGTGGCGGGAGAGTCAGAAAGCACGCCCCAAAATTGAAATGGCTACTTTTAGGGGCCTTCTGCTGCTGATTTTTAATAAAAAGATTCCCTCCGCCAGCCATCCACAGCAAATCTGAAATCTGAGCAGAACAGAGGATTTGCTCCTTTGCAGACTTTTCCCACAGCTCAACCACATTTCCTGAATTTGGTTTGGCTTTGGGACGGGACGGGGAAATAGCCCAAGTGTTATAGAGGGATCTGTGCAAAGACACTGGATAAATGCTGTCACTGAGCCAAGTGTGGAGTCACCGGTAGGCTGAGGGTGGGGGAGAAAGCAGGGGTGCAAAAGAAGAGAGCCAATGTTTGCAATCTTAGCTGAGGCAAATTTACTAGGCCCTCACTAATCCCTTAAGAAAATAAGGAAGATGAAATTTGGCTCCGGCTGATCCTAGAAGAGTAGTGGAAATGCTTCCACTGTTCACTCCCTTGTTGACACAGCCAGTCTCATGTGCTTGTTTCTCTAAGCAGCTCCTGTTTACACACAGAGAAGAGAATGTGACCTCTGTCCGGGGAAAGGCGTTAATTAATCTGATCCAAGACACACCAGAGAGTATCAGCAGTCACTACACAGAGCAGAAAGAGACCTAGAGTCCACTGGCGTAACAAGACAGGTCAAATGAAATAAAATTCCAGACGTCACTAGGACTGTGCTGTCAACTGGACTCTTCATTGCGTCACAGGAAGGGATGTTGGAGAATCCCGAGAAAAACAGAAGCAGGGACTGGAATTTGCCCAGTTTTGCTTATTTATCCCCTATCCAGAATGGGAATGAGTCCAGCGAATGCAATCGGTATTCACTGTTACTGCTTTCGGTTCACATACTATACAGTGGTACCTCGGGTTACATACGCTTCAGGTTACATACACTTCAGGTTACAGACTCCGCTAACCCAGAAATATTACTTCGGGTTAAGAACTTTGCTTCAGGATGAGAACAGAAATCGTGCTCCGGCGGTGCAGCGGCAGCAGGAGGCCCCATTAGCTAAAGTGGTGCTTCAGGTTAATAACAGTTTCAGGTTAAGAACGGACCTCCGGAGCGAATTAAGTACTTAACCCGAGGTACCACTGTATGTAATAGATTGCATCCCCAAATTGCTTTGCATTTAAATGAATTGTGTGGAATTGAGGTCCGAGAGAAAAGTGGGAGGAAGAAGAGAAAGTTGTAAGCAGGATGCAACCTGAGACACCTCAGTCTAAACAACAATGAGATTGAGAGGTCAGCTTGAGAGTTTAAAGATACAGTGGTACCTTGGTTCCCAAACGCTGAAAACCCAGAAGTAAGTGTTCCGGTTTTTGAACATTTTCCGGAAGCCAAACAACCGATACGGCTGTCGGCTATTGTTTTCAGGGCACTTGCACCAGTCAGAAGCTGTGCCTTGGTTTTCAAACATTTCGGAAGTTAAATGCACTTCCGGAACAGATTAAGTTTGGCGCTTTTGTTTTTGCTATTTATTTTGCATTATTATTTTTGAGACTTTTTCGGTTAATTTGTTTTTGTGACTGTATGGAACCCTGTATGGAATTATTGATTGTGTGACTGCGGAAATGGATAAAAGCCCCCCATCCAAACTATTATCAGTGCAGGTACGGGAAAAAATAATAATTTTAATTTTTATCACCTACAATACTGTCTTATTTATTTTATAATACAGTACATTGATTATTGCTTTCCTTTTCTGGATCAATGGTATCGTTAGATAGTAAAATTCATGTTAAATTGCTGTTTTAGGGATTGTTTTTTTAAGTCTGGAACAGATTAATCCATTTTGCATTACTTACGATGGGAAAGTTTGCCTTGGTTTTGGAATGCTTTGGTTTTGGAACGGACTTCCGGAACAGATTGTTTGAGAAAAAAGGTACCACTGTACAGGGATATTCTGGGAAGTTGGAAGCCACTCTATCTGTTTTAACCCTTGCAAAAACTGCTTCTGCAAGCTGAGATGCGCAGAAACTTCCAACAGTAATATACATAATTTTGCCACAACAGGAAGTGAGACGAATAATGTAGTTTTGGGTGAGAGCTGAGTTGCAGGGGAATAGAAACAGAGCTGTGTATGATGAAAGCAAAGCGGAACGGAAAAGGATGTCTGCTTACAACCTTGAACTCAAAGAAATCCAGGGGGCAATTATGCATTCAGAAGAGGAAAAGTCTCTGGACACATCTTTGGCAGTGACATAATATGAATGTTAATGTGGGGCCTTCGACCTTCCCCTTCTTGTCAAGAACAGCCAGAAGATGCAGCTAGCACAGTAGTGAGGCTCCTGGCAATGTGTTGCTAGGCTGGCAAGTACAGGTGACCAACCCAGGTTAAAGGTGCTTGTCCTACACAACTTGGGACCAAAGTGCCTTGAGAACCACCTGATTCCTTATGCACCAACTTGATATGGGGTCTATGCAGAGGGGTAGTACCTCTGGTGAAGGACACATCATGCTCCTTCTGGGGTAGTTTGTCCACCTTTGGTCCCTGCCCTGCATTCAGCTCTCATCTGTGGCTCCTAGAAGCTGCCAGCATGTGACAGCGGCCACACCCCAGGAAATGGCTACAACTGGTTGGCTAGAGCTGGTGGGTCTCAAACTCTGGGTGAGTTACAGACCTCCCCTGCATGCAAAGACAGACTCTGGCAGATTGAGTGGTTAAGAACAATAGTGGGTGCAGAGTCAAGAAAGCGGTCTCTGCATGTGCTGCAGAAGGTAGTGGGAAGCAGATGGAGCTGGTCAACCTGAGAAGGTAATCTATCTAGGAGAAGGAAAACTCTGAGCCTAAACCTCTGCTACCTTGCAGGATATATTTGGATTAGGCTAAGGAGTAGACCCTACACAAATCCAGAGTGGAGTCCCTAAGGTGGTGGGATTGCACCTTCCATGCCTCCTGGCAACTCCTACAGCCAAGCTGGTACCAGACATATTGCTCTGCTTTCCTTGGACCACATAAGCAAGGCTGAGAAGCAGGTATTGCCATCTGGGCAGCCCAGGACCTCCATACCCTCTGCCTAGGCTGGCACTCTGGGGTGGTTTGACTCAGTGCTGGATAGATGTACAGTGGTACCTCGGGTTACATATGCTTCAGGTTACAAACGCTTCAGGTTACAGACTCCGCTAACCCAGAAATAGTTCCTCGGGTTAAGAACTTTGCTTCAGGATGAGAACAGAAATTGTGCAGTGGCGGTGCAGTGGGAGCAGGATGCCCCATTAGCTAAAGTGGTGCTTCAGGTTAAGAACAGTTTCATGTTAAGAACAGACCTCCAGAACGAATTAAATTCTTAACCTGAGGTACCATTGTATAAGCTAAACGAGCTATAGCTTAGGGCCCCACTCTCTTGGGGGCCCCAAAAAAATTTGAAGGAGAAAAAACCTGGATGTACATGTCAAGGAACTGCCATCGCAACTAGCGGAGGAGGCTCGGCTCCACAGCGATGCTGGAGAGGGGCCAAGCAAGGAGAGAGGCAGGTCTCCGGCTGGGGAAGATAATCAGCGCTACACCAGGGATAGAAGGGGGCCGATGGGGGAAGCAGAGAGGAGGCTCCAGGACTCTTCGCAGGAGACCAGCAAGGAGAGCACAGGTCCTCCGCTGCCCAAACCCACCCTGCGCAGAAGACTTCCGCGCAGGGAAAGTAGGCGGCGACTTGGCGTCAAAGAGCTTCTTTGCTGGAAGAGGTTCAACAAACGCCCACAGACGGATTCTGCTAGCGACTGAACAGCCACGAAGTGAAAGGCTGTCCAGCCAGGAAAGGTTTAACCAGACCACCTAGCCAGGAGTGGCGGCAACTTACGCACGAGCAACCCCATATAACCATCACAGTACAGTTCCAAAATGATGTAAATAATGGGCCTCGCCTACCTGCCTTTTGTTTTGTGCAAATGGCTTTACATACCTATTGTTGTTATTTAGTCATTTAGTCGTGTCCGACTCTTCATGACCCCATGGACCAGAGCACGCCATGCACTCCTGTCTTCCACTGCCTCCTGCAGTTTGGTCAAACTCATGCTGGTAGCTTCGAGAACACTGTCCAACCATCTCATCCTCTGTCGTCCCCTTCTCCTTGTACCCTCCATCTTTCCCAACATCAGGGTCTTTTCCAGGGAGTCTTCTCTTCTCATGAGGTGGCCAAAGTATACATACCTATTAGGTCCATAAATTGCCATATAGCATATATTCAACACACAAAAAACAGCAACAATTTGTTGTTGACAAAGGACAGCTGGACATATAAAGGGCCCCATTACCTTCAGTAGCTTAGGGCCTCATCAAACCTAAATCCAGCCCTGGTTTAACTTCATCCCCAGAGGTACACTCCATTATCTCTCGAGACAGATATCATCAACAACCTTGATCACTGAAGTCTTCTGATGAGGCCCTATTGGTGGTTCCACAGCTGGCCTCTACCAGAGAGCAAGTCTTTAGCATGGCAGGCCCTGTCCTGTGAACTCCTTGCTCATTTGTAGGTGCCTTCTAAAAACTGTATTATTCAGACAGGCCTTTCAAACCTAAGATTCTCTGCTAGCACATCCTTACTGATGTGTTTGACATTTTTATTGCAAGACTGTGTTTTCAGTCTGCATACTGCCTTGTGATTGTTTTATATGGAAGTGTGGCTTATAAATATTTGAAGAAATAAAACACAGCCACACAGATCAGCCTTAGATGCTCTTGTTATGAGTAGCCGAGAGGGAAATGCTCCAGTTTCACCAGAGAGGAGGTGCAGCCAGTGCTTGGCCACAATGAAAAACCAATGGGAGTAAGATTGCATGCTTTCCCTGTACACAAACTGTGAAAAATACAGACCCCCATTGATGCGCAACAACCCGTGCATCAGAACCAGTTGACAGCTAAGTACTATGTAAAGGCTGCTTCCCCCGAGCAAGTAGACATTTACAAATCAAAATAACTGTGATCCGCATTGTCGCAATGCAATTGCCGGGGTGGCCTCTGCTCAGCTTTCCTCCACCTAGTGTGTTATTAAGAGCACTCTCTCCCTCTCCTTTCCAGAGATAGCTCTGCTTCCCCTCCCCTTTTCACCAACCGTTTCCCATTTCTTAGAATCTCTGCCCAGTAGATGGCACCTTTATCCAAGTATTCTCGTGTTCCGGGAAACCTGCATGGCAGTGCGATAAATCCTAGACGTCAGTGCAAAAGAGAGAGAGAGGCAGAGAGGGCTGGGGTAATTGAGATCTCGTTCCAGCCAACACTAGCTGGAGCTCACAAAAGGCAGACAGGCCCAGGGCTTTGTCGGCAGAGAAGGCTCAGCCAGGAAGCCTTGCAGCTCCAAATATGAGGCTTATGCTGAAAGCTGATAATGTGGCAGCCTGAGTGGCAACAGGCAGCGACTCGAGATTCCAAACACACACACACACACACACACACACACAAAATACATTGGCTGAAGGGGACAACAGTGATCTGGTACTTCGTTTATGCACAGCTCAAGCCAAGCTACCTGCTGGCTCTTTGAGCCAGCTATTTCACTGCAAAGTTGAGCACATAAGAACATAAGGTAAGCCCTGTTGGCTGAGGCCAAAGGCCAATCTAGTCTTCTTCTTCTTCTTCTTCTTTGGCGATCACTCATAGCCGAGTAAGATTGTCTTCCATAAACACGGTTTTAACAATGAGTCTGTAAATGATTGTGGAGGTCACTTCTGGATCCACACGTCCTTCCACAGTGGGGACATTGGTTTCCGGGCAGGAGTTGATCATGGTGAGGGTTGGCCAAGTATGCCTTCCTCTTAGCACACTTCTCCCTTGCGTCCTGAGTTCGAGTGCCTGCAAAGCCCATGACACCTTTGGTAAAGGCTGTTCTCTGACTGGAGCACTCGCAGGCCAGTGTTTCCCAGTTGTCAGTGTTTATACTACATTTGTTTTAAATTTGCCTTGAGACAGTCTGTAAACCTCTTTTGTTGACCACCAGCATTACGCTTTCCATTTGTAAGTTTGGAATAGAGTAGTTGCTTTGGAAGACAATCATCAGGCATCCACACAACATGACCAGTCCAATGAAGTTGATGTTGAAGAATCATTGCTTCAACACTGGTGAAGCCAGTGCTTCTTCCAGTACACTGATATTAGTTTGCCTGTTTTCCCAAGTGATGTGTAATTTTTTTTTCGGAGACACCATTGATGGAATCTTTCGAGGAGTTGGAGATGGCTTTTATAAGTGGTCCATGTTTCACAAGCATACAGTAAGGTTGGACTGGAGCCTTCTGTGGTTTCAAGCAACTGGTATTGCGTGGCAAGGTCCCAATCCCTCCCAGAGTTGAAATAAAGACACTAGGCACCAGTATTTTAGGTTAATGGGCTAAAAAAAAGGCCACACCTTTATTGGTTACAGGTTGTGAGTGGTATGTGCTTAGGCATTGGCCCTAACCAACTATATCTGACTCCTGCCCGTCTGCAAGGAGGACAGGGTTAACCACCAGTAGGAGGAGTCCTGTTGATGCACATTGACTCGGAGCTCCCCTGGGGTTACCAATAGGGGTCATTCCATAGGCCCTAGCCACCCACCGGGCTTCGGACAGGGCCATGCCCTCTGGCATCTTTTAACGGAATACCCTTTGAATGGGAGGGGCAGGTGATGACAATTACCTCCCCTCATCGCCTCCAGCAATATTCCAATGCCTAACAGCCACTTGAGCCAAAAGGCTCGCTGCCAATACCCTCACACCTGCAACTCAACTATGGTGGCAGAGCACAGCTATTGTGACTAGTAGCCCATCAATAGCCTTCCACTCCATAAATTTGTCTATTCCTCTTTTACAGCCATCCAAGTTGGTAGCCAACCCTGCCTCCTGTAGGACTGAGGTTCCATAGTTCTCCACTGCTCATGTTACAGATTTGTGCATGTACATTTGGGGAACTATATGGCCACCAGGCCAGGAGCACTGCAGTCTTGCTACCTGGTGATGTCACAGAGCAACTCACAGTGATGTCACAGGGTAGGCCCTGGAGATGGAGGTTAATTGGGAGAGGGGAGCGGAAGATGGCAGAACCCTCCATAGTGTCCACGCTATCATTTGCGGCCAGCTGCTGCTGGGCTGATGCTTGAATGTTACTATTATGAAAGGTACTCTTGCCCTCTTGGAGATTCAAGCTCTCTCCTACAACCTGGAGGTCTGGCAAACCTAGAAGACCATAGCTTAATGGAAGGGATGGACAAATCTGTCCACTCTGATTTCTCACTTTTCTGGACTTTATTTCAGTTTTCCAGATTTCTACATCGGTTGGGGAATTTTATTTTTGAAGTCCTTGTGAAAATTTGTCAGTAACTTAATGAGTACTTTTCCTAATATACACCTCTTTGTGTGCAAAGTTGGCTCATGCACACATTCTTTTGCAAAGCAGCTTTCCCTCATATAACACACGTTTGTGTATTATTTTCACTACTTTACATACTTATGTGCACACTTTACCCTGGCTAATGCATTTTTACACATGTTACTTGGCTAGAAAACCGCATGGCAAAATTCAGAGAAGCGTGAATTTTGAAGAATGACTGTTTCAGTAGCTGTGCTTCTGACATCCCTAGAAGTGCAGCCAGTGTAAAAATGGGAGTGTCCTTTTCTCAGGTCATTTTTGCAAATATATGCAACTTTTGCATATTTCCCTCCAATTATTATCTTTATTATATTTATTTATGCCCCACAATTTTCTCTGACAGGACTTAAAGCGGCCTACAGATAAAAATAAGTACTGCTAAAAACATAGAAAAAACCCATCATTTTTAAAATAAAAATAAAAATTGATAGACTTAAAACTATATATTAACCATATATTAACACCATACCAATAATTACAATAAAAACAGCTCTTTTGTTACAAATTTTGTCCAAATGTTTTTTTGGTGGGATGCGTGGGAGAAGAATTGCATTGCAAAGTTTGGTCAAATGTGAATTTCAAAGAATAGTTGTGTTTCTGGTTGTCTACTGCTTGGGCATGACATAAGTTCATACTGAGATGCCCACCGATCCAGACTTTCTCCCTCATTCATCTGCACAGCACCAGCTCATCATCTCTGCATTTGGCTGCATGGCCTGGAGGTCTTCACAAACCTCTCGCCTCAGCAACATGCCTTTGACAGCAAGGTGAAGACTACAACTTATCCCGCCTGACTTTGTCAGGTTAATTTGATTAACTCTGGCTGGCTGCCTCCGCTGACCAAGTGACAGGACGGCGGGGGATAATTCCTTGTGTGTGTTTAGTACATCTTTGGCAGGTGTCAAGGTGCATTCTAGAGCTTGTCACTCATCGGAGTGCCCTTTAGATAGTTATTATTTCATGTAATTATGATTACTACATGCTGATACGCTGCCGTTATGAATAGCCTCTGGCTCCCGTCACTCAGTAGGATTTGATGTGGAAGGATGAGTTGTCAGGAAAGCACCCACAGGCTGTGAAATCGCTGAATTGCTCCAGAATAAAGGAAGAAACTATGGCACGCTTAGACACAGAATGAAAAACTGGGCCGCTCAGCCCTATTACGTTCACTGCACATGAGTAACCGAAGTGAGGGAACGGGGCTGCAGCTTGTGAGTGCCCCACCTTACTGAGAGTGGGTGCCATTCAAGGTGGGCACAGCTTCTCCCCTAAGCGGACCCCGTCTCTGGACCCCTCCTTTCCCTGCCAAATCCCCCTCCTCTTTTCTCAAGCCAAAAAGACTACAATAAAACCTTACTATGGAGCAGAGGGGGCCTGACATTACTTTTGGTAATGGTACAAGAGACTATTGTAAAGTTACTTTGAGACTTTATTTTTGTATAAAAGATACACAACAGCAACAAAACAAATAATCATAATCAAAAAATACTTCCCCAAAAGAGGACCCAATTATACCTTTAGACCCCTGGAGAAGAACTGCAGGCCTGGGTGAGAAATGCAAGTCTCCCATAGGATCCATCTCCTAGGGGCCAAGGTCCCTTCAGGCCCCCATAACATATTTGAGGGTGTCAGGGCCCCCCAAAGTTGATGGGCATTGCTGTTCAAATGGCTTGGATGTGCCACATCATGTGATCAATTATGTGGGGTGGGGCTTACCTGGGCCCCCCAATGTTTTATTCAAGTTGGCACCCCTGTGACTTCTAGACATCTCTAGCTGACCCCTAAAACTCTCCTCAGGCCACACCCCCTCTTCTAAAGCTATACCCCTCACTGTTCCTGCTTTTCAGTCTGTGGATTTTTGCCCAGCTGAAGTGTGTCATTGAACCCTGATAATGCCTCCTGCTTGTCTGGGTGGAAAATGCAAAGAAGAATGTCTGCCAAAATTAGCCAACTGAACAAAGGGCCAATGGACATTCATTGCCCTGCCCACTTTTGCATCTTCCCACCATGGTCAGGTGGCCTTCAGAAGATTTTCTTGAAAGCCATGTGACAGAAAATAGTACCCCACCTCTGCTTTAGAAAGAGGAAGATGGCTGCCTCTTCCTGGACCCCATGTTTGTAAGAGGGTGGCAACACGAGACCAGGCCTTTTTTGTGGTGGCCCCCAGTTTGTGGAACACTCTCCCCAGAGAGGCTCGCCTGGTGCCTGCACTACATATCTTTAGGCACCAAGCAAAAACATTCCTCTTCTCCCAGGCCCTTGGCAAATTTGACAATCCATGGCCTGTTAAACGGGGGGGGGGGGGTGAGGTATTGTTTTTGTTCATTAGTATGGGTTTCTTTTTGTTTTTTTATTCAAAATTAAAACAAGACATATTATCCAAAAACATATCATCCTTGTTGTCCCCCCCCATTTTTCCTCCCTCCCCCCTTCCACACAAAATCCACCCACCCCCACCCCCTGACTTCCCTCAGTTCCAGTCTTTGGTTTCTCTGAGACTGCTGTTTTCTGCATGTTACAAAGTTGTATAGATCCTCAAACTATTTAGCTGATTATTATCAATAAAAAGTCGTGAATGTTTATTCAAAACCTGCCAAGGAGTCCAGTTCACTTTGTTTTGTCTTCAGATACTTTGTAAAGGGTTCCCATTCATCCTTAAAGTCACAGTTATCCTTGTCCCGTAGCTTATATGTCAGTTTTGCCAGTTCTGCATAGCCCGTCAATTTTTCTTGCCATGATTCTTTAGTTGGGGTTTCTTCAGTCCTCCATCCTTGTGCTACTAGAACTCTTGCAGCCGTTGTCGCATACATGAAGATGTTTTTCAGCTCTTTTGTCAGGTCTTTTCCTACAATCCCCAACAAAAATGCCTCGGGTTTTTTTAACAAATGTTAAATGGAACATTTTCTTCAATTCATTGTATATCATTTCCCAAAAAATTTAATTACATTACAATCCCACCACATATGATAAAATGTCCCTTCCTTTTCCTTACACTTCCAACATATATTTGAACTAGTTTTGTACATTTTCCCTAACTATTTTTTGTCTGTTAGTATGTTAAGCATTTTTGTGTTTTTATATTGTAAACCACCCTGTAATCCTCAGATGAAGGGCAGGACAGAAATTATAGTAGTAGTGGTAGTAGTAGTAGTAGTAACATTAATAATAATAATAATAGATTTTTGCTCTACGACAGAACCTCTCTCAAGCCACATTTGTGGCCGCAACATAAATCATTTTCTGAAACAATATGCAAACTGTAACAGCACAGCCATCCTTCACAATTTGCTCTTCTC
Source organism: Podarcis melisellensis (assembly GCF_964234715.1). Taxonomy (NCBI): domain Eukaryota; kingdom Metazoa; phylum Chordata; class Lepidosauria; order Squamata; family Lacertidae; genus Podarcis; species Podarcis melisellensis. The sequence continues at coordinate 32,522,205 of NC_138533.1, read as the reverse complement.
TGAAGTCACACAAATGGCCCTTCCCCCTTTCCTTCCTTCCCTTTTCAGGTGAAGAGCTCATCATCTGCAGTGTCAGTGTGGAGTGCAGAGACAGTGTTGTGTGGTGGTTACAATGTCTGACTAGGAACTTGGAGACCAGGATTCAAATCCCTACTCAGCCATGGAGTTCACTGGGTGACCCTGAGCCACTCTCGGTTGTTCAGCCTAACCTACTTAGAATCATAGAATCATAGAGTTGGAAGAGACCACAAGGGCCATCGAGTCCAACCCCCTGCCAAGCAGGAAACACCATCAGAGCACTCCTGACATATGGTTGTCAAGCCTCTGCTTAAAGACCTCCAAAGAAGGAGACTCCACCACACTCCTTGGCAGCAAATTCCACTGTCGAACAGCTCTTACTGTCAGGAAGTTCTTCCTAATGTTTAGGTGGAATCTTCTTTCTTGTAGTTCTCAGGGTTGTTGTGAAGATGTAATTAATGGGAAAGGAGAGAACTATGTCCGGCACCTTGAGTTCCTTGGATGAACGCTGAGATACAAATGTAATAATAACTAAACAAATAATTAACAACAGATGGTGTCTGTTGGTTTGAAATGGACTGTTCCAAAGTTAATTATAACTTTGTTATAAGTTAACTTTTTTATAAATATAATATTCCCAGAGTTCCCTGGGCAGAGGAATTGCTGTTGGAACTACAGCTTTGTGAGGTGAATAGGGGTCTTCTAGCAACTCCTTAAAAAACTATGGCTCCCATATTCACTGGGAGAAGCCAAATACTGTCAAAGTGGGTATTATATGGCTTTAAAAGTATTGTGTGAATGTGGCTCAAGTCTGTCTCTTGAAGCAAAGGTCTGAAGAGCAAAGGCAGCTCTTGATCATTGGACCAGCTCAAACGAAAGAAGGAGGAAGAGTCAGCAGGACACGGCTGGCTCTGATTCTGGCCATTACAGAGACACTTAATGAATGTGAAAGATGCCTTGGCAAGCCTCTCTCATTCTGGGTGAATGTGCATTGTGCCTGCCGATAGATCAGTTGATCCACTTAAACAAGGGCACAGATTTAGACCAGGCCCCGCTGGCATGCCAGAACCTCTTCAGGCACTTGCTCCTCAGTGCACTGCCAAGGCCTCATGCTTTTTGACTTAACGAACCTGCAAGCACAGAATGTGCCTTCAGGAAATCTGACTGGATGTAAGGGAAAGAAAAAGAGGAAACTCACAAGGAAGGCAGAGAGAAGGAATCATGCTGCCATCAAAGCATCTTGGACCGGAGGGATATTTGCAATGAGAGTACAGTGTCTTTATTTAATCTGTTGAAAGGCGAGACAGGTGTCAACATACACACACAAAACAAGATTCTTCTATTGGCCTCAGGGGCCGTGACATCTGCTCTTGAAACCCAGGCAGAATTTTTCCTTGGACCTCTCACTGTGAAAGAAAAGGTTGCATTTAACAGTGGAGAAGATGTCTGAGAAATATGCATGCTGTTGGTCTTGGGTTTGAGACTTCTCAGTGGTTGAAAGAGCTTGCAATCCTTTGCAGGTGTTGTACAAGGGTGTTGCCTATTTTCACCCTTGAAACATGGGCTCTGCCTAACATTCCTCCCTCTTTGCTAGGTTGCTCCCTTCAATTCCCATGCGGAATTCCCACCCACAAAAAAGTTTGCTTAATCTTTCGCAAAACATAGCCTCTCTCAACTACCAAAGAGCATCTTCTTCATAGCAACACTTGAGGAAGGATGGGGTAGGGGCTGGAAGTATAGTTGACATGACATTATACAACACAAAACTGATCTGTTGTGCCTCAGGGGAACTAAGAAACATCTGCTTTATACAACTCTGATGTGAAAGACATCTTTAGCATCTGTCCACCTCTAATAATCTTGCTGATCAAGGCAAAAACAGACCCCTTACCTGATGAAGTTCACGGCATGTAATGCCTTAAGAGAGAATATTATGAAAATGATTTACAGGTGGTACATGACCCCAGTCAAGCTTGCAAAAAATTATCATTTGCCCGATAATAAATGTTGGAAATGCAAAGAAAATGAAGGTACATTCTTTCACCTTTGGTGGACGTGCCCAAGGATTAAGGCTTTCTGGGAAATGATTTATAATGAAATGAAAAAGGTGTTTAAATATACCTTCCTGAAGAAACCAGAGGCCTTTCTCCTGGGCATGGTCAGCCAATTGGTGTAAAAGAAGGATAGAACTTTCTTTATGTATGCTACAACAGCAGCAAGAATACTCATTGCAAAGTACTGGAAGACACAGGATCTACCCACTCTGGAAGAATGGCAGACGAAGGTGATGGACTATATGGGATTGGCAGAAATGACTGGCAGAATCCGAGACCAGGGAGAAGAGTCGGCGGAAGAAGATTGGAAGAAATTTAAAGGCTACCTACAGAAATATTGCAAAATTAATGAATGTTAGAATGATGTCGGATAGAAATTAAGTGGTTTCCAGCTGTAATGCTTTAAGAGAATATGGAAAAAAAGGTTTAGAAATAGGTTAAAATTTATTAATAAGGATTTGCTGAACTAATAATTTGAATTGGAATACAAAAAAGGGAGGTATGAGGAGGTCTGGGAAATAAGTTAATGAAAAATAAGTAATGGAAACTTTATGTGTTTTTAATTATTTTTATTTTTGTATTTTTGTTATTATTTTTGTCTTTTTACTTTTTGATTTTTATTGTATTATTATTAAAAACCTTAATAAATATTCTTGGGGGGGGGGAAACAGACCCCTTACCTGAATGGGGGTACAACCAAGAAGGATGGCAAGTATTAATGTTTGACCCAACATTTGAGGAATTTAACCTAGGGACAGATGAATTTGTCAATTTTTGTTTTTCTTCCTCCACCGCAACCCAGTCTTAAATTCAGTTCCTCATCTACACCTGTTTAAGATTGTTTACTTTCTTAAAAGCCCCTAGTGTGTGCAGATTTCCGAATGCATTTTTGCCTAGCATACAAACAAGAGATTGAGGAGGGATTTCATTCCGTTTTCGTTTTAATGAGAAACTACCTAATTTACACTACCAGAACCAATGCACAAACCAAAACACAATCATCCTTTGAAATTTGCGCTTGTCTAAATTTTGCAGTGCTGTTCTCCAATCAAATTACTATTATTCATTATGTTCATTAGTCCCCTTTTCCACACTAAAAAGGTGACTCAGTGCAACTTACAGAAATACAGAAACAAATGCTAAAAGCAAGTTGGACCCTGGCTGATACTATTTGTGATCAGTTGGCAGATTGCAGTACAACCATTACAATCAAGGTGACCACTGTTTGCGGTGACTGGCCCGAGGTCGCCCAGGGAGCTTCATGGCCAAGTAGGGAATGAAACTCTGGTCTCCCATGTCATAGACTGACACTAGCATGATTCCTGTTGTTATCAGTGATATGCTGTGTCCCTGCTTCTCTGTGTTTCTCCTAGCAAGAGTCTAGATCTGCTACTAATTTGTTATAGTAGGTACTTCTACTATTCCTTTTTGTTAGGGACGCGGGTGGCGCTGTGGGTAAAAGCCTCAGCGCCTAGGGCTTGCCGATCGAAAGGTCGGTGGTTCGAATCCCCACGGCGGGGTGCGCTCCCGTTGCTCGGTCCCAGCGCCTGCCAACCTAGCAGTTCAAAAGCACCTCCGGGTGCAAGTAGATAAATAGGGACCGCTTTCTAGCGGGAAGGTAAACGGTGTTTCCGTGTGCAGCTCTGGCTCGCCAGAGCAGCGATGTCACACTGGCCACGTGACCTGGAAGTGTCTTCGGACAGCGCTGGCCCCTGGCCTCTTGAGTGAGATGGGCGCGCAACCCCAGAGTCTGGCAAGACTGGCCCGTACGGGCAGGGGTACCTTTACCTTTACCTTTACTACTATTCCTTTGGGGGGGTAATGCACCACACATAAATCAAGTTGATACTGTACTATACACTAAAAACAAGATTAAAAGCAACCTAAGAAGGCCAGATATAGATGATAGATGATAGATAGATGATAGATAGATAGATAGATAGATAGATAGATAGATAGATAGATAGATAGATGATAGATAGATATACATAGATGATAGATAGATGATAGATAGATGATAGATGATAGATAGATGATAGATAGATAGATGATAGATAGATAGATAGATATAGATAGATGATAGATAGATGATAGATAGATAGATAGATAGATAGATAGATAGATAGATAGATAGATGATAGATAGATAGAGATAGATAGATAGATAGATAGATATAGATAGATAGATATAGATGATAGATAGATAAAATATAGAGCTGCTGTGGAAATATGGATAACTGAGTTTAAGATTAGAACAAGTAGAAACTGAGAGAAACCAGAATGAGCAGATTCATCCATTCCTAAGCACTAGATATATAATTATTCAACATGTAATTATTGTATTACTGGGCAAAAGTAATAGTCTAGACCAAGAGCAACCAATCTGGTGCCCTCCACCTGTTGTTGGAGCACAATTTCCATCTCCCCTGACCTGCTGGCTGGTGCCGTCTAGAGGGCACCACATTGACTACCTCTGACCTAAATTTCCCAAATCTATCCCTATCTAGATCTATTCATCCTATTACTCCAAATATAGACGTTCTGTATCCATATCTACCTATCTTTATCTAGTCCTATCCCAATCAACGTTTTCCATATTTATCCCTATCTAGAACCATCCAGACCTTTTGCCATTCTGCTACCCTGATCTAGACTTTCCATTTCCATCTATCCCTATCTCTACCTCCCCTGGTCAAAACTTTCCAAATCCATATCTATCTATCCCCATCTAGATCTACCCCTGTTCTACTGCCCCTGATCTAGACTTCCCCATATCTAGATATCCCTGTCTAGTTCTACCCCAACCAAGACTTTCCATATCCGTCCCTATCTAAAGGCATCTAGAGATATCCCTGTTCTGCTACTTCTGATCTAGACTTCCCCACCCTCTCTATCTATGTAGATCTACCCTTCACAAGACTTTCCATATTCATATCTATCTATATGCATATCAAACTAAATACATGAATCATCAGTTTGCGGGGTGGGGGGTGGGGTTAGGTGGGAAAGATAAATGATTCACAGCGCAAATATTCAGAGTGATTCATTGTTTAGCTTCTCACTCCAGCCTAAGTAGCTGAAGCTGTCACAACTGATGAGCATTGCTTTTAAAAAAAATGGTGCGTGACTCTAGAAGAAACCACAGATTAAATTGTGTACTTTGGCTGAGGCTGCAGAAAACAGTTCTCAAAAATTAAGACAGGTATAAAGAAGTTAATTACAAAAGCATACTTTTCCACAGCCCCTCGCCTCCATTTGCAAGTAGGCATTAGTTGCCCAGATTTCACTGTATCCAATGGACAGGATTTCCCTCTGTGCGATATTTGTTTTGCTGCCTAATGGATTAAAGCAGAGAAGCTGGTCCCTGAGTGAAAAGTTCTCCATCCTCTTTAGGGGGGAAAGCAAAGCTTTATGGTATAGCACAGGGGTCCCCAAACTAAGGCCCGAGGGACTCGATTATCTGGCCCACTGTGACCCCCGCCACCTGCCGCAACCGTCCGTTCTTACTGGCACTGCGCTGCGTGGCTGCCCACTTCTGGGCTGGAGGAGCACTGGAAATAGCTTGGTCACATGTGCAAGCGCAAGCATTATTTGCACATGCGCAAGCATTATTTCCGGTGCACATCCGGGTTGGAGGAGGCCTGGGCGCATGCACACAAGCTATTTCCAGTGCTCCTCCAACCCAGAAGTGTGCCGGAAATAGCGTGTGTGCACGCGTATGGGCACGTGCTCCCCCACCCTCTGGCCCGCCGCACGATCGGCACTGGAAACAGCGGCCTGAGGCACGGTAAGTTTGCTGACCCCTGGTATATCACGTGTGTGAGGCTACATGTCGGCATCTCCAGCTGAAGGAATGTCAACATCTGAAGCAAAATCTGACAAGGCTTGTGCCCGATCCCCCAGAAAGATGCTGTCAATCAAAATTAGACAGGTGGAACCGGCAACAATGTTGCAGTGTAGTGTTAAGGGGTTGCAACAGCTCAGACCAAGCAAGTGGGGCAGGGAAGGTACATTTGACCAAAACATAGAATGGGAGGGCTGGGAGACAGGGCTAGTCCAGCTGAAGATAAACCAGAGTAACTCGCTCCACTGGGGCTCCACTGACTAAGCCAATGCCCCTGTAAGTCCCCCAAAAGGGGGTGTTCCAAAGGTGGGGTGGTGGGACCAGAGAGTGTGAACCTAGCCACTGAATGGGATTTGGGGCTGGTGCAACTTCACACCATTTTACCTTACACCAGTTTGCTTTATGCCAGATTCCTCTGCGTAGAATTTGCTCCCTTAGAGGTTTGCTGTCAAGTAACCAGTGCATAATTTTTGTGAAATAAGCTCATGCCAACCACTCTATATAATGTGCCATTTCCTAAGAATGTATCATTCCCAGTGGCGTAGCGTGGGGGGTGCAAGGGGGGCCGGCCGCACCAGGCGCAACATCTGGGGGTTAGGGGCAAATCCACGGGTAAGGGGGCGCAAATTACTTGCCTTGCCCCGGGTGCTGACAACCCACGCTACGCCACTGTCGGGAGTAAAACGTAAGTAAGAGAAGCCTCACTGAAATAAACAAATCTGTGGAACAGCCGATTAGGGCTGTGCTTGGAGCACACGGTTGATTCGAATCGTAGCCTTTTACTGAGGAACATAGACGCGGGACCTCATCCCGGTAGATCTACTCACAGTCAAGGGATCCCCTCGGGGCAGAGAGCTGCGGAATGAGCCAGCTACCAACCACCCCACCAGTGGCATAGCGTGGGGGGTGCAGAGGGGCCGGCCGCACCGGGTGCAACATCTGGGGGTTAGGGTTAGGGGGCGCAAATCCACGGGTTAGGGGGCACAAATTACTTGCCTTGCCCCGGGTGCTGACAACCCACGCTACGCCACTGATCATTCCAATGTAAGAATGCATCAGACCAATGGTCCTTCTGGTTCAGCATCCATTTTCCCAGATAGGCCAATCAGATGCAGCAACAGCCATGGCTGCTTACCCTCAGGTGGCACCCAGCCACTGTGATGGTTCAGAATTTATCTGGTTAAATTCCCCTGGTGTGTGTCACCTGCTAACGTCAGCTTACAGAAGCTGGGCGGAGACAGAAGCTTTTAGAAGCTAAGAAGGAGGAGTTTTTCCCTGTACTTTCACTTCTCTCTGTGTATCTGAGAGAGAAAGACGTGCCTTTGGACATGGCTGAAAGAAGCCCTGGACTTTAATGCTGTAATGTATGAATAAAGAGCTGTAAATAGACAAACCTGTCTATGTGTGCTTACAAGAAGCAAGACTGCTTTACACGCTGTGCTTCTACTCTGCTAAAAAGCCGTGACTGAAAGGAGAGACAGCAGGAGTTATTGCGCAGCTTGAGAGGAAGCCTGCCGGACCGCTGTAGGTGATTGATGCTGATCGTAAAGCTGTCTGACGTCGCGGCTCTATCGATAAGGCAAGATCGATAGATATCTCCACAGGTTATGGAGTGTCAGAAAACGCTCGTAAAGCAGTCGGTGTGAGCCTCAGGAATGCTTTGAAGTCAGCGGTCTGCGGCTGAGGAGCGCAACGGGAGCTGACTGGGTGCCGGAGAGCAGATGATTAATTGCCTGCTTCCGAGAGACAGTGAGAGCCTCTGATACACAGAGAGCTGGAGCTGAAAAAGCAGCTAAAAGCTGGAAGCTGAGACGCAGCTGAAATATCGTTTCTCCACGGAAGGGAAGGCCGGAGGAAGCTGGTACTGAGTAAGTACAGCTTGGGGCACCTTGGGAGAACGGGAGAAGATGGCTGAAAGCCAGAATATACCGCTGGAAAAGCTCACTCTAAAGAGTTGGGCAACGTGGTCCAGACAAATAAGGGGATGGTTCCTGGTCGAAGGGCTCTGGGAAGCAAGCCAATGGGAGCCAAAAACACCCCTTAGCCGGCCAGCAGCTGGAGCAGGTGAAGCAAGCTGTGGGGCTGTGTTGGCTGAAAATAGCCAGAGGCTGCATCAAGAGCTAGAGATGCTCAGAGCATGCGTTGATGCATCACTGAGGCCTCATTTGGAGGGCGTAACGACAGCGTGGGCTGCCTGGAATTTGCTGAAGGGCTTGTGTGAGGCGTTAGCGAAAGGCCAGAGTCCTGGAGGAAGCCCTGGAGAGGCAGAAGGATGCCCAGAAAGCCCAATGGGGGCTGAGACAGTGTTGGGGAGCTGTTGCAATGCTTCTACACGTCTGTGTGATGGACTGAGTCCTGGAGAAGCTGGACTGGCAGGCCCTGTTCCCGATGTCTTAGCCTCTAGGAGCGCTAGTGAGCAGATCGGGGGGGCGAAGAGTTCCAAAGGCGAGTTTAAAGAGCTTTCGCTTTGTGCTGAAGCAGAGAAGAGCTTCAGGGGGGGCCAGACTGGTGGAAGGCACCGTTCCAGAAGGAGGAAGGCCAGACCAGCTGGGAGGAGCCCCGGGCAGTGTTTTTCCACTGGAGTTCAACGTCGGCGTGGCAGTTGCCCCCACCGGAGCAGAGAGCCGATGCAGAATGTTTGCAATGACTTTTCCCATGGGAATCAGGGAGGTTTCCATGGCAACAGGCCTGGGAAGACAGGCAGGCGTGGAACTGAGCCAGGTGGTCGTGGTAAACAACAGGAAGAGTCTTATCAGGTTTCTGCGAATATGGCAGTGTTTGAAGACGGCCGAGTGGAAAATTTCCAGCTCAGCCTTGTAATAGACTCTGCAGCTAACCGCAACATGGTTCCAGAGACCCCTGCAGTCGAGAGGTGGAATTGCACAGCAGTTCCGAAGGGACAAACTATTAAGTTCGCGAATGGACAGAAAACTAGAGTTCGCAAATGCACTAATGTCTATCTTTCTGTTTTACAGGAGACGGTGGATTTTTGTATTGTTCCGGAAATTCATCACTGTTTGTTATCTGTGCCTTATTTGTTAAGTAAGGGGTTCAAAGTTTGTTTTGAAAATGATGTCTGCACAATCTCCAGAGAGGGGAGGTTACTGGCCAAAGTGCAGAAGGGACAGAATGATCTTTTCATTCTTAAAACGTCTCTTGGAGGTGAGGGGAAGGTTGAGAAAGCACAAGCGTTGCGTGCTACAGTTCCCAACCAGCGTGCTACAATTCCCGCTCATAATGTTACATGTGCATGCGTATGGCATCAGAGAACAATTCATGGGTCGGTAGAGGACTTGCAGACTCTGCCCGAGGTTGCCACGGGGTGTAGGATTCAAAATTGTGGAAGTGCCATTGATTGTGACACTTGCAAGCAGGCAAAGGTGAGAGGGTGCAGTTACCCAAAGATGGAACGTGTGGCCACTGAACCTTTTGAGTTGGTACACATAGATTTGGCCGGTCCTGTCAAGGAACCAAGTCTAGGGGGGGCCAGGTTTCTCCTAACTTTTTTGGATAATTTCTCGCAGAGTTCCTGGGCTCACGGTCTCAAATCCAGGGAGGATGCAGCACAGCTGATCAAGAGCTGGATTGAGGGGGTGGAACAGAGGTTCTCCACCAGGGTTCAAGCGATCATCAGTGACAGAAATGCTGAGTACACTGGTTCTGCGTTGCAGAAGTTCTTGCAGAAAAGAGGGATACGCCACACAGTTAATTCACCCCAGCAAGGGGGGGGCAGAGCTGAGGAGTGGAGCTCTGGTTAAGGCTGCACAGGTGATGCTGAAAGAAGCCAGGTTGCCTCCTGAGTTTTGGGTGGAGGCTACTAGGGCTGTGTCATTTACCTGGAATCGTGTCTACAACTCACTGGTAGGTGACACACCGTTCTCTGTTAAATGGCCGCAAACCCCAGGTTCACTTTCTGCGGACTTTTGGGACTCCTGCGCTTGTCGCTTTGCCTAAGGCTTTGCAAGGGCCAGATGGAGCCAAAGTCCAGAAAATGATCTTCTGTGGGTATGAGCCAGATGCCCGTGCATGGCGTTTTGCTTACCCATCAGGTGATCAGAGTAAGGTGCTGATCAGTAAACACGCTGAGTTCTTAGAGGAGGAGGTAAAGTCAAAGACTCCTGTCAGGCGTGATGTTCTCTCAGATTGTCTCTCTGACCCAGAAGACAGTTCTGATGAGGCAGAGGAAGAAGGGGCTGAGGCTGCTGATGACGACCAGGTCACTGACCAGGGTCAAGAGCAGGATGTGGCATCTCCACAAGCTGTTATGAGACTGCCCAAGAGTGCGCCTAGTTCTCCTGTGAGTGTAATGGAGAGGATTCGAAGACGCTTTAAGTCAGAGAGTGAATCCCATGATGCAGAGGATACACCTGCTGATCAAAGTGAGTCAGAGGAAACACCTGAGTTTGTGCCTAGGAGGTCCAGTCGCACAACGAAAGGTATCCCACCAGAGAGGTATCAGGCCACAGGTGCGTGGGTAAGTTTCGCACAGTGCGATTCTGAGAGCTGTGAGGTGGTTCCACAAATGCCAAACAGGTTTGCCAAGGGAGGGCACAAGGCATTGGGGAAGGGATCGATCTCACAAGGTGTTACTGAAGATGTTGCACAGGTATCACGCAGGGACACAAGGGGGGGTGTGATGGTTCAGAATTTATCTGGTTAAATTCCCCTGGTGTGTGTCACCTGCTAACGTCAGCTTACAGAAGCTGGGCGGAGACAGAAGCTTTTAGAAGCTAAGAAGGAGGAGTTTTTCCCTGTACTTTCACTTTTCTCTGTGTATCTGAGAGAGAAAGACGTGCCTTTGGACATGGCTGAAAGAAGCCCTGGACTTTAATGCTGTAATGTATGAATAAAGAGCTGTAAATAGACAAACCTGTCTATGTGTGCTTACAAGAAGCAAGACTGCTTTACACGCTGTGCTTCTACTCTGCTAAAAAGCCGTGACTGAAAGGAGAGACAGCAGGAGTTATTGCGCAGCTTGAGAGGAAGCCTGCCGGACCGCTGTAGGTGATTGATGCGGATCGTAAAGCTGTCTGACGTCGCGGCTCTATCGATAAGGCAAGATCGATAGATATCTCCACAGCCACATCCTGCAATTAAAACTGTATGAGTAGCATTTGGTAAATGACTCTTGGTTAAGGAGTAGACTTTACTCGTTGCAATCACACACGGAGATGCTTGTAGAGTAAGAAAATAGCAAAACAGTGTATTGTGGGGAACACATCACTTGGATACAGGGCCCAATACATTTTGGCACCCAAGAGGACCCACAAAATGGTGCCCTCCCTTTCTGCCAGGGAAGAAGGGGTGATCTACATCAGGAACAAAGAGGGAATAAAAATCTTCATTGGGATCTGTTGCCCCTGTGGATCCTGCCGCCTAAAGCGGTCACCTCACCTTGGCTCATGGTGGGCCAACCCTGCTTGGATAGGAAAGTTTCTAGTTTTACTGTAACTAGACTGGAGAAGACAAAGTCAGCCATGCTTGCTCCTTGTTTTTCAGAAGCTGACTCCAAGGTGACCTCTCATCTTGAGGTCCAAAAGGAAGGTGTGAGGAAAAGGAAGTTGTAAAAGGAGTTGTAAGCTGTATCAGTTTAACATTAAAGAAATAGAAAGGCTGGTTCAAGAGGTTAAAGATACAAGGACAATCTGGGAATCTGAAGGCCCCTAACTCTGTGTCTTGGGACGCGGGTGGCACTGTGGGTTAAACCACAGAGCCTAGGACTTGCCGATCGGAAGATCAGCAGTTCGAATTCCCACGACGGGGTGAGCTCCCGTTGCTCGGTCCCTGACCCGGCCAACCTAGCAGTTTGAAAGCACATCAAAGTGCAAGTAGATAAATAGGCACCACACCGGCGGGAAGGTAAACGGCGTTTCCATGAGCTGCTCTGGTTCGCCAGAAGCGGTTAGTCATGCTGGCCACATGACCTGGAAGCTGTACGCCGGCTCCCTCGGCCAGTAAAGCAAGATGAGAGCCCCAACCCCAGAGTCGGTCACAACTGGACCTAATGGTCAGGGGTCCCTTTACCCTTTAACTCTATGTCTTAACCCATGAAAGACCCTCTTCAACCTGAGTTGCAAACTTCCAACAACAGTTCCCTCCCCCTTTACCAGAGCCCTGTACACTCTCAATATCTCTCTCCTCTCTCTCTCTCTCTCTCTCTCTCTCTCTCTCTCTCTCTCTCTCTCTCTCTCTCCATACAATGCCATCAGAGGTTGAGAGAAGAGAAGAGGTGCCTGGTAGCTGTTTAGCAGCTTTGCTCTCAATAAAAAGGGCAATAACTCTCACAGAGAACGAGAAATGGAGTACTGATGAAAATCACTTCAGATAACGTCTTATTCCGGTGCACCCTCAGGACAAACTAGCCTACAGCTTCTAAACTCTTCTTGAGACTGTCATGTTATTCTGAAGAGGAGCAGCAGAAGTTAACATCAATGGATGTTAGATTATCATAGCGGATATCAGTTGTAGCACAAAGGAAGGTGCCGTTAATATCATAGCTTAATCTTTTGAAGGGACATAACACAAATGCTCATAAGACAGGGCTGATAAAAAAGTGCCTCTCCACAGAGCTTAGATGTAGAGATGGCAACCAACTTGGATGGCTTTCAAAGAGGATTAGACAAATTCATGGAAGAACATGTGATCAGTGGCCACTAGTAAGGATTGCTATGTTCTCTCTCTGCTGTCAGAGGCGGGATGCCTCTTGGTACCTGTTGCAGGTGGGGAGAGCGCTCAGGTCCTTCTTACAGGCTTCCCATGGGTAACTGGCTGGCCACTTTGAGACAAGGATGCTAGACCAGATGGGCCATAGGTCTGCTCCAGCAGGGTTTTCCTTATGTTGTTGTACTTCAACACATGCATCCAGCCACTGGGTTCCATGCAGTCTTTTCTTTCAGTTAAGAGCAATCCATCAACAAGGGTTTCACTGAGATTAAGGGGTTTGCATCAAGTAACTAGTCTGGGTGCCTCATCTGCTGAAAATGAACCGAGCATGCTCAGAACATTATTTTACATCACTTTTTTGCCTGTTCAAAACACATTTACCCTTCTTCAACCTAGTAGCCATCAGACAGTGGAGGCTGGTTGATTAGGGCCAACTGCCCCACCAAGCACAGTTTGACCTCAGCCAGCACCACCTTCCTCCTTACTTGCAACCCATAACTGCCTGCTAGCTTCCTACTCCTTTAGACTCAGCAGAAGTGGTTGGCTCTGGTGCTCATTGTCTCTAGTGCCACCTACTGTTGGCCTCCCTGCCTTCTGCCCTGCAAGTCTCAGTGGGTGCTCTCCTCCACCACTCTCAGAGCAGCTAAAGCCACATGAGAGACGTTTAAAACTTCATCATTATAGGAACAATCCCATTGAAACTTGCAGAAGAACAGCTGTAAGAAATGTCCATAAGAAAAATGAAGGTCACAGTCGCATTAGGTTAGAGCTACAACCCAAAAATATTGTTGCATGCCACCCCTGTCTCTGAACAGTGTGAGATTTCAGGGGTTCCAGGCACTTACTCAGGATTCAGAAATTAGGCACAACAGAGGCTATGGTGCCTTTATGATATATGGTTTTATTTACATGTATCTGCAACATGAACCAAGATGGAGGGATTGCAAAGCATGCACATCCTATGAGTGTCTGGCTTCTCCCTTAAGGTCAAAAATGGATTCAAAGGACAGCAAAAATCCATACCCTGTGCCTCTTGAGTTCCAGCCTGTCACCCCCATCTCACATGGAGTTCTGCCCCTCCTTCTGCTTCTCGCTGCTAACCGACTCCAAGGACCTGCCTGCAACCTACATCATTCAAAGTTGAAGTCCTAAACCTGGCGTTTGCCTCTGCCCACTAGCACCCAGCCCTTGGATGGTTTTCTTGATGGACCACTGTTGGTTTTTGCCCACTGCTAATGGTCCATCCTGCTAGCTCTGCTAAACTGTCTTAGCTTCTTAGCATAACTAAATCCAGGAGGATTAATCAAACCTTGGTTAATTCTAACTTTTACTAAATTATGGGAAGGATCTGGCACCCGGGAATTCTGACTTCCCTCAAACCCGTTACAATATATGTAATATATTGGGGAAATCTAAAAAGATATTTGCTAATGCCTGCCAAAAAGACCTGTCAAAAAGGCATTGGTGTTGGCATCAGATGAGTTTCTTTAGAGAAGACATTCCAGAAACAGAGCACCACCACCAAGAAGGCCCTATCACAGGTCTCCCTCTGACTCACCCCTGAAGGCAGTGTGAGATCCCAACATAAGTCTCTGGGCAGGATTGCATGGGAGCATTCTGAGCCAGGAAGGTTGCCAGGGAATAGCTTTTCAGTTCAGAATAATCTATTAATTACAAACTGGACCAATTTGTATTCCAAATCAGGGGCTATCTATGAACTTCAGCAACAGCAATAATTCTCACTCTTTGGAAAGTGGCTGCGTATAAACCACACATTTAAAGCACATCCCCCGCCCCAAGACTCCTGAGAAGTATAGTTTACCCCCCTCACAGAGCTACAATTCCCAGCACCCTTAACAAACTACAGTTCCCAGGATTCTTTAGGGAGATGGGCTTCAAACGTATGGTGTGTAAACAACCATGCCTTCCCCCAAAGAATCATGGGAAGTACTGCTGCAATTCCCAACACTCTTTGGTTCCAAGGAGTCCTTGCAGAAGGGTGGCTGTGACCAACATCCTCTCAGCCCTGTATCAGAATGCAAGGCATACGTACGTGAAGTTCTGAGCTACTGAATCTTCTTGTGCAGGCAGCCTGTTGTAGAACACTGAGCCAGGAGAAGGCTTCTAATCCCACTTCTTATTTATTTTTATTACCCAGCAGAAAGCTCGGCTGATGAATGCCTCCCTAGCTCCTGCTGCTGTGAGATACAACAGCAGGTAAACTGCAGTCAGCAGCTCACTCTGACTTCATTCTGAGCTCTCCCTTTGCACAACCCACATGTCAATAAAAGTCCCCCCTAGCCATAAACCACACGGCAATCAAATGGAAGCCTCCCTTGCTTTATTAACCCCACAGGGCTTTAAAATGCCCCTGCAGGAGTGGAGATGAAGATGTGGGCAGAGAGAAAAGGAGAAGGAAGTGGATCTATGAAAGAGAGAACATATAATAACAGTATTTTTAAAATGGTGGCAAGGTTGCCAGCTTACCAAGGGGGGCAAAATGCACCCTGGTCTGCTCTTGTGCTTTTCACTGTAACTTGAATCTCAGCAGCCTCAGGAAATGTGGTTTTCATAGCATGGAAATTAATGCGGCCACCTGCCACAGCCTGTATGCTAAACTGCTATGAAAGGTGTAGCTGCAGAGGCTGGCACTCTTAGGCGGCGGTGGCAATAAATCCATCTCCTGCCTCTTCCTCTCACTCCCCCACCAACCCCACACAGAGAGAGGGGAGGCGTATGGAGAGGGAGAGAGACAGCATTGGGGTATTTGTCTGGAATCTTCCATGAATCTAGCATTTCATTCTATGGCTGATTCATCCCTTTCTGAAACACCCAAGCAGGTTTAGTAAACAAGCAAAAATGTAACACGCCATCTGTAGTGTGGTTTGCTTCTCTCACTGCCCCGCATTCCCAGCTATGCTTTTAGGAGGGTGAATTTGCTGTGCCCGCCAATAAAGAATCTGGCTTGGGCAATGTCACGCCAGTTTTCACTAGGGAAGGAGAAGCTGTCGTTCCTGGGAGTCTCATGCCATGCTCTTCGGAGATATTGACCAGGGTGCAGAGCCTAGAGAGAATTGCCTCGTAGGTGACAGCTTTCAGTTAAGAAGGAGTGCTTCATTACCCAGGGATCTCCAGGTTTCTTAAATTGCTTTAGACCAGAGCTGGAGAGCCCTTGAGCCCTTCAGCTGAAAATTGCCTTCCAAGGGTCAAATGCCAGTAGTAGATGGGGCCAAATGTAAACGTGTGCAGGACAATAGATGCAATGTAGACCTTTGTATCATAGCTTACCTTCCAACCATGCAAAGGTCAGAGGTTCCTACACATCTCTCCTTCCTCCTGCCAGGCCAGCAAGGGGCATTATCACAGGTCAAGGACAGACAGCCAGAAGCACGCAAGGAGGATGTGATCTCTAGGAAGATTTCAGAGGGCTAAATAGAAGGCTACATTTGGCCCTAGGGGTCTGAGTTTCCCAACTCTGCTGTAAGTGTTAAACCTGATTAATATGCCTCAGAAGGGTTTCAATAGGTAACTGAACCTGTTATCCTGTTCACAGGTTCATTGTGGGATGCTTTCTAT
The DNA here is from genome assembly GCF_964234715.1 of Podarcis melisellensis. Taxonomy (NCBI): domain Eukaryota; kingdom Metazoa; phylum Chordata; class Lepidosauria; order Squamata; family Lacertidae; genus Podarcis; species Podarcis melisellensis. The sequence goes on along the minus strand of NC_138533.1, from coordinate 32,506,051 downwards.
ATATATACACATACCGTATTTTTCACTCCATAAGATGCACTTTTTTCCTCCTAAAAGGTAAGGGGAAATGTCTGTGTGTCTTATGGAGCGAATGCCTACGTATGGCGGGGGGGCTCCTGCTGCAGTCGCGAGCAGAGGATCCATGGTTCTCCTTCCTTCCTACCTCCGTGGCTCGCTTTGAAGCAGCAAAGCAGGAGAGGTTTTGCTTACACGGGCCACAATGGCACAAAAACGTGGTTACAAAGCACGGATCCACATGGATTCTCAGGATTTTTGCATTGGGCTACCCCAAACTCACCAGCAAATCACATGTCTGTGGCCAAAGCATGTACCACAAAAATCATACATCCACTGTTTCGTTCAGAATTTTCTTTTTCTTGTTTTCCTCCTCTAAAAACTAGGTGCATCTTATGGTCAGGTGCGTCTAATGGAGCGAAAAATACTGTACATTCCATATTGGTCTAAATATAAGCCTCATTTTTTCCCCAAATTCTGACCATGGAAAGTGCGGCTTAAATTCACGACCTTACAAAAACGGGCTTTTATTATATCACTGCTGAAGCAGACACATAGTAAAATGGAAGAAGTATGAGTCCCTGCAGAATTTTAAGGGAGCGGTTTATATTCCAGTATTGTCTTTTTTCCCTTCCCCCTCCCCCTTGAATTTTAAAGGTGAGGCTTATATTCGGGCCAATACAGTATATCCATAATTTCCACAGCTCAACCCAAGCTCAGGGCAGCTTGCAACCTGAAAAAAATACATAATCGCAACATAAGCTAGGGCTGTCAAAAGCAACTTTCGGGGTGTCCTGGTTTTTACTTTTTGAAATATGGCAATCTTAAGTGTCAGAGCCACCCGAGGTCCCAGCTCACAAGAGACCCGACTCCAATCCAGTTTATATACAAAAGCCTTTATTGAAGAACATTGCTGGTTTCACATTCCATCTCCGTGGCTCTACGTCTGTGACATCAGACCGCCGAAGTACCCTCTGAATCAGTACCGCCCCTGCACCAGTTTAAGAGTCTTGTGCTGGACCACCTCTTCCTCTCTTTCCTTTTCCGCAGGGTCTTTCTGCCCCCCTGGGCTCCCTCCCGTCGGGACTCCTCAGAGGCTGACTCCTCTGACGCCTGTTTCCCCCCTCCTTCGTGCTTTGGGGCCAGGCTCCTCCCCCGGACTTTCCTCACTTCCGCGCGCCTCCACATTTGAACTTGGCGCGCGTACGTTGCTTCTGACCTTCCTCTCGACCGCTACACTGCTCCCGGTACTACTCTCCGCCCCTTCCGGCAGGACGTCTTGCCCCGATCTCCTTCCCCTGTCTGCTTCCTGTTCTGCTCCCTCTGACACACTAGCAACTCCACCCCCTTCACTCCGTTCCGGTGGGGAAGCCGATTCCGACCTCCAACTCCCCCTGGGGATTCCCCCTTCGCTCCCCTGCTCCTGACCGCCTCCCCCTTTGGCTCCCCTCGGTCTGATCAGGAGGGCTTCCTTCTGGGAGTCCTCTGACTCACTGGACAAACTCATGAACGACCTTGGGTCATTGTCATCCTCTTCCTCGTCGCTCTGGGATTCTTCCCCCTCGCTCTCTGTCTCCTCCCTCATCTGCTCTTCTCCCCCTGAACCCCTGACATCCATCCCCCCCTCGAAGCCCCCCCTTCCCCCCTCCCGCCCGTCGGGTGCAGGTTGTGGGAGCTGCGGCTCTTCGGAGGTGGATTCGGGATACAGGTTGTCTACTTCAATGTCCTCTGCTGGCAGTTCTGTGTATGTGTGTTCGAACTCGGGCTCTTCACCCAAAGTGTTCTCAGTCTCCGCTTCCATCGCTACTTCGTCTGGTGCTGCCTGCCAAGGCCCCATCATCCACCTCTTACGCCAGTCCTCCTCTGGTTGCTCCTCCCACCAATCCGAGGGTAGTGTGTCCACCCCCGAACACGATCCTCTGGGCGGGCTCGATTCTGCCGTTCCTTCCTCGGTGGAAGAAAAGCCCCGGAAAGTGCTATCTGAAAATGTGGGCGTGAAGAGCCAGTCATCAAAGTACTCGGCTGGCATGGGTCTATGTGGGAAAAGTGCATGGAACTCGTCCTTCAAAAGAGGTTCGTCTAAAGCGTAGCCCGGCACCCAACTATTGGCAGTGGCTGGGGTACCCTCTCTGGCGAGAAAGTATTCAACTCCCTCTGCCCCCCATCTTGAGTCCAGGATTTCTGTGACCTCGTTGAGTGATTCGGCCCTAGGTGACCCCCCCCCTTGGGTGACTCTTTGTGTGGGTATGGTACTGTGTCTGGCTCCTGAAACCTGTGCGGGGCTTTGTAGGGGGTGAGCACCGACCTATGAAAGACCGGGTGCACTCTGGAGCCTTCGGGGAGGGCCAGTCGAAACGCTACGGGATTGATCCTAGCCTCAACTTGGTATGGCCCTAGCTGCCTGTGTCCCAGCTTCTTCTTGGCTAACGACTTGGCTGGCATCGCTTGGGCTGCTAACCATACCCAGTCCCCCACCTGGATGTCCTCCCCCGCCCTTCTGTGTTTGTCCGCCTGCACCTTATAGGCTTGTTTGGCTAACTCCAAATGCCTCCGCAGCTCCTCGTGCACCTCTTGCAGCTCTGCTGCGAACTGGTCTGCTTCTTGCGGCACCCCCTCTCCCGCTGCTACAAGCCTCGGAAAGGTTCTGGGATGACGGCCATTGTTCGCGAAGAACGGCGTCACCCCCGTCGACGCGTGCTTCGTGTTGTTGTAGGCAAACTCAGCCATCGGCAGGTAGTCCACCCACGCTGCGGGTCGCTGATTGGCGTAACATCTCAGGTACTGCTGCATGATCGCGTTGACCCTCTCTGCTTGGCCGTTGGTCTGTGGATGTCTCGCCGACGCTAGGTTGATCTCGACGTGCAGGATACCGAGAAGCTTCTGCCAGAAACTGGAAACAAATTGGCGCCCCCTATCGGACAGGATGGACTGCGGCAGTCCATGCACTCTGAACACGTGGTCGATGAAGAGTTTGGCGGTCTGTTCAGCTGTCGCCACCTTGGCACAAGGAATGAAGTGCGCCATTTTGGTGAACAAGTCCACAACCACCAGTACCGCTGTCTTGCCCCTGGAGCTGGGCAGATCGGTAACAAAGTCCAGTGCTACCCTCTCCCACGGTTGCTGCGGCGTCTCCAGCGGTTCCAGCAACCCCGCTGGCTTCTGGTGCACTGGTTTGGACCTCTGACAGGTGTCACACCTGGCGACGTAATCCGCCACCTCTCCCCGCATCTGGGGCCACCAAAAGTCCCTGGCCACTAGTTCTATTGTCTTCTCCTTGCCGAAGTGGCCCGCACTGGGGGCGTCGTGCAACTGCTGCAGAACCTTCGCACGGAGCTCGTCGCTGGGGACGTAGATGGCACCTTTGCGAGTCAACAGCCCGTCTCATAACTGGAACTCATCGTCTCTCTGTGAACCCCTGCGCAGCTCCTCCATCTTGGATTGTGCAAACTGATCCACTTGCAACGCGCGTCGCACCGCGTCCAGGTCGACTGCGATGGCAGCGCACGCCCACGCCTGCGGTGCAAAAATGTGCTTGGCTGCTATTGGTGGCGACTCCTCAAGATACTGCGGTTTTCTGGAGAGCGCATCGGCTATAACGTTGGAATCCCCCGGGATGTATTCTATTCTGAAGTTGAAATCTGCGAAGAATTCCGCCCAGCGCATGTGTCTTTGGCTCTGGAGCTTCGCTGTTCGCCAATACTCTAAGTTCTTGTGATCCGTGCGGACCTGCACTGTGTGTTTGGCTCCTATGAGGAAGTGTCGCCACGCTTTGAAAGCTGCGTGAATGGCCAACAGCTCCCTGTCCCATATAGTGTAGTTTTGCTCCGTCTTGCTGAGCTTCCGGGAGTAAAAGGCACCAGGTCTCCAATTCCCTTGCGGATCTTCTTGCAGGAGGACGGCTCCAACCGCTCTATCAGACGCATCGGTTTCTACTCGCATGGGTCTGCCGGGATTCACGTGCAGCAGCTGCTCTTCTGAGGCGAAGAGGCTTTTGAGCTTCCGGAAAGAGCGCTCCGCCTGTTCCGTCCAAGCGAACTTCTTCTTCTTGGAACTAAGAGTGTCCGTGATTGCTGCCGTCTCCTTTGCAAAACCTCTGATGAATTTGCGGTAGAAATTGGCAAACCCGATGAATCTCTGGACTTCCTTCCTATTGCGTGGGCTCTTCCAGTCCAACACCGCGCGGACCTTGATGCTGTCCATGGCCAGTCCCTCGTCGGACAGCTTGTAGCCGAGGAAATCCACCTCCGTCACATCAAACTGGCATTTCTCCAACTTGGCGTAGAGCCTGTGTTTCCGTAGCCTCTGCAGGACCTCCTTTACGTCCCTGTCGTGGGCTTCCTGCGATTCCGAGAAGATTAGGATGTCGTCGAGGAAACACACACACTTCTTGTAGAGGAGCCCCACCAGCACGTGATGCATAAAGGCCTGGAAGACATGGGAGCCATTTTGGAGACCAAACGGCATAACTCTGTATTCATACGTGCCCAGAGGCGTGAACATGGCCGTCTTCCACTCATCGCCCTCCCGGATACGGATGAGGTTGTACGCTCCACGCAGATCCAACTTGGTGAAGATCTTCCCCTTATGTACGGTCGCTAGGAGGTCGTCAATCTTGGGCATGGGAAAGGCTTTGGGCTTAGTCATTCTGTTTATGGCCCGGTAGTCCACAATGAGCCTTTTTTGGGGCGTGTCCTTTTTCTTTACAAAGAAAACAGGACTGCCCCCCACTGCTTTGGATTCCCGGATGAATCCGCGCTTCAAATTGTGCTCTATGAACTCTCTGAGCTCTCGTATCTCGTCCTCAGACATGGAATACAGCTTTCCAGTCGGCAGCTGCGCCCCCGGCACCAGGTCGATCGCACAGTCGTAAGGCCTGTGGGGCGGCAACTTGTCCGCTTCCTTCTCGCAAAAAACCTCCAAGAATCCTTCGTACTTGCGAGGCACTGCCTGCACCATGCCAAGTTGCAGCTGCTGCTCAGGCCCCTCCTCCTGGCTGGACTGGATGCAATGTTGAGCACAGTACGATGAGCAGAAGATGATCTGCCTTTGGTACCACGCTACAGCTGGACTGTGCCTCTCCAGCCAACTCATGCCTAATACTATGGGCATGTCTGACAGGTGGGTGACATTGAAGCTAATGACTTCTCGATGATGGCCAATCCGCATCACCATGGGAGGCGTCTGTTGCACGACTTGCCCTCCTAGCAATTTCCTGCCATCCACCGTAACCACGTTCAGGGGCGTTGTCGCGGGCAGAAGTGCTATGCAATGCTGCTTGACAAATTGCAGCCCCATAAAATCCGCGTTGCTCCCCGAATCGATCGTGATGGGGACTTCCAGGGTGGTTCCATTCGGCAACTGAAGTGTTGCAGTGAGCTGCACCGCTGGCTTGGGTGGTAAAGGGTCTGTGCGTTGCAAAAACGCTGGGGACTGCTCTACAGATTCGCCTGGCTGAGCCCCAGCAGCTCTGTTTCCAGCCAGGCACTGTCATTTCCCTGAGGTTGTTCTTCTTGCATCACTTCTGCTGCCACTGTTGCTAAAGCTGCAGTATGCTTTTGGAGCCTCCGGGGGCACTCTTTCGCCATATGCTGTGCACTGTCACAGATGTAACATTTCCTGGTCCCTCTAGGAGGCTTCGCTTTTACTGCACCGGAAACAGGGGCTCTGGTTGGTGTCTGAGCCCTAGCACCACCAATTTCCATCGGCTCTTCTCCCTGTCTCCCCAAAGGCGAGGGATGTGCCTGGCCGAAATCTCTGGGGATAAAAGGGGGGGTCCTTGCCGGTGCACGCGCCTGGTGTCCTTCCCCCTCATGCCAAGGGCGTTCCTCGTGTCTTACTCCAATCGCAAGAGACCTCTGTACCACGTCTTCTAGGGTCTGAGGTCTGTCTCCCCTGGCCAGTTCATCTTTTATGGGGGGGCTGAGACCTTCCCAGTACAAATCTCTCACAGGTTTGCAATCTTTCTCCCAGCCTAATACAGTCAATAGCGCGAAGAATCTAGAATGATACTGACGTACTGTGGCTTTGCCTTGCCTCAGTCCATGCATCTCCTTGCGCGCAATATCAAGATCTACAGTTGACTGGAAACAAGCATCCATCGCTTTAATAAATTCATCAGAGTCTCGGCGGGCAGGGCCATCTTCGCGCCACAAATTGCGCAACCAAGCTCTGGCTTCCCCATGCAAATGCGAAATTATAAATCCCACTTTCTCTTCCTCATCTTTAAAATCATTGCGAAGCAAATGCAGTGCATACAAGACGTCTGCCCTGAAACTAGGGTAGTGCTTCAGGTTCCCATCGAAGTGGGTAACTAGGGTGCCCCCCCGCCTTCCAAGTCCAACTCCCTCCGATCTGGAGCCCGGGAACCCTGCCCTGCTTGCATGCTCCCACCTTGCTTGCAGGTCCTGGCAGCGCTTCTCCAGGTCGTCATTCTTCTTTTGAGATGCAATGACTGCAGCTGTGAGTTCGGTAACCTGGTTCCCCAGCACCTTCAGCTGTTCCTCCGCACTCATGGCTGCTACCGTTGGTGAGCTTTGCAAAAAAAAATTTTGCGTTCTTTGGGAGGGTACTTACTGTCAGAGCCACCCGAGGTCCCAGCTCACAAGAGACCCGAGTCCAATCCAGTTTATATACAAAAGCCTTTATTGAAGAACATTGCTGGTTTCACATTCCATCTCCGTGGCTCTACGTCTGTGACATCAGACCGCCGAAGTACCCTCTGAATCAGTACCGCCCCTGCACCAGTTTAAGAGTCTTGTGCTGGACCACCTCTTCCTCTCTTTCCTTTTCCGCAGGGTCTTTCTGCCCCCCTGGGCTCCCTCCCGTCGGGACTCCTCAGAGGCTGACTCCTCTGACGCCTGTTCCCCCCTCCTTCGTGCTTTGGGGCCAGGCTCCTCCCCTGGAATTTCCTCACTTCCGCGCGCCTCCACATTTGAACTTGGCGCGCGTACGTTGCTTCTGACCTTCCTCTCGACCGCTACACTGCTCCCGGTACTACTCTCCGCCCCTTCCGGCAGGACGTCTTGCCCCGATCTCCTTCCCCTGTCTGCTTCCTGTTCTGCTCCCTCTGACACACTAGCAACTCCACCCCCTTCACTCCGTTCCGGTGGGGAAGCCGACTCCGACCTCCAACTCCCCCTGGGGATTCCCCCTTCGCTCCCCTGCTCCTGACCGCCTCCCCCTTTGGCTCCCCTCGGTCTGATCAGGAGGGCTTCCTTCTGGGAGTCCTCTGACTCACTGGACAAACTCATGGACGACCTTGGGTCATTGTCATCCTCTTCCTCGTCGCTCTGGGATTCTTCCCCCTCGCTCTCTGTCTCCTCCCTCATCTGCTCTTCTCCCCCTGAACCCCTGACATTAAGCAATAAACAAAACATTTTAAAAATATATACAACCAGCCCAAAAATAAAAAGCAGTCCCAACGAAAGAAGAATGGATACAAAAACTTATGGAATATGCAGAAATGGTGAAACTTACCAGAAAAATAAGAGTTTATATTTAAAGTAGATGAATAAATGAGTAAGTGAATTTGGAATATGCAGAATTTTTTTAAAAAAAAAAAAATTAAGGAGCCACAGAAAGAGAGGGAAGGAAGTCGAGTTTCAAAATGATTGTAAAATTATTGAATTATATAGAATTGTAAATCATATTTTTTATAATAAAAAATACACAACCAAACCAAACAATTTCCACATAAATCACAAGATCTGAAATAAAAATACAAAAACCCAACAGCAACACACACACCCTCAAACATCATCCCATCCCAGGAGTCTGTGTAGCAGCCTTAGTTTTGTAGCTGGAGTCAGTCAGGGCTCCACTCTCCCAGGCCAGGTGGGAAAAAGCCTTCCAGGATTCACAGAATCACAATGAGATGATCTGAGACCTGGATTATGTGCTTTATATGTCCATCTCAAGCTCAGCAGTCCATTTCCTGCTCCCATGATTCAGTCTCTTCGGACAGATTTCAGAGCTAATTGCAGCACTGAGCCACTAGACTTGCACACTCTGACCTCTCTCTCCTGGTGGTTTTGCTGGGGGATCTGCACGCCCCACCAAGGAATATCCCCGTGCCCTTCGTATCACCTTTGCACATGTACATCTACCAAGGGGCAAATGGTAATTAAAAGAACTGGGGTCTATTTAATTACTTTCCAAGGTGAGATTGCCTGACAAATTGAACCTAATGGAAGGGAAGGAGTAGCTGGGGATTTGGCATCCTAGTAACACACGTTGTCTATATTAGAGAAAGACGAGAGAGAAAGAGGCTTGTTGTTCTAATTAGCTGGGGATTCTGCCAGCATTCAGATCAAAATGAAGTTGCATTTCAGATGGGAATGTAAATGTACAGGGTGGGGTTTGTGTAAATTTTACCACTTGTTCAGACACTTATCGTTCTGAGCATAGCCTTTTAATGCCTCTGCATTCTTTCAAACGATTGTGTAATGACACACTCAGAGTTGCATCCAAGGTTGGCTGCATTCGTACAACAGTTTATTCCATTTCCATAGTACAGTTGAGCTTTCACGTGATGAAGAAGACACTTTTGGAAACCTAGCAGAATCTAATGAAAGTTCAGCATTCATTTCTGCGTTAATTGCTTCCAGGAAATAATCATTTCCCAACCCCTTTAATCCCCAAAACTGGTGGAAGTAAAGTGACACAATTTGGGATGGCATGCAGTTGTTTTCTGATGTTTTCATGGGGGAATCTTGGGGGAACCAAATAATTCATGTGTGGAAAGGGCAGGGGAGTCGTAACATTGTCCAGTACTGTTCAGTGTTCCACACCATGCCCAATGGTGTGGATGAAATTAAGCATGACCTGATGGTATATTGGTCAAAAAGCCACAGCCCCACAATGCACGAATAAAGTAACAGAAGTCCCAACATTATAATCAGGGAAACTAACTCAGTATTTCCTACCTCTGAATTCATATTTGGTCCTACTCAGGCTAGACCCATTAAAATTAACTGACATGACTAATTTAGATCCCTTAATTTCACCGAGTATAATCTGAAGAGGACTTATATGTAAATAGCACTGCCCAGAATTCATATAAACTCCTTAAGCAGCCTTCCTCAAGATGCCTCCATCTGCTTTGGACTCCACCTTCCTGACCATTGGTATTGTTGGCTGTTGATGGTGGGAGCTTGTGTTCAACAACATCCTCAGTATACCAGTTTAGGGAAGGCTATTCTAGACCAGTAAGGTTGTTATCTGCCCCCAGTCAGAGGAAGGGCTGAACGTTGGTGGTAGAGCATCTGCTTTGCATGCAAAATAATGGCACCTTCATCGGCCACCATTGCCATCACAGAGAGAAGCTCCATGACTGAGACCTTTATTGAGAAGTGCAAGGATGCCTTTGATATCTGTTCTGAATGAGCCTCTGGCTTCTTCCGAGGGAGAACAGTTTGCATTTTACACCCTTACACCTTCCTGGCTACAGCAGACATGGATTTCCTGGGAGCAGAAGAAGACTTTGGCCCCATGACTGACGCCTGCAAGTTTTCCACCCTCAGTTTTCTCCTCCCGCCCCAGCCGTAATTGAGAAAATCACCAGCAATCAGAGGAAGTCAGCTGTGCTGAGACCATAATGAAAGAGGGCTGGAGCAGCTGTGCTACATCTCTGCACAATTATCCTCCCTCCGCCTCACTAACTAATAACAGTCCCCAAGAAGAATAAGCCTCGCCATGCCTGAAATGCCTCCGGAAAGGGGGTCCGGTTCCCCGCCAGGCCTGCTGCGGAAAGTGGATAGCACTGAAGCAAGAGGCTTTTCTTTCTTCCTTCCATCATCGATAACAGGTGTCAAAATATTGGGGGTGGGGGGGTGAGGGGGAAGAGGGCCAGCCCATGAGCCAAGGGCACTCATGTGGCAAATAGCAGGAGGGAAAGACTGTCTGAAAGGCGTGGAGGCCAGTCGAGGCAGCAACGCAGGCAGAGGGTGGAAGAGGAAAATGGCTATTCCCCCCAAAGCAGAAAAATATCAGATTTCGCACCACTGCCTCTCTCTCTGTTCCATTCCTTTATTGCAAGGGCTAGTCAGTGGGCCTTTGCCAGGCAATCTCTTTCACCCTGTACCCCAAAAAGCACACTCCAATTCAGGAAGGTTTGCACAACAAGCACCATTGTAATGATGGCTTGTGCATAGGTGAAGAACATTTTTTTCGGGGCAAGGGCCACATTCCCTTCTGAGAAACCTTCCAGGGGCCACATGCAGTGAGAGGCAAAAGTGGATGGAGGCCAAAGATGGGTGAGTGAGTGTGTGCAGAAATGAGCCCACTGTGCAAAGGTAAACTTTGCATCCTTTTGTGAGGGACTGGGCAGAGGAGTGGCGAAGACCGCCTCCCCTTCCTGACCCTTCCAGGGAGGAGGAAGAAGAAGTCAGTATAGATTTACAAAAGGGGTTTGCAGGAGGTCACAGCTCAGAGGCAGATGAGAGGGAAAGTTGGGAAATAATGGGAGAGGAGGAGCAGGCAGAGACAGAGCAGTAGCTGGCTGACATGTTGTCACTAGAAAGCATTCCAGACCCTCCATCTCCCAGTACCTAGCAAGCCTTAAAAGTAGGAGAGCAAAGAGCTCCAAGACAGAGGGCACGTAGCAGCACCCGTAGATGAGATGATAGACAGGGGTGGGGTGGAGATTCACTAGAGACAACACCTTTATCCAAGAGGCTGGGTTCTATAGCCTCTCTCTGTAAAGTTTGAAATAAAAAAGGTTGGTAAGAAACTTTCCCTTGTCTTTATATTTTCCTGGGCAATTCCTGACAGCAACCTGACACCATTGCTCTGTCCACTTTTGCCTCTGCCCCCACAAACCCCTGGCACATGACCTCTGGATGATTACCTAGAAATGTCCCTCAGGCCAAAAAAAAATGTCCCTCACCACTGCCCTAGGGTGTGCCTGTTCCTCTATGCTTAGCTCAGTGGAGCAGTTGGCTATTGCCATGGGCCTTGAGCAGGGAGAGCAGAAAAGATGCTTCCTTAAGAAGCTTAATTGCATGAGCGTTGATGGTGTCTGATGGCTGGTGGCTACTTAGCTGCCAGACACACATGCTTCTGTTTGCTTGGGGGCTGGCGAAACACAGTCTGGCAGCTGTGTGGAAGAGAGGGGCTGGTTTCAAAGCTGGCGAGTGAGAAGGAGCCTTGGGGCAGGAGATGCAGCAGTGTGCTGTTGTTTTCAGGGGACCTGAGGCTGCATATTTGGAAATAAGGAGCAATTATAACACACTGATAGGTCTTCTGCATTGTCTCCTTAGAAAGCAACTGACTCCAGACAGCTCTGCCCCAAGAACTGGAAATGTGGGAAGCCACGAAACAGTATATTGTCTCCCAATCAGGAGGTTAGTGCTTGTTAGCTTCCTCCTCCATCAATAACAAAAATCCCATTTACTCTAAAGAGATGCATCTCCGGTCTGTATTGGAGGCAGGAAGAAAAGCCTGTAGATGTACATCTGTATCAGCAGCGTGAAGCCTGTATAAATCACAGCGCTGTTATCAGGGGTAAAATTAGCTCCTGTTACTGACAGCATCTATCACTCATTCCTGCTCTAATCTCTACCATGGGAAAGATTTACAAGCAACTGATGAAAGAGAAAGGCGGGGGAATCAAAGGCATACAGAAGGGAGATGGGGGGAAATGTGGGGGGGGTTGGACAGAAAGCAGAGATAACAAAAGTATTTGCTAAGCCAGAAGAAACAAACAAGCGGGGAGGGGGGGCGATTACTAGAAAAGAGGGGATCGTTATCACACAAGATTATTTTCTCTTAACCTGTCAGGCCAACTGTCTTTGAAAGAACCTGTCAAAAAAGCATTAAATGATCAGACTGAGCACTCTTCCATTCCTCTGTGTGTGTGTGTGTGTGTGTGTGTGTGTGTACGTGTGTGTGCATGGAGAGGGGGTTTGTCCCACGAGATCTCACAAGTGTATTCCTACAAGTTCGCTCCTGTGCAATGCTATTCTCTAATGTGTACCGACCCCCCCAAAAAAAAAATTTATTTAAGAGAATGTTCATACAAATGCATGTATTAGTGAAAATAACATACAAGAATGCATTATGTTCGGGTAAACCACCTGCAAAAGATCTTAGCTGCATGCAAAAAATGCTGGCGAATCTTCAGAAATTTGCTGCAGAAATGTGAGGAACTGAATTTCAGATTGGGAAAATGAAAAAAGCAAAACAAAAAATGATGGATTTGTCCATCCTTATGTAAAAATTAAAAATTAAGGTCTTATATATATAACAAATGTTCATAAATGTACCAACCAAGCACGCACATAGATATGTGGACCACATGTCTGGTGCAGCACAGGAAGACCATCCTGAAAGCATTTTGACTCCCAAACTGACCAAATGTTTTCTCTGCAAGGAAGGAGGGGATGAGGGAACCTTCCCATTGTCTCAGGAATTGGGTAATCACCATCTCAAAGGAATGGCCAGACTACCAGGAAAGGCAATCAGATAAGGCATTATCAGTTAACCTGGCAGACAGGAAAAACAACGACATTCAAATTTCTATTGTAGACCACCTTTTCTGTGGTGTATGTATGATGTATGGAGGCGTGGTCTTGAGCTCCAGGGAAGGCAATTTAAAATGTCTATATAAGGGCAGACACACTTTTGTTCTGAGTCCTCCTCCATTCTCCTGGGTGTGGGGGGGGGCACACCTGTTGCAACAGTTAATAAAGATCAGGTTTACGAGCTGCTTTGCTTCTCAATATTCTCTGGTTGGCCTCTGATATTTTCTCCTACTGATGGAGAGCCTACAAAGGACTCTATAAGGGCTCTTGTGTCCCCCATAAGGGAATAAGGGCAGATTTTGTTTACAACACTTACCTTCTGTAAGAGTACTCAAGACTACCCAATACCAGCACCTTCCCCTCCACCCCATGTTCAAAGTGTGGCGCTTGCTATAACAACTTCAAGGTAAGTACCGACAGCTTTTTTCTTTTTTAAAAGCACTGATTAAAGTTAAAGGTAAAGCGACCCCTGACCATTAGGTCCAGTCATGGCTGACTCTGGGGTTGCGGCGCTCATCTCGCTTTATTGGCCGAGGGAGCCGGCGTACAGCTTCCGGGTCATGTGGCCAGCATGACTAAGCCGCTTCTGGCAAAGCAGAGCAGCACACGGAAACGCCGTTTACTTTACCGCCAGAAGGTAAACCTATTGAAGTAGACCTATTGATCTACTTGCACTTTGATGTGCTTTCAAACTGCTAGGTTGGCAGGAGCAGGGACCGAGCAATGGAAGCTCACACCGTCGTGGGGATTCAAACCGCCAACCTTCTGATCGACAAGCCCTGGGCTCTGTGGTTTAACCCACAGCGCCATTCGTGCCCCTGCTTACCTATGCCTACTTACCTATGCATAATTATTCAGAAGTAAGTCCCTGTAAGTTCAATGGCAAGTGGATATAGGATTACAGCCGAAATGACCAAGTTTCATGGGTTTATACATGTTTGAACAAGACATTGTAACACGCACGAGAGGGAGGGGGGGGGGAGAGAGAGAGAGAGAGAGAGAGATGCTGGGTGTATAATGAGATCATGTATGCTAATATCCAGTAATACAATTTTTAGGCAGATAATGCCATTTCAGCATTTTCCCCTTAACATCGTTATTGATGGACTGACTTTGCACGAGTCAGGCAGTGAATAACCTTCAAAGATTCTCTGGGAATGGCATGGAAATTAAGGTGATACTTGGACTCATGTATCCTCTGCTATGTGTGGTGTTGAAATGCTTCGCTGTCAGGTAACATATAGATCAGAGGCAAATGGAAGTGAAAATCAAACACATATCTCTCTGGTATAGGTTTTTTTTTTAACTGCTTTATTCCCAATGCCAAAGGAACTAGCAGTGGTGATTGGCATCCAATGGAACTGGTAGGGCAGAAAAGAGGGAGGCCACCAGTAGGTGGAGCCAAAGCCAATGACAGAGGGAGCCAACTAATTTCAGGTTTTATCCTCCTGCTCCCTGCTGAGTTCTAAAAGAAGCAACAGGAAGACTAAGGAGGAGGAAGCTGGCAGCCCAGGGCCACTCCCTGGACTGGTTTAAAGTGAGAAGGAAAGCAAGTGAAGACTGGTGAAGGGTAGACAGAGGCTGGTGGGGCTGGACCCCAGCTATGCAGATAAACCAGCCTTCACTGGGAAGCTAGCTACAGATGAGAAGGAAATGGAACAAGTACTGTAAATTTAAATTAATACGCAGCTTACGGATGCAATCCGCTCAAAATGGAACGCTTCAACATGCATTGGGAAATAATGTCTTGGCCCACCCTGTTCTGCTAGTTTTCTACTTTGGAGCATTTTAATGCAATATATTAAAATTTAAATAAATTCAATATGATTTAAACATGAGATACACCACACATTCTGCTGCATGTGATTAGATCAGGTCAGTGGCTCTTGGCATGCCAGTCTCAGTTGCCACAGAAATACAGTCATACCTTGGAAGCCGAACACCTTGCGGTTCAAATGCTTTGGCTCCCGAACGTCGCAAACCTGGAAGTGAGTGTTCTGGTTTGCAAATGTTCTTTAGAAGCTGAATGTCCGGCGTGGCTTCCGCAGCTTCCGATTGCATGCAGGAAGCTCCTGCAGCCAATCAGAAGCCACGCCATGGTTGCTGAACATTTTGGAAGTCGAACGGACTTCCAGAACGGATTCCATTTGGCTTCCAAGGTACGACTGTATAGGAAACTGCCATATACCAAGTCAGACCTGGACGTTCTGCATGCAAGGCAGATGCTCTACCACTGAGGTATAGTGGCAGTCCCTTATTCTGCACACACTAGCATTTATCTGTGTGCAGAATTACATTGAAACAAGGCAGTGGATTCTCCTAGACGTTCTCCTAGACCAGCATACAGACTGCCCTCTGCAAAGAGTGGCAGACCAAAAGGTCCACATTACTCTGCCCCCATCACAACTTGCTTGTCCTAAGCCAACCTTCCCCAATCTGGTCTTTTGGACTTCTACCTCCATCAGCCCCAATTAGTGTGGCTAATTATAAGAATAAGAATAATTTATTATTTGTACTCCACCCATCTGACTGGGTTGCCCCAGCCACTCTGGGCAGCTTCCAGCATACAGTATATAAAAACACAGTAAAACATTAAACCTTACAAAGCTTCCTATGCAGGGCTAATGGCCAGGGCTGGTGGGAATTGGAGCCCATGTCATTGGGAGGGTACCAAGTTGAGAAAAAGTTGCTCTAAACTACCATTGGCATTTCTGGACCTTCAAACAGGATTTAGAGTGAGCTACACGCAAATCACATTGGGACACGGGTGGCGCTGTGGGTTAAACCACAGAGCCTAGGACTTGCCGATCAGAAGGTTGCGGTTCAAAACTCCACAACGGGGTGAGCTTCCGTTGCTCAGTCCCTGCTCCTGCCCACCTAGCAGTTCGAAAGCATGTCAAAGTGCAAGTAGATAAGTAGGTACCACTCCGGCGGGAAGGTAAACGGCGTTTCCGTGCGCTGCTCTGGTTCGCCAGAAGCAGCTTAGTCATGCTGGCTGCATGACCCGGAAGCTGTACGCTGGCTCCCTCAGCCAGTAAAGCGAGATGAGCACTGCAACCCCAGAGTCAGCCACGACTGGACCTAATGGTGAGGGGTCCCTTTACCTTTACTTACACGCAAATCACACTCTTGGTTAATCAAAGCTCATAAATAGCTCTGATTGTGCGGATAGCTCGCCTTCAGCAGCCCCGACTTTTGTTGGAGGGCTCTGTGTTAATTCGAGAAGCCATTCATCAGGCACGGGAGCAGGATGGCGAGAAGAGTGATATTTGCCAAAAGTGGTTTGGAAATTTCTAAATGGAGCAGGCAGCATGGAGAGAGCCAAGATGGATCTCTCTGTTAGAAAGGGCTGTGTGCGTAGGCTCAGTGCCCACGTCTCGGTAATGGATGACTGATGTACTCATGGTACGGCAGTGACAATCAGAGAGGTAAGCTATGTGTCTCTTCTTTCCTATGTTTGTTTAAGGATACAGATTCACACAAGAATGTGGTTTTAATGGCTAATAGAAATTTTGCATGGATAGACTACATTTTGATTACAGCTGAGCTGAAGTGTTGTCTTGCAGAAAATTTGGGGCTTCACGGGAGGTGAAATACCCTCCCTTCCACTCCCCAAAAAAGTGCAACTGTTAGAGCTATACACACACACACCAATCTGAAGGATTTTTTTGGCATAGCATAAGTGTTCATGCTGACCGTTAAAGCTCTAAACGGCCTCGGCCCGATATACCTGAAGGAGCATCTCCACCCCCATCACTCAGCCCGGACACTGAGATCCAGCTCCGAAGGCCTTCTAGCAGTTCCCTCACTGTGAAAAGTGAGGTTACAGGGAACCAGACAGAGGGCCTTCTCGGTAGTGGCACCTGTCCTGTGGGACGCCCTCCCATCAGATGTCAAGGAAATAAGCAACTATCTTACTTTTAAAAGATATCTGAAGGCAGCCCTGTTTAGGGAAGTTTCTAATGTTTGATGTTTTATCATGTTCTTACTATCCTGTTGGAAGCTGCCCAGAGTGGCTGGGGAAACCCAGCCAGATGGGCGGGGTATAAATAATAAATTATTACTATCATCATCATCTAAACTGGGGAGTTTATATTCCCAAACCTGCTGATTTCCAGATGCTTCTCCAACATTAGACACCACATCAGGGCAGTGGGTTCCTCTTACTGCGACACTTAGGTCTAAGTTCCCGCCCCACTCTTCCTATAGAAGTCTCCTCTTGAATGGCAAACTATTCTATTCTCCATAGCTGATGAGAGTACGTCCAGTAAATCAATTCCTGGTCCTTCTGTTTTCAGAGGTAAAATTTCCATTTGCTCTGGCTGAGGAGTGCTGCAACCTGCACAACAGGTTTGTTTTCAAAATGCTTTAGTTCCACAGGACTAGAAAATCTAAATGAAAACAGATTAATATCTAGGGGGCCTATGGTGGCTCAGATACAGCATGAAGGGCCAAATAAAATAACAAATGTACATCAGAAGTGGGGAAGACCCAACCTATGAGCCCTGCCTCATCTTAGCCTGTGGGGTCTGGGGGGATAGTTTTGTCTGCTGGATCCAGTCTCCTGTTTTCATTTCATTTTATTTAAATTTATATATTACTGGCTTGCCAAGTGGGCATACACACACACATCTGCTGGGAAAATGGTGAGAGATTGTTGACTCATTGAGGAAGAAAGGAGCATTTTTCTTGAGCTCAACATTTTCACACTTTGGAGTTCAATTCATTTAGTTGTTTGTTTATTTTGTATCCCTTGCTTATAGCGTCTTGCATCAGTTTTCAAAAAATATATTAATTCTATCCCCTAGGGGCTCACAGTCTAAGGAACTTAAATGGATTTAGAGGACTCAAATAGACCAAACGAAATCAGAAAATGACATTGCATTTATTAAATGTCATTTAATAAACAAAGAGTAAACAAAAGATCTATTTTTTAAAACAATAATCCTAAACACCTATACTGCACTGTAAATAACCTGCCCAAATAGTTATCCAGGCAACAGTACCTTTTGAAGGCAACCACCATCTGAATGCCCTGTTATTATTAATTTTACTTATTTATCACTGCCTATGGATTATCTCAAAGCAATTTCACAATACAATGAAAACACATATAACAACTGAAGCTATAGAAACAGTTTACACAATAGCATACACAGAAACATTAAAAACCCATTCCATGTCTAGAAACACTTACAATTACTGCACATATAAAAATTATTTCAAATCCAACATAGACACTGTATGGGATAAGAATCTACACTTAGAAATCTTCCTGAAATAGGAAAGTCTTTAACATACATTCTGAGGACAGCAGGTACAGTGGTACCTCGGGTTAAGTACTTAATTCGTTCTGGAGGTCCGTTCTTAACCTGAAACTGTTCTTATCCTGAAGCACCAGTTTAGCTAATGGGGCCTCCCGCTGCTGCCGCACTACCGGAGCACGATTTCTGTTCTCATCCTGAAGCAAAGTTTTTAACCCAAGGTACTATTTCTGGGTTAGCGGAGTCTGTGACCTGAAGCGTATGTAACCCGAGGTACCACTCAACTGATATGTAATGGCACAGTTCCAAAGGTAGGTGTCGCTACACCAAAGACATGGTTCCAACACCTATATTTGTAAAAGAGGTGGGAACAGAGTTCAGTCTCAAGTGATCAAAGAAATGCCATCAAAGAGAGTGTATACCTGCACAAGGTGCTCTGTAAAAGGTTGCTGCTGTTCATGTGCAAATGTAGATCACGGAGGCCTAGTGCAGTTCTTCTTTTCTTAACAGCTTGGCAAGGGGGAGGGATTTTGTGCAAAGAAATAGCAAGGAGGAGGCATGCTTTTTGTTATTCTGAGTATATTTCACTTTTCCTGCTGAAAATACACATACCCAAATGTCTTCCCACAACACCATTTTAATTATGTATTGTTGAAGTTTTAGCTAAGTCACTCCTCCATTGCCTCTGTTATGCCTAGGGATGGGAGAATCTGCCGATTTTGATTTTGTTCAATTTCTCATTTCCCCCAATCAGTTCTCCCCTTTTTATGTCAGTTTGTGATTTTTTTTTAAGTCCTCATGAAAATTCAGCAGCATATTAATGCAAATTTCTTCCAAAACCCATTTGGCCCACTTTGCAGATTGATTTCCCCCTGCATAACGTGTTTTTGTATACTATTTATATGCACACTTTACCCTAGTATCTGTGTTTTTGTACATACTACTTGGCTGGAGTACTGCATCGCAAAATTCAGGGAAATGCAAATTTGGAAGGATGGCTGTATTTTTGTTTCAGAAAGGGTGGATTAGGTAGGTTCCTCTTAAACAGAGAACTGAATCTAATCTCTCCCCCCCCCCCCAAATCTCTAGCTATGCCTAACTGTGTGATAAATGGATCAGGTGCTGCAGATTCTCTCCCTTCGCCTGGCTTCCTTGCCTCTGTCATTTCTCTCCCCCCAGCCTTCCACATGCTCCCCAGCCTGGTTGGAAAGGAAATAATTGGTGGTGCTTTGCAATGGTGGCAGAAACAGTGACGGATGCTGCCCTCTCAGCAGATGAGTGCTTTGTCTATTGTTTCCTGAGGCTTCATAAACAAAGCCATTTAAAAAAAAATCTCATTGGAGAAAGCTCTGGTGGACCTAGCAAGGCAACCAACATAACTTCTTTAATGACCCTCATTTTGTCGGAATTAAATCAAACCTACTGAATAGTTATGCTTCACCGAAGAAATACACTTGGCTCTGTGGACACCTTCTACTTCTCCAGGATGCATGGCATTAGGGCCCCAGGTCGTGATCACAGCACAGGAATAAGGAACCGGCTTTAAGAAACCACTAAATACTGTACTAATTGGGTTCAGCCCATATGTGAGAGAATCATAGAATCATAGAGTTGGAAGAGACCACAAGGGCCATCGGGTCCAACCCCCTGCCAAGCAGGAAACACCACCAGAGCACTCCTGACATATGGTTGTCAAGCCTCTGCTTAAAGACCTCCAAAGAAGGAGACTCCACTACGCTCCTTGGCAGCAAATTCCACTGTCAAACAGCTCTTACTGTCAGGAAGTTCTTCCTAATGTTTAGGTGGAATCTTCTTTCTTGTAGTTTGGAACCATTGCTCCGTGTCCACTTCTCTGGAGCAGCAGAAAACAACCTTTCTCCCTCCTCTATGTGACATCCTTTTATATATTTGAACATGGCTATCATATCACCCCTTAACCTCCTCTTCTCCAGGCTAAACATGCCCAGCTCCCTTAGCCGTTCCTCATTAGGCATCGTTTCCAGGCCTTTGACCATTTTGGTTGCCCTCCTCTGGACACCTTCCAGTTTGTCAGTGTCCTTCTTGAACTGTGGTTCAAGAAGGAAGGAAGAGCAGATTGCCAGACTCAGAGGACTAATTTTGACTCGGGGAATAAGCTGTACCAGTCTGTAAATGGGAAGCATGAATATGACTGAGTACATCTCCAGTGCTAAAATAACCTTCACCTGCTCCCTGCTCCTTTTAAAAGTAAATATCTGTCTGTTGCACCTGCAACCTTAGCAAACATGGGACCAGGATAGTTTGAGGCAATTACACTTCTATAAATCTACCCACCATCCTCAGTTTTAATTCCTGCTGGAAACACTGATAAGTTTGGGGAGGAGTCACCATGGGCCAAATCACAGGGACTTAGACATCATGAGAATCTCCATTAGCAGTTATTCAACAAAGATGTAAACCAGGGGGGAGCTCCTGCTCATAGTTCATCCTTGATATTCCAGCAACCACTGCCAAGAGCAAGACAATGGTTCTCCATCTGTTCCTGCCTCCTCCAAGTAGATGGAGATCATCATTTATATACCTTGAGGTGCCCATCTGCCTTCACTTTTAAAAAGATGTGGGAGATGCAGTCACAGAGGGTTCAGAAGGTGTGTACACACAATATGTTGAATGAGTGTACAATTGATGTACACAAATAGTAAAGCGCTACACGCATGTAGTTATTCACATGTAACATGTGTGCAGTCTGTGTAGCTCTGTACACAAATAGTAAGGCTGTACACTCATACTTGTAACATTTAACAGATGTAGTGTGTGTATCTGTGTACACAATAGTGGAACTGTACCAAGTCAACAAGTGCACACTCTTTCACACAAAGACTTAGACATGTGCAAAGACTTCTTGCAATTATGTTCAGGGTACATGTGTATAAGCCTAGGATCTCTGCTTACAGCTGTCAGAAAAAGGGGCTTATTAATTATTACCCAGCAGGAGAATCCAGATAATTTCTTTTGCCTCAAAATAGTCAGACCAGTGACAATATAACCTCTGTCAGAAAAAAGTCAAGGAGGAAGAATATTTTCTTTTATAAAATAAATTAAACTTTCTCTCCATATTTTCTTTGTGATGAATGGAGACAGTTCAACTGGCAGCATTTTCCTAAGAGTTGAAAAATTAGACAGAAAAGCTCCGGAGACACAATTTGGTCATCGATCATCCTCTTTTCTCCCCTTCATCTTGAGAGAAGTCATCTAATAGCGACATCCTTGACTAAGATTTAAACAACAGTCATTCCATCAGAGATGGAGAGACCTGACTAGCTTCCTTAAAAAGTAGGGGAGACACACACACACACATTTAGGAGTCTGGCTTTCAGTCACCAATGGACATATTTTGAAAAGGGGGAGGCAATATTTTTTCCATAAGGTGAACTTCAAGAACTTCCACATATTTTGGGACGACAACTTCTATCTTTCCTAAGATAGGAAAGATGAGAAACCAACTTTAAAAAGTTTGCCCATCCTTTGGTGGTAGAATTGGTTAATGTAGTAGCCACCACGTGCAAGGATGGGAACCTCAGGCCCTGGGGGCTGAATGTGACACTCCAGTCTTCTCTATCATCCCCTCAGAATTCTTCCCTTCTCATAAACCTTGTGAGCTCCAGATGCCAGTGTTGCACAGGGCCAGAGCCAACAGTGGCCAGAGCAATCAATGTGAATGTTATCTTTGGAGATGTCGTGGTCCTCAAGGGGACTTCTCAACAGGGAAGCAGGAGGACTTGGTGGCAGAGCCACTTGGTGTGACTCTAACACCACTTTCCATCAGTGGAGTGCACTCCACCTCCAAGGAAACACCGGATTGGATAGTGAGTCAGCCATGTCAATGTCTTAGACTACACCTAACCATGTACCTTAGAACTCTGTCATGGCACAGCCTTGACCTGTAAGATAACCTGTAACCTCGCTCAACATCTCAAAGAGTGATCATGTGCCTGTTCAAAAAAAGACAACAAAATGACAATGTAAGTATGCAGGGGACTGGCAGGGCTCTGAGGGTTGTGTGGCAGAGGCAGGGGAGGCAGATGATGATCCAGGAGAAAGGCTTGGCAATTTATAGGGTTTTGTACTGTTGGGATATCCAGATAGAGCGGTCAAGTCCAACACTTCCTGTTTGCCAGACTGGGCACACAGAGGAATGTGGCTCCAACAAGGGAGTACTTCCTGTCAAACCTATGGGAGCCATATACACCCCTGGGTGCAACCAGGTAGATGGACGTGACCTAAATAGAAGGCTGGGCATGTAGCCATTCTCCTCTTGGCTCTCTTGATCTTCTCTCTTCTGCTGTTCATATGCTTCCTGCACATGGTTCATCCGTAACATCCATAACAAAAGATGTAGGCCCATGTTGTAAGCCTGAGGCTTAGCTCAGACTTCTGTTCTCTTCAATCTAATCTACAGAATGTGCCTGTTACTGCATCTTAAGCCTGCCTTCCGATTGCTACTGAATGTGAACTAACTGTGAGTAAACTTTATTCTTATTTTAAGAGGACTTTTGTGTTGTTATTGTTTGAAGAGGGAAATAAGGAAGAATCCAGGCTGCACTAAGGCATCCTGGATTGCTTCATCCGGGACTCAGCTACATTAGTCAAAAAGCAGTGTTTTGAATGCGTTATAAACATGCAACACCAGATGGCACTGCAGAGTAAAAAAATAAAATCTATGCTTTTTCCAATAGCATTTTTCTTTTGTTATAATGACTTAATTTCTGACTTATTTATAGCATTTTTCCTGTGTGTAGATCTGCCCCAAAAGGCTGAAACCAACTATCAACAGCTTCCTACTTGCTGCGAAGGAATGCGCTCTGCTCTACGCCCACTAATGTGAGTAAGGAAGAATAATATCTAACTAATATATCCTCTCCTGCCTTCCATATACATTCTTGCATGTACTACGTGGGAGGCAGGAGCCAGAGCTGGAGGAAGGGGAAGAGTCAGAGTAGTCAGAGATAGGGGAAGAAGCTGCAGGATGTGTCAGAAGTGGAGGAAGAGACTGTTTCTGAGAGGGGAGGGCTGGTAGAATCCCTTCCATCTCCTTCCCCGGGATGGTCTTGTAGAGATAGGCACAGTGGCAACTTCCTTGCAGGAGAAGTCACAGGTGGCTTGCACACACCCCACCAGGTGAGAGTACTTAAGTTCGGGTGGAGCCATTGTCACACTGTGGTTCCAACAGTCCAACACAGAGCAAAATCCTGGACAGGGGATGCCAGCTACTTAACCACCAGAAGCATGTGTTTGTGTGTGTGTGTGTGTGTGTGTGTGTGTTCTGGGCACCTTAGGAGCTACTATAAGTGTGTGCTTTGTCAATAAAGAATTAAACTAGCTGCCGTTTCTCCTCATTGGGCTGGGTGTGCTTAGGACAAGCACCAGACAGCGATCAGCTTCTAACGCAATTAACAAACCCTTGCCAAGTGAGTCAATAAGAGCACTTCGTCAGCCCATAATAACTCTGGAGAGTATAAGAGGAGCCTGCCACCGTAATGCCTTTAATTGTCTTTAATGTTTCATTAAACACAATTAGATGCAAAACGTCAACTGCGCCATTTGTTGTGGCTTTAATTACGCAAAGGGCAAGATATAAGAAGATTTGATTAACCCCCGTGTTTGTCGAACACTTAGGGGAGATACCCCCTGTTAAAACAAGGATTTTTTGAGGCTGGGGAAAATGACACAGGCAATGCCATCAATTTGCTAACGATTTCATGGCGTCCCCACTTTTCAGGAGGTGAACACCAGGACAAACTTTTAGCACCCAAAACCCCTCAGTGAGGTTCACTGCCCTCATTTTGTGATGGCTCCTTTTGTTACAGATATACTGGGGTGGGGGGGTTTCATGCATTCACCTAACTACCTGGAATAGATCCAATGGAATCAATGCGCCAGGCTAGCAGGTTCATTAATTTTGATGGGTCCACTCTGAGTAGGACTTAGTTGGCCATGGTCTTAGGTGTTGCATTCCAGATGTTGCAGACCACAGCTCCCTCATCACCCTTGACCATTGGCCATGCTGGTTGTGGCAGATGGGAGTAAGAGACCAGCAACATCAGGAGGGCACCATACCGACTGCCCAGGGATGCGGGGGGGGGGGTGAATTGAGAGGCTGCATGCTTCAATTATGCATTAGTCCCTAGGGACAGACAAATTAGTCTACTTCCATGTCATGTCAATTTTTTGTTCCCTGTAATAATATTTCCATCCTGTTTCTGCATTAATCTGCTCGTTTTAAATAAATAAATGCAATTTGATACAATTACACTGTTTAAAAATTGCATTTTTTAAAAAAATGTATTTGAAACTAAATACATGCAAATGTCCTTTAAAAAAAATTAAGTGTTAGCAGAGGTATTACATATTTTTCTTCCAAAATATTAATTCCTTCAAATATTTCAGTATATTTTATTTGAGCTGAAAATTGTGGCAGAACATTTGGGAAGAGAGAAAGCTGGTGGGCAATCAATTTCCAACCCACACTGTAGTCTGCAGGCGATGCATTCCTTGAGGGACAGATCTGCTGCTCCTGTGCATCCTGCCACCCGAGGTAGTTGCCTCACCTAGTAACCATGTCTCCACTGCCAGAGGAACGATGTCTCATGGGTGGGCAGAACACTGTTGTGCTCATGCTGTGCTCGTGAGTTTCCCATTAGAGCATCTTGTAGGCCACTGTAAGAACAGGATGCTGGACTAGATGGGCTATTGAACTGATCCACCAGGCTCTTTTTATGTTCATTAAGGGACATGCTATCATTGGCATTGACAAGATTTCCTCCATTCAGTGCTGGTGGGAGTCAGTGAGGTCTCTTTCAGTTCTGTGATTCTTCCATTCTCCAGGACATGTGGGGCAGGGATTCCACTGACCAGAAGGACCTATATACTGTATGCCTCTGTGTAAATTAATTGCCAGACATTGGCTGTGATGCCTGGCAGTTGCTGCTTATGTTCCTTCTCACCAAACAATTCTTGCCACCCACTTCTTGCTCACTTGCTGGGAACAGTGCCAGGCAGGCAAGCAAGGAAGTAGGTGTTCCTCCTCTTCACTGTCATTGCTTGCTTGCTCACTTTCCCTGGCTCAGAGGAAAATGGGAGGCTAGAGAGCAAGCAACAGTGGTGAGAATCAACAGGCATGTGAGTAAGGAAGAGGGAGAAATTCATTTAGTTCATCATTTAAGGTGAAATTCCCAAATTCACACTTAAGTGAGGCACAGACTGAAACCCAGCTCTCCTTTGAAATCTGCAGATTCTCCAGATCCTGTGGTTGCAGATCTCCAACCCAAAAATGTGTACCCCAAAAAATGGATAGATTAGTGAAAATAACATACAGAAGTGTATTATTTCAAGGAGAAATTGCCTGCAAATATGCATATACCTGCAAAATTGTGTCCTAAAACATTATGCATGCACACACACAATATACAGTAGTTATTCACTTGCTCCCTCTGAGCTTGACATATTTGGTTTCCCCTATCTCCCCAGAACCACGATGTTGTCATACACAGTGGACTAAACTTGGAGTGCGGGGAGAGGAGAGCACATGACAGGAAGTGAATCTGGCTGAGTCTGAGTCTGCCTCTCAGCAATGTGGCTCTGTGATCTTAACCCCTTCACATCATGCTAACCTGCAAAAATATACATTGTTAGATTTGGTGGCAAATCTCCCATGGAACTTCACTCACTCCTTCTTCCCTGGCGAAGAAGGGGCATTATTTTGTGGTTCACCTCAGGCACCAAAGTACCTTGGGCAGGCCCTGCCTTCTCTGCCCATTGCTCATATTCAGTTGAGACTGGTACCCATTGGGACTGGTGGAGCACATTCCAGGGAGCCCTGGAAGGAGGGAGGCTGATGGGGAGGTTGGTTGAGGGCAGACAGAGACTTACTTGCCTCACTTGCCCTAAAGGACTAGTCTCCACTGCTCATATCCTCCTTCTCCACCTCCTGCATTTAGCCTCTTTGGGTTTCCATCCCTTTCCCCCAGCAAGAGTGTTTTATATTCCCGAGTAGCAACGTTAAAGATTCTAGCCTAACTCAAAGTGACAAGAGTGTCTGTGCAGGCTGGGGACTCCGTGGTATTATTAAATGTGCACCTCAGAGCTATTTGGGGAGGGAGGAAGAGAAAACTCACCAGGGAAACATATCTTAATTTGTCTCCTTTCCAATTACATCATCAGTCTTTCAACATTCTGTTTTCCCAGAGATAACGCTCTAAATAGTTCCATTAAAGCAGATGGGTGTGGGATTTATCTCCGCCCCCCCTCGGTGACTCTTGTCACCATCCCTACTGTTCTATTGATCTTCCAAGAAATGAACTGCAGTATAAGCAGAACGCAGTAATCCAGGCAAAGATGGAAGGTGACTCCACACATTATGCGGCTGCAGACCTGTTTCCTGCAGCCACAAGGATGCTTGGCAGGGAGGGGCAGCCAATCCCAGTGGAGTCTAGTCCATAACGGCCAACAGGGCACTGCCACAACAACCTCAGCCTGCCCTTGGCCATGCAGAGGGTGGCACTGCCTGTGGGCTTCCTCCTCCTTGGTCTCAAGGATGCCCTTGCAGAACTCGGCAAGCAGGAGGATAGAGACAAAACTTGAATGTGTTAACTCTGCCTGTCATTGGCTGTGGGCCTGCATCATGGCTCCACCTACCGTTGGCCTTCTTGCCTTCCACCTTTGGCTGTCATTGGCTCTGGCTCCACTTACTGTCAGCCTCCCTGTCCCTACCAGTCCCAATGGACATCAATCACCACTGGCCAATCCTTTGGACCATTTCACACATTGCATTGCAACAAACCAATGTTTGCCATTAAGTGTGTTGTCAACTAGAGATACAGGAGGAATTGGTTTGGTTCACATTTCAATGTGAACCTGCCTAGTTCAATGGTTTCTGGATTAATTTACAGATTGGAAAGCAGCTATTCATCAGATCACACACTTCTCCAATTTTTTGCCGAGCAGTTCAGCCCCAACCCAAATGTGTGGAAAATGCATATTTCATGGGGAAATGCATGCAGAAACGTGTGTTTAAGGAGAAAATGCATTGAAGAAGTATAAGCAATTCATATTTTAGGAGGAGAATGCATACAAAATTCATATAATGTGCTTACCTTAAGGGAACGTGCATACAATTTAAATTTTTGTGCCTTAAAAAAAAATCCACCAGAAAAAGTGGGATGGAATGAGCATGTGCAAAACTGACCTGGAATGAAAACAGACTGCTCTGCCCATGTTGCCAAGCATTTACTCCTAAATGAGTGTCCATGGTTTGAAACACAAATGCCCCCTCCCAATTGTGTCCCCCATTCACGAGCAGCAAAATTGGAGGGAGGGATCTCACTAATTAATTCTTCTGAGGGAGGAAAACATTCTCCCATTTCTTTTAGGGGCAGGTTGGGACACTATCACAAACAAGTGGGAATACAAAGAAGGACTGGGTTGCCAACACAGCAGCTCTCTGAAGATACTGGAACCAACATTGGGGCCAGGAGGGTTAAAGAAAATGAAAGACGCCATCCCCCCACCCCCCAAAAAAACCCTGGTGTTGCCCATGGATCTGATCAAAACTCATAGAAATGATCTCAGGGTGATGGGTGAAAAATAACTAAGACTACAATCCTAGCCCCGTTGAATTCATTTGGAATTATTTCTGAGTAGACATGAGACTGTACTGAAAATGAATAGCTGATTTCTCAATACATGGTTTGGGCATGTATGATATTTCAGCATCTCTGTGGCATCCGTTCGGCTTGGTTGGTGCTTTCTGAACCTACCATGTGAAGGGCTCAGTTTTTGTCCAAGAGGTTATCACAGAAAGGCCAGCTAGAATATCCTTCAGTAATAAAGTGAATTACTATGATATTTGACCCATAAGACCAGAGATATTTTGAGCACCTATAAGATACGCTGTAAACTTAATTTGTCAGGCAGCAGCAGCTGCTAAAGATATCACTCCTGGTGAACTTAACTTGTGATCAGCCACAAAGGAACACTCAAACACTGTCAAAGTTCCCCCGCTGTTTCTAAAATATACAGGCGTGTTTTATGGACACAAGCTTTTCAAGCATCCTGAGTTAGCTGTTTGACTCACTTGTGCAAAATGTGTTTGTTTTCTGTCTCTAGAGAGGAGCAAAACAGATATGGGTCTCACTAGGAGGAAGGGTAAGAAATAAATTTAAAATACAGCAGGATCCTGAAAAAACATTATTTGAATTTCTGCTGAAATTAGGGAACATGAGGAATTGTTATATACAGTATTTGGCTTGTGGGTATAGGGCTGGAATTATTCAGTTTCAGGAATTTGGACAGCCCAGGAACAAAATCATTGAGCATGCTTAGAGCAGGATAACTGTTAAAAACTTGTGTTGTTTGTATGTGTGTGTGCTATTGTATTACCAACCTTACTGTATGCTTGTGAAACATGGACCACTTATAAACACCATCTCCAACTCCTTGAAAGATTCCATCAACGGTGTCTCTAAAAACATCAACGATTGTTGGACAGGCCATGTTGTGCGGATGCCTGATTATCATCTTCAAAGCAACTACTCTATTCCGAACTTTAAAATGGAAAGTGTAATGCTGGTGGTCAACAAAAGAGGTTTAAAGACTGTCTCAAGGCAAATCTAAAAAAATGCAGTATAAACACCAACAATTGCCTGTGAGTGCTCCAGTTGGAGAACAGCCTTTATCAAAGGTGTCATGGGCTTTGAAGACACTCAAACTCAGGACGCAAGGGAGAAACATGCTAAGAGGAAGGCACACCTTGCAAATCCACACCGTGATCAACTCCCACCCAGAAACCAATGTCCCCACTGTGGAAAGACATGTGGATCCAGAATTGGCCTTCACAGTCACTTACGGACTCATTGTTAAAACCATGTTTATGGAAGACAATCTTACTTGGCTATGAGTGATCGCCAAAGAAGAAAGTGTTCGTTCTACTTCAGTATCTTGAGCACAGTCCAGCTAGGACTCCTTGTTATTGCAATGACTCACACCAAAGGCTTGTCTAGTCCAGCATTCTGCTCCCACAGTGACCAATCAGATGCCTGTGGAAAGCCCACAAGCATGATCATAGAATCATAGAGTTGGAAGAGACCACAAGGGCCATCGAGTCCAACCCCCTGCCAAGCAGGAAGCACCATCAGAGCACTCCTGACATATGGTTGTCAAGCCTCTGCTTAAAGACCTCCAAAGAAGGAGACTCCACCACACTCCTTGGCAGCAAATTCCACTGTCGAACAGCTCTTACTCTCAGGAAGTTCTTCCTAATGTTTAGGTGGAATCTTCTTTCTTGTAGTTTGGAACCATTGCTCCGTGTTCCGCTTTTCTTCGTGCTAGTCAACGAGTTGAGTATCAGTTCAATTCATACTTAATTTCACACACACACACACACACAAAACCCCCAACCAACTTGCTCAAGCACCTCTACTTCCAGATGGCAGCTGGTGGATGGAGGGGAATCTGGTGGAGGTGGTCCCTCAGCAGAGCAGATGTAGTGGTCCTGCTTCCTTGCTCTCACTCTGCTGTTGCCTGATAGAATGCCTGCTGCCTAGTGATAGCTCATGGAAGGAGCCAGATGGAGCTGGTCCTTAGCAAACTAAGTCTAACTCTTCCTTCGATGCAGCCACATTGCGTCCTTCCTTGCTGGATTCTGCCCTACATTGCTGCCACAATCTCACAGACAGCATGCTTTGTATATCAACACCTTGGTGTCTGCACAGAGCTAGTAGATTGCAAAGTTACTGTGTTCCATTGTAGTCTCTAAACAGACTGAGAAACAGCACGTATGTGTCACACAAACTTTGTTTTTGCTTCTTCTGCTGTTGTTGTTTGCTCCCCTGCATATGGAGGAAAACCATCAATCCTCACCCCCTCCTCTTCACCCGATCACAGCTCTTTCAGTTGGTACTAGCCTATCAGTAACAACAGTCAACAGAGCCCCAAGGAGATCTTGCCAAGCCAGTTTCTGACAGCCAGTTTATTTTGGAGAGGAATCCATGAGCTTCTTTCCCCTCCACATGCAATCTTGCTTTCTTTCATGAAGTTCTTCCTCTTAGGTTTTTCTCCAGCTTAGAGATAATGGAAGTGCCAAAGCCTGGGGGAATGGAGAGAGGAGAGAGAAACTGCTTTTTAAAAAAATTCAGAGCATCAGTTAAATAGCTTTTTCTGAACTGCTTTGGTTAGCTGCAAAAATAACTTCAGAGGTTATTGGAGGTAATGATGTCAAGTGATTGGCACCCGGAATCAGCTGTTTCAGCAACCTCCTTTGAAGGTGCTGCCTAATGCAGATCCACTCTGATAAGTGCTGACAGAGAGCCTTGCTTGCAAATGAACCATCAGGATTCCCTTTAAGCTCCCAATTGTTCCTTTGCAGCCATGCCCATGCTTGCCTCATATATGCCTTCAGCTGTGGGGTCTGGAAAGCATGGCATGTGGGGACAAATCTGGACCTTTTCCGGATCTCATTGGGCCAAAGGTTCCTGTGCTGGTCCTGTGGGTTACCCGAGAGGCGAGGTCCAAGTCCGGTCTGTGGTCAAAGGTACAATGTGGAGGCAGTCTGTAGTAGCTGAAACTGGGTGCAGGGCAGGGAGTTGGGTTAAGTCAGGAGCAGGCATGCAAGCAGGGAGCCAAGGCGGGTCAGGAGCTCTGGCAGAAAAACAGGACAGGGTTCAAGCAGGAACTAGCAACCAACAATGTTGCTCCCCCAACTTGGGACCTGGGCTGGCCAGCTTTTATCTGCCCCGAGGCATAGGGCGGCCCTGATCCTCTGGTGACTCGCCTCTCCTGGCCTGGAGGCGAGCACTCCTCCTGTGGGAACTTAGTTCCCTCTGCCTCTCTGCCCTGAGCCTCTGCAGCTCAGGAGAGGCTGGAGGGTTACCGGACCCAGAGGCAACCTCGGCTTCCCCTGACGGGGCTGAGAGTGGAGCACCTGCAGGCAATGGGTCCTCCTCACCTCAGGGGCCAGAGCAGACTCAGCTGGTGCCTGCACCTGAGGATCCAGCACAGGTGAGGATCCTTCAGGCTCATGCCCCAGCCCCGGCTCAGCTGGTTCTGGAGGCGGGGAATCCTGTGCAGGCTGGGATCCCTCAGGTTCAGCATCCAAGTCCGAATCCCAGGCCATCACAGTTCCCCACCATTGACGTAGACGACACTGTGCTATCTATTAAATCATGGAATTATAGAGTTGGAAGGGACCATGAGGGTCATCTAAGCCAACCCCCTGCAATGCAGGAATCCTTTGCCCAACGTAGAGCTTGAACGCATGACCCTGAGACTAAGAGTCTCATGTTCTACCAACTGAGCTATCTTTGGATGGTCCATTGTTCTGATGTGGTACAATGGGTGTGGCCTGGGAAGGGGATGTGTTATTGACAATGCAAGAACTGGGACCACGTCAACAAACAACGGAACCTTCAGCAAACCTGGGAGAACAAGTGCTACTGTACTATTAAGGGCAGAAGTGGAGAAGCTCAGGCCCGAGGGATCCCACACACACACACCGGGCCCCAGCCCTGCCTCACACCCTCAGGTGCCTTTGCCTGGTTGGGCATACCATAGTGCCTCTCACTTGCCCAGATAGAGAAAGAAAGGGGTATGTGCAGGGACCTCTGTCTTTTGCTGGAGTGTCAGATCCTCCAAGTCTCCCTATTTTCCAGGGACAGTCACGGTTTCTGATTTGATCCTGGAATGTCCTGCTTTCCCTTAGGATGTCCCTATTTTAATCAGAGAAATTTTGGAGGGTATGGTAGGACAGCCCTATTTTCCTTGGAGAAATGCTGAAGGATATGGAGTTATGCGACTCCTGAGCCAAGGAGATAAGTAACTATACAACCTTTAGAAGACACCTTAAGGTAGCCCTGTATAAGGAAGTTTTGCTAAAATGTTTGATGTTTATTATGTTTTTATTTTGTAAGCCTTCCAGAGTGGCTGGGGCAAGCCATTCAGATGGGCAGGGTATAAATAATAAAATTACTATTATTACTATTATTATTATTATTATTATTACTACTACTACTACTACCACTACTACTACTACGGAATAGGGCATCACTATTTTCATCAGAGAAATGTTGGCGGGTATAGAACGTAAGCCAGTTTATACATGTAAACTTTTGCCTCTGGCCCCACCCACCACCAGCATGCGGCCCCTGGAAGGTTGCCTGTGAGGCAATGTGGCCCTTGAGCTTTAAAAAGTTTTTCTGCCCCTGACGCAGAACCAGCCTTTGGAGCAGAGAAGCACACCCAGCAGATAGCCCCAAGGTCATCATCTGTGCACATCAAAGAGAACAACAAAAGTCAAATGAGTCATTTGTGCTGCCGTGAGCTTGTTCCATTAACCCAAAAAATGTTGAATTGTGTGGGGTGGGAGTGGGGGAACCATGAATCTGATTCCTTTCCGAAAACGGAGCGTTTGCTTCACGTTTAAGTGGTAATAACTGAGTTTTCTATTCCCAGGGGTAGGCGCTTTACTTTGAAAGCAAAGATGTCAGAGTGAGTTCAGCCTCCCAGCTTGATAGATTTAAACGTGGCCGATGACTAACGAGGCCCGCTGCGGTACAGATTACTGGTGTTTATACAGCTTTACGGAGGAAACTCGTAAAGTGCTCTTTAGATGAAATCAGTACATATTTGCACATTAACGTAATTTAATCATAATACTCACATTATCACTTCACTCTCAGCAGGGGGGAGGGGGGGCCAAGCATGCATTAGCAAACACAGAGAGAATTCTGCTTCCATTTCTAGACTAATTGCAGGAATATACGTGTGTGTGTGTGTGTGTGTGTGTTTTCCCCCCTTCACGTGTTTGTTCCCAAAATATTTTTTAAAAAAATTAAATTTCAGAGACAACAGAAACATCTAATCAGGCTTTTACTCTAAGTGGGAATGGCTTCTCTACAAACTGGTTTCAAGCAAAAGAGTTTGCAGAAAGCCAGTTCTCTTAACAGCAATGTTTTCTGCCACCAAAGAATGAGTCAACCCAAGGAAGGGCTGCGTAGGACTATGTATCAGTTTCAGGCAACCCTTTTCACCCTGAGGCCCACATTCCTTTCAGGGTAAGCTTCTGAGAGCCATGTGCCTGTGGGGGGCATGGCCATTGGCAAAAGTGGGCAGTGAATATCAATCATACCTTTGTACAGTCGGCTAGTTTCTACACACTCAAGCCACCCCTCTCTATCTTCCCTCCAGGCATGCAAGAGGCCAGGCAAAACCACTGAGGGTGCGAGAAGGTGGGCTAGAGAAAGTTTTGAAGACCAGATTGTGAGACCTGGGGCACAACATTTTGCCCTCAGACCTGAGGTTCCCCATCCCTGCTAGGTATAAAGCGAGAGAAGATGCTTCCCTGGCCTAATTTCCCATCCTATGGCCCCCTAGACAGGCATCTCAGGGGCAGAGGATACATCAGAACTCACTCTCTGAAATTATTACTATTATTATTGTTGTTATTGTTATTGTTTTATTTGTAGCCCGCCCATCTGACTGGGTTGCCCCAACCACTCTGGGCAACTTTCAACATATATGAAAACATAATAAAACATTAAACCTTAAGAACTTCCCTATTATACAGGGCTGCCTTCAGATGTCTTCTAAAGGCTGCATAGTTACTTATCTCCTTGACCACGGATGGGAGGGCTTTCCACGGGGTGGGCACCATTACTGAGAAGGCTCTTTGCCTGGTTCCCTGCAAATTCACTTCTCACAGTGAGGGAACCTCCAGAAGACCCTCAAGGAGTGGAGGTGCTCCTTCAGGTATACAGGGAAAAGGCTTTCTAGGACATAAGACAGCCACCTCCAACTTCAGAGAAAATGGGCACTTCCATATTGTTGACTTCTTTGTGGGAGGGATTCACAAAATCCAGCAAATTCAACTTCAACAGCAGTTCTCTGGGAGGCCTTGCACAATGAACTCCCTTCCCCTTGCAACAAGGAAACTGATAGGGAAATGCATTGGAAAGTGTGGGGTGACATTTTATTTGACACAACACCATCTAACCTCCCCACAAACAAAACAGAAAGAACCCTGACCTAAATGCTTCTTTCACACCTCATGTAATGTGCAGAGCCTGGGGCATGGCTGCCAAGGGCCTTGGTCCTGCACCATCACACAATGATCATATGTGATGCACCCAGTGATTTATTTTTTTAAGGTGCCAGTACTCACCATGACATGGGTGGTGCTGTGGGTTAAACCACAGAGCCTAGGACTTGCTGATCAGAACGTTGGCGGTTCGAATCCCTGCGACAGGGTGAGCTCCCGTTGCTTGGTCCCTGCTCCTGCCAACCTAGCAGTTCGAAAGCACGCCAAAAGTGCAAGTAGATAAATAGGTACTGCTCTGGCGGGAAGGTAAACAGCGTTTACGTGTGCTGCTCTGGTTCGCCAGAAGCGGCTTAGTCATGTTGGCCACATGACCCGGAAGCTGTACACCGGCTCCCTCGGCCAATAAAGCGAGATGAGCACCGCAACCCCAGAGTCGGTCACGACTGGACCTAATGGTCAGGGGTCCCTTTACCTTACTCACCATGAAGCTGTTACAGTATGTGCCACACTTTTAACACGGGGCAGGGAGGTACGTACGCCAGCGGGGTACTGGGAGCACCCATGAAAATTGGCACAAGAACAGATCTGAATTTGAGAAAGTCTTTGAACTGACTGTCAGGTAAGAATAGAGGGTTGGCTGTGCAGTCCCTCTTGGCCCAAAGATAGACAGGGAAGGTGCCTGTTGTTTGCCTGGCATGGTGACTAATTGATCAGAACAAGTTGCAGAGCTGCTTGAAACATCAGGGTTTCAAACTGCAGTCTGGAGTCATTTGTGTGCAATCAGTATTTGTGACATGTTTCTCCTCCTCGGCGTGATTCGAAATGGGGCACAGGATAAATTTGTTGCACATGCACCAGAAGCCATCCTGAAGACAATAAAACAAGGTGAGGTTCAGGAACCCAAGACAAAGCATGCTGCTGAAATGAAATGCCACCATTTGTCATCTACAGGATAACAGGAACCATAGGGTGGGAGAAATGTAAGGTGGAAATTCAATCTGTCATTTCACAAGTATGCCTAGTAGGGCCGGCCCACACTCACTTTAGCCAAATCCAAGGTTCGGTTTCAGAGGTGGGGAATGTCATGCATAACCTTCCAGGGGCCACATGACGGTGTTGGGTGCAGCAACAGTGACTTTTATCTTTGTACAGTAGGCTACAGTCCAGCCGCACAAAAGCCAGAGGTTTCCACATTTACATCTTTCCATGCAAGCAAGAAAGAGGAAATAATTTAGTCCAAGAACACATTCCAGACACATTCCGGGGGGGGGGGGATATGGCCAGTGAAGGGTGTGGCCTGGGGAAGAAGTGTGGCCTGGGGTGACTTCCAAGGGCCAGATAAATAGTCTTGGAGGGGAGTTGCAGTCCAAAATATCTTGTTGGAGAAAGAAGAAGATTTTGGATTTGATATCCCGCTTTATCACTACCCAAAGGAGTCTCAAAGCAGCTCACATTCTCCTTTCCCTTCCTCCCCCACAATAAACACTCTGTGAGGTAAGTGGGGCTGAGAGACTTCAAAGAAGTGTGACTAGCCCAAGGTCACCCAGCAGCTGCATGTGGAGGAGCGGAGACACGAACCCGGTTCCCCAGATTACGAATCTACCGCTCTTAACCACTACACCACGCTGGCTCTCAGCTGGCCTAGACTATGAACTTTGACCAGGGAGACCTGTCTTCAAACCCCCACCAAGCCATGAAGCTTACCCTTATTATCTGATTATAGTTATATTTTATTGTATGGTTGAGTGGGTTTTTGTTTGGGCCTGGGCTTTTGTAGGGTGTCTTTATCCATAAGTGTTTCTGGGGTGGTTTTGTCATCTGCTGTGGAGACAGGTAGGGTTGCCATATTCTTTAAAAAAAGTGAAAAACCGCACACAAAGGTTGCTGAGCTTTGGGGGCGGGCAAAAAGAAATGAGTTTTTGAACTACTTTTAATGAAATCTGGATGGAGTCCGGATTTTCCCAGATGTTTCCGCATTTTCCGCCGTGACGCTGTTTACTTGATTTGAATACAGGCTGTGTCTAGGAAATTCCAGACATACGGCAAAGTGGAGTAGAGTTATAAACGTCCTGAACAGGGAAAGTGTCAGGGGTAGAGTTTTACCTGTATCTCCAGTTAAAAGAATCAGGTAGCCAGTGATGTGAAAGACCTGTGTCTGAAACCCTGGAGAGTTCCTAGCAGTCAGAATAAACATTGCAGAGCTAGGCCATTTCCTACGATCCTGAAATAATAAATTCATTTTAGTTATGCATGCAGGGCAGGGCCAAGACCTGGAATGGAATGTCAGGCCACTGACAATAGGTTAAGGCTTGGAGAACAAGCCCCTTGTGCACCCATAGCACTGTGCCTGAACCCCCCTCTTATAATACTAGTTATGGGGCATCCAATGAAGCATAGTCAAATTATAGTATCACACATTTTAAAGGAAGGAGGGTGGCGCTGTGGGTTAAACCACAGAGCCTAGGACTTGCTGATCAGAAGGTTGGTGGTTCGAATCCCCATGACGGGGTGAGCTCCCGTTGCTCAGTCCCTGGTCCTGCCAACCTAGCAGTTCGAAAGCACATCAAAGTGCAAGTAGATAAATAGGTACCACTCTAGCAGGAAGGTAAACAGCGTTTCCGTGCGCTGCTCTGGTTCGCCAGAAGCGGCTTAGTCATGCTGGCCACATGACCCAGAAGCTGTACGCTAGCTCCCTCGGCCAATAAAGCGAGATGAGTGCCGCAACCCCAGAGTCAGGGGTCCTTTACCTATCACACCTTTTGATGGCTTTAAAAGAGGATGGCACAAATCCCCAAAGCTATCAATTGCTACTGGTCATAATGGTGATTTTCTGCCTCCAGTGTTGGAGGAGACTGCAACTGCAGTCAGGTCTTGCCTTCTGGCTTCCCATAGGCATCAGATCAGCCACTGAGAGAACAGGATCATGGACTAGATAGGCCATTGCCCTGATTCAGCAGGGCTCTTCCTATGTTCTCTGGATTAAGAGGACTCATCCCATCTCTTAATCTGTACTCAGATATTTGGGGATGTTCCCTAAGGCACCAATGCAACTATTTTATAACAATATGAGAGAGAAACCCCAAAGTCTGTCTAGCTATCAAATGTCTTGCAAAGCAAATGTGGGCTGTTCCTTTGCTGTTCCTATTGTTTTTTCAAGTCCCAGCATCTTCTTTATTATTATTATTATTCTTTATGGTGGAAGGTGGGTGGAAGGGATGTAAAATACTACCCACTTTAGTCTTTCAAGGGCCTGGAAATCGAATTTGCCCTTTCATGCATCGGGTTCCATAAATTCCAGAAATACAAGGACAGAAAAATCAATGCTCAAAAGGGATGGATCATTCTCCTACCTACCCACTGGAAGAGATGGCTTGAGTTGTATCAGATCTGTCAATAAGGTTGGTGCAGCGTGTCAGTGTTTCAGGGAGAGCAATGCCTTTTGTTTTGGTGGGGGAAATAGAAGCACTTGTGCAGGGGAAACACTGTAGGAAGAACATGGCCGTTAAAAAAAATAATCCTATGGCAATGTCCACCATTATCTGATCCCCATCTCTTAGACCAGGGGTGGGAAACCTGTAGATCTCCAGATGTTGCTGCATTTCAGCTCCCACCACCCCCAACCCTTGGCCATGCTGTCTGGGGCTGATGGGAATTGGAGTCCCAAGAACCTTTGGAGGGGCCACAGACTCCCCATCTCTGCTGTCAACCTTATCAGACGTTCTTTCCTGTTGTAGTTTAATCCCAAATTGTGGTTGTTCAGTGTCTAGCATGGCCAAGAATAGAGATGGGGAATCTGTGGTCCTCAGGATGCTGTTGGAATCCTATTCCCAATCATTCCATCTAGCTTGGCCAAAGCTCAGGGATGATGGAAGTCATAGACCAACAAATTCTAGAGGGCCACAGATTCCATATCACTGTATTGAATTGTTATACTTCCTATCTTCAGGGAAGTTGCTTTCTCTGCTGATGCACCTGTCGAAGAGCTTAATTGCACTGTGGAGAAGGATTCTCAATGAGTTCTAGCTAAGGCAATGCTGGGGAACATGTGATCCTCCAAGTGTTGCTGAACTAGAGTTCCCATCAACCATGAGCATATGACAGGAGTGAACCAGCAGTAAATCACACTGTGCATGCTGGAGTTAACCCTTTATTATTAAGAACAGGATCTGCACAGACTTGGCAGAATATCAGGCTTAATGAGCACAGGAACTCATGTCCAGTAGGTCTTACCCCATGGATCAGTTGATGAGACTAAAAATCCCTGCCTCCCCACAGCTTCCTAAGTCCCCTCCTCCCCTGGGTCCTTCTCAAGCAATCTGAGACTATGCCAACGGACCTGACTTTGCTCCTCCAGCTTCGTACTTCTCCTGGTCCTGTATTCACACTTTCCGCAAACAGGAACATTTTTATAGACTTTATTTAGTTGGAGAATTCTGCATAGCCACATTTGAAGAAGTGAAAATTTTGAAAAATTGAAAATTTGGTTCTTATATTGGTTCAGGAATTGAAGATTGGGTATATTTGCATTAAAATGCAAACCAAAGCAAACTTCTCCCCCATCCCTACCAATGATTATGACCCTTGTCCAGGGCCCTTCATGCCACAAAGTCATCTAAGCGTAAGAACTTTGCCATGCTCAGATACTCCCTCTCCCTATCTCATGGGCCAGGAGGGTTTGCATCCAGTGGCAGCTGGATCCTTCAATCACTGAATTAATCTAGCCTCCCCCCACCCCAAAGTGAACACATTTGTATGGAGCAAGTCACTCTGCATTCATGTTTGAATGAAGGCCAGACTTTTTTCTCTTTTAAAGAGGGGGTAAAGAAAGATCAGCCTTTGAAATAAGCAGTCTCACTCTGAATAACACACACTGCCTCTTTCTAGCGACATGAATTGCAGATGAAACACTACAAGTGTCTCCTGGAAGTTCTGTTTCTGATCTCATCCGGGGCTGTTGTTCCAGCATGCTCGCCTTTGATATGCAAATTTCCTTTCCCCCTGCCCCCACTTCTCGACTGAAGCACTCGATGTAACTCATGAAATGGTAAACCTGGGAATTCGCCCAGGAGACACGGAGTGTAAAAATGCAAATCGACAACTCTAAAATTGATGAGCATGTACGCGGACTGCTTACAAGATGTGTAGTTTTGGTCTCCATGCACAATTCTAACGAAAGGATACCCACTCCATTTTGTTAATGCTCTTGTGGCAAATAAGTTTAAATGAGGGCTGGAAAGGGGACAAATCCTGGAATGTCCATTCTTATATTTTCTGATCCTTTTTCAGCATTTATAGGCAGGCCTGCCAAAGTATAATTTGCATTCACTTAGGAATGACCGGACTTCTTCTCTGAGAGAATCTTACAGAGATGGTTTCCTGACCCTGAGAGTCATGGTATAGGTATGGTATAGGTGGAGGGAGCGGGTAGCACTGTGGTCTAAACCACTGAGCCTCTTGGGCTTGCTCATCAGAAGGTTGGCGGTTCGAATCTGCATGGTGGGGTGAGCTCCCATTGCTCTGTCCTACCTCCTGCCAACCTAGAAGTTCGAAAGCATGCCAGTGCAAGTAGATAAATAGGTACCGCTGTGGCGAGAAGGTAAACTGCATTTCTGTGCGCTCTGGTTTCCGTCACAGTGTTCCATTGCACCAGAAGCGGTTTAGTCATGCTGGCCACATGACCAGTAAAGCTGTCTGCAAACAAACGCCGGCTCCCTCAGCCTGAAAGCAAGATGAGCACCACACCCCATAGTCGCCTTTGACTGAACTTAACTGTCCGGGGTCCTTTATCTTTATGATTCTGGGTCCCTTAGCAGGTTTTTGTCTATGATTAAACACCACTATATAACTGGTAGCTGAAGGTATGAACTGAATCTATTAAAAAACATTGCATTCAAAACCAGATAATACTGTATTCAACTTTGGTGGTTTCACTGGCGTGGTTTTGCAGTACCAAGTAACTCCCCTGGGGGAGTAGTTTATTTCATCCATATGGGATGTGGAACCTCAGGCTCAGAGGCCAAATGCATTCTCTATCTGGTCTATATGCCACATACATGCATAAATGGCTTCTAAGTGGTTTCCAAGTATAAAACCAATTATAAAATTGATACATAATGGAAATATGCACTAGAGCAATTCCATCAAAATCACTACAAATATCTTTAGTTAACATTTGCAATAAGACAAACTTGATTTAAAGAGTTAAAGGAGTTGAAAGAATGATTGGGGGGGGGAGATCAGGAAGGTCAAGTTCAGGGGAGTGCTGGCCTAAACAGAACCTGCAGAATGCCAGTACTGATGGGGCCTTGCTTTTTTCAGCAGAGAGGGCATTCCACAACACTGGTACCATTGGTGCTGTGGCTCCTTTAAGAGCCAACACTGGGTGCCCACCGGTAAGAGCTGCTTTATTCAGCTGGGCCATCATTAGCTTTATTAAACATGACCTGAATTCCCACAGGTCTTCCCCCTGCATTTCAAAGAGGTCATGCTTGAGCTCCTGAACAGATTATGGGCTGCTGGCCAGATATCTGTAGACTCAGGAGCTGCTCAAGCGCTGTCCTGCTCTCCAGCTAGATCCAGGCAGCAGCAGTGGTCAGCATCCCAAGGTTATTCTGCATTTCCCTAATGGATCTCCATGCATAATGAATTTGCTCATTAACAGATTGATTGGGAGGAAAGAGTTGGCTGCTAAAGCCAAGGGTAGGTCTTCAAGGTTCCTTAAGAGACTTGTGATTGATGACTTAATGGGACCCAGTCCTGCAGATATGGACTTCAGGAGGGTTACCTGGGTCAAACCCCATTCTGGTGCACTGGACGTTTTTGTGCAAGTCTCTCCACCTCCCCCCACCTATAAATTCATGTATTTGTGCTGAAATTAGAGCTACACCGAATATTTGCTGGGCCTGATTTTGGAGAAGAAATGAGCCACTTACATGAGGCAGACTTTTCTTTTTACTCTGGACACCTCATTTGCATCAAGATTCACTTTGTTTCACCATTATTTCACCCTATGGGTGTAGTGCTTCTATGCTGTCCCCCCTCCCCAGTAGCTGCTGCTTTGTCACTATTGTGTGGGTGACCCTATCATACCTAGCCAGGCAGCTTTCAATGAATGGGATGTTGTTGCAATGCTATATAGCTGACAGGATTCGGCGAAGGCAGAGATGGGGAACCTTTTCCAGTACATAGGCCACATTCTCTTCTTTCCAATGAAGGCAAAATTTACTTTTGCGAAGTATGCTAATTTCTACACACACACACACGCCCATCTACCTTTCCAACTGGGCAATTGAAAGGCATGATCAAAGTTCAAGGACATATTCCAGCCAGGCTAAAACCCTTGGGTCAGTGATGGGGAGGAAGGGAATATGGCCCAAGCAGAGTCTTGTGATTGGAAGAGAAATTCAATTCAGTTTGCATTCAAAAGTGATCCAACCTAATTCACGCTTTCTGTAACGATGCACTAACTGAAATGCATCCTTCCTTTGAAATTTGCAGTTCTCTGAATTTTGCAATGCAGTTCTCCAGTCAAGTAATGTGTACCCCCCCCCCAAAAAAAGAGCACACAGTGGGGCAAACTGCATACAAATGGTGAAAATAGGGGTGATTAGGACCATCAGAATGCAAGAGGAGCCCTGCTGGATACAGGCAGTGGACTATCTAATCTGGCATCCTGTTCTCTCAGCGGCAAAGCAAATTGCTGAAGGAAACTTTTAAGGAGGACCCAAACACAAGAACATTCTTCCTTCCTGTGGTTTCAGCAACAGCTTTGCAAAATAAAAAATTGCATGCAAAAATGTGTATAGCAGGAGAAATTTGCACTAAAATGCTGGTGAGTTTCCACGAGTCCTTAAAAAAATAAATCACAAATCAATGTGGGAATGTGGAGAACTGAATTGCCGTAGGGGAAAAGGAAAGCCAAAATTGACAGATTTTACCAACCCTACCTAAAGGCGGGATAGAGATGTTTGGTGGGATGCCCTTGGTCCCCAGTTCTGATGTTTGCCACTTGTGTATTAGGGGGCCCAATTGCTTCCATACTTTATTCTCCTCCTGCCCCCACCCTCAAACACAACACCCCCTTCCCTGCTGACACAAACCCCCCTCCAATCTTCCCTTCGTACCTCATAAGCTGAACAAACAACCCTTCTCCTGCAGGTCTGTGTGGGCAAAGTTAATTATCTCCAAAATAGCTTCCAGAAGCCTCAAATCAATTTATGAAAACAAAAATTAACTTTCCATATAAACATAATTACAAGGAAACAACAGTATCCCAAGCGCTGGTATGAGTGTTCTTCTGGAAGCCGGGAAGAGAGCCAAATGAGTTCATTAGGCAATGTAATTAATAACACTCTCCCCCTTGCTTTAGGAAGCTGTTTATGGTCCTCGGAGCAGTTTAAAAAAAAGCACTACACAATTGACAGGTTTTAAAGGTGTTTCAGTGATCAAGACAGTGGCTTTTCAAAGAGGCAGTGTTTTTTCGGGGGGGGGGTGCAGGGGTACACATACCCCTGAATATTTTGTGAATTTAGGTTTGGCCGCATTGAGGGGCAGTATTTCAATATGAGTAGGAAAATGAGAGTACCCCTAAACATTTTTAAAGAAAAAAAGCACTGGGTAGATGAGTTTTTGTAATTTGGAGATATCCAAGAGGCACTGTCAAGCTGAGACAGACATCCTGCCCTCTTCCATCTCTATTACAATATATTTCTTTATTATTAGCAGTATACCTACCCTGTCCTTTTGCACAAAAATTATGTCAGAGCAGCCTTCAAAAATCAGTCATTACCATCAGGTACACAGTCTAAAGGGGTCATGGCACAAAAAGAAAAAAGGAACAGGAGGGAGGAGGGAAAAGCAAGCTCAAGCACACAACCTCTTCAAGTTACGGTCAGTGCCAATGATGGCTTTGGCTTTTTAGCCTTGGATAAAGAGCAGCCCCTCCCCGGAAGCTCTCTTCCTCCCCCAGATCAGATCAAGAGAGGAGCAGGTGACAACATCCAGGCAAGAAAGATCAGGGCAGCTCCTGACACAAAGTTCTTCCTTCTGAATATTGCTAATTATGTAGTACATCAGGCACCATATAGCTCAGTGATATAGCACCATTCTATTCTCTCAACAACCCAGTAAGGAATAGGGATGGTTGGATTAGTCAATTTCCATATCTGATCTGTTCTGTTGCATTTTGGGCAGGGCTTGGGGGTGGAGGAATCAGAACTACACAAACACATAATTAATCTTATTTAAAGTATGTACTCTTCTCCTAGAGTACACATTATATGCATCATTGTACACTTAGCCATAATAATAATAATAATAATTTTTATTTATACCCTGCCCTCTGCAGCCAAGGCCGGCCTCAGGGCGGCTAACAAGTAATAATAAAAACAAGTTGAATGAATACAACTTAAAAACAAGATTAAAATACAACAATTAAAATACTGAAACATTAAAATATTAAAATGCAGCCTCATCACAGGGGGAGAAAGGAAAAATGAAAAAGAAAGAGGGGGAGGGAATCAAACTGGCTCCAAGCCAAAGGCCAGGCGGAACAACTCTGTCTTACAGGCCCTGTGGAAAGAAATCAGATCCTGCAGGGCCCTGGTCTCATGAGGCAGAGCGTTCCACCAGGCCGGAGCCAATGTTGAAAAGGCCCTGGCTCTGGTTGAAGCTAATCTAATTTCCTTAGGGCCTGGGACCTCTAGGGTGTTGCTATTT
This sequence comes from Podarcis melisellensis, assembly GCF_964234715.1. Classification (NCBI taxonomy): domain Eukaryota; kingdom Metazoa; phylum Chordata; class Lepidosauria; order Squamata; family Lacertidae; genus Podarcis; species Podarcis melisellensis. The sequence goes on along the minus strand of NC_138533.1, from coordinate 32,462,468 downwards.
ATGGACCTTGAGACTCTCCGTGGAGCATACTGGGAGAGGCGGTCCTGTAGGTACGAGGGTCCTAGGTCGTGAATGCACATCTCCCTATGTGTTTTTGGTATGGCATTGCCAAAATTGACAGAGTGGCAACCAAAGGTTCTGTGTTCCAATCCATGTGTTAGTCTGGGAGGTGCAAACCAAGGTGAGAACCAAATGAAATTCTCCTCCTTCCCTGGGGAGGAAAGATAAGCTGAGAGCATCAAATACGATGGGGCAAGGATTGTAGCTCCACGTCAAAACATCTGATTTGCATGCAAAATGCCCAAGGCTCTACCCATGGCATCTTCAGATAGGGCTGGGAGAGACTCTGACTGGAACCCTACACTAAGTCAGTGTAGACAATACCGAACCAAATGGGCCAATAGCTTGACTCAGTATAAAAGAACGTCCCATGTCACTAGGGTATGTGTTACCAAAGGTAAGCAAAGTGAGTATCTATAGCCCAGTGTTCCCCAACCTTGGGCCTCCAGCTGTTTTTGGACTACAACTCCCATCATCCCTCGCTAGCAAGACCAGTGGTCAAGGATGATGGGAGTTGTAGTCCAAAAACAGCTGGAGGCCCAAGGTTGGGGAACACTGCTATAGCCTAGCGAAAATTCAAACCCAAAATACCTGCTCAAACTCCAACATCCTCATAACTCCAACATCCTTTCCTATGTGTTCAGCAAGGCTGGATCAACATTGATCTCCTAAAAGTTTTTGTTTTGTTTTTGTCTTTTAAAAAATATATTCTATACAGTGGTACCTCAGGTTACATACGCTTCAGGTTACAGACTCCGCTAACCCATAAATAGTGCTTCAGGTTAAGAACTTTGCTTCAGGATGAGAACAGAAATCGTGCTCTGGCGGCGCAGCAGCAGCAGGAGGCCCCATTAGCTAAAGTGGTGCTTCAGGTTAAGAACAGTTTCAGGTTAAGAACGGACCTCCGGAACGAATTAAGTACTTAACCCGAGGTACCACTGTAATGCTTAATGGCAGTTTTCTGTTGCCAGTGGCTCACTGCTCTGCAGCGCTCCCCTGCTATTGCATTTTAATAACGCATTTTTAATGTTATAAGTGACAAGTGTAGATCCGCCCCAGCATGTGAAAACTAATGAATGGAAATGACTAAATTTTAATTATTTTGTATGCCACCCTTCATCTGAAGATCCCAGGGCAGTTCACAGCATAAAAACACAAAATAAAAAAACATAATACATAATAAAAACAAGAGCAAAACAAACCCATAACCCCCTCTTCCACAAACACATTATGTCCATTAAAAGCAGTGGGTGTGTTCCAAGTAGAACTTAGTTTGAGACTAAGTTGTTGCCCATGATGGCTCTGTTCTATGTCCACAGTATATTTTGGGTATCATTTTCTCAGAATCACAGGTGGGGAGAGTTTAGTTGCACCCCTTTTCTGCTTGGGGGCTTACCATAGGCATCTGTTGGGCTGCTGTGTTAACAGGATGCTTGGCTAGATGGACCATTGGCCTGATCCAGCAGAGCTCATCTAAGGTTCTTATGAATACAATCCTTGGCTTTGTTTGTTTTTCAACTGCTGAAGAAGCAGGGCATCAGAAGTGATTCCCTTTTTCACCCATCAGAGAGATGCAAGGTAGGAACAAATCTAGGTTCCTTTATCAACCCCCTGATAAGGAGCGCCTCTCAGGAAAGCATTTGTTAATTACCACTTTCATTTGCTGCATGGCCTACAGCTCCTCTGGAATACCCTCAATTAATTCCTTGCACCACTGGTATTGCATTTGCCAATAACGAAGGACACACCGAGTGAATAGCTAAGTAGCATGTGATGGAAAACAGGCAACTCTGCAGCTGAGTTAAAGATTCCCTCCCCCTTCACCCAAGTACACCACAGTAGAGCAAATTAATCAAAGCCAGTGTGGTGTAGTGGTTAAGAGCAGTAGTCTCGTAATCTGGTGAACTGGGTTCGCTTCCCCGCTCCTCCACATGCAGCTGCTGGGTGACCTTGGGCCAGTCACACTTCTCTGAAGTCTCTCAGCCCCACTCATCTCACAGAGTGTCTGTTCTGAGGAAGGGAAAGGAGAATGTTAGCCGCTTTGAGACTCCTTGTAGTGATAAAGCAGGATATCAAATCCAAACTCTTCTTCTTCTTTATAGGTGGTCAGTGGAAGCCAGAGATTGAATTAGAAAGGAAATATTTGATCAGGAAGGGATGTGTAGCTGCTTTTTCTAACACGCGCCAGAATGTTAGGGTAGGATGCTGACTTGGGTTTTATGTTTTCCCAGCTTCCCCATTGCCAAATGGTGTTGTCTAGTTGCTACCAACTCTGGTGTTGCCTGGTAGTGAGGCAAAGGAGCTGTCCAGCAGACAAGAAGTAAGATTCAGAGTTAGGTTGTTGAAACAGCAGCAGAAGCTGTGCACTCGATTAGCATTTATTTATTTAGTAAAGGTAAAGGTACCCCTGCCCATACGGGCCAGTCTTGACAGACTCTAGGGTTGTGCGCCCATCTCACTTAAGAGGCCAGGGGCCAGCGCTGTCCGAAGACACTTCCAGGTCACGTGGCCAGCGTGACGAAGCTGCATCTGGCAAGCCAGCGCAGCACACAGAAACGCCGTTTACCTTCCTGTCAGTAAGCAGTCCCTATTTATCTACTTGCACCCGGGGGTGCTTTTGAACTGCTAGGTTGGCAGGCGCTGGGACCGAGCAGCGGGAGCGCACCCCGCTGCGGGGATTCGAACCGCCGACCTTTCAATCGGCAAGCCCTAGGCGCTGAGGCTTTTACCCACAGCGCCACCCGCGTCCCGGGTTATTTATTTACTTACTTACTTATTCCCCCCCCCCCCACTTTCTTCCAAGTTAGTATTCAAGGTGGCTTACAACATTTCAAAAACCTAAATTATAAAATACAAACAAATGAAAACAAACCAGTTAAACACATAATTAAATTACATCAAACATGTTTAAAAGCAGCAATTAAAAGACAGTTTGCCCCGATTGTAGCCCAGTGATCAGCATTGTCTGCAACTCAATTGTCTTTTTTTTAAAAAAAAATGATATTTATTGAAGTTTTACAAACAAAGATAAAAAGTTACAGAACAAGGAAAAAGAAAATATAAAAAATAAAAAATAAAAAGACACAAAAATGCAAAGAAAAATACAAAATACATGGAAAATAAAAAGGACAGTTAAAAACAAATTCATCTTTTCATATCTTATATTTCATTTACTTATTTCCCTGACCTCCTCACACCTCCCTTTTCTGTATTCCAGTTCACATGGTTAGTTCAGCAAATCCTTTCCCTCTTTATTTTTATCCTACCTCTAAATCTTAACAAATTGTAACTTCGTATTTTCATCTAATTATCCATCCATTTTTACATATTCTCTTTAACCTTGTTACTAAAACCATTTCATTTCAATCCAACATCATTTTAAATTTCATTAATTTTACAGTGTTTCTGCAAATAGTCTTTAAATTTCTTCCAATCTTCTTCCACCAACTCTTCTCCCTGGTCTCGGATTCTGCCAGTCATTTCCGCCAATTCCATATAGTCTATCACTTTCATCTGCCATTCTTCCAAGGTGGGTAGATCTTGTCTCTTCCAATACTTTGCGATAAGTATTCTTGCTGCTGTTGTGGCATACATAAAAAGAGTTCTATTCTTCTTTGGCACCAATTGGCCGACCATGCCCAGGAGAAAGGCCTCTGGTTTCTTCAAGAAGGTATATTTAAATACCTTTTTCATTTCATTATAGATCATCTCCCAGAAAACCTTAATCCCTGGGCACGTCCACCAAAGGTGAAAGAATGTACCTTCAGTCTCTTTACATTTCCAACATTTATTATCAGGCAAATGATAGATTTTTGCAAGCTTGACTGGTGTTATGTACCACCTGTATATCATTTTCATTATATTCTCTCTTGAGGTATTACATGCCGTGAACTTCATACCTGTGGTCCATAACTGTTCCCAGTCAGCAAACATAATATTATGTCCAACATCTTGTGCCCATTTTATCATAGCAGATTTCACCGTTTCATCCTGAGTATTCCATTTCAACAGCAAGTTATACATTCTTGATAGTGTCTTAGTTTTAGGATCTAACAATTCTGTTTCCAATTTTGATTTTTCCACCTGGAAGCCAATTTTTTTATCCAAATTGTAAGCCTCCCTTATTTGATAATAGTGAAGCCAGACTCACACTTTGTATTTTAATTTCTCAAAACTCTGCAATTTCAGTTTGTCGCCCTCCTGTTCCATGCAACTCAGTTGTCAAAGACCCGTCTGAATAGGAAGGTCTCAGCCTGCCAGCAGAGGGACAGCAAAGAGAGTGCCAGTCTAACCTTTCTTGGGAGGCAATTCTACAATAAGGGAGCAGTCAATCTGAATCCATTGGTTTGGTTTCTACTCTCTGGAGCAGCAGAAAACAGGCTTGCTCCATCTTCCATGTGACAGCCCTTCAGATCTTTGAAGATGGCTGTCATAACATCTATTGGTCGTCTCTTCCCAGGCTAAACATACCCAACTCCTTCCACCATTTCTCATGAGGCTTGGTTTCCAGCCCTTCTCCACAGCTTGTCATTTTCCTCCTTAAACTGCAGTGGTCTTCTTACAGGCATAAGGCAACATGCTTGTTGGTGAACCAGAGAACACCACAAAGTACTGAAAACAGAACAAAGGTGCAAGCAAATTTCACAGCAAACTGTGACTCTGTTGATGGGGAAAGAGGAGAGAGAAGAAAACAAGTCAAAGAGCACAGGATGTTTGCAAAGATCATGCCTGATAGAGCAAGATTACAGTGTCCTTGAGGCCTATTGTGATTTGGGCTTGCAAAAGAAGATTACTGTGTATCTGATCCGCAAGAAGGATTAGCAGAGTTTGAAGCAGGAGGAACTGAAGTGCAATACACCCAAAGGTGAGAATGCAGGTGGAAGGTTACAGCCGATCTCTTACTAATGAGAGCTGAGATTTGTGTCAACTAGATATCGGTTCCAGCCAAATGTTCCCTTTTAGAAAGAGCCTTTTTGCAATCTGTGCAAAGAGGCTTCCCATTCCATAAGTATCACACCCCCCAAAAAAAATCAATATTGGTTGTGCAAATGCACATTCCAATTTGGTAATTCAAGCATCTGAAATAATTAGCGGCGGGAGGCCCCATTAGCTAAAGTGGTACCTCAGGTTAAGAACAGATTCAGGTTACGAACGAATCTCCATAACGAATTAAGTTCTTAACCTGAGGTACCGCTGTACAGTGGTACCTCGGGTTACATACGCTTCAGGTTACATATGCTTCAGGTTACAGACTCCGCTAACCCAGAAATAGTACCTCAGGTTAAGAACTTTGCTTCAGGGTGAGAACAGGAATCTGGTGCCAGCAGCGGCGGCAGCAGCGGGAGGCCCCATTAGCTAAAGTGGTGCTTCAGGTTAAGAACAGTTTCAGGTTAAGAAATGGAGAAAATGAAGGATAAAGTGCGAGACTGGTTACACTACGCTCAGATCAAGGAAATCTTTAAAAGTGACAAAAAGTTAGGATTCCAGGTGGAGAAATCGAAGTTGGAAACAGAACTGTTAGAACCTAAGACTAAGGTACTTTCAAGAATGTATAACTTGCTGTTGAAATGGAATACACAAGACGAAATGGTTAAGTCGGCTATGATAAAATGGGCACAGGACATTGGGCATAACATTATGTTTGAGGACTGGGAAAGGTTGTGGACCACTGGGTTGAATTTTACTGCATGTAATGCTTTGAAAGAAAATGTAATGAAAATGATATACAGATGGTACATGACCCCAGTTAAACTTGCCAAAATATACCATTCGTCAGATAACAAATGCTGGAAATGTAAGGAAAATGAAGGAACATTCTACCACCTCTGGTGGACCTGCCCTAAGGTGAAGGCCTTCTGGGAAATGATATATAATGAGTTGAAAAAGGTATTTAAGTATACCTTCACTAAGAAACCAGAGGCCTTCCTCCTGGGCATTGTCGACCAGAAGGTGTTAAAGAAAGATAGAACATTTTTCATGTATGCGACAACAGCAGCAAGGATACTACTTGCCAAGAATTGGAAAACTCAAGATCTACCCACACTGGAAGAATGGCAGATGCAACTGATGGACTATATGCAACTGGCGGAGATGACTGGCAGAATCCGAGACCTGGGAGAAGAAAGGATGGAAGAGGACTGGAAGAAATTTAAGACTTATTTACAAAAATATTGTGATTTAATGGAATGTTAAAAAAGATGCTTGGTTATAAATAATTGGCCATCACTAAAATAGATCAGGAAATGATGATAAGAGAGATTAAGAGAAACAAAGTTGAAGGAGAATTATTTTAATGTATTTTATTGGTATACAAGTTGGAAATAAGATGATAATTTGCTTGACAAAAATTTATTAATGATGTAAATGGGAGCGGGAGGCGTGAGGAAGTTCAAAGATGACATGAAACTTTGTTAAAGCAAAACAATACTGTTTATTATTAATGTACTTTTTTTTCTTTAAAAATCTTAATAAATATTTATTAAAAAAAAAAAAAAGAATGGACCTCCGGAACAAATTAAGTACGTAACCAGAGGTACCACTGTATTTTGAAGAAGAAGAAAAAAGATCGAATTCCTATGCCCCACAAACAACCCAGAGATGCATTTTAAATAAAAGGACACATTCTACTCATGTAAAAACACACTGATTCCCAGACCATCTGCAGGCCGGATTTAGAAGGTGATTGGGCTGGATCCTGCCCCCGGGCCTTAGTTTGCCTGCCTATGTTATACATCAGTCTTCCCTAACATGGTGTCCTCCAGGTCTTGCTGGAATCCAGTCCCCAACAGCTCCAGTCAACATGATCAATGGACAGGGAGGATGGCAGTTGTAGTCTAAAAAATCTGAAAGGGACAAGGGGAGGGAAGTGTGCCATATATACATGCATGTATGATGTTGTGATCAGATCCCCATCTCTTTTCCCATCAGTCTATGCTCCCAATTTCTAGTAAACAGCGTGGTGGTCATCCTGAAATGCGCCTGCGATCAGCCTTCGTTGGATTCCTCCCAGCTCTCCTGTGGATCTTGTGCTCCTCATTGTTGATACTCTAATATGATTCTCATTATGCCTTGTTATAGGAAAATTGAGTTTCCGCTGAAATCTGCAGTGCTGACTTATTAGTGCAAGTAACCATGCTGCAGAAGCCATTGCCGCCGCCCCGCCATTGCACAAATCAGGCAGCACCAGATGGCATTTATCAGGATATTGACCATAAATCTTTGCAGTGGAAACTGAAGAAGAAAAGGGAAAAGGCATAATTGCTCATTAGTATCGTACAGGCCCTTGCTTTGTATTTAGAAATTAGCCCGGCACAGGCTGGCATTTATTTTCATTAACTGTTAATGCTAAAACAAAACAAAACAAAAAAAAACCCTGCTCATTGTTCTCTGCGGTGTCCTTGTTACTTACCATCCCAAAGCAAGTAAACAGTGGGAGATCACAGTCTCATTTACATTGGGGCAAGGCAAGAGGAGCTGAGGGAGTAATGTTAAAATACACTATTCTATTTGGGACAGGAGTCACAACACACTCCAATAGTCCTATTTAACAGGGGTAGTCATTTTTAAAAGCTATTTTCTGTCCCTGGTAAGTGACTGCCCTATTTGCCCCACTTTTTTGCTCCTCCTTTTTAGATCCCTTGCTAATAATTTGGGAAGTGTGACTTCCTAGGTTCTGATCCAAGGTCCCGATCATAAAACCTATAATACATAAAAAGAACTTTGCTAAATCAGGCCAAAGGCCCATCTAGTCCAGATTCCTGTTCTCACAGTGGCCAAACAGATATTTACGGAAAGCCTGCAAGCAGGACCTGAATGCAACAGCAATCTTTTCACTTGCGACTCCCAGAAACTGGTACTCAGAGACACACTACCACCAACAATGGAGAAAAGCTATAGGCATTGTGGCTAGTAGCCATTGATAACTTTATCCCCCATGAAATTGTCCTATCCTCTAGGTTGGTGACCATCAATCCACATCATCAGTGTGTCCTGAATTTTCCAATATTCACCTTAACCGAATGCCCCTGAGTTCCAGTATTATGAAAGTAACACGAAAGGAGTTTTGCACAACTACAGGCCTTGGGCTTAATGGATTTTCTGAATCACATTAAGGCGCCACCAACATTGGAGGGGGGCAGTGTGCACTTGTGGAATGTTGAGGAAAGTGATGTAAGAAGTAAGAATATAGGTGTTGTTGGTTGGATGGCATAACAGTTTCAGTGTAGAAGAGGTTGAACCAATGCAAACATGATTTTACTGTAAAGAGCAGCCTCTTGGGTATTGTAGATTTTTGAAGGGATATTCACTGAGACCTCCCTGTGCGCACAAAAGGAGGTACTAGAAGGTCCCCGGGGCACCACATTGTTTACGCTTGCTTAGCAGATGATCCCATCAAGTTCAATAGGGCCTAAAGAAGCATGGTGACCATGATCTTCATCCACATGGGCTGCACACACAATGTCATGGACTGGTTGAAAGCAGAGGAATGCTGGGAGGCACCAGCTGGTGAACCCCCCAAGGGAAGAAGGCTAAGGGCCTGGGGATTGATGATGGGACAATGATGAGAGATCACAGGGAGTAGTCTGGGAGGAGGTACCAGAAGCTGAAGAAGTAACAGGGTTTAGTGAGCAGGGAGAGTCTATGGCAGAGAGAAGTCTAGAAGCAGAAGCGGAGGCAGAATCAGGAGACGAGGGAGGCCAAGAGGCAGAGATGAGTCAGGCTGGTGAAGAAGCCAGGGTGTGACAAGTTCTCCTCTCTTCTGGTCTCCCAGAACCAGGAGAGGCATGAGGAGGGAGGAGCAAAGACAAGTGCCCTGGCATAGTCTCAAATTGCATGGGGAGGGCCCAAGGAGGGAGGCTGTTGGAAGACCTTCAGTCTCCACAACTCTCTCATAAGGGAGAAGAGTTGCTACTGAGAAGAGTTGCTGTGCTCATTGGGCCTGGCACTCCTGAGCAGACCTTGTTTCTTCGAATAGAGGGTTAACTTCACTTACTCTGTATGATTTATTGCTGGCTCGCTCCTGACACACAAAAAGCAATTTTCAGAAGGTGGTGGTCTCTCCTTCACTGGAGGCTTTTAAAGAGATGTTGGATGGCCATCTCTCAGGAATTCTTTAGATGTGATTTGTGCATTGCAAGAGATTGGACTAGATGACCCTTCGGTTCTCTTCCATCCCGATGATTCTATTATTCTACCTCCAAAATCAACCAACTGAACCCATTTAAATAAAATAGTTTTTTCTTGGTATTGAAATGGCATCAAAGGAGAAGGCCAGGTGAATTTCCCAGGAAAGGTACTGCTAAAGTTTGGATGTCATTGCAGGAAGACCACTTCCCACCTAGCTACCAACCAGATTTCTGAGAGTGGTGGGACAAAAAGAAGATCTCATCTCCCCAATGACCTAAGAAAAAACTCTTATGGAAATGTATCATTTCCCACTTAGATGTTCCCGTGTTAGATACAGCTTCAGCATTCACTGTCAAACCTCCTTAGAAGCTGGGTGTAGACAGGATAGTGGTGCCTAGCACAGGACTTCTAGTCTGGATGCAGTTGCCAAGGAAACCACTTTCTTTGCCGTTGCATTTCCTGCATGTCAATGTCGCTTTGTGTCTGGCTTTTTCTCAGAAATGCAAAATAATCTGTCTCTCCGCAGAAGTGTTTTTAGAAAATACAACATGTTGGAGACATTTTTCTTTTACTATAAAAAAGAGAGAAATGGAGAGAGGAGGAGAAAGAAAAGAAAAGAAAGAAAAATGGGTCAATGAATGGGATGATGGAACAGCAGGATTCCTTCTGCAGAAATCACAAGTGTCAAAGCCTTGCTTAAATTCTGTTGATTTAACACGGCAGATTTATGCTTGTTAAATCCAACTTGGAAAGCGAAGTATTAGTAACATAGAAAGCTGTCTTATAACAGGGCAGAACATTGGTTCATTTAGTTCAGAATTGTCTACATTGACTAGTAGCAGCCTTCTGGCATTCCTAGGCTGGATCTACACTGACCTGTTTAACATTATTAGAACAATATAAAATACATCGTTCCAAAATGTCACAGGGCATACTTGTAAAATAAAACATTCCTTACCTTTTTTTTTTATCAAAACGACTATATCCCTGGTCGCTGGTGCCCTCTGGTGTCACATTTCAATAACACATTATGAATGTTAAAACTAGAACCACATGTGTCCATATGGTTATTAAAACCATTCCTTAACCCTTCCTTAATGTTAAAAACCATGAGTGTAGATGCGTCCCTAGACTTCATTCCTAGCCACACCTGGAGATTCTGGGAGCTGAATCTGGGGTGTTATGCAAACAAAACAGGTGCTCCTCCACCACAGAGTTACAGCCTTTCCTCTTACCAGGCCAACACTGAGGAATTCGCGTACCAGGTGCTCAAGGCATCCAATGGATTGAACCTGTGACCTGCTGCATACAAAGCCAATTGCCTTAACACTGAGCCACAGCCCTTTCTCCTAATCAACCACAAGGGGCAGCATCTCTAATACTGGCAATCCACCAATCAACTAGTATATTTATTATGAATTATCTCATTATTCTCCCAAGAAACATAAGGTAACATGTATCATTCTTCCCCTATTAAAAAGCCAGTCAACCACAGTTTCATCCAGAGTTGGAGTGATCAGCTTCTGAGCATGCACTGTCAACATCTGCCAGCTTTAAGTGTCTCATGCACTGAAAGTAGCCCACGCAGGTGCAAAATCAGTACACAATCTCATCACGGTCTCTGTTTCAAAATTCCAAGTCAAGGAAGCAAGCTCTCCTTGGAATCCATCTGGCCATTATGAGCTGGCAAATTGCACCCCAACCATATGTTCAATATATTTAATCTTAGGAAATCAGAACTATAGCTATAGCTATAGCTACACACACACACACACACAGTACAGCACAAATACAACAGGTGGAGAGAGAGAAAAGAATGTCCTTATGTGTTAACCATAAGACAATAAGAATGTTCCATCAATCCTAATATAAAGAGGTCCATCGATCCGCATATAAAGAGGTCTGAATGCCCAAACTGATGTCCAAACAAGATTGATGATTGTAAGATACACATTCCAATGTAGAAAGGGCAGTAAGATCTTCAGACCATTGAGAAATGGATGTGTTTTTCCTTCCAGCCTTGAAGTTTAAGTTTCATTGAGGCCATAAGGGCTTGAAGGATCCGCTACAATCCTGAATTTAGGAGGCTGAACTCACACCCCCGATTTACCCCTCTAGCCATGTTCCATCTCTGTATTTGTTGTGTTCAATTTCTGATTATAAAAGTGCTCTTGCATTTCGTAGAGCAGCAAGTGCATTGATGGTATGATAAAGGTTAATGTGAGGGATAGGCTGGTGATCTTTAAATATCTAAAGGACGATCATGGTTAAAAGGAGAATTGCTTGTCCTACCCACAGAGAATACAGAGAGCAAAAAATAACTGCTGTTAAAGGAAGGGCAGATTTAGGAAATTCCTCCCATTTGTATTGCGAGATTTCTATCCTACCTTTCCTCCAAAGAGCTCAAGGTGGCATCTATAACTCTCTTCCTCTCTATATTACCTCACAACAGCCCTCTGAGATAGGTTAGTCTGAGTGCTGGTGACTGGCCCAAAGCCAGTGAGCATCTTGCCCAAATGGAGATTTGAACCCTGGTCTCCTGGGTCCTTGTCCAGCACTCAGTCTAAACACTGCACCGTGCTGGCAGAACTCCATTGTGGAGCTACTAGTCAGCTAGAATCCAGACTCCAGCTTGGAGCTTCAAACTGCTCCCTCCTGGAATGTTTCACAATGTCATTCCTTGCCAGAACGTCCTCCTGCCAAGAGCGCTCCTTTCAAGAAGAGGTGGGGTGGAGAAGCAAGCGAGTGCAATATAACGGATGGAGGAAACTCCTATTTTGCACACTGGAAATGTAGGGAAGGGTGAACAGATTGGAACTCTGTGACAAGTGAGTCATTATCACACAAAGCAAATAGCTGGAGATCCTGAGGGTTTTGCCAACATCACCCACGCAAGTTGTCTTCCTTCCCAGGGAAGAGAGGCGGCACCAGCACATTTCCCAATGGGCTGTTTCTTATCTCTTCGAAAGCAAGGATGGAGAACCTTTTCCAGTCTTGAGGACCGCGTTCTCTTCTGGGCAGCCTTCCAGGGGCCACAAGCCAGTGGTGGGTGGGGCCAGAGGCAAAGGTTGGTAGAGAAACAGCTGCAGATGTTACCTTTGTACAGCACAATCGCAAACCCTTCTCTGTCATCCATCCTGGCAGTCAAGAGCTCAAGGACACATTCCAACCAGGCAAAAACACTCAAGGAGGGAGAAGGGTAAGGTTGGTGTAGGGTGCAGCCTGGGAAAGTGGCCCCAATGGCCAGAAAGAGAATTTGGCTCCTGAGCCTAAGATTCACCATCTCTGCTATAAAACACCCACATTATTTAGGAGGAAAGACACATACAGGGACCGCAATACTTGTATCCCAGTAGTGGGTGGGGGAAAGAGCTTTCAATGCATAATATGCAGCTGTGCCTCTGATCCTCTAGGATATAATTACCTCCGCTGAGCCTCCCCACCCCACCCCCCCACTACTTCCCCCTAGAGCTGCCTTTGTAGCTATTATGAAATTTCCAGCTTTTCACATCTCTGTCAATTAATGGGGAGCTATTTATCCTTCAAAAAAAAACCCACCATTTGGTCCTTCAGCTCGGGAAATAAAATCACACACAGAGTTGTTTGTGATGAGGTCAAAAATTTGTTTAGAAATAAAAAAGAGCATTTGAATGAAGGTGGGGAGTCAAGTCAGTAAGAGTGAATGGATTATGATGTATCATTTGCTTTGGTTTACGATATTTATCATTCCTTCCCAACACACACACACACACACACACACACACACTTTTAAACCAGTTAGCCTGCTCAACCCAAACTTCGTCCAATATAACATTGTGTTTTGGAGCTAATTATTACACTTCATCATAATCACCCCAGGAGTGTCTGGATGTCCAAATGGATTTTAGGGAATACCTTCCCATCCCTTTTATTTGCCCCCCCCCATCCTATGCTCAGGTTGTTTCTATGTCTAAATAAAACAAAAAAATCCTGGACACCACAATCTCTACTAACCTGAGAAACAATACAAAAGGAGCCGTCCTCGCTGACAGCTCTGAACATGGAGGTTTCTGATCTTCACATCAAGCATCTTGGGTAATTCCAGTGGCACCTGAAACAGAAATGGCAGTCTTGATTGGTAGCAGTGATAATTCTCCATAGGTAAAAAGATAAAAGGTAAAGGACCCCTGGAGGGTTAAGTCCAGTCAAAGGCGACTATGGGGTGCAACTCTCATCTCGCTTTCAGGCCGTTTGTCCACAGACAGCTTTCCGGATCACGTGGCCACCAGGTCTAAACCGCTTCTGGCGCAACAGGACACAGTGGCAGAAGGCAGAGCGCACAGAAATGCCATTTACCTTCCAGTTTCACTGCAGCCATTCGAAATAGTGCGGGATCAACTCTCCAGGGAGGTCCTGAGCTTTGCGAGGCAAAAAAGAGGTTATGCCAGGGCTCCGTGAACCTCAAAACCTGAGGAGGCGACTATGGGGTTGTGGCACTCATCTCGCTTTCAGGCCAAGGGAGCTGATGTTTGTCCACAGGCAGCTTTCGAGGTCACGTGGCCAGCAGGACTTAAACCGATTCTGGCGCAACGGGACACCGTGACAGAAGCCAGAGCGCATGGAAATGCCATTTACCTTCCTGCAGGAGCGGTACCTATTTATCTACTTGCACTGGCATACTTTCAAACTGCTAGGTTGGCAGGAGCTGGGACAGAGCAATGGGAAGTCACGGGAGCCTGCTACTAGTTAAATATACATAGACTTTCATGCCCATTCGTGTTCTGCACATGTGCTGTGGCGAGTATGTTCTGCAAACAGAAACTAGAAATCCTAAGTAGTTAGAAGCCCTGGAAGGATATTCTGAGAAACATATATAATTCATTTTCTGGGACACTTATAGCATTGCTAAATACACATTGTTGCCTTTGGATATGAATATGGCTTTGCATTCAGCAAACTAAAGGAAATCCTTTTCTTTCCCCCCCACCTCCTTCCTTTCCCCTCTCTCTCTCTCTCCTCTCTCTTTTTTTAAAAACATTTGCCCGAGGGACACATTCTTTGTTTTAATTTAACTGAACGCCCATTAATTTTATAATAGAGAGTGAGGAACTGGGCGGGGGGGTGGCAATATACAGAGGGAGGGTAATCTCTCAGCAACTTTATGACATATGGAAGCACCCTGAGAAGGATTCCCCCCTCAATACAATCACACAGCCTACCTCAAACACAAGGGTAGCTATGGAAGTAATATTCACCAAGAGAATCTGGAATCTGTGTTTGATGAGGGGCTTGTGGGAGTGGATGATAAGTTACTTGATTCTAATTTCACTTGTGCCCCCAATGCTGCAGCGGTGTGACTGGCCTCAACCAGATCATAGAGTTTGAAGGGACCCCAAGGATCATCTAGTCCAACATGACAGATGGTCACCCAACCTCTCCTTAAAAACCTCCAAGGAAGGAGAGTCCACAACCTCCAGAGGGAGACCATTCCACTGTCAAACAGCCCTTACTGTCAGAAAGTTTTTCCGTATGTTCAGTCAGAATCTACTTTCTTGCAACTTGAAGCCGTTGGTTTGAGTCCTTCCCTCCACAGCAGAAGAAAACAAGTTTGTTTTTTTTATTGATACAGCAAGAAAACAGAAAACACAAATACCAAATTACACACAGGAATAACAATAGATACTGAATTTTCTTAACAAACAATAAGACACGAATTGGTCTTAACACTAAAGACCCAACCTCCCGTCTATTCCATATTTCGATTTCATATAACTTATTGCCAGTAGACACTTTTATTATTAAACTTTTTCTTAATATATCTTAAGTCTTATATCTGCCTTGCAACTATTACTGAAGTTCCTCAAATGCTGCAACCGAATTTAAACTACTATATTTATATTTCAAATATTCTTTGAAAACCTCCCATTTTGAAACATTTTTTAAAAAAAAAGTTTATTCCCTCTTCCATGTGACAGACCTTAAGATATTTGGCTATCATATCTCCTCTCATTCTCCTCTTTTCCAGGCTAAACAAACCCAGCTCCCATGGGGATTTAGTGCTCTTCCAGCAGAGATTCAGCAGGCATCCTCACATTTGACTCTCAGGCATCTCTTGAATATCATTTTTATGCAGTCAAACATATGCAGCTATTTATATAACTATTTTTGAATAACCCAGTGGTTCCCAACCTTTTTTGGCCATGCGCCACCTAAGCATCTCTAAAACCCCGCTCTCTCTAAAACCCATGACATATAATTTTATTATTCAAAAAGTGAATTCCTATTCATGTGAAGGAAGCCTAAAAGGCCATTCACTGTTAAAAACTCATTCTCAAATTGCCCCCATTATAAATCAAATCGCCCCCTGTGGGGGGGGGTGCCCCACGTTTGGAACCATGGGAATAACCAGTCATTTCAATCATTCATTTGTCATGGTGTTTTGTGTTCTATAGTATACTTATGAGAAGTGCCTGGGATTTTTTAGAAACCAAAAAATATTGTGCTTTTTAACATGGACAGTGTAATTTGTGAGTTTGGTCCCATTATGCCAGGAAGTTGGGTGAAGTCATGCCGAACTTATTTTGGTCATCCATCTTGAGACAAAATGACCCCTAGCATTCAAATATCAACAAAGACTCCCACATTGGGAACCTCATGCTGAGGTGATATTTCGAGAGATAGCTGAACCTAGACCCCAAACCGGGTGCTGCACCACCCAATACTTCTCTTCCATCTCACAGTTCTATATCAAAACAGGCTTTTGCCTGGGGGTGATGAAGGTGGTTATAAATATGCTTCCATCTGCTCACTCCCAACCATGAATTCATTACATCCATCTTCTAGTGGGGTGGAGGTGAATCCATCCATTTTTATTTTATATATTTTGATTTAAATGATTGAGAAGTTGTTTTGTACTTTGAACCTTTGTAAGTTGCTTTCAATGGGACACGGGTGGCGCTGTGGGTTATACCACAGAGCCTAGGACTTGCTGATCAGAAGGTCGGTGGTTCAAATCCCCATGACGGGGTGAGCTCCCATTGCTCGGTCCCTGCTCCTGCCAACCTAGCAGTTCAAAAGCACGTCAAAGTGCAAGTAGATAAATAGGTACCACTCTGGCGGGAAGGTAAAGTGCGTTTCCGTGTGCTGCTCTGGTTTGCCAGAAGTGGCTTAGTCATGCTGGCCACATGACCCGGAAGCTGTACGCCAGCTCGCTTGGCCAGTAAAGCGAGATGAGCGCCGCAACCCCAGAGTTGGTCATGACTGGACCTAATGGTCAGGGGTCCCTTTACCTTTAAGTTGCTTTGAAAGTTTTATTGTAAAAAGCAATGAATTAAATGCAATAAATGGTGGTGATGGTGATGATGATAAGGAGGGACCTTCTGTCCACTGACATGGAGGGCACTGGGGGGGGGGAGCAGAGGGCCAAGGGCCATTTCATATCTTTGCATGTCTTTTAGAGATGCCACTGCTAATTGAACAGGTGACTATAAGCTTATCATGAAAGAAAGATGTGCAAGTGATGTTCTTCTTAAAGGTAAAGGGACCCCTGACCATTAGGTCCAATCATGGCAGACTTTGGGGTTGCGGCACTCATCTCGCTTTATTGGCCGAGGGAGCCAGCGTACAGCTTCCGGGTCATGTGGCTAGCATGACTAAGCCGCTTCTGGCGAACCAGAGAAGCGCACGGAAATGCCATTTACCTTCCTGCCAGAGCAGTACCTATTTATCTACTTGCACGTTGATGTGCTTTCAAACTGCTAGGTTGGCAGGAGCAGGGACCGAGCAATGGGAGTTCACCCCGTCGTGAGGATTCGAACCACCGACCTTCTGATTGGCAAGTCCTAGGCTCTGTGGTTTAACCCACAGCGCCACCCGCGTCCCGATGTTCTTCTTAATAACTAAAAAGGGGAGAGGAAATCTGTGCCACACCAGATGCTATTAGGCTACAACCAACAGTCATCCCCAATTGTTGCCTTTGCTGGCTGGGGCTGATAGAAATTGGAATCCAACAACATTTGGAGTTGCAATGTCCCACCACCAAAACAACAACAACATGCTCCTGGTTTAAATTTCCTTGATCAAATACTCTGTGATGCCGAGGATGCGATGTTGTGAAATCCTATCCAAGATAAAGTATTGGATGAAGTGGCACGTCAGCCTTGGAGACAGCTTCGGAGCAACAGTCCAGATGAACAGAAGTTGAATTGTAATGACAGGACCACACTGCAAAGAGAGCCATTTGGAATGTCTTTCCTGACCAAAAAATTAAGGCCAAAACAACCAATGCAACCCATGCCAAATAAAACTCCCAGAACACTTTGCGCATGCGAGTGTAACTTGAGATCTGGTTTCATGAGCTCGTTTTCTCTCCCTCTTTTCCTTCTTCTGGGATGACATCACCAGCTTCTGGATGAAGAAGTCTCAAGAGGGTAAGCAGTATACGCACTGCAAGTTTTTACGATCTGTCTGCTTTCATTTGTGGAGGAGGGGAGCCAGCCTCTCTACTCTCCAGAACAACAAGCTGAATTTCTCCTTTGGTGCTACTAAAGCTGAAGACAGAAACTGGAATCCATTTTTTAAAGATTGTGGAAATAGTACTGGGTGCCACTTTAGTGAAGGTGCCACATGTCTGGTATGGGCACAATAAACTTACCCCCCCCCCCAATGGTGTAGTGGGGCCAGTCTTGATTTCACCATGCCCAGTCCTACTAAATTCCTAGAGCAAACCATCTATGCATTCAACCGTAAAACAGGCAGGAGTTTTGCATTCCCGTCACTTCGGAGAGCTTAGAGTAAAAAGGCTGAAACAGGCACAATTCACAAGTTTTAACAACCTGAATATTGGATTCTTTATTCAAATTTCCATTAGCAACCCTTTGAGAACATTGCATCCAATTAGCTATCGTTTAATTTGCCTTAATTTGATTTGCCTTAATTTAGTGCGAGAACATGTACGGCTCTGCATTTAGGTCAGGTTGGCAGGTTATGCTAAATCCAATTCATTCTTGCTTAATTCAGTTTCTCTCCTTGATATTAAAATAGTGAAGGGGACAAAGAAGTCAAATCCAAGGACAGGCTGGCCCTAGCTAGAGTTGGTGCTCAGGTGCAGAGGTCTGAATATTGTTTGTTTGTTAAGCATTATGGATATTGATATTAGCCAGCCCCCCCTTGGTGATCATTATTTGCTCTTCAGCAGATTAGAATTTACAGATAGAGATAACTATATTTCTGGCACCACACTTTACAGGGCATTTCTGTGGATGTTTACTCAAAAATAAGAGCACATAGGGACGCGGGTGGTGCAGTGGGTTAAACCACAGAGCCTAGGACTTGCTGATCAGAAGGCCACAACCCCAGAGTCTGCCATGATTGGACCTAATGGTCAGGGGTCCCTTTACCTTTTAAGAGCACATAGGACTGAAGCCTTAAGTGAATTACCACTAAAACATATTGACTATAAGAACAGAAGAGGAGCGCTGCATATCAGGCCAACCTAGTCCAGCATCCTGCTTTCAGAATGGCCATTCAGATGGCCCAATGAAAAAGCCCAGAAGCAGGAATAGAGACCATTTGTCATTCCTAGCAGCAGGTATTCAGAGGACTGGGAAGTGGGTGGCGCTGTGGTCTAAACCCCTGAGCCTCTTGGGCTTGCTGATCAGAATGTTGGTGGTTTGAATCCCCACCATGGGGTGAGCTCCCATTGCTCTGCCCCAGCTCCTGACAACCTAGCAGTTCGAAAGCACACTAGTGCAAGTAGATAAATAGGTATCACTGTGGCGGGAAGGTAATGGCGTTACCTTGCATTCTGGCTTCCATCATGGTGTCCCGTTGTGCCAGAAGCAGTTTAGTCCTGCTGGCCACATGACCCGGAAAGCTGTCTGTGGACAAACGTCAGCTCCCTTGGCCTAAAAGCGAGATCAGCACCACACCCAATAGTCGCCTTTGACTGGACTTAACCGCACAGGGGTCCTTTAACTTTTACCTTTTTATTCAGAGGGATACCACCTTCCACAGTAGAGGGAGAACCTAGCCATCAGGAATTTGTCCTCTCTTGAAGCCATTCAAATCAGTGGTCATCATTGCTTCTAGTGGGAGCCAATTCCATTATTTAGCTATGTCATGTATCGGTACTATTATTAACAACGAAAACCACAAAAACTTTCGTTTCCTGCCCATCACCAGCAGGCCCTGGGGTGGGTTACAAAAAAAATTAAATTCAGAATTAAAAGTAGTTAGAAGAAATTACAGTCACAGGAACACATGCATCTCAGGTGTCAAAGGCTGGGGTAAAGGGGTGCATCCTCAGCATTTGCCAAAAGCAGTATAGTAGGAAAGCCAGACATACCCAGGTGCAGAAGGCATTCCACGACTTAGGGGCTGCCACAGGGCTGCCGCCACCACCATCCTGAACTTCTGAGGGATGTGGAGGTTTGTTAGATAGGCATATGATAGGAGCAGCTGCTGCTGTAAATTTGCTAGAGAGAACTCTGAGAGACACTCCCACTGTGCCCTGACAAGGGGAGGGCATTGCTACATACAGTGGTACCTCTGGATGCGAACAGGATCCATTCCGGAGCCCCGTTTGCATCCTGAGTAGAACATAACACGCGACTGAGTGTCTGCGCATGTGTAGGTTGCATTTCGCTGCTTCCACGCATGTGTGTGATGTCATTTTGAGCATCTGCGCATGCGTGAGCAGCGGAACCCGGAAGTAACACACTCCATTACTTCTGGGTTGCTGCGGAGCGCAACCTGAAAATACTTAACATGAAGCTACGTTAACCCGAGGTATGACTGTACAGTGCTTTTTTCCAAAAAAACCCCACAAAATTTAGGGGCACTCTCATTTTGACTTAAGAAAATCAGCATTTTATAGTTCAAATTGGGGGAAATAAATACAGTAAATGGACTAAAGTACAAAGAACATGCATTACCTCATATTACAAAGCTGACAGCTCACAGTAACTTCCACATTGGCATGAGGTTTTATGCACTAACATCTTCCCAATTCCACACATCCACATTCTACACTGCTTCACACATTAAACACTCGCTTTCGTCTGAGACTCAGGAACCACCGGGAAAGGAAAGGAAGCCGCCATCGGAGGTGGTAACAACAAAACTGACCAATCACCGTGCTAGATTCCAACTCCTACTTCACACAGTAAACGCTCGCTTCCATCTGAAACTCAGGAAACATTATGACAGAAAATGAGGCCACCATTGGGGGTAGCAATGGAACTGACGATTCACTGCGCTAGAGAAGAAACTAAACATGTTAACATTTTTAGTTTCTTCTTCCATTAGATTCACAAAATGTTTAGGGGTGTGCGTACCCCTGCATACCCCCAGAAAAAAAGCACTGGCCATATAGATATTCTCCTTACCTGCCTGGGCACATCCTCTTTTGCCTCTTACCTGTTCATCTCCTCAACAAGCCAGAAATGTGAGAATGATCTGCTAAGTCTGAGCTCAGACTCCATCCTAAACTAGACTTAAGCCTTTCTTTGTAACTGAATTACCATTTTAAGCCTGCCTGAACAAAGCTGCTGTTTCCGTTACTCTAAAACAGAACACTCTGCATGAGTAAATGTTATTTTTACCTTTTACAAGACTGTTTGTGTGATTATTGTTTTAAAGGGGGTAGAACCCACTCTGCCTTAAAGCATCCTGGAATACTTAAACTAAAAGGCTATAGTTACAGATAGGTAGCCGTGTTGGTCTGCCATAGTCAAAACAAAACAAATTCCTTCCAGTAGCACCTTAAAGACCAACTAAGTTAGTTCTTGGTATGAGCTTTCGTGTGCATGCACACTTCTTCAGATACCAGATAAAGGGCTATAATGAGCCTATCTAAGCTTCCTTTTAGGCTGCAAATGGATGTACCCTGCTGAACTCACAAACATGAGGAAGGACGGATAATATCTAATAAATATCTCCTCTCTTAGCATCTATGCACATCCCTACAGAAGGGCCCCTCTCCTGATCATCATACCTGGGATGGTCTGTAGGGATGGAAACTGCCTTTCAGATATTTGGGGCTGAAGTCGGTCAGTGCTTTAAACACTAGTGTGTAGGTAAAGGTAAAGGGACCCCTGACCATTAGGTCCAGTCGTGACCGATTCTGGGGTTGCAGCACTCATCTTGCTTTATTGGCCAAGGGAGCCAGTGTACAGCTTCCAGGTCATGTGGCCAGCATGACTAAGCCGCCTCTGGCAAACCAGAGCAGCGCACAGAAACGCCATTTACCTTCCCGTTGGAGCGGTACCTATTTATCTACTTTCACTTTGACGTGCTTTTGAACTGCTAGGTTGGCAGGAGCAGGGACCGAGCAACGGGAGCTCACCCTGTCGCGGGGATTCAAACCGCCAACCTTCTGATTGGCAAGCCCTAGGCTCTGTGGTTTAACCCACAGCACCACCCGCGTCCAAAAACACTAGTGTGAGCACTTACTTTTCTCTGTCCTGAGTCTTCCAACCATCAGCTTTGCTGGGTAGCCCAGAGTCTGTAGCATTATGAGAGAAGGAGTTCAGCTTAGACTGAGCAACAGACATCTATCACAGGCTTTCTTCAGTCCACCCTCTGGTCCTCGTTCTGATCCAAACCTCCCACAGGCAGCAGCAGGGTGAAATCAATGATGCTTGTGATTGAAGAACCAGGACACCATTCCCTTCAGCAAACAGGGAGTTAATTAAATTATGGCACCCTTGTCATCAGCTGTGAAATTTCTACCTGCAAATTGTGCCAGCTTTAAGGAACAGCAGACCTTGAGGCCTTGTTATTCATTTGGGGGGAAAGGAAGAAATTTAAGTCTGATTTATATGTGCCAAGGATCTCAATAGGGTACTCTTGGGTCTGGTGTACAGTCGCTTTCCTTCAATTAACCTCCTTGGCGTAGAGGGAGAGGAGAATGAGACATCTGTTGAAAACCCAACCCCAGCTCGAAAAAGACAGCATATTTCAGCTTGAAACCAGCTCTTGTCTCCGTTAACCCTTGGCCAGCAGGACCTGCCAAGTTCTCAGCATGAGATGCCTTGCGAATGACGGAGACAGGCTACAGAAGGAAACTTAATCACAGACAATATGGTGAGTCAAAGGAGCTTTTGTAGACTTCAATCATCGCCTTCATTCTGGGGGAGGATTTTGCAGCCAGCTTGCCCAGTGGTTTCTCAAATTGGACATCCTCCCCTCCATCAGTATGCAACAAAACTGGAGGCATAGGAACTCCGCCTCTAAGGCTGTTATATGTGAGGGAGCAAATCTGGTAGCTGCAATGGCAAAATGATATGAATAATGATACAAGATAACTATGGAGAAATGAATAAATGTTGGAAGTTTAGATAGTAAAGGGCTATGCATGGAGTTGAGAAAGACAGGGACCTCCAAATTCTCAGACTGTCTCTATATCTTTAACTTCTTGAGCTGACCTCTCCAACTTCTCATTCTTTAAACTGATAGGACTCAGCTATACAGCTGCAAATAAAACGTTTTAGGTGTGTTTTAGTGCAATATACAATGTGACACTAGATGGCGATGCTGAGCCTTATGGAAAATTCAATGTATTTTTAAAAAATGCTTTTTTTAAAAAAAAGCATTTTCAGAACAGTTTTGATATGTAACTCTGGATGTCCCTAACTTGTCTTAACCCATGCGAAAATCCTCTTCTGCAAGCTGAGTTGCACCTAAACCAGGCATAGGCAAACTCGGCCCTCTCCAGATGTTTTGGGACTACAACTCCCATCATCCCTGATCACTGGTCCTGTTAGCTAGGGATGATGGGAGTTGTAGTCCCAAAACATCTGGAGGGCCGAGTTTGCCTATACCTGATCTAAACATTCACTTAGGGCCTAGTGCATAAACATACAAATTTGCCTTACACCGAGACATACAATTAGTACATCTGCCTCAGCATTGTCTACTTTGACTGGCAGTGGCTCTCCAAGATTTTAGACAGCTGGGAACTGATCCTGAGACCTTCTGCATGGTCTGCTGCTGAGCTACAGTCCTACCACAAATGAGAACAGCATATATGCCATTATTTTAACAATACACACTATATTATCGACCCGAAAGCTATATTTAAGTTGAAGCAACCCCTCTTGAAAATTAAGACTGCACATTTATCAAATGTGACCTATTAATTTTTACAATGTGTTAAAAGGATCTTTTATGAGGTCTGGCGAGAACGATCGAAGAGGAATCGCCCACTTTGATGACTTTAAATGTCAGCAAGGATTAGCAGGGCTGGGTAGGAAACTCTCCCTCAAAATCGCAAATGGGTGAAGAGGCAAGTTCATTTCAGTTACTAATTCTGTTAAGCAACAGCTATAAAACAGTAGTGTGAGGGGGAGGAGAAACGGCGGAGAAATTGGCCTCAACATGTTACACAACATGAATGTTACCCATCAATGAAAGCGTTTGGAGAATTACGAAAGGATTTGTAAATGCCATTATAGGAGTTAATGCAGAAAGTTGCTGCTTTTTTTAGCATAGGGGAAATACGGTAACAGACATGGGCATGATAAGAAGTTTATAAACAAAAAAAATCTCCCTCTTGCTGATTTATTAATGTTTACACAGCTTACCAAATCTGAGTGGGAGCTCCCACTAAGATTTGGTAAGGTAAAGATAAAGGGGCCCCTGACCATTAGGTCTAGTCGTGGCCAACTCTGGGGTTGCTGCACTCATCTCGCTTTATTGGCCGAGGGAGCCGGCGTACAGCTTCTGGATCATGTGGCCAGCATGACTAAGCCACTTCTTGCAAACCAGAGCAGCACACGGAAACACTGTTTACCTTCCCACTGGAGCGGTACCTATTTATCTACTTGCACTTTGACGTGCTTTTGAACTGCTAGGTTGGCAGGAGCAGGGACTGAGCAACGGGAGCTCACGCCGCCGCGGGGATTCGAAACGCCGACCTTCTGATCGGCAAGTCCTAGGCTCTGTGGTTTAACCCACAGCGCCACCTGTGTCCCTCTTAAGATTTGGTAGCCATTCCCAAATCTCAGAATTTCCTCGATATTTTCCCATCTGCCTCTTGTTCCTTCTCTGTTTGTCTTCCCTCCCACAAAGCCTATACACCCCACCCACAACACCCAAAAGATGATCACACAAAATGCTTTTAGTGTTGTAGGTGCTTGATCCTGTACTTCAACTAAGGACCTATAAACATATCTAAGGTATCACATAACAGCATATAAATATTGTATTTTATATTTTAAAATATCATTATTTATCTTAGCTATATTCCTCGAAGGAGCTGGAGGTTGCATAGGACGTTCCTCTCCTCCATTTTATCTTCACAACAGCCCTGTGAGGTAGTCAGGCTGAGAAATGTTGACTGGCCCAAGGGCTTGGTGGCTGTGTGGGGATTTGAACCCTGGTTGCCTAGATCCTAGTCTGACACTAACCACTAGCTATGCAACATGCAACTTACCTATGTTCCATCTGTGATATATTCTATGCACCAGCTTAATGTCAATAGGGAGTTCCAGAAAATAGGAGCAGCTGCTCTAAAGCAGCGACTCCTTACAAATGCAGAATGGAAATTGTATAGCACTTTGCAAAAATGGAAGTTCTGCAGATTAAGTGTGTGTGTGTGTGTGTGTGTGTGTGTTCATTCATACCTTCCAACATCAAACAAAGTGCAACAGAAACATCCTTGCTTCTGTTAATTTTTTTTTTTAAGAAAGAAAAGAAGAAAGAAAGCAGAACCTATTATCGACACTAATAAGACAGCGGTGAAACTAGCATGTTCTAATTACTCGGGTCAGCAGTGGAAAACTGGAGACAAGGAGGATGTTTTTACAGGGAGACCTTGGCGTTGGAGCGTGTAATCAGCCAGGCATAGCGGCATATTTATGTCAAGATAAAAAGAGGAAAGACAGAGCAGACACCAGTCCTGGTACATGATGATAGTGACACAGGTTGTCAGCAGACAAGAGGAGAAAAGGTTCTGTTTGTTTGAAGCGGGACCCACCAGCCAAGATGACACAAAGGCTTTAATGTATTCTGCAGCTACCCCAACCTGCTTTGTCTAATTAAAACTGTGAGCCTTTGGGATATGTGTAGGAAACTGTGTTCCTCAAGCTCTGTTAAGCCTTCTGTTGATATTGCAAGATGCTGCAGTCAACACCGTAAAGTTGAGCTGTAGATAGAGTACAAATCTAAACCAGGGAAGAAATATAATCCCCTCCCTTCCTCTGCTCATTCTAAGCCAATTCCATTAAATTCTCACAACATTCCATCATGCCGTAGTGCAATGCATAAAGATAAACTAAAATGGAAGTACAATATTCAGCCTTTCCCAACCTGGAGCCTCCCAGATGTTGTTCGACTCTAGTTCTCATCAGCCCTAGTCAAGAATGGTGGGAGTTGGTGTCATAGCTGTCAACTTACAGATTTGAAAATAAGGGACCAGCAGCCTTGAAAATAAGGGACCTGCAGCCTCACCTGTTCCAGGCACTCCAGTCTTCCTGTCCTCCTGCAGTCTGGTCAAACTCATGCTGGTAGCTTCGAGAACACTGTCCAACCAACTTTGTAACCAGAGGTTCAACTGAATAGAATCTGAATCACATGCACTACAAGGCCTATGCAGCCTCAACCTAAGATGGCTCCCCAACCTGGCTTTGCACTGCAAAGTTTGCAGCAGCACGTGCAACAAAATGGCGTCCAGCATTCAAAAAATCCCTCAGCTTGCATTAACTAGCCACACATAAGGCATGCAAGCTCCACCCCCCAGTTGTTCTTAGACTTCTTATTGGGTGAGCAACACAGTCAAACAACACAGTTGGCCGGCAGGGAGGGAGGGAGAGGAGCTGCTTCCTTTGAAATTTAAGGGACATCATTTAAGGGACATTTAAGGGACATCCATCAATAAGGGACAGCAGCGGGACATGGAGCTGGAATAAGGGACTGTACCTTCAAATAAGGGACACTTGACAGCTATGGTTGGTGTCCAATGACATCTGTAAAAGCAAAGGCTAGCCAGACCCCTCACTGGCCTTGCATCATATCCTCTTTGGGTAGAATGTGTCCTTGAACTCTGATAATACCTCTTTGCTTGCAGGGATGGAAGATGCAAAGCATCCTGCTCACATACTGTGAGCATGTTGTTTTGGAAAGCGTGAATCAGGACCCCCTTTAAATGTCGGCTGAATCAAATTTCTCCCCCATCCCTAGGAGAAACTAGCCTCCTATACAAAGGTAATATTTACATGAATTGCTCCGCCTACTTTTGCCTCTGGGCCCCACCAAACATGTGTTACAAAAGAAGGGTCTTCACCCGGGTCTCTTTTTGGGACCCTGCTTTCCAAAATTATCTGGACACTATTCTTTGTTTACCCAACAAGGTTTTGGTTCCGTGTTTTTTTGTGTATGTGTGTTTTAAAGAATCAATAGCTGTTTACTCTGTAGATTATCTGGATTGAAGCATTTCAGCTGAATGGATAAATGTAGCAATTTCACATTTTCTGATCCAGCAGGCAATTTTCTGTTGCATTTTACTCCTCCCTAACCCTGCAATCATCGCCAGTGTATTAAAGCTGGGATTGGAGCTGAATTGATCCAGTGTCCTTCAGCAATCAAGCAGCATCTCTGGCATGTGTGGCTCTTCCATTAGTGCTCCTCATTACCCAAGCTTTCATTGGGGGGCTATTAAGGAATAAAATAATGCCGATCCCAGCTAACAAAATCTGTGCTTCCCACTTGCAGTGAAATATACCAGCAGGAAAGGAAATATACCAGGCAGCAAACATTAGTCAGCGTTTTCCATCCAACAGGGAAGCTTTGTAAGACTAGAGCTTGTGCCTATCCAATAAGTCTGAATGCAGAACAGACCAAAGGAAAGTTTCAGAAGTGGGTTTTGCATGGGATAAAACCACAGAGCCTAGGACTTGCCTATCGGAAGTTCGGCAGTTTGAATCCCTGCGACGGGGTGAGCTCCCGTTGCTCGGTCCCTGCTCCTGCCAACCTAGCAGTTTGAAAGCACGTCAAAGTACAGGTAGATAAATAGGTACCGCTCTGGCAGGAAGGTAAACGGCATTTCCGTGTGCTGCTCTGGTTCGCCAGAAGCGGCTTAGTCATGCTGGCCACAAGACCCGGAAGCTCCCTCTGCCAATAAAGCAAGATGAGCACCGCAACCCCAGAGTCAGTCACAGCTGGACCTTACGGTCAGGGGTCCCTTTACCTTTACCTTAAGGCAAATAGAGACCTCCAGATTCCCAGACCATCCCTGTATCTTTAACCTCTTGATCTGACCTCTCAGCTCCTCATTGCTTAGACTGAATCCTCTCTCTGGTTGAATTCTGCTTTACAGCTTTCACCTCCTCCTCACTCTTCTCTCTCTGACCTCAAAATGAGAGCTCATCTTTTAACTATCCTTGAGAGACAAAGGAGCAAGCATGGCTGCTTTGTTCATCTTTATATTAGTTAGTTCAGTGCCGTAGCTTTACGGTGGGGGGGGTCCTAGCCTGGTTTTTTTTTTGCCCTGGGTGAAGCTTCTAGAGGAGCACCATTGATGCTCCCAGCCTGTAAGTGTGTACAAAAATGCAAGGGGGTGCCAAACTGGGGCTGGATCTACACTGGTCAGCAAAAACACTTTTAAAACGGTAATATAGCTCTCAGTGCAATTGCCCATTGACAGCGGATCACTGCTCTACAGCGCCCTCTGGTGTCACATTTTTATAACATATTTTTAATGTTTTAACTGGCCAGTGTAGATTAGTGCCGGGTCTTTGACCCGCGTGAAATAAAGCCTAGTTTTGCCCCTGGTGAGTTAAACTCGAACCAGAAACAATTCTATCCAAGTTATGCATCTCCTACAATAAACAGCTTTGTTATTTATCCTACAAGCATCTCTGTGTGCATGTGATCACAGCAAGTGAAGTTGGTTCTCTAACCAAGATTCACTAGCTTAACTGCTGATTGCTCTGCGTACCAAATGGGATTCAATGGGTGATTGTGATCCCATTAAGGAAATATTTATTCACACAGCACCAACTTAAACTAGGTAACTTACTCCCACAGGGGGCAGTGATGGCCACCAAAATGTTGTTGTTGTTGTTTAGTCGTTTAGTCGTGTCCGACTCTTCGTGACCCCATGGACCAGAGCACGCCAGGCACTTCTGTCTTCCACTGCCTCCCGCAGTTTGGTCAGACTCATGTTTGTAGCTTTGAAGACACTATCCAACCATCTCGTCCTCTGTCGTCCCCTTCTCCTTGTGCCCTCCAACATAGAAGGCTTTAAAAAGAAAAAGGGATTTGACAAATTCATGAAGGACAATGAAGCTATCAGTGGCTCCTAGCCATGATGGCTATGGTCTGCCTTCACTGTTGGAGGCAGTTTGCTCCTGGGTACCAGTTGCTGGAAACCACAAGAGGGGAATTGCAGTTACATACAGATTATGCTTGCTGGCTTCCCATAGGCATCTGCTTGGCCACTGGGAGAAAAAGATGCTGAATTCAATGGGACTTTGGCCTGAACTAGAAGGCTCTTCTTATGTTTTTGAGTTCTTATGCTTCAGCAGAGGTGCTACATATCACTCAATGAAAAAAGAGGGGCACTACAGGCAGCAGACATTTTCATTTGCACTTGTTATAGGAAAAAGCTACTCCTTTTCCCTTATGGGGTACCCAAGAGCCCATATAGAGTCCTTTTGTAGGTTCTCTATTAGCAGGAGAAAATAACAGAGGCCAAGCAGAGAATGTTGCGAAGCAAAGCAGCTAGTAAGCCTGATCTTTATTAACTGTTGCAACAGGGTGTTCACAGCCACACACGGGAGGCAGGAGAGACCCAGAACAATGGTGTGCAATGCCTTATATAAGCTTTTTAAATTGCCGCCCTGCAGCCCAAGACCACCCCCCAATACATCATACATACATCACAGAAGAGGCGGTCTACAGCAGAAAACCTGTCTGCCAGGGTACCTGATAATGATCACTGATTGCATTACTTGGGCAGTCCCATTCCTTTGTGGTGGTAAATACTCAGTTCCTGAATCCAAGTCACAGGCTCACCCTTTTCATAAACAGATACCCCTTAAGACAGGATTTGTCAACAAAGAGACAATGGGGATGCTTTTCCATTTCCTTCCTCCTTGCAGAGAAATATTTGAGGGGACTGAAAGAGTCAAAATGGCTTTAGGACTGTTTTCCTGTACTGTTTCCAGACATGTGGTTTATATATTTATGTATGTGTTTGCCTTGTACAGTTATGAATATTTATTTTATATATAAGACCTTAAAATTGCTACAGCACACCTAAAAAGATATGCTCAAGTACCACAAATGTTCAAAAGAGAACACACATACCATTTCTACAAGTAGTGCCTAAAATCATTTATTCAGGTATATATTAAAATCTTTTTGTCTCACCATTTCTGTTTCTAGCAGGACCTGCAACTATTCATGATTTTAAATTAGAAAATGCCTCCTCACAAAAAAAGTTTAAAAAACCACATAGTCATACATAAGGCTGTAGCCAACAAATGTTTTCTTACAATAGACCCCCTGAAATTAATAATAATAATAATAATAATAATAATAATAATAATAATAATAATTTTTATTTATACCCCGCCCTCCCCAGCCAAGGCTGGGCTCAGGGTGGCTAACAAGCAATAATAAAAACAAGTTGAATGAATACAACTTAAAAACAAGATTAAAATACAACAATTAAAATACTGAAACATTAAAATATAAAAATGCAGCCTCATCACAGGAGGAGAAAGGAAAAAGGAAAAAGAAAGAGAGGGAGGGAGGGAGGGAATCAAATTGGCTCCAAGCCAAAGGCCAGGTGGAACACTCTGTCTTACAGGCCCTGCGGAAAGAAATCAGATCCCGCAGGATCCTGGTCTCATGAGGCAGAGCGTTCCACCAGGCCAGATCCAGTGTTGAAAAGGCCCTGGCTCTGGTTGAAGCTAATCTAACTTCCTTAGGGCCTGGGACCACTAGGGTGTTGCTATTTATGGACCTTGAGGTTCTCCGTGGGGCATACCGGGAGAGGCGGTCCCATAGGTACAAGGGTCCTAGGCCGTGAAGGGCTTTAAAGGTCAAAAGCAGCACCTTAAATCTGACCCTGTACTCCACCGGGAGCCAGTGCAGCTGGAAAAGCACTGGGTGAATATGCTCCCATGGCAGAGACCCCGTGAGGAGCCTCGCTGCTGCATTCTGCACCGGCTGGAGTTTCTGGGACAGCTTCAAGGGCAGCTTCAAGGGTAGAGCGAATTACAGTAGTCAAGCCTGGAGGTTACCGTCGCATGGATCACTGTGGCCAGGTCGGGGCGGGAAAGGTAAATTAAGACTGAAATATTTCCTCTTCATTAATTTCAAAATCCATTAATTTTACTTTGAGTAGATCTCACATTGGATACAATGCTGAATCTTTCTCTCTCTGAAGAATGACCCAGGAGGGTCTGGAACACATTGGATTAGTAAGTATCTATTGCCTACTCCATTGCTTTTTCCAATATATATATAAATAAGCCCAATGCTTTGTCAGTGTGTGAGAGACAGTACTCACTGATATAGAGTACCATCACCTCTTTATTTATTTTTTATTTTGTTGCCCATGGCAGCCTATTTGTGTTGGCACCCATGGTACAGTGGTACCTCAGGTTACATACGCTTTAGGTTACAGACTCCGCTAACCCAGAAATAGTACCTCGGGTTAAGAACTTTGCTTCAGGATGCGAACAGAAATCGTGTTCCAGCGGCGTGGCAGCAGTGGGAGGCCCCATCAGCTAAAGTGGTTAAGAACAGTTTCAGGTTAAGAACAGACCTCTGGAATGAAATAAGTACTTATCCCTAGGTACCACTGTACTGTTAAAGCTATGGTTTTCCCAGTAGTGATGTATGGAAGTGAGAGCTGGACCATAAAGAAGGCTGATCGCCGAAGAATTGATGCTTTTGAATTATGGTGCTGGAGGAGACTCTTGAGAGTCCCATGGACTGCAAGAAGATCCAACCTCTCCATTCTGAAGGAAATCAGCCCTGAGTGCTCACTGGAAGGACAGATTGTGAAGCTGAGGCTCCAGTACTTTGGCCACCTCATGAGAAGAGAAGACTCCCTGGAGAAGACCCTGATGTTGGGAAAGATGGAGGGCACAAGGAGAAGGGGACAACAGAGGACGAGATGGTTGGACAGTGTTCTCGAAGCTACCAGCATGAGTTTGACCAAACTGCGGGAGGCAGTGGAGGACAGAGGTGCCTGGCGTTCTCTGGTCCATGGGGTCACGAAGAGTCGGACACGACTAAACGACTAAACAACAACAAACCACTGTACTTTGATCAACACATGACTAAGAGGAATGCATATTGTACCACCACCACCTCGCCAGATCTGTATGCAGTCTTTTTGGTGATGCATCTATTGTTTCTTTATTGCATTTATATCCCATTTTTTTCTCCAAGGAGCTCAATGTGATGTACATAGTTCCTTGCCCCCCTCCTTATTCAATCCCCACAAACAACCCAGTGTGGCAAGTTAGGCTGAGAGGCAGTGACTTGCCCAAGGTGAGCTTGATGGGATTTGAACCGTGGTCTGCCAGGTCCCTAGTCCAACACTCTAACCACTATCCCACCACTGGCATTCCAGTGGATTGGAGCCAATTGGAGGCTAGATGAGCCTGACTCTTGCAGAATGCAGCAGTTTCCCATGTTTCTGTGCCTGCTATTGGCAAAGCAGTCTCTGTGATGGATTCTACAGCGTCAACACAGCAATAGCCTCGGGCGAAAGCATCTTCCTTTGACAGCACGGGAATGTTCTCCTCACATCCTGTCAACCCCCCCAACAGCAACAATCTGGCTAGGTAATAACTGCCAGAGTAAAACTGCATGGAACTATATGACCAATGCCTCCAAGGCAGTAGGCAGTTCCAAGGCAGTAGCTCTACAAAAGCAACTTGTGGTTCTTTTTAAAGAGCTGTGCATGTAAAAATTGCCTGGCAAACAGAGCATTGTTTTCCGAAAGAACAACAACAAAAGCCTGGTTAATAATTAACAGCCTGCCAGCTAATTAGCATTCCCTCAGGTAGTTGGCTACAAAATGCCTCTTCCCCCACCCCCTCCAAACTATATCCAAAAACCAAATGAAGGATGGAATTTGGTTCAGTGTACATTTAACGGGGAATCTACTTATTTCCCACTCCCCAACACAATAAGCAAACTGAAACTCGGACTCCCTTCAAAATCCGAGCATCCCTGAATTCTGCAGTGAAGTCCTCCAACCAAATCAAGGATACGAAAATGTGTATAATAGGGGAACTGTGTGGATATATAAATGCATATATTAGTGACAATAACATACAAAAATGCATTATATTAAGGTAAATTGCTTACATATTAGATTGAACGGCATGCAAACATTGAGAAATACTAAAATGGGAGGGGGCCACCAGGTGGCGTATTGGAAGATGGCCGACAATAACATATCTCCGACCCATACGTGGTAATTAAGAGTCTGCTATGGGAAGTATGCAGTCTTCCTACCCCCCCCCCCAAGGAGATGGGGGGCTGCCTTGCCAGCGGTGTCCACAATGCCCCCCGGATTCGAGAGAAGGGGGTGCCAGTCACTTGGCACGAGCCCTTGATGAGGTCGGCTCTTCCTGACGCTGGTTC
This sequence comes from Podarcis melisellensis, assembly GCF_964234715.1. Lineage (NCBI taxonomy): Eukaryota > Metazoa > Chordata > Lepidosauria > Squamata > Lacertidae > Podarcis > Podarcis melisellensis. Next base: position 32,429,687 of record NC_138533.1, on the reverse strand, counting down.
CAATCAGTGTGTGCTGGTTCGCTTTAGCTCGGAATTATAATTGGAAACATATGATTGGAATGAAGCTAAAGCACATACATCAAGCAACGTTCGGGAGATAAGTCTGCTGATTAATGGATCTCTGTGACCGGAGTGACGCATGGATAAATAAGTCAAGTGAGGAACCACCATTAAGAGACTGGTATGTTTGGAATGAAAAAGAAGGGGGGGTGGAGGAAAAAACTTTTCTTTTCTTTACATTATGTGATATTAATAACCATCCACCCCAGAAAGATCGTTGCGTTTTATTAATCACAAGCAGGAATTCAAGAACTGTGTGGAGTGGATTATAGTTAAAGAGATGATTGGTAAACAACGAGAACGGAGGAAAATTTTATGACGCAGCTTAAAATGGCATCTCGCTAAGACAGGCTTGCCTGAGAAAGAAAGACAGGGTCGAGGAGAATCAGGACCATTGGAATGAGAAGGATGGTTGGAATGTGATCTTAACCTGACAGAGCTCTCCTGATATACTCGGCAAGCCTGAGAAAATTAAAGGACAGACCGAAGATAAAAATTTTATGGAAGCGTGGAATGGCGGCTGTCCCTGAGTGATATGATCTTTGGAGAGTGTAAAACCCACACAGAGGATGTCTGTCTCTAATCCGCTTGTGAAGATTATCAGAGATCGCAAAGAAAGGAATATATGATAACAACAAGAAGATGAAGAAAGTAATAAAGGACTATCTGGATTGAACTGGATAGAACTGTTTAATTAAAGCAGCAATATAAGTGATGTTTGGACTCGTTCGGAGCTTGATGTATGGGTACCCCCAATAAAATTTAAAATTTGGCTGTATAATTTGGAACTAATGTGATTTGGATAATATGATGTGATTGGCCTGTTAATAAAAAATATTTTTTTAAAAAAGAGAAATACTAAAATGGCTGTGCTTTTACAAAATAAATCACACAAAACAACGTGGAACGCTGAACTTAAGGCAGGAGAAATGAGAAGCTGAAAATGAGAATGAGAAGCTTAGACTGAGTGCTTACATAGCAGCTAGAAGCTCCACCCTGGTTCTCAACAAGACCTTGATCTGGGTAGGTCAGGGATGGAGAACCAGATGTTCTTGGACTCCAACTCCTATCAGCCCCAGCTAGCATGGCCCATGGTCAGGGATGGTGGGAGTTGTATTCTGGCAACATCTGGAGTGGTTGACCATCATTGGGGCAGGTGATTAGATGCATTTCCCCTTACTCCTGAGTAAACTCACACAGAGCTATCCAGACACATTGCCCAGGGCCCTGAAGCTGAGCATGGAATGTTGTTTGGTGCAGGAAAATGGAAAAGACTGGCAAAGGCATGACTGGGAAAGAACCCTGAGCTCAGCAGGAGCAATCCATGCTGCAACATCTTGTTACAGGCTCCCCTTTGTGTGATCTAATAATAATAATAATAATAATAATAATTTTTATTTCTGCCCCACCCACCTGGCTGGGTTTCCCCGGCCACTTTGGGTGGCTCCTATACGGCCCCTTCTCAAGTACAAACATGGTTATGTATCTTTGCACCAAAGGGAAACTGTGCACTTGGAGGAAGGGGCTCTTTCGCCCCACCTCTCCTTCAGCCATCACTCATGACAGCAGGCTTTGTCCCTCTTATTGCATCTTCCATCTTTCCTGCTGAGGGCTGCTTATTTGATCTTATTTGGAACTGTGTGCTGCCTTCTCAGGCTGGGGGGGATCCGTCAGTACTTATTTGCCTCAGCATGGTCTTCTCCATTTCAGGCGCGAGTGTAATTTGGTTAGGCTCTCAGGCAACTGTGTGTGTGAGAGAGAGAGAGAGAGAGAGAGAGAGAGAGAGAGAGAGCGTGTGCATATGCATTTTTGGTTCCTGTGCAGAACTGTGGAATGTCCCCTCTGCTTCCTACTATAGGGAAATGCTCAGTGGTTGAGCATTTTTTGCATGTAGTGATTTCCAGCCTCTGGCAACTCCAGGTAGAGGGAGGAGAGACCCCTGTTTGAAATCCTGGCGAACCATTGCCAGGAAGCATAGACACAGGTCTCTCTCATCCCTACCCGGTGTCAAGGCTTCAGGGAATCCTACCCCTCTCATGGTGAGATGCCAAGAAGCAGAAAAACAAGAAGACTTCTTTCTTGGTACAGTGGTACTTCGGGTTACATACACTTCAGGTAACATACGCTTCAGGTTACAGACTCCCACCCTGCACTCAGTCTCACCTGTGGCTCCTAGAAGCTGTCAACATGGAAGGTGATAGACGTTCCATCGCTAGAGGTTTTTAAACAGTGTTTGGATGGCCATCTGTCATGGATTCTTTAGCTGGGGTTCCTGTATTTCAGGGGGTTGGACTAGATGTCCCTTGGGGTCCCTTCCAACTCTGCAATTCTACCATTCTGTGAAATGGGAGCCCTGGCATCCTCTCTGCTCAGCCAGCCACCTGCGCTGCATACTGGATTGAGCCAGCCCTGGACAGCTCCGGAAAAAGAAGGAAATCCCCTATAATCACAGCCACTTACCCTTGAAATTCAACTTGACTCTACACCTTTTATGTAATCATGTAAGTAGTTCTTCCCACAGAGGCAGCTCCTAGGAGCTTAAATATTTTACAATTGCATGCAAAAGTGCAAATCTGGGGCAGACACTCTCCCTTTGAAGTGCACTTTATGCGCAGGTTTCGGCAGCATAATTTGCCGCGCGGTCCAACAGGTCAAAGGCAAGAGGGGGCCGTTTCTCTTCCACCACAACCATTCCCCCCCCCCCGGTCTGCTTTCAAATTATTTACACAGCTGCTCCCAGGTATTACTTTCTAAATTGCACCCCAACAGCCCATGTTGTGTCCATAGGTATGTGCTACTTATGTCCGCCTTTTATAAAAACATAAAAGGGAAATTGCCTTTTAAATGCGGAGACAAAGAAGAAGGTTTTTGTTTTTTTTTAATTTGCCTGGCCAGGAGACCCTAAAATGCAGCTTAAAAAGATTAGACTTATATATCAAAAGCACTTTTTAAATATACAGAAAGCGTTTACCGTATTTTTCGCTCTATAAGACGCACCAGACCACAAGACGCACCTAGTTTTTGGAGAAGTGATTTTTAAAAATTATTATTTGTATTTTATCTTTGTAAACCACTTAGAGGCTGTTGCAATTAAGCATGTTTTGGTTTTTTAAATCTTGTATCTTAATGTTGTGAACCACCCTGAGATCTGTGGATGAAGGGCTGTATACTAATTTAATAAATAAAATAAATCTGTTTTTATTTCTCTCCCTCTTACTAACACATTAACTGTTTCATTCACTTCCTGCTCTCTGTGGACTTGAGGGGGGGCACTGAGCCCAGGGCCGTACATAGGGGGTGGTGAGGAAGGCCCCTGCCAGAGGCACAGGCAAGGGGGGCACAAAATCGAGTAAAAGAATATGTCCATAAAAATGTCTATAAATAAAAATATTCATTATTGCCTCATAAGAAAAGGTTTTATCAAACTGAATGGGTGGAGAGGAAGGTTGAGGAGAAGAGGAAAGAAGAGCTAATTTGTCCATGGCTAGGGTCCGCAATCTGGGCAATTCTGCCAGGGGCGCAACATCATCTAGCTATGGCTCTGCCTGTGCCCACCTGTGGCTAAGAGACCCTGAGACCCTACCTATCTGCAGACTCTCTTGCCAGAGTGGTGCATGCTCTAGTTATTTCCCGCTTGGACTACTGCAACGCGCTCTACGTGGGGCTTCCTTTGAAGGTGATCTGGAAACTGCAATTAATCCAGAATGTGGCAGCTAGACTGGAGACTGGGAGTGGCCGCCAGGACCACATAACACCAGTCCTGAGAGATCTGCATTGGCTCCCAGTACGTTTCCAAGCACAATTCAAAGCGTTGGTGCTGAACTTTAAAGCCCTAAACGACCTCGGTCCTGTATACCTGAAGGAGCATCTCCCCCACCCCATTGTTCAGCCCACACATACAGATCCAGCGCCGAGGGTCTTCTGGTGGTTCCCTCATTGCAAGAAGTGAGGTTACAGGGAACCAGACAGAGGGCCTTCTCTGTAGTGGCGCCCACCCTGTGGAACACCCTCCCTTCAGATGTGAAGGAAATAAGCAGCTATCTTATCTTTAAAAGACATCTGAAGGCATTATTATTATTATTATTATTATTATTATTATTATTATTATTATTATTATTTTATTTTATTAAGTTTTAACAATAAAGAAATTATAGAGCAACAAATAGGAAAAAAACACAAGAAAAATACAAAAACACAAAAATACAAAGTTACAAAATACAAAAATACAAACATTTAACAAAAAGGGAAAAAACCCGCAAAAAAACAAAAATCCCTCTTTTTTAATTTCTCATCTTTGATTAACTTGTTTTCCTGACTTCCTCACGCCTCCCTTTTTTGTATCCCTTTTAAAAATTGGTTCAGCAAATTCATATCCTATTAGTTTATCCTTAATTGTTTTTCCTCACATATTATAGCTTCAAATTTTCATCTATTCTCAATCCAATCTTACATTTTACCTTGTTGCTAGAACCCCTTCATTTCATTTCAATGTCATCAACATTCAGAAATTTTACAATGTTTCTGTAAATTATTATTATTATTATTATTATTATTATTATTATTATTATTATTTATTATTAGCTGGCATCTACATTTCTTTTCCTTTCCTAGCTGCTGCCCACAAGCCAGCCATGTGGCTCCAGAAAACACGTGCACTCCAGGAACATAAACCATCTCGCCCAGAGAGATTTATGTGTTCTCTCCATTTCCAAGTAGGAAGGGAAGAGAGGCGGGGAACTCTCTTCAGGTGTAATGTTCTCAACAGCAGCTCAGACATAAAGCCTTGTAAATTACATGTTTGGAGTTCCTCGGGGGCTGCTTCTCTTTTTTCAGCGCATCAGGCTTTCAAGCTTATCCTTAAGATCTCTGTAATCATTTCCAGCTTCCCTTTGCAGTCTCTGACTAGATGAGGAGGGTGGGAAGGGTGCAATGCTCAAAGGCATCACCCTTGGCACTTGGGATCCAGGCCTTCATTTGCGTGCATCCCCATCTGTATCATTCCCAGAGCCTACATCATGGCAACTTCTTGACTTTCTCTCTGGGAAGCTCAGGTGTAAGCCAGCACCTCAAGATTTGATGGGAAGAACAGTGTACGAAATTAATATATGCAAGTCAAGTGGCCGCTGAGACCATATAACACCAGTCCTGAAAGACCTGCATTGGCTCCCGGTATGTTTCCGAGCACAATTCAAAGTGTTGGTGCTGATCTTTAAAGCCCTGAACAGCCTCAGCCCAGTAGACCTCAAGGAACGTCTCCACCCCCATTGTTCAGCCCAGACACTCAGGTCCAGCTTTGAGGGCCTTCTGGCGGTTCCCTCACTGCAAGAAGTAAGGTTACAGGGAACAAGGCAGAGGTAGTGGTGCCCGGCCTGTGAAACGCCCTCCCATCACATGTCAAGGAAATAAACAACTACAGTGGTACCTCTGGTTATGAACATAATTCGTTCTGGAGGTCCATTCTTAACCTGAAACCGTTCTTAACCTGAGGTACCACTTCTGGGTTAATGGAGTCTATAACCTGAAGTGTTTGTAACCTGAGGTGTTTGTAACCTGAGCAGTGGCGTAGCGTGGGTTGTCAGCACCCGGGGCAAGGCAAGTAATTTGCACCACCTAACCCGTGGATTTGCGCCCCCTAACCCCCAGATGTTGCGGCCGGTGCGGCCGGCCCCCCTGCACCCCCCACGCTACGCCACTGAACCTGAGGTACCACTGTATCTGATTTTAGAAGACATCTGAAGGCAACCCTGTTTAGAGAAGTTTTTAATGTTTGGTGTTTTAATTGTGTTTTTAATATTCTGTTGGAAGCTGCCCCGAGTGGCGGGGAAACCCAGCCAGATGGGCAGGGTATAAATAATAAATTAGTAGTAGTAGTAGTAGTAGTAGTAGTAGTATGCACACACATGTGCAACATGCATATGTCTTGCAGGGCCCCTAGCTCAGTGGGGGAGCTGGGACTGGGCAGGTCTCGGTTTCCATATTCTGCCCGTCCCTTGCAGCTGTCAAGTTAGATTCCATTCTATTTCCATAATGAGGATTATTGCAAGCACTCCATGGAGAGCAGGGTGGGGAACCTCAAGCCAGAGGGGCATAAACAATCCTCCAGTCCTCTTTGTCTGGCCCTTGTACTTTCCCCAGGCCATAGCCTGTCTTGCTAGGACATAACTCTCACTGGCACTGCTTTGCATGTTCCTTGGGTGTTTTTGCCTGGCTGGAATGTGTCGGGGAACTGATAGCACATCTTGCTTGCCAGAACAGAGTAAGAGGTGAGCCTAGCCAACTGCACAAAGCTAAGACTGTGAACTGCCCCAGGATCCTCAAATGTAGGGTAGTATAGAAATTTAATAAATAAAATTTAAAAATAAAGTAAGTAAGATGTACATTAATTGCTGTGCCTGCTTTAGCCCTGCCCACCATTGGAAGCATCCAGGGTAAAGGTGGTTGAATGCCCAAATGGGCAAATCTGAATGGAAATTCAGTTTGGGGACACTTCATTGCACTCAATGGCATTGAAATGTATGCACTTCCAAGTGTCCATCTCAGTAGTCAGAGGAGGGGTGCCTCTGTGATATCACATATGACACATCTTTTTCTGGGGCAAGCAGGTAGGGTAAGGCAAGTCCAGAAATTCAGCCTAAATAGTGGTCACCAGTCCAGGTAGCACAGGACCTTGGAGAGCTCCCTATGGACAAGCCTGGCATGAACTCTCTCAAAGTGACCCATTACCTCTGCAGCAGCCAGCAGTCTTCTGAAGACTGGCTGGCTTTTTGCTCCTCAGAGGAGGTGGAGCTACTAGAAGGTAGCTGTTATTTAAAGGGCCATTGTCCTGCTCTGTAGTCACGGGCTCCTACAGAACGGAGGTAGTGAGGGATGTAGAGGAAGGGGTGTCTTTTGAGCTGGAAGAGTTGGACAAGGCTGTATCCTCTGGCCTGGATGAACCAAGAGTTAAGGATTAAGGCTGCCCAGATACTGCTTCCTCTTCCTCTAAGTCTGCCTCTGAGTTGGGTTGGGAATCACGGGAACCTGACACAATGTTAGTAGACCACTCCCTACCCTCTGCACCATCCTATATCTTATCCGAACTCACTTACAGTCTTTGTCTGAGGCTCAATGTGGAATCTGACTCAGGTACGATGTCCAAAGGAAGCACAAGCCATACAAGAAGGTGCCACATAGAACAACTGTTTCCTTTCTATGTTCACTTTGTGAAGACTAGAAAGTTGGCAGACAGGCAGGTAGGCAGGAAGATGTCCTCTAAGCAATGCCATCCAAGATTATACAGAATCCAGGTTCAATTTGAGTAACTCTGTCTTCCTTTGCTTTGGAGCCAGGGTCACATACGCACTTGTTAACTCTTACTGTTTGTCTCTTCTGCTAGACTATTCTTCTGCCACAAGGAATTTGTCTAAATATATGAGATAGCAGACATAACTTATTACCAACAGATTTTCATGAATTATATATGCCTTGCTGGGGGCACTGATGATAGTATACACTGTTGGGGGGGCAACTATTTGCTCTCCAAACACTTTCATAGTTCCAAGGAAAGTGGAAATTAATGAAGGGCTATCTTATTCCCTCCCCTTTTCAGCTGCAAAGTGTATTTATTTAAGAGAAGGAGGGTCTTAATGCTTTTCAAGCTTGCAACAAGCGAGTCATCTAAAACTTACTTGCAGTTGTGGTTCAAATGATTTGTAATCAGTGGGGATTAAGAAGAAACGAGGTGGGATTTTCTTTTATTTTTATACCTGTCACTGCTAAAGAATGGAACTTGGGGAAATGGAAGTGACTGAGTCTCACTTTGGTGGGCCATCCTGCTGGGTGGAAGGCAAATCTATCCCAAAATCTTATTGCCCAGAGTTGATGTCAGAGGACTGTATCATTGGGCACCCGCTGTGGCCCACTACCCAATCAGGGGACTGTGGCCAATACCTGAAGGAGGATGGGCTTGATGGAAAGGGAGACCCTGGCAGCCTTTGTGTCTTCACACAACTGCTGAGACAATACCTGCCGTAACTCAGCCAACAGGGAGCTGTCCAGGGTCCTGGATGACCTTGTCTCGAGTGGAAGAGGTTCTGGTAATTGTCACCACTCCCCCCCCCCATGAGCTCCAAAGCCCAGCAGATCAGGATAAAAATCCAAGGGTGGGAGAACTGTGGAGTAATAGAGCATTCGTGTCACCTTGGGAACAAGCTCAGATAGTTTAGAAGTCTGAACTCCAAGAAAGAAATTCAGAGCAGATGAAATGCTGAAGCGACCCTGTTGCAGATGACAATGCAGGCCAGTGACAATCACATTGAAGCCAAACTCAATGCTTCTTCCATATTCAGTAAGGGACAGCTGAATCAGGGGCATGGAGAGTTGCCATGTGAGCAGGCCCTGAGACAGAAGGCATGTGCTGAGCCATTGCACTTGTAAAGGTTTCTGCCTGAAGAAAGTGCCGTCACTGTTGGCATGTATTAGGGGCTTGCGATGCCATCAACAATTCATTAATGTCTTCCTCTCCTCTATTCTGATTGTCTTTGTCTCTCCTGGATAACTGCAGGGGCTGAAGTGAGTCATCCAGCCAAGGAAGACAGCCCAGTGTGCTGTAGCCAAGTGACAGTTCAAACCTATGGGAAATCTAGTAGTGCATGGCGGCAAGGGATGCATTTTCCATGACACATTTCCCGGATGCGCATGCCACTCCAAGCCCATCTCTGCCATCTCTGGCAAAACATTATTGCGTTGACTAGCGGAGCAAAATGTTTTATGTCACTCTGAAAGGAACTGACACGGCTGGAGATTTAATCGCTTTGGATTCATCTTGGCATGACGCCACTTGTGCGTATAAATGGAGCATTTAATGTTTAATGTGATGCTGTGACTGCGCAGTGACCTTCTCGCTGCATTTGCATGTCGGGGATTTCTGACGCTCTGTCACTACAAGCAGCATTGAGAGATACAATATGTAGTGCGGATATCACCAAGACCCTTGCAACTTGGTGCGAGAAGGGGAAGGACTAGCTGCTTGGAACTTCCTAATAATGCATACACACATACACACATATCAAGACACTTTGTGTGCTCAGCATTTTTATTTTTTATTTTTTAAAATGCTTTTTATTAAATTTTCAAAAACAAAATCAAATAAAACATAAACTCTTACATTCAACATTTTCTTTTTTCTTTTTTTATAATAAGTTTTTATTAAATTTTCTTTTACAAATTGATCAACACAACCATGTTCTCAAATTTCCAATTTTTGTACTTCCACCAGCTCCTCCACCAATCATCGATATTTTCTATTTGTTACGCATTTTCGATATATTATATTGCCAATTAACATTCAACATTTTCGTATTTTCTTATTTACCCTGTGCTTTGTCACGTTCAGACTTCCTTCCTTCCCTGCTTCGGCTTTCACAAATTAATGTCCACTCTTGTTGTTGTTGTTTAGTCGTTTAGTCGTGTCCGACTCTTCGTGACCCCATGGACCAGGGAACGCCAGGCACCTCTGTCCACTCTTACAGATTCTTATTTACACTCCATCCACATCACAAGATTTATGTTAACCCTGCTACAGTTTTTAAGTTTCTACGATTATTCCATATATACACAACAAATTTACTCCACTCCTATTCAAACTTTGTTACTTTTTGGTGTCTAATCTTATAAGTCATTTTCGCCAACTCAACATATTCAAACATTTTTGTCTGCCACTCCATTAAAGTTCGAATCTCCTGGGTTTTCCATTTCTGGGCCACGAGAATTCTAGCGGCAATCGTGGCATACATAAATAACTTACAATCCTCTTTTCTTACTTCATCTCCTATTATCCCTAGCAAGAAAGCTAGGTTTCTTTGGGAATGTGTATTTAAACAGTTTTTTTCATTTTGTTACATATCATATCCCAATTTTTTCCCATTTTTTTGCATGTCCACCACATGTGGAAAATTCACCATCCTTTAATTTACACTTCCAGGCATGCTTTATTGCTCACTCTATACATTTTTGCTAATTTGACCAGGGTAATATACCACCGGTACATCGTTTTCTTTTGAGGTAGAGCATGCTCTGCATTTTTAAATGCTCTATGAGCATGAGGAATAGCATAAGGAAACAATGGAACCCTTTAAAGCCCTGCATTTTAAAAATGTTTTTCAGGTCCAAATGATGGCTCCATTTTCTGATGGTTTCCCCCCCCCCCCAATTAAGAGATTCATAAGCCTTGCCTGGAACTGCTTTCAGTGACATCATCATGTAGAGAAATCAGATTGGCTATGTGCCGTTTTGGCATTGTCTTCTCCCCCGCACATCTGTTTAGAAGGGATCACCAATGCGACCAATTCAGGAATAAGGAGCAGCAACCAGAGAAATCAATGATGCTGAGCAGAATCGAAAATACTGGAAAACAACCACACAACTGAAGGGTCAAGCTAGGCATAATGGGGTTGTCATTCATGTGTTCAGCCCATTCACATATAAAACAGGTGGTCTTACCATTAAATAAGCACATGGAAGAGGAGTGTCTCTCCCCTATTGCACCTGATGTCCTCTAATTGGTTGCTTTAGCTATTTTTTCCTCAGTTAGTTCTCTGTTTTGATAGCAGAAGTCAGCCAGGAACACAGAAAAGTGTCTGGAATATCTGATTTGGGGGCATTAAAGGCCCAGGAAGATGAGGGCTTAGCACCCATCTCCCAAATTATGAGGTTTGTTTGTTGTTGAGTTTTTTTGCTGGTGAAGACCTCAACTCTCACTTTTATATCATCCCAAATGGAATACAGGAAGCTGCCTTAAACTGAGAAGTTGAGAGGAACCAAAATAGATATTCCTAGCTGTCTGGCTTGTGGGTGTGATTCTTAGAAATGGGACCATGGGAAAAGATTTTCTCATGACGGACGTACTCCTATTCTGGCATTCTTGTGTACAAAAGCATGAATAGTCGGCCTGTAAAGAGAGATGAAATTGTAGGGCTAGACAAGACCTTGAGAAGATCAGATGAGAATGAGCAGCAAGAATATTATTGCCCCAGAAATGGAAACAAGAAGAACTACCTACGATTGAAGAATGGAGAATGAAATTAACGGAATACGCAGAACTGGATAAATTGACAGGAAGGATCCGGAACCGGCGAGACCAGAAATTCACTGAAGACTGGACTAAATTTACAGATTATATGAAAAATGTATGTAATGATCAGATAACGTTTGTAAGTTTTCAGGAAGTTTTGTGAAAATTAGTGGTAGGAATATTACATAAAAAATAAGATAGAATAAGTTACTATTATTGTGTAATATTAATAAAGGAATGTGAAAGAGGTGAATAAGACGGAGAATTATCAGACGTGCTGATGGAAGTCCAAAAGGTTGATGTTGGTGATAAATTGGATGTATTATTTGCATAATTTTATATTGGAAAATTAATAAAATATATATGAAAAAAAGAGAAGATCAGATGAGAATGATCAGAAGATCATTGCTGGATCAAGCCAATGACCCATCTAATTCAGCATCCTTTTCTCACAGTGACCACCCAGATTTCACTGGGAGGCACAAGAGCACTGTGTCTCCATGCAATTCCCAGAAACTGGCATTCAGAGGCATGATGTTTCAGGTTGGTTGTTGAGAATGGATTTAAATTACTGTATTTTTCGCTCTATAAGACGCACCAGACCAAAAGACGCATCTAGTTTTTGGAGGAGGAAAACAAGGGGGAAAATATTCTGAATCTCAGAAGCCAGAACAGCAAGAGGGATCGCTGCGCAGTGAAAGCAGCAATCCCTCTTGCTGTTCTGTCTTCTGGGATAGCTGTGCAGCCTGCATTTGCTCCATAAGACGCACACACATTTCCCCTTACTTTTTAGAAAGGAAAAAAGTGAGTCTTATACAGCAAAAAATACAGTAACTGCTGGAGGCTCCAGAGGATGTTACAGAGTTTGCTACTGGAGTGCAAAGCAGTTCCTAAATATAATGCATTTTGAGTATGATACTTTCACTAATACAGGCACACTTTACCTCCAATATATGCATTTATGTACAGATTACTTGGCTGGAAAATCTCCATTGCAAAATGTCGGAAAGTGGGAATTGAATTTCAAAGGATAGCTGTATTCCAGTTCTCCCATTGCTTCAGAAAGTGTGAATTAGTAGGTTCACCCTTAAATGCAAACAGAATCAAATTTTTTCCCTTACCATCCCCACTGGCAGCACCTCTTTAGTGTGTGACTCATGTTTGCACCTTTTCTGCATGGAAGTCTTGTTAAACACTGGGCCTGTGATGAATATTTAAAGTGACAGTAGGACCAATACAAGTGTTCCTGCAAATAGGAAGGCAGGAGGGAAGATATTTTAACCCTGGGAGTTTTCTGCTATTCGTGTTAAGCTTGACTAGAAAGATCTCTGTTCAGGGCACGTTCCGTTATGAAGCCTTTGAACTGTGGCACACACGACTTCGGTAAAATCTGTTGCAAGATTTTTCTTTCTGATCAAAGCCCTACATGCTCATATAGTTCTTTGCCTCCAAACGATGCCTACAGGACCTCTGGAGAATAGCTTTGTCCGCTTCTAGTTCAAAACAGGGGCTTATTGATGTGAAAACACATCTTCCACACATGAAACAGCAACTCCAAGATGTAAGGTGGTACATTTCATAAGCCTGCAGGTCCCTAATATTTATCAAGATCTTTTAGGCTGAACTAAGCAAACTTTGGAAGCATGCAAGAGGCAAGTATTTTGCCTAACAATAACTGTATCCTGTGGTTATTGAGCACTGCATTTGAGCATATGCCTCTCAAGTAGCATACATGAAACTCACAAAACTAATTCTATTTTGCAACCTGTTTTTCTACCACCTGGGCAAGAGGATCACTGTTCAAAGATCCATGTGCCCTTTTGACATTCAGCCATTTCTGATTCCCCCGCTGCATTTGGAATATTGTCAATTGCATCCTTCAATTAGAGGCACCAAATATATGTGAAGGTAGATGATAAATAGAGATGGTAGATTAGATGGATAGATAGATAGATAGATAGATAGATAGATAGATAGATAGATAGATCATCTTTATGCTGCATCATGGGTTTTGTAGTTTCAGGAACACACATGCCCTGGAAGTTATTCCCACTCATGCATGTTGACAGGAATTGGTTTGATTGTGAACAAGTACAAATGTTGTAAGAACAGAATATCAGAAAACAGAATAATATTGATCCTGGGACTATATGGAACTGGCGGAAATGACTGGCAGAATCCGAGACCAGGGAGAAGAGTTGGTGGAAGAAGATTGGAAGAAATTCAAAAACTATTTACAGAAACAATGTAAAATTAATGAATGTTAAAATGATGTTGGATTGAAATGAAACGGCTTTAGCAACAAAGCTAAGAAGAATATGTAAAAATGGATAGATAATCAGATGAAGATACGAAGTTAAGATATAGAATTAAGATAAAAACAAAGAGGGAAAGGATTTGCTGACTTAACTATGTGAACTGGAATACAAAAAAGGGAGGTGTGAGGAAGTCAGGAAACAAGTAAATGAAATATAAGACACTAAAAGATTGATCTGTTTTTAATTGTTTTTTTATTTTTCATGTATTTTGTATTTTTTCTTTGTATTTTTGTATCTTTTTTCTTTTTCTTTTTCTTTTCTTATTCTGTAACTTTCTTTTGTCTGTAAAATTTCAATAAATATCATTTTAAAAAAACAGAATAATATTGATCCTGGTATTGCATGAAAGACTGGGCATGTTACTGGCTCCATGTTATTCTTGGCAAGTCCTGGGTGATTTCAACCCTCAGTCAAAACCCTCGATCCCATGTGTAGCTTTGAATCCTAACCAAACTGACAACTTCCCCTTCCCTCACAGAAAGTTAAGCCACTAACTGTTTATTTCCTTAAACAGCCAAATACTTTGACTCATCACATCAGCTCAGCCAGTATCAAAAGCAGTATAGATACATTCTGTTTTCATCATGATCACAGGGGCAAAGAATCCAGTATGTCTACAACATTTGGAGAAAGGAAGAGAAGGAGAGTTCATTTTTAACGTGGAAAACTGTAACACTCTGGGATGAGACTGACAGCAATAAAGACTTTATTGGAGCTGAACCGCTTGTAAATGTTCGCGTCTGTTCCTCGTGGCAGATGTGCCAGCTTTTAAAGCTGTCTGGCATCTTCACTCACTTCCTCCTAAATGTTTTTCTTCCTCCTTGGCAGCGCTTTCAGGTCGGAGCAGGTGAGTTTTCCTTGCCAGCTGCTCAGATTTTAATACAAGCAAGGATGAAGGGAAACAGGTCAATAAAAGCATTTGGCTCAACTTGTAGCATGGAAGCTGGCACTGAATTACACTACAATCTTTCTAGAATAAAGTGATGCCCTACACAGCTTTCAGGTTCCGTTGCTTGCAGAACACATGTGATTTTTCTAACAGCAGTATTAATACCACCAACACAGCCATCACCATAAATCTTCCCAAACAAACAAAATGGGATAGTTCTGCCCCTAGGATCATACAATCAGAATTTTGACAGCGAAAGTCACATCAGTCATAACGTTTTCCAGTAGGGTTGCAGCAAGACCAACAAAGGGGAGTAAAAAAGAATCATTTCCCACTCGCTGTGGCTGAATTTATGTTATTCCACACCATTCATTTCAATGGGGGCACGTGGGATGTCATAAATAACATACTGAAAAAAATTGAGGACTGAAAAGAATGACAACAGCCCATCCTCTACCAGTTACCTATTTTTCTACTGCCATCTCTGCCCCCTATGATTCCTGTTGTAGAAACCTCAATATAAGTAAAGTCCATCCTTGTGAGAGAACCACTGAATTCTGAATTCTGGCAGAACCCATCCACTCAGAAGGAGATTTTCCCTTTGTTTTAAATATTCCAGCTCATCTGAGCGCTTCGTTTGCTGCCCAACTGGGAACGTGAATAAACTGAAAGTGTGGAGTGTAAATTAGGGAAATAAATATATTTCTCAAATGATTTTAGCTCTCTAAGGGGCAAAACAGGTTGAATTGCCAAGAGGAAAAGGCGCTCTCTGAAGCAAACCACAAGCCAGGCTCCACCTTCAGGCAAATAGACAAAATAATTCTGAAGCAAGCCTCATCTGCCAGCTCCACTGTGGTTTCCATTTATACATCTCATTCCCACCCACCTCTTCACCTCAAACACGTCCCTTCATTTCTCCCCTCTCTTCCTGATTTCCAGATATATAGAAATCCATATTGCCAAGCCACCCCACATCCCCCCCCCCTCAGTAATTTAGTTTCTCCGATAAAGAAATTCAGCTGTGATACTTATCCAAACACTCAGAATCTCATCCTGCCTGGCAGGCAGATATAGAAGCCCAGCTGCTCAAAAGGTAGTTCTTAATTCAACAGCTTTGAGTCCCAGCTGTGCTTTATCCAAATAGATAAGAGAGATTGTGGCCACTTCACAATCGCTGCTGCTGAAATACGGGATTGATGGGCTCTCTCTGATCTCCCATCCTTCACTGGAAGCTGCCTTATACGGAATCTGCAGTCTGCACTGACTGGTAGTGGCTCTCCAGGATTTCAGTAGCAGAAGATACTCCCAAGCCTACCTGGAGGTGCTAGGGAAGATTGAACATGGCGCCTTCTGCATGCAAAGCAGATGTTCCACCACTGAGCTATAGTCTTCCCCGGCTTTCAAGGCAAGGCCCGACTGACTGCATGGTTCGGTCCATGTCAGGGGCTGGCGGGACACTGTGGACTGGTGGCTGGGTGCTGAGGAGTGGGCACTGGGAAAAGGGGGGGGGGTTGGAGGCTGACTTGGAAGAAGGGATCAGTACAGGGCCGGATTTAGGTTTGATGAGGCCCTAAGCTACTGAAGATAATGGGGCCTTTATATGTCCAGCTGTGCTTTGTCAACAACAAATTGTCGCTGTTTTTTGTGTTGAATACATGTTATATGGTAATTTATGGACCTAATAAGTATCTTAAGGAAATCAGCCCTGAGTGCATTCTGAAGGAAATCAGCCCTGAGTGCTCACTGGAAGGACAGATCGTGAAGCTGAGGCTTCAATACTTTGGCCACCTCATGAGAAGAGAAGACTCCCTGGAAAAGACCCTGATGTTGGGAAAGATGGAGGGCACAAGGAGAAGGGGACGACAGAGGACAAGATGGTTGGATAGTGTTCTTGAAGCTACCAGCATGAGTTTAAAGAAACTGCTGGAGGCAGTGGAAGACAGAAGTGCCTGGCATGTTCTGGTCCATGGGGTCACGAAGAGTCGGACACGACTAAACAACAACAACAATAGGTATCTAGGGACGTGGGCGGCGCTGTGGGTTAAAACACAGAGCCTGGGACTTGCTGATCAGAAGGTCAGTGGTTCAAATCCCCGCCACAGGGTGGGCTCCTGTTGCTTGGTCCCAGCTCCTGCCCACCTAGCAGTTCGAAAGCACAAAGTGCAAGTAGATAAATAGGTACCTCATCAGCGGGAAGCTAAACAGTGTTTCCGTGCACTGGTCTGGTTTGCCAGTCATGCTGGCCACATGACCCGGAAGCTATATGCCCAATAAAGTGAGATGAACGCTGCAACCCCAGAGTCGTCCGTGACTGGACCTAATGCTCAGGAGTCCCTTTACCTTTAATAGGTATCTAAAGCCATTTGCACATAACAAATAGGAGCCTACACAACACAAAACACTGTTGCTGTATGTAGGTTTTATTGTATTTGTTTTTTATCTTATATTTTGGAAATGTACACCCAGGTTTTTTTCTTTAATTTTTTTGGGGACCCCCAAGAAAGTGGGGCCCTAAGCTATAGCTTGTTTAGCTTATATGTAAATCTGGCACTGGATCAGTGATCTGGAGGAGCCTGTAATAGCTGGGAGACGAGAGTCAGAGGCAGGAGATGCTGCAGGATGGGAGAGTGAAGAACAGGTACAGAAGGAGGCAGGGATAGCTTATGCTGGCACAGAGCCGAGGGCTTCCGCTCCTCCTCCTCCTGGCCCCACCTCTCCTGCCCCACTGTCTCCCAGAACCAGGAGTGAAGTGGGAGGAGCAGAAGCAGGTTACATGCAAGCGGGGTCTGCGCCTGCTTGTACACAGCTAAAATGGGGGAGATAAATAAGCCAAGGTCAGAGGCAATGTCTCTCTGATGCCTTAACTGCCTCATTGGGTGCACACCTAGAAGTAGCAGAGAAATATACTGTAGGACTGATGGACATGCCTTTCCCTAACTTGAAAGTGTATTTTTGACAATAAGTAGTTAATTTCTCACTCTGGACATTCTTGCCTTACAGCACTATGACAGTCCACCATCCAGGTGCTTCAAAAAATATTTGGGTTTCATGTCCCTGATACTTCAGACAGGAATTCTGAAGCACGGGAAATGTGCGCTTCAGTTGGACTCTGCCTTAGGGATCCCACAGACTTCAAGCCATCCTGGCATTTAGTCTGAGAAAGAGCAGTCTGCAGAATCCACTGCATAATTTTACCCCAAACCCCAGAGCACAGGAATGGCATGGTGGAGGAAGAAAAGTAGGGAAGCCCAGCTCCAATACATTTTTCATAGCAGGAGCACTATATATTTTTCAACAAAATATGTAAGATTCATGCTAAGGATCAGTGCTCACTAGTGTTCTGTTGAAAAATATCGGCTGATGAAGACTATTACGAAACAGTAGCATCATTCCAGAGGCAGGCTTTTGAGATGTCTTCCTTTGAAACTTTTGAAAGACTATTGAGAGACTTTACTTTTGAAACTTTTGAGACGTCTTCTGTTGAAACTTTTGAAAGACTATTGTGAGACTGTCCTCAGACATCTGTTTTGAACACATGGCTTGACGGTCCTCACTACCACTCTGTTATATTGTACATATGAACTTTGATTGGCTTAGTCCTATAATTTGAACAATATCATTATTCTATTATATATTTTCTACTAACTATTAGACTACGTGTTGTGTTTGTATTGTTGCGATTGGTTCTTATTGCAACACAGGGCTTTGTTTTTGGATTATAGGCTGGGGCTCCATTTCAGAAGTCACATAACCCCTGCTTGGTTGACAGCTGACAGCAGCAATAGTTGACAGTTTGTTTCTGGGCTGAGTAAAGGTGCCCACATTAGTGTTTAAGGTCCTGAACATCTGAAGGATCATCTCCTTTCCAACAGACCCTCTCAGATGTCACAATCAATGAAGGTCGGTCCCTCTTGGTAATTCTACCAACCTCAGAACCTCTGAGGCAGTGGCTTGGGGGACAGCATTTTCTGCAGCCCCTAAGCTGCGGAATTCCCTCCACATACCTTCATATGCTGATGGTGGACTTTCATCTTTCGAATTTCAGCAGCACCCTGTGCAAAGCCAAAATTTGGCACCTCCAAACTTCCATTCTCCATGTGCACTACAACATAGTTGCGGTGCCTTATGGCGCCCCCCTAGAGTTGGTGCCCAATACAAGGGAACTGGTCACATTGTCCTAAATTTCCCTCTGCCTCCTCCTCCTGTTTCTCCTCCTCCTCCTCCTCCTCCTCCTCCTCCTCCTCCTCCTCCTCCTCCTCTCATTGAAGCTGCAACCACTTTGGCATTTCTCTATTGCAAATGAAAATCTATATGAAAATCCTTTAGATAAACACACCTACCCAGTTGTGTTAGCAAAGTGGATCAATGGTGCTTAGAGCAAACCCTATGGGTTCTATACCCAATGTGGCTAAGAGTCACTTAGTGGTATAATTGTTTCGATAGCAAAATGCTTTGTGGCAGTGGAGCGTTGTGGTACAAGGGATCACAGAAGCAGGCTGCTGGTAACCTTTCCACACAACAGATTGCTCAATCCGTTGCCCCATGGTTTTCCCCTGGTGCAATTGTTGCATGGGATCCCTCTGTTGCCCAACATTCCATCATGCCTTGCACTAGCAGAGAATGTGGGGTGCAGCCCTCTGAAATCAATTACTATCTAAAATCCCCATGGGTCTCCTCTATGCATGATTAAGACTGGATCCATCCTAGCGAGCCTATGGCAACCCAGGCACAATCTGATTCCTCTCTTTCTTTCTTTTAGTCTGGGCTATCCAGCTTGCAAAATGGAACAAAGAAAAGAGATGATGATAGATTAGGTAAGAGATTTAGGACAAAATATAATGTTTGAGGACTGGGAAAGATTGTGGAAGAAAGGGGTGAAGTTCACCGCATGTACTTTGTTAAAGGAAAATATTATGAAGATGATGTGTAGATGGTATTTGACTCCCGTAAAATTAGCAAAGATGTATCATAACTGTGATAATACATGTTGGAAATGCAAAGAAAAGGAAGGAACATTCTTTCATATGTGGTGGACCTGCCCCAAGGTGAAAGACTTCTGGGGAAAGATTTATAATGAATTGAAAAAAATGTTGAAATATACATTTATAAAGAAACCAGAGGCCTTTCTTCTTGGAATAATAGGTTCGCAATTGCCCAATAAAGATGTTAATCTATTTTTGTATGCCACAACTGCAGCTCGTATTCTGTTAGCTAAAAAGTGGAAAACTCAAGAATTCCCAACAGTAGAAGAATGGCAGATGAAGATGATGGATTTTATGGAGCTAGCTGATCTAACCGGAAGAGTCCATGACCAGAAGGAGGAGGAACACCATGAAAAATGGAAGAAATTTAATGATTATTTAGCTAAACTTGTTAAGCTAAAATAACTGGAAATAGCGTCCAGATATTCAATGGGCTTAGGATTGTACTTATGTTAACTGACAAAATAATATGTTTAATACAAGAAGGAAAAGATTTAAAGATGTTAACGTTTACTCTAAAGGGTATTAAAATTGGGATTTGGAAAACCGTTATAAAGATATGCAGTGAAATTCAACTAAGGGGAAACGAGGAAGTCATTTTACAAAGTAAATAACTGTTATTTTCAATAAGGTTAGGATTTATGTTTGTTATGTTTTGTTTGTTTTATGTTTTTGTTTGTCATTGATATTGTAAAAACTAATAATTTTTTTGCAAATAAAAAGGAACAAAGAAAAGAGAAGCATCATCTAACAGGAGGCCTGCGGGAAAGAAATGTCTTTCTTGCCACATTTGCAAAAGTTTTCCATGAACACTTGGCCGCAAGAATAAGTAGGTATTCTGCGGTTTGGGTGGCTGTTGTTGTTTCTTGTAAGTGAGCGAGGAGATATGCACCTTGGCATGAGAGAGAAAAAGAGTGTATGTGCTGGAAGACCAGAGGGGGGTTTACATAACCCTGGGAAGGTGTTTAATCTGACTTGTTGACATTCAGATCTGGGGAAACAGCTAATGCTTATGACACTCGGGCAGAATAATACCTGGAGTAAGCATAGCAGAAGCTAAAGGGAGGTGGCAAAGTGACATCATGGGTCTAATTGTATTGGGGAAATGCTAGAAGAAGAATCTCTGCACACATAAAAGATTTCAAGTTCATCCCCCCTTCCTGGAGTGCCAGGGAATGTATGCTCATCTTTGCAAACACAATGTTCTTCGGAGAAGAGACCGTCAGAGACTTCCCTGTACAAATTTCTTTATTTACCAGTAGGGATGAATAAAGCATAGAATTATAGAATTGCAGAGTTGGACCCATGGGTCATCTCGTCCAACCCCCTGCAACCATCACAGCTAAAGAATATCTGGCAGGTGACCATCCAACCTCTGTTTAAAAACCGCCAAGGAAGGCTAATCCATCACCTTCCAAGGTAGCCCGTTTCACTGTTAAATAGCTCTCATGAATCTGCTGGTTTCAGTTTCTCATTTTTACACTTTTAAGTTCACTTTTCCACATTGCTTCATGTCTGTGATTTTTTTTTAAAAAAAAAGGTTCCCATGAAAATTCACCAGCATTTTAGTGCAAATTTCTTCTAACGTGTGAGTGTGTGTAGAAACTAGAGGTGAAATTGGTGATAGACTACATGGGACTGGCAGAAATGACTGACAGAATCCGAGACCAGGGAAGAGAGACAGCGGAAGAAGATTGGAAGAAATTTAAGGACTATCTTAGAAAACATTGCAAAATTAAAGAATCCTAGAATGACGTTGGTTTAGAAATTATGTGGTTTCCAGCTGTAATGGTTTAAGTAAATAGAAAAGAAAAGTTTAAAACTAGATGAAAAATAAGGGTGAGGATTTGCTGAATTAATAACTAGAAATTGGAATACAGAAAGGGGAGGTATGAGGAAGTCGGGGAAGTAAGGTACAAGAAAATAAGGGAATGAAATTATACTTGTTTTTTTTGTGTGTTTGTATTGCTGTTATGTTTTGTTTTTAATATAATTTTTGAAACCTTAATAAATATCTATTAAAAAAATAGAAACTAGAGGTGAAATTTACATTCGTCCCTCCTCCCAGTCTTGCCTCTGTCCCTGCCGACACTGGCACTTGAGCCCTGCCAGGTTGTCTAGAAGGAAATCAAAACAACTGGGAAGCTATCCTCCTCAAGCTCCACTGACCAAGAACCTGACCCTCCTAAGAAGAAAAACCTTGAAATGATGTCAGGTTTATTTTTACTTCCTAAGCAGTCAGTGGCTCACTTGCACGAAGTGCTAAGAGGCAGACATTCCCAACTGATGGCTGTGAAATTCTTTCTGTCTGCCCTTCCTGTAACCTCACACAGGGGGTCCCTTTCATTCCCTGCCTGACCTTTAGCCTGCAGGAGCCAGAAGAAGGCTCACAAAACATGTTGAACAACAGCAGCTCGTATTTTGGCAAAAAAAAAAAAAAACCACAACAGAGTACAGAGAACGATGCAGATCCCATCAAAGAAATGGAGCGATTGTTCTGCGTAGAGAAGGAAAGAAAGCGGTGAGATATTCTGAAGTTGTAAAGCGGAGCATGAAGAACACAAAGAACTTGTGTGCCGTTTGTCTGAGAAGTGAAGCAAAAAAAATGTGCCAGAGGATCTGGTAAGACCTGAGTTTAGGAACCTTTTCTAGCCTGGGGGCCATATTAGGAGTGGTAGGAGGGGTCAGAAGAATGTAAATTTTTATTGTGTGTAGTAGGCTGGTTTCTGCACATATCCCCATCCCCCTCTTTATTATAGACCCATTGTCTGGATAGCTCAGTTGGTTAGAGCGTAGTGCTGACAGTGCCAAGGTTGCAGGTTCAATCCCTGAACGGGACAACGGCATATTCCTGCACTGCAGGGGCTTAGACTAGATGATGTGATTCTATGAGACATCCTCAAGAGGCAAGAGGCATTATCAGAGTTCAAGGACACATTTCAGCCAGGGAGAAACACTCAAGGAAAAAAAGAATCAGGACCAGGAAGGGGTGTCACCTGTAGAGAAAGCATGTGACCTGACGTGTCCCAGGGGCCAGAGGGAGAGGTCTGGGGGGGGCTGCTTTTGGCCCCTGAGCCTGTTTTCCATTCCCGCGTTAGGCCTCAACTGCAGTGGCGTAGCGTGGGTTGTCAGCACCCGGGGCAAGGCAAGTAATTTGTGCCCCCTAACCCGTGGATTTGCGCCCCCTAACCCTAACCCCCAGATGTTGCGCCCGGTGCGGCCGGGCCCCCCTGCACCCCCCACGCTACGCCACTGCTCAACTGCAAAACTGCAATACCATCCTGGTTTAGAGGGGAAGGCAGGGAATCCTCCTTTCATCTCCACACTCTTCCTGTGCAGCTTTCAAGGCTGTTAGAATGGATATACAAGTTAATAGACACGAGCGCATTCCTAATTAGGACACGCTCCCCAGTTCCACACACTTGAGCAAGCAGCAGCAGTGATATTTTGCATCAATCATTTCTTTCAAACCAAGCACCTAGTAAGATGAGTAGGACTCTCCTTCTGGGTAACTGGAAGCAGATCAGGAGCTGCTATAGGATGATGGTGATGATGCATTAAGCCACATCCAGGCCACCATGCATTTAAAGCACTGTGATGCAACTTGAAATAATCCTGGATTTCCCCATAGAATTCTGGGAGCTGTAGTTTGAGTGATGATTTTCGGAGTGGTTTTAATATAAGTGGGGAGAGCAATGTTGCACTCAGGTCCTCCTTGCAGACTTCCCTCAGGCATCTACCTGTAGTTGGTCACTGTGAGAAAACAGGATGTTGGGCTAGATGAGCCATTGGCTTCAACCAGCAGGACTTTCTTTATGTTCTTATCAATGCACAGAGGAAAGTAGTGGGAAGACGGATTCTCCCACCAACCTTTCTTGATCACCTCTGCATGCCTTAATGGTTTCTTGCATGCAGAGCATCAGAAGATGGCTCAGCCCAACCTGCCTCTCAGGGCTTCCTTTAGTTATTTATGTAAGGAAAACCTCTAAAGGTCCTCAGAGTAATGGTGGAATACCAAAGTTTATTATTGTTCTTGATGTCTATGTATTTCAGTAGTGAGGAACCTGTGGTGAGTGAAGTGTATTTGCCTTTAAATGCAAGCTGGATTGAATTTTTTCCCTCCACCCCTAAACTGGAATTGGAGTACGAATTCAAATGTATAGCAGGCATCCGTAAGCCCAGAAAATATATTCACCATCAACATTCACAGAAGAGCTGTTGTGATCATGTCTGTCAATTTCATCCTGGTCCCATAATCCACTCTTCGCGTGGGCCTTGCCCTCTCTGTTAGAAGTGGGTTCAGTAGGCAGAAAAATAATTCAGATCTATAAAGCCCCCCCCCCCCCAAAAAGGAGTCAATCTATTGATCACATCCACCTGGCTCTTTTCTGACACACTGTTCTCAAGTCTGTTATTTACTTGGTTGAGGAGTTCCCATCATTTCAGCTGAGAGGGTTTTCCAAAAATAATAAAATAAAAAGTAGTTTTTAATGGGGGTTTTTCCACAGCATCCTGCCGATTGACGGCTTTCCGTGGAACCGTTCACACTGCAATTGCCTGGTCCCTAGTTACAAGCCATCTCTGCACGTTTACTTTGTCACAAGTAAACTCCCACACATAGCAATAAAGCTTAAGGTAATGACTTGTTCGGTACAAAGCTAGCAATTTCCTGTCAGCTCAGTTTACAAACGGCTACCTCTCGGGTTAATTTTCAACTGTGGCTTTGGTAGGGAAGCTCTTCAGGCACTGCTGTCATTGACGCTTACCCCCTGAAGCAAAATCTAAGCCCAAAGTTTCCTATGGGGAGAATGAAGGTGTCCATGTAACCTACTATACTGTAGGGAAGCCATCTATTGGAAGGGCCTGTCAACAGACAGTCCTCTATCCATAGGCATCCTCTGCATGCAGGGGCTGTCCATGCAAAGTCCGGCATAAAGATCAAGAACAATATGAAATTGCACATACCTGGACAGCAGACTGAGCAGGAACATTATTAGAGAGTGTAGGAAGGCGTCCATTTCCATTGCAAACCATGTTAATCGCATGCAGTGCTGCTTCTGTTCCATTGCAGTTCGACTTCCAACAAAAACTACATTGTTCATTCCACTCTGGTGGGATTTTATGTAATTAATAATGTAATTAAGGGACGTGGGTGGCGCTGTGGGTTAAACCACAGAGCCTAGGACTTGCCAATCAGAAGGTTGGTGGTTCGAATCCCCGCGATGGGGTGAGCTCCCGTTGCTTGGTCTCTGCTCCTGCCAACCTAGCAGTTTGAAAGCACATCAAAGTGCAAGTAAATAAATAGGTACCACTCCGGCAGGAAGGTAAACGGCGTTTCCGTGCACTGCTCTGGTTCGCCAGAAGCGGCTTAGTCATGCTGGCCACATGACCCGGAAGCTGTACGCCGGCTCCCTCGGCCAATAAAGCGAGATGAACACCTCAACCCCAGAGTCGGTCACAACTGGACCTAATGGTCAGGGGTCCCTTTACCTTTACCTAATAATGTAATTAATTACATTGCTCTGCACCATTCATATCAATACAAAGGAAATGCACTGCAAATGGGTGTGGTCAATTACTTGTCATTTGCTGACTGAAAACAACCACAGCAAATACCGATTGCTTTCACTGAATTGGTTTGTGTTCTGGACGTGGCACAAATATGCAAACGTTGCCAATATTCTCTCCAGATTCGTCAGGATTCTCTAACCTCCTTACACCCAAGTTAGCTGTTCACAGCCTTTGCCACTACAGTGAGATTTGTGGTGTTTTGATTTAATTGAGAGTAATTATTTCTAAACCTGCATCTATATAAATCAACACAGGCAAATGTTATGCAAATCGGTGTCCTCTCTTTTTTTTTAGGCAGATGTGGTCACCCTGGGTCTGAACTGCCTTTAAAGCAATCTAGATGGGCATCGTATGGCAGCTAATGCCATAGTTTAACCAGTGGAGGCTGGTCCATTATGGCAAAGCTGGTACTGCCCCACCAATTCTCCTTCACTCACCACCCCTGCCCCTGCCCACTCTCTTACTTTCAACCAATCAGTCTGTCAGCTTCCTTCTCTTGAGTCTCAGTGTTGCCCTTGTAACACAGGGAGGAGGATGGGAACCAAACGAGAATGTGTTGGGTCTGCTTTGCCTTTGGCTCTGATGTCTGACCCCATCTCCACTTGGTCTCTTGGCTTTCTCTCCCACTGGCCCCGAATGAATTATTTATTTATTTATTTATTTATTTATTTATTTATTTATACCCCGCCAATCTGGCTGAGTTTCCCCAGCCACTCTGGGCGGCTCCCAATCAAGTGTTAAAAACAATACAGCGTTACATATTAAAAACTTCCCTGAACAGGGCTGCCTTAAGATGTCTTCTGAATGTCAGGTAATTGTTTATCTCTTTGACATCTGATGGGAGGGCGTTCCACAGGGCGGGCGCCACTACCGAGAAGGCCCTCTGTCTGGTTCCCTGTAGCCTCACTTCTCGCAATGAGGGAACCGCCAGAAGGCCCTCGGTGCTGGATATCAGTTTTCAGGCTGAACGATGGGAGTGGAGACGCTCCTTCAGGTATACAGGACCAAGGCCGTTTATGAACACTAGACACCACAGTCTTTAGCTGTGTGCTGTTAGAAAAAGCCCTGTTTTTTTCTCTTCTGAGCTTTCTAACTCGCCCACTGCACATCTGAGGGGGGAAAGCCCTTTGATAGACATAACAAAGATTTCATCTGTTCGCCTTGGAAATGTGGTAAATTAAAAAAAAAAATCAAAGGCAGGGAAGTCTGGCAGGTGTTAACCTTCCCCCAAAAGGATTGGTAGGCCTGCACCACCACCTTACGGAATCAGTGAGTGCCGAATCTTCCAAACAGACTTCCTGTTATTTTTAAGGATGTGATAGAATTAAATCTTTGTAAAATGTCTGCCACCGCCAGGCAGGAGAGCCCATTAATCAAAAGACTGGGCCTCTCCCCAGTTGTCTAGGCCAGGGCAAGGCAGCAGTTGATAAATTACACCTGGAGGTAACTCATAAATCTGAGGAGTAATTTTCCTTTTATGAACAGGAGCCAGCGAGGAGAAGGATTCTGGCTGCCGAATGCATTTGGCTTGGAGAAGCATGACTGGACCTGGCTTCCAAGCCAAGGGCGGCCTCCCGAAAGCTCTCCCATACACATTTCCCAACTGAAGTGCCACACATTCCAGCAGTGTCACCTGCAAGAAAGACATAATGCATAAATGTGATGAGTGTGTGTGTGTGTGTGTGTGTGTGTGGTGTCAGGCGGTCGGTGTGTCCTACTTTAACAGATAACAGCAGGGCATCCCTCTGCTTGAAGGGTTGCCTTGTCCCAAGTCCAATTAGATAAAGGAAACTAAGAGGAGAAAGGCAGGAAGAGCCTTGAAACTGCCCATCAGCATTTAGCACCTGGGCAGCAGACTGAGCAGAGACGCAGATCAACTGGTACCCGTCTTAAATTAGGGCCGCATGAACTCAGAGCTATAATTTACAGCACCCTTAATAAGCTACAGTTCTGAAAATTATTTGTGGGGAGCCACGGGCTTCAAAGATGCTTCAAATGCATTGTGTGGGTGTGACCTTCAACTTTTGACTGCGTTTAAAGCCTGCTGGTATCCTCTTTCCTGACTCATGTGTTTGTTCCTGAACCAGGCTGCCTATTAAAGAGAGACAAAGTGGTACTTCCTGGTGCATCTCGCCAAGCGAGGTCAAGCCTAATGAGGTTTTAATTGTCTTGTTATATCTATTAAATCTCTATTATGCAAGCACAGGCTCTCTTCAGATTATCTGCATGTTATAATGTGCTTCATAAGAAATATCTCTTAAGAATTCATTAGCAGCGTTTCCGCTTGCAGAACATCTCTGGAAAGAGAGAGCTGCCCATAATCTCGGTTAGCAAATCTAGGGGTTTGGATCTAGGATTATCATCTGGCTAGAAAGAAAAGAAAAGAAAACAGGCACTAGTCTAATGCCTTTGAACATGCAGATCTGCCAAAATCAGTGAGTGAAGTTTTTCATAGGCACAGAGCTAAGCAGGATCACTGGCTGACTGCTGCAGATCAAAATAAAGAATACAGTAGTACCTCAGGTTACAGATGCTTCAGGTTACAGACGCTTTAGGTTACAGACTCCGCTAACCCAGAAATAGTACCTCGGGTTAAGAACTTTGCTTCAGGATGAGAACAGAAATCGCACGCTGGCAGCGTGGCAGCAGTGGGAGGCCCCATTAGCTAAAGTGGTACCTCAGGTTAAGAACAGTTTCAGGTTAAGAACGGACCTCCAGAAAGAATTAAGTTCGTAAACCAAGGTACCACTGTAGTAGTAAGTAGAAACAGAGATTCAGTAACAACAGGACCCAACCAAATACAGTGGTACCTTGGGTTACAGACGCTTCAGGTTACAGATGCTTCAGGTTACAGACTCTGCTAACCCAGAAATAGTACCTTGGGTTAAGAACTTTGCTTCAGGATGAGAACAGAAATTGCACGGTGGCAGCGCTGCAGCAGCAGGAGGCCCCATTAGCTAAAGCGGTACCTCAGGTTAAGAACAGTTTCAGGTTAAGAACAGACCTCCAGAATGAATTACGTTCTTAACCCAAGGTACCACTGTACATGTAAAAGCATAATAAAAACAATAATGCAGCCAATTACATGACAGCAGCAAGTACATTATCAAATACTATCCAGAAAATCAAGGTTTTAGCTTGCTGTTAAACCCCAGTTGTGAAGGATCCAGCTGAGCCTCCCGCAAGAACACAGAAATATAGGAAGCTCCATCTGGTTCAATATTGTCCACACTTACTGGCACCACCTCTCCAGAGTCCAAGGCAGGGTTCTTTCCTAGCCATATCTGGAGATGCCAGGGATTGAACCAGATACCTTCTGCATGCAAGGCAGATGTCTAACCACTGAACTATGGGCCATCCTCAAAGGAGTTCCATAATCTACGGTAGGTGCTACCCTGAAGAAGGACCTGCCTCTTGTAATAAAGGCTGAAGGCATACAGTGTAGCCTCTCAAGATCAGCAGAGTAAATATGGCCATATGACAGGTAGTGGCCCGTTCATATGGGAGTTGGTGGCCTTTCAGCTACTGTGGCCCTAGTCCACTGAGGTCAGAGACAGGGAACCTGTGCCCCCCCCAAATGGAGTTGATCTCCCATTAGCCCCAGCTAGCATAGTCAGTAGTCAAGTATGATGAGGAGCTATAGTCCAGCAACATCTTGAGGACTACAGCTTCTGCAACTCCAGCTGAAGCGTTATAAAAATCAAAAACAGCCTGGAAACCAAACAAGAGCCAATCAGGTTCTCACAAACTTGGAGATATGTGTTCCATAAAGCATATTCCTTTTTATTATTTATTTATGCATCTTCCGGTTTACAGTTTACATGCATTTAACATCTTAACATTTACAGTTTACATGCATTTAACACATGAGAGCCAGTGTGGTTAAGAGTGGTGGACTCATAATCTGGTGAACCGGGTTCACTTCCCTGCTCTTCCACATGCAGCTGCTGGGTGACCTTGGGCCAGTCACACTTCTCTGAAGTCTCTCAGTCTCACTCACCTTACAGAGTGTTTGTTGTGGGGGAGGAAGGGAAAGGAGATTGTTAGCCACTTTGAGACTCCTTAGGGTAGTGATAAAGCGGGTTATCAAATCCAAACAGCTGCTCTTCTTCTTCTTCTTCTTCTTCTTCTTCTTCTTCTTCTTCTTCTTCTTCTTCTTCTTCTTCTTCTTCTCATACTCCTATATCGACTTCCCAACCTATCCTTCACCGACATCCTATTTCCCTTTCTTTGGTTCTCTACATCTCCTTGGTTCTTCCATCCTTTTTCATCCCCTCAATTCACTTATCTTGTCTACTGCTGACCACAGGTTTATCCCCACTTGCATATTTACCATAATGCCATCTCTTTCTAAGCATTCTCCAAGACAATCCCACTCGCATCTTGTTTTCATTTCATCCCAGTTCCTTATTTTCATGCTCGCAAAGCTCCATAAATTCTATTAATTTATGCAGCCACTGCTCCTTGGTCGGGGTAGCCTTTTCTTTCCAGTTCTTTGCATAAACTAATCTTGCGGCCGCTGTTGCATATAGAAACAAACTCTTAACTTTCTTTGCTATCTCCTCTCCTCATACAGAATAGTCTAAGAACATAAGAAGAGCCAGTGGCCCATCTGCAAGCAAAGGAGATGATCTACCGCTGAGCTACACCCCTTCTCCAAACCTGATTCTGACATCTAAACCCACCATTGAATTCCAGAGCCCACCAATACAATCATACATGTACAGAGACTTCAGGTTGTGTTTTTCCAGGTTTCGGTAGTCGTGCATGTGCAGAAGTGCCAAATCGCAACCCGTGTGTGTGCAGATGCAGGTTGCGAACGTAATCCCTGCAGGATACACATTCACAACCCGAGTCTGCGCACGTGCGGGTTGCAAACGTGCATCCCGCACAGATCACGTTCACAACCCAAGCGTCCACTGCATATGGGGGCAAATGGCCACTCTTCAAAGCAAAGGAAGAACAGGTCCCATCTCTTGCCAAGGGCATTTCTCTTTCTCCCTCGTATACAAGCTTCCATGCAATAACCTGTTTTCGACTCTCTGTGTCCTCCGCTTGCAGCCTGCAGAGTGCCATCACACATCAGTGTGAACCGGCAAGGGAGAGGAGCCCTTTGGCAAGCCACTGTGAGATTTCATACGGCTTTCAACTCTTGCTCCCACTGCAGTAAGGAGCCATTCTGGCCTGCAAGCTGCCTCTTTATGCTTTAAAGGGCAGACTGGGGGGAGCTACAGACCTCCGCTGTGACTTCACACAGCGCAGGTAAAAGGAGCAGTTGAAGTGTGCTTTGCTACGAAAAAGCGAAGAACAGGGGAAACAGCCTCCTCTTTCCCCAGGAGTGCAATTAGCATTTTTTAGATTGGAATAGCTGGATAGCCTGTCTGCACCATTTGCCTAAGCAAAAGGGCTTGGCTCTCAAGGAACTTGCCATTTAAGTTTGGACAGAGGCAGAAGTGGGACATGGGCCTTTTGCCAAGTCAGACAATTGGTCTATCTAGATCAGTATCATCTACACTGACTGGTAGCAACCCTTCAGCATTTCAGACAGGGAGTCTCTCTCTGAGCCCTCCCTGAAGTGCCATTGGGGATTGAACATGGGACCTTCTTCCTCACAGGAACCAAATCCAGAGAACCGTGGGTTCTTGGGCACCCACAGTAATAGAAATGTGGGGGCCGGGCACCCACAAAGTCAGTGAGAAAAGTCAGCAGGTGGCAGCGGTGCTGCCTCCAAGAGAGAAGCAGTTCCGCTGAACCCTCCACAGTCAGCCAGTGAGGCACCCCCTTTTCCAGGGGGTGGGACCCAGACATGGAGGCAAAGTCTCTCTGCCTCTGAGTCTGAGTTGCTCACTGCAGAAAAGGGAGAGAAGGAGGAAGAGGAGCTGCCGCCGCTGCAACACAGACATGTGATATCACACACACATGCCTGTACATAGTATGTTTGATGTCACACACACTACGTGCTGGCGTGTGCATCTGCTGTCACACGCCCACATTGTGGTGGTGGGCACCCACAATCCTGAGGGCAAGATGGCACCCCTGTTCTGCATGCAAGGTAGATGCTCTACCAATGAGCTATGAGTCTTCCCCACGGAGGAGAGGAAGCTAAGGAAGGGTTGTGCCAGGGTGTTGAGATGAAGGTGAGAAATTACACCTAGGCTTGCCGATCAGAAGGTCGGCGGTTTGAATCCCCGCGATGGGGTGAGCTCCCATTGCTCTGTCCCAGCTCCTGCCAACCTAGCAGTTCGAAAGCACACCAAAAAGTGCAAGTAGATAAATAGGTACCACTCCAGCAGGAATGTAAACGGTGTTGCCATGCGCTGCTCTGGTTTTGCCAGAAGCGGCTTAGTCATGCTGGCCACATGACCCAGAAAAACTGTCTGTGGACAAACATCAGCCCCCTCGGCCAATAAACCCAGATGAGCGCCGCAACCCCAGAGTCGTTCACGACTGGACTTACTTAACTGTTAGGGGTCCTTTACCCTTTTTTATGTTGATGCTTGTGGGGAGAAGATTATGAAGAGAAGCTACAGGTCAGCATTCTCCACTATGGCGCCCATGGGCACCCATGTACTCACAGAGGTCTACCCTGGTGCCTGCAGGTTCCCTGGCCACAGGGCATGCTGTTTGGGGTTAATGAGGGTTGGAGCTCCACCACATTTGGAGGACCATGAGTTCCCCATCCCTGCTACTATAGGGTCTTCTGCCCCTTTGGCCTATATATGGCAGTGTGCACTTTGTGAGCAACCTGCACTGCTGGTCTTACATGCGGCTCGTCCTTTTCCTGTCTCTGTGGGTCTAAGCAGTCAATGTTCTAATTCTTTGTGACTTCTTCCAGAAGCCTTTCATCACACCCCTGCTGGCTCTTTGTTCGGTGCCCACAGAGACACCTACTGGCCATCAAACCTGCTGCAAGCAACAACAACAAGAAATCTCATTCTG
Organism: Podarcis melisellensis; assembly: GCF_964234715.1. Classification (NCBI taxonomy): domain Eukaryota; kingdom Metazoa; phylum Chordata; class Lepidosauria; order Squamata; family Lacertidae; genus Podarcis; species Podarcis melisellensis. The sequence continues at coordinate 32,397,878 of NC_138533.1, read as the reverse complement.
AACCCAACGTCAAGATCTGAAGCTGGATTCCCAAGATATCTTAGAACGGTTCAGAGCAAATGTTCTGGCTCACTACAACACCGGTACTTTTAAAGGGGGTGGGGGTGGGAGGAAGCCTGTGCAGACTTTGCAGATGCAACTTGGCAGGCCTAGAGATTAAACCAACACCCCAGCAGGGCCCTTTTTATGCTACATCAATGCACTTCTGAAAAAGCTCCATAGCTGAAAGCTATTACAGCATGAAGTGGCTCCTTCATCTACCTGCTCCCTCCAGATGAAAAGACCTGGCAGTTTCTAGATCCTTTGGAGAGAAGGAGAAAATAATACTGTATCTAAAAAAATTAAAAATCCTAAACCAGATTAGCACTATAGTCATGCTGTTAATTACGGGTCATTTAGTTCTGTTAATCAATAGGCAGGCTTCTTTAACCAGCTAATTATGCTGAAGTGCTTCCACGCCAAACAGAGTGCACGGCTGATTATTAACTGAGAAAGGATAACACTTCTCTGTGTAATATAAGCCAAAGTCCCACTGCTTATGCAAATGCTACAGCCCAGGATCAGGGCATCTAGAGATGAGATAATTGCCCACACAACCAACCAAATGGGCAGATTATGTCCTTATGAGCTGAAAGCAATGCTCTGGAATTGTTAGAAATAGAAAGATACTGGTATTTATACATGGATATTGCAATTTGTTACTTTCTAGGGCTCTTCATGCCCCTCCAGACTTCCAGACAGAGGCAAAAACCTCCTGCTCAATCTCAGGAGCCACTATGCCAAATTTGGTGGCAATATCTTCAGAAGTGTCCAAATGAGCACAGTTTGGAACAGTTTGGTCCACCATCTTAATTTAAAAATGCATTAGACATTTTCCAAGCATAGGGCAAAACCAAATCCTCCATCTTGGCAGCCACCACTCTCCTTCCTTGGAGATTTTTAAGCAGAGGTTGGATGTCCATATGTCATGGATACTTTAGCTGAGATTCCTGCATTGCAGGGGGTTGGACTACAGTAGATGACTCTACAATTCTATTATTCTAAACTAGGCAACAATTAGGCATACTAATTGACACAGTTTGCAATGGTTTAATCCAGGCATAGGCAAAGTTGGCCCTCCAGATGTTTTGGGACTACAACTCCCATCATCCCTAGTTAACAGGACCAGTGGTCAGGGTGGGAGTTGTAGTCCCAAAACATCTGGAGGGCTGAGTTTGCCCATGCCTGGTTTAATCCACCATCTTGGTCCAAGATGGCAACCAACAATATCTGAACATAGACGAAAAATGGCTCCTCCATCTCAGGCACTGTTGTGCCAAGTTTGCCAATGATATCTCAAGAGGTACTGAAATGCATGCCCATGAGTTTTTATACCACAAATGCAAATGTAGATGTTTCAAAGTTTTCCATTGCTGGACTATTGAAATCCAAGCTGCAGCAAGCAAGCTTTGAAGTTATCAGTCCTCATATTCAGTGATGACAGTTGTGGGGAAGCCTGTACAGGTGATTTAATTGTTTTAGATATTTCTTGATATACCTGGGGTTTGCTAATAAAGCTATCAAAGGTAGTTACCATCAGCACATCCCCTGGCCGCAAATTCCATTCATTAATTACTCACTGTGCACAAAACTAATTCATCTGGTCCAAGGTAAGTCAAGATGGTATCTTCCAGATGTGGTTGCACTACAAGTCCTATGTGCAGACATTATCAGATCTCAAGGACACATTTCAGCCAGGCAATAACACCTGAGTATGGTCAATGTGGGGTGTGGCTTTCTGAGAGCTCCAAAGAAGTGTGGGGGCTGCACTGGACCAGAGCTTCCCCACTCCTGCCAGACGCGTTTGTAGACTTAGACACACTTAGATACATTCCCACCTAAGAATCAGGCTTTGGGATGCTTGCACATCCCACAGATTTGGTACGGTCTACATTTCATCACCATCCTAACCTGTCATGATCACTTGCTTGCATCCCACTGTTAATCATCTAATCTTCTTTAAATGCCTCCAGTACCTGGAGTAAACAGGTGCTAGAAAAGATCCCCTCACAGCCCATTAACCAATTAACGCTAATTGTTGCCATTCCAGTTAAAGACTAATGAGGATGCAGTTTTCCTTTCTTTGCGGGGAGAGGAAGTCCCTGGCAAATGAACACACACACATGCACACCCTATGCCTTGCTAAAAAAAAGCCACTGCCTGCAGAGGAGGCTGGGCCATTAGAGCAAATGGGGCACTGCCCCACCAGCCCCCACCTGCCCGCCTCCTTACTTACAAAGACCGTAAAGGTAAAGGTACCCCTGCCCGTACGGGCCAGTCGTGTCCGACTCTAGGGTTGTGCGCCCATCTCACTTAAGAGGCCGGGGGCCAGCGCTGTCCGGAGACACTTCCGGGTCACGTGGCCAGCGTGACGAAGCTGCACTGGCGAGCCAGCACCAGCGCAGCACACGGAAACGCCGTTTACCTTCCCACTATAAAGCGGTCCCTATTTATCTACTTGCACTTGGGGGTGCTTTCAAACTGCTAGGTGGGCAGGAGCTGGGACCGAAAGACGGGAGCTCACTCCACCGCGGGATTCAAACCGCCGACCATGCGATCGGCAAGTCCTAGGCACTGAGGTTTTACCCACAGCGCCACCCGCGTCCCCAAAGACCTTACTTACAAGGAATTTAGGGGTTGGCACTGCCTGCCAGCTTCCTCCTCCTTCGTCTGAGCATGGTCTCTCGTAGGAAGATGAGCACAGGATGAGTTGGCTCAACCTGTGGCTGGGCCACCCAGTGCATAGAACCCCAGTGTTTTTGCCTGTTTGGAATATGTCCTTGAACTCTGATAATGCCTCTTGCTTGTCTGGAGGGAGGCAAATTACTGTGCAAAGGTAATGTTCACATGCATTGCTCCACCCTCTGGCCCTGCTCACCACTGACATGTGGCCCTTGGAAGACAATGTCGCCCTCAGGGTGAAAAATGTTCCCCACCACTGTGACCCAGGAAAATCTGCTGCTAAAGCATTCTTGTTATAAAAAGGGGAGGAAGCAGGAAAGTGACACGTTTTTTAAAAAAAATGAATGAGAAAACAATATCCCAATCTACTCTTGATCACTTTTTCGGCTATTCTTAAACTGCTTGCTATGCAATCCAGCACCCGGTGGGGAGGCAGTGGGATTTCATTTCACCCAGGGCAGCAAAGCAAACAAACAAGCAACCTCAGAGTGGCCTGGATAATCACACTTCTGTCAGTTATGATCTGCTTTCCATCATGTTCATCCAGTTCATGTGGCAGGCCTGTACAAATTTAGCTGCGAGCTACTAGCTTCTGTTACTCGTGCACTGAGGCCCTCCATGCTGAACATATTGCTTTTCCACAACAGGAGCAGAGAGATGCACTCAGGGAAATGGAGACGGCGGTTGCCATTTGCACAGACATTCCATCTGAGGACGCGATGAAAAAAGCACTTTCGTGTTTTATTTTGTTTGGGGAATCGATAACGTTGGATGCCCACCCAGGTTGGTTTGATTTCAGCTCTCTTTTTCTCTGCAGGCCTAAGATGGCATGTAGTGAAAATTTCTGCAGTAATATTCCTGCCACGGTTTTCTAACACCATGAAGAGGGTAAATCTCTCGTGCCTGTTGAAAGCAATTGACAGCACCTTTTATTACCTTGCCCTGCATCCAAACATCAGTTCTGTTTACTTTCTGCCCTCCAGCAATGGTACTCCTAGTTCAGGGGTTGTGGTTGTTGTGGGTTCATTCCTCCCCCTCCATTTTTTTTAAGGAGAGGGGAAGGCAGAACCAATGGCATGGATCTAAGCAGCACCTGACTTTATGAAGCTTTATTTGCACTGCTGTGAACATGCACCATAATTCAACCAATGGTAAATGATGTTTTCCTCTCCAGTGACCACTCCTCCCAAAAGAAACAAAACAGGTTATAATTACACAGTTTTTTGCTAATGTTAGTCCAGAGGTAAATTCACACCGACAACATGTGTGATTACTTTGCAGTAGGAAGCATGGCTATCAGCTGAAGTGGGTTGGGTTCTAGCTCCCATCAATCCCAGCCAGCAAGCCAATGGTTGGGGATTATTGTAGTTCAACAACATCTGGAGTGCTCCCCATGAGCGACCCTGGTCTCTAGAGTCTGGTAGGTTGGCCTTTTGGTTCTCTAAGCAGGGAAGCAGAATCTGTTTCCTAGAGATAACTGGTGCACTGGTCCATCTCCTCAACTGTGTTGGACGCTTGGGTGCAACTCAGCTTGCATAAGAGGGGTTTCACCTGGAAGTAAAACAGAGTCAGGGACTTCCAGGTTTCCTAAACTATCCTGTATCCTTACTGCCTACCAGCGTGCCCCCCCCTCTTTCTTGTTGTTAGACTGATATATCAGGTAGCACTTCACTTTACAACTTCCTGCTACCCCTCACACTTCTCTCTCAGACCTCAAGATGACAGCTGTCATCTGAGAGAACTAAAGAGCAAGCATGGCTGCCTTGTTCTACTATAGACCTGTTAATTAGACAAGAACAAGGAAATTGTCTGCCCAGGCATAGATTTCCTTCAATAAACTGCTTGTGTCATTTTCTTACCTATAAGTATCTGTGGGTGTTATTGGAAAAGGTAAAAGTCTGCCCTCTAACCAATATTCACTTCCTTAATACAGCCATACCCTGCATACCAAAGGAGTTTCAGTAAGTATTCGGAACAAAATAACACAACAAGACACCTACAATGTCCTCTGCCTTCTGCCACAAGCGAAGAAAAAGCATGAGTCACATTTTCCAGCCCTCCCTTAACCATGAGCCACCAGAAATCTGCCAACCAATAGATGTCAGCACCTGTGGCCACCAGATGTTAAGGAGCTTTCAGCAGCCATTCTGACCCTGTTTAAAGGACCCCTGATGATTAAGTCTAGTCACAGACAACTCTGGGATTGCTGTGCTCATCTCGCTTTACTGGCCAAGGGAGCCGGCATTTGTCTGAACACAGTTTTTCCGGGTCATGTGGCCAGCATGATTAAACCACTTTTGGAACACTGAAACCAGAGGAGCACACAGAGACGCCATTTACCTTCCCACCGGAGTGGTACCTATTTATCTACTTGCACTTTTTGGTGTGCTTTTGAACTGCTAGGTTGGCAGGAGCTGGGACCGAGCAATGGGAGCTCACCCCATCATGGGGATTCAAACCGCAGACCTTCTGATTGGCAAGCCCAAGAGGCTCAGTGGTTTAGACCACAGCGCCACCTGCGTCCTCTGAAAAGGATATTACAGAGCTGGAAAACATTCAGAAAAGGGCAACCAAAATGATTAAGAGTCTGGAGCAACTTTCTAGTTGAGAAATCTAAAAGCTTTCAAGGCTTTTTAGTTTGGGGTCATTGGGCTAATCCAGCAGGGTCCTTGTGACGTTGCTATGACGGAGAGCGAGAGAGCAGGATGTCACAGTGACGCTCGCAGCCTGAATGGCAAAAAAAGAAAAAGGAAGGGAAGATGGTGCTTAGCAGTGTTTACCTGCTCCAATAGTTCTCCATCCCAGGACGGAACGCTGCAAATAAACCCCAGCCTTCATTAGACAGGGATGGAATTACGTGGGTTAACAAAGTAATGCTCCCAGTTTCCTTTTGCATTTTAAAAGTGGCTGGAGACCTATAAAATCCCTCTGAATCTTATTAAAAAGTCTCCTGCAATCATTTTTCATTCTGCAGACCCAGTTGAGCTGAACTAATAAATTAACATGTTATCTGCATGGGTATCCATTATAGCTTCAAAAGGAATGTTATTAGAGGCAAGAAACTGGCAGTGCAAGTCTCGAGGGCCACGAGAGCAAACACAAGGCAGAGATTGCGGGTTTGGGAAGCTCAGCCTTGACAGGTTAATTTGGATGTGCTTCCATTAGTATGGGAAGTACTTAGGGCTAAGGTCTTCAGCATGATGCTTGTGGGAACCACAGCACACTCAGAGGCACCTTTGGGGACCTGTCGAGGCCCTCTGGCCTTCCCAATTTGTCATTATTATTTTTTAAAGCCTTTTTTAAAAGGGGTTGTTTAATGGGGTGCCTGTTTTGAGGACAGTTTCCTGCTTTTTCCTCATTGTTTCTGGGGGGGGGTGTAAGTGTTTTGCCTGTGTTGAGCATCACAAGTTGTTCTTCCGTGAAAAGCATATTTTGTGGCACCCACAAAAGTTTATCAGATTTCCTTTTTTTAAAAAAAAAATATTTATTTGAAAATGTGTGTTTAAATCTATGTTTTGTAAGATAGCTTACAAAAGAGAACCATAAAACAAATATAAAAGGGATGAAAAACATCAGAAATAAAAGCAATTATCGTAGCAACAATAAAAAAAATGCAAAAAGCAGTAGATATAAAATCAATTAAAATCCTGGAAGGTCTTTTTTTAAAAAAAATGTCTACAAAGTGGCTCTCTGGGCAACTCAGGTGGCGGCATATAAATTATGATGATGATGATGATGATGATGATGATGATGATGATGATGATGATGAAAGCCTACAGAGTGGTAGGGATATTTAAAGAAGGACCTCTGCTGCCAGACTTTTCCAAATGTGCTCCCCTGGGCCCCCAAAACACCCAGATGGCATTGACTCATGACAGGGCCTCGTCAGTGGTGGTTCCCCATTTGTAGAATGCCCTCTTTGGTGAGCCATATATGACTTCCTCATTGTTGACTTTCAGGAGAAATTTAAAAACATTCCTGTTTACTCAGGCATATAAATGTCTGATGGATATTGCCTGTGACAATTGTGATATCAATAAGCATGAGGGCATGCTATTGCCTTTAAATGCATTTAGATGTTCTAAATATTTCTACACCCTTTTAGATGGTTTAAAATGGTTTTTTGACATGTTTAAATGAATATGTTTTATATAGCCTTCCTTTAAATTGTACTGTTTAAACATTTTTAAATTTTGTTTTTATTAGTTTTCACATTATTATGGAGCCACAAAGACAAGTAAACAATAACAAAAATTCAACAATATATCCAGTTAAAGTCAGGGCATAGAATATCTAAACATTAAATAATACACCCAGGGTAAAATTGGGACAGCCATATTTCTCTAGATGGCATGGGGGAAGATACCTGTAAATCTGAAACTAAACTATATGGAATAAAATTCCACCTTACTTTGTAGAAATGATCAGGATCTTCCTGTCCCTTAGACATTTGTAACACAATTCTTTTTTCCTGCAATTGCAGATATCTTTATAAGGGCATACTCAGATTTTTTAAAATGATGTCCACTGATATGCTATAGAGATCCTGGCAGCTGCCAATGTCCATGTTTTAACATTTTGATGTTTGCCAAACTGGACTCCTTGGGGAGGACGGGTGAAATACAAATAGGCATTCTGTGGCACCCACAAGTGGTTCTTTATAAAATGTTTTTTTGTTTTTTTAAAAAAATATATTTTTATTAGTTTTTTAACATATCATTTTCAACAATTATGAAACATACTTTTATATCTTATACAATTTTTTTAGACTTCTGTCAATCACATCGGAAAATTTTCCAATCTTTTCCACTTAATTTACATTTCTTACTTTCACTATTACTTTTAAGTATCATAACTAATGTCTCTCTTCTTTATCTTCTTTGCAATATTTCATATATTCCTCCTTACAAAACTTCTTGTAGTCCTACTAGCGTAATTTGTTGATTACAGTTGCTCTTCAAATTGTTGGTATATTTATTCCAATCTTCTGTGAATCTCTGCTCCCGCAGGTTTCGAATCCTTCCTGTCATCTTATCTAATTCTGCTAATGGACTAATTAGTCCATTAATTTTGTCTTTATAAAATAGTTTTTAATAAGGTTTGGAACCCCTGACTTAGCAAGCTACGTATATAAACAAGCAATTGCCTAATTTGTTGTTGTGGTTGTGACAACAGATGAAGCCTGGAGCTCTTGCAGACTAGGTTATTGGGCACCTTCTTTGGGAAATCAAGAACGGAAGTGTCAATAGTTCAATAGTCCAACTCAGAGCACTTTCAGTTTCAAGGTTCAAAGGGGCTTGATTGGACATTTTCTGAGTTTCAAAACTGATGTCCTCTTATTCCAACCCACTTCCACTGGAGGAGCAGCAGCTACAGCTGCAAACATGTCTGTAGGTTCATGGGAGTTCGGGAAATAATAGAGCTAACACTCACAACGGTGTGGGGAGCATTTTTTGCCTCTCATAATTGCTGGCCCTTTTCTGAAGCCTGGCGTTATTTGCCCATTGGTAGAAATGTCATGTGTGTTTTGCAATTTGGAGTGTTCTTCTCCCCCTCTCCTTCGCAGTGGGAGAGAAGCCCAGTTCTGAGTCTTGGAAGTGTGCCTGGAAAGCCTATGGCATGACCTTGGCAAAGGCAGGAAACAGATAGTTTGGCAGCCTCCTCTAGTGCTGCTTCTGGATAAGCAAGGATGTGTTCTGCCTTCCCCTTCTGTTCATCCATTCATGCATGCCTGCATGCATCCATGCTAAAATGTGTGCCCTGCCTCCTGGCTTTCCTATAGGCTTGGTGCAGAAACATTGACAGGGGTCATACAGTGCCAAACCTCATGATCTTCCATTGAGCGTATGACAATGAACTGCCAGCCCAGGACACAAGAAGAATGGCCAAAGGTTGCCATTCCCAGTCAAACCAACAGACCATCTCATCAGCACTCTCAGCCAACTTTGCCCTGCCAAGATCATTTGAGCAGACAACGTGTGCAGGAGATCAGCTTGTGTTTGCAAGCTCACATCAACAAGAAAGGCAGAAAGTTAGGTTACTTTGAAGTTAACTTCAGGAATCATTTTGTAAGAGAATCTGGAGAAGACAGAAGCATTTTTTTTTTCTGAGACAAGCACCTCTGCAGGCTCATTTCCACACTACCCACAAAGCTATAGCCTTTGCTGGCTCCACGCTAATGAGCTCCATCCATGTATTGTGTGGAACATCTGCAGGAGGAAGTCTGATCATGTATCAGCTCTTCCCTTCTGCTGAATGCATGCAGGATGGAGCAAGCATTCATAGAAAGCTGCCTTATCCCAGGTCAGACCACTGTCCATCCAGCTCAGTATTGTCTTATGCTTTCTGGTTGTAGCTCTGCAGGTTTTCATAAAGGGGACATTCCCAGTCCTACCTAGAGATGCCAGGGATTGAATCTGGGACCTTCTGTGCACAAGGCAGATTTTACTACTGAGCCATGTCTCTTCATGCATTCGTGAGTGTATGCAGGGAGACTTCTGAATCGAACTAGAGCAGGGGTGTGGCACCCCTAGTTAGACACCAAAGATGCATTTTATTTTCTCCAACAAACCACACAGTGGTGTGTACAGTGGTACCTCTGGTTGTGAACAGGATCTGTTCTGGAGGCCCATTCACAACATGAAAAGAACGCAACCTGCAGCGGCGCGTCTGCACACGTGCGGGTTGCAATTCGCCACTTCTGCACATGCACGTGATGTCATTTTGTGCGTCTGTGCATGCACGAGCGGCGAAACCCAGAAGCAAACCTTTCCAGTACTTCCGGGTTGCCACAGGACATAACCTGAAAGAATGTAACATGAAGCGGACATAACATGAGGTATGACTGTACTTAGTTGCAGCATGCCTATGACACTTCCTCTGGTTTTCAAATGTACCCTTAAGCCTGAAAAAGGTTGGTGACCTGTGAGCTAGAGTGTTTTCTCTCGGAGGTCAGTTTACCAAAGTTATTCAGGGAAAGAGAGTCTCTTCAAATCTAGATGGGGATAAGTTATTAGTGTGTGTTGGTGGTGTTCCTTTTAAGATCAAACTGCTTTCTAATAGTAATATATAGATATTTGTTGTTTCTTTCTATCATTTGTATCATTTCTGTTAATCACATTTGCTGTGCACTTTGGTTGTCTGTATCGACATGTTTTATCAATAAAGTCATTCTGCTTCATTTCATTATATTGCTATATATTTGACAGTGCCCCTGATAAAAAAATTAATTAAAAAGCATTAGGTAGAGTAAAGCATTTATTTGTAGGCCTACAGCTGCAGTGGGGAAGCTGTGGCCCACCAGATGTTGCTGGACTCCAACTCCCATTGCATCTCTGGTGTTATGGAGTGGTTAAAGTGACAGACTAGGAGCTGGAAGACCAGAGTTCAAATCCCCACTCAACTACGAAGCTCACTAGGTGACCTTAGGCCACTCGAACTCTCTTAGCCTGGGTGTCAGGCATAGACCAGCACAAAACAATAAGTCACTAGAGGCCAGGGGAATTAACTCTTTATTCAAGGAAACAATCTGCAGTTCCTGCCTAGCGGTCTCAGCAACTCTTTCTAGGTGGTCCTGCCCCGATGAAGCAGTTGCAGCAACTGGACTTCCCCACCTTTCCAAAGTGCCCACTAGTCCTCCTCCCCTCCAAGGTCTTTCCCACACAGTCTCAGGCTGTATCTGCACACCACCCCACTCTGGGGTTTCATTTCTCTGTGTGTTCTAGGAGACCAGAGGGAAGGGGAGCTGGTCATATCAGGAGGGTTGGAGACCCTGCTTTCTTCAGAAGCCTACCTCTCTGTCTTCTGGCTCCTCTCCTCTCCAGCCTCCACTTCCACCTCAAAGTCTGAACTGCCCTCTGCCACAGTCTCTTCCTGCTCACAAAACCCTGTTACCTCTTCTGCTTCTCACACCTCCTCCTCCCAGTCTGCTCCCTCTCCTCCTTCCTCCTCCTCCTCATCGTTGACCCTCCAACTCTCCTCGGGCTCTGAGCCTTCTTCTCCTTTGGGCTTCCACAGCTGGTGCCTCCCACCACTCCTCTGTATCCAGCCAGTCCATGACACTAAGCTACCTTATGGGCTTATTTTGAGGATAAAATGAGGCGTGGGGAGAACCATGCTTGCCCCTTGACCTCCTTGGATGGGAGGTGGGATATAAATGCAGGATATAAACGTAATAAATAAAATGAACCCCCCCCCTTGCAAGGTGTCAAACCTTTATTTTTATTTTTTAATGTATAATTTTAATTACATTTTCTGTTTTACAATTTAGAATACTCATTTAAACATCCTTAAAATATCAATGACTTCCCTTCTTCTCTTTCCATGGTTCATTTTGCATATCATAAATCCCTGCATACTTTACATAAACTAAACCATTCAGTATTCCATTACTACATCCATCAAAACTTATTTACACTGTTGAATTTTTCTTAACGCTGCCAACATTTTCAAGTGTACACAATTCCGCCCCCCCCCATATATTCAATAAACATTTTCCAATCTTCTCTAAACGTATGTTTTTCTTGTTCTCTTATTCTATATGTTACATCCACAAGCTGCGCATATTCTATCGGCTTAAATTGCCATTCTTCTTTAGTTGGGACCTCGCTCGTTTTCCATTTAGGGGCTAACAAAGCATGGGCCGCAGTAGTGGCATACATAAACAACCTTTTTTGACACCTGGGATTTTCCATCTGAATTATCCCCAACAAAAAGGACTACTGGGGGGAGGGTTTGGGAAAGTACGTTTAAACATTATTTTCAATTCATTATGGATTATTTCCCAATACTCGTTTACCCTTTTACAGGTCCACCACATATGAAAGAACATTCCCTCAAACTCTTTGCATCTCCAAGGTGTCAAACCTTTAGCGTAGCAGCACCTGTGCTGGCATCAGAACTCCCTGCTTATTGATGCTGGGCTGGCACCTTCACTATCCTGTTTTAGACACCTCCCAGCGAGGAGCCCCCTGCTTCAGGGGAGGCAACTGGAAATAAGCTGGGTGCTAAGCCAGCACCAACACTATCTCTACCTCCAAGGGCACAGAGACACCAAAGCCAAAGTGAGCAAGCTTCACAGAGCCAACCCACTCAAGTCAGTGTCCATTTGCTTGCCCACTCAAAGACTGGCAGCTAGCCATGCTAAGAGCTGTGCCTGCCTCATTCTTTGAAAGGAAGGGGAAGGGGCACATTGTTAGATCAACATCTTAGCTCACGTCTATTCTGCTTATGGGACGCAGTTGGCGCTGTGGGTTAAACCACAGAGCCTAGGGCTGGCCAATCAGAAGGTCGGTGGTTCGAATCCCCGTGACGGGGTGAGCTCCTGTTGCGCGGTCCCTGCTCCTACCAACCTAGCAGTTCGAAAGCACGTCAAAGTGCAAGTAGATAAATAGGTACCACTCCGGAAAGAAGGTAAACGTGTGCTGCTCTGGCTTGCCAGAAGCGGCTTAGTCATGCTGGCCACATGACCCGGAAGTTGTACGCCGGCTCCCTTGTAGCCTTATTGGAGTTCACTGATTGGGTCTGCGTTGCTCTGGGACAGGAGGAAGGAAGTCAAAATTACACCGAGTTGGTTCAAAGAGTTTATTCTGCTCTCCGGATAGCAGAAGGCACTTGCGTGATTAGTCCACAGCAAGTCCAAAGAAATGACAAGTTTCATGCAGTATTTATATCCTCCAGGCACCCTCTCCCTCCTTCCAACCACGTCAGCCTATGTATGCAGGTTGACATCACATATGTTCCTGCTCTGGTACTCTCAACCATAAAAGGGATTTCCTTCCTGCACTCCTGACCATAAAAGGATATTCCTGTTCCTACTCCTATCTTGGAGCAAAAGGTCATGCTCTGGCGTTAGTCCCAGACTTGGGTCTCCCCGTCATTTGTGGTCAGAACATAAGATATGTCTGTGTCTGTTCTACTGGTAAAGTCAAGGCCAGTCTTGCCGTCAAACTGATAAGGGAGAGAGCTGTGTTCTTGTTTTGCATTTGCTCAACGGCTAAAGTTTATGCATTTTAGCTAAGGAGAAATGGGGATTTTGGTGCAGTTTAAAAATGCCTGCACAGTCAGTTTTGGGTTTGGGAAACCCATTCCTTCACCCTCAGTCAATAAAGCGAGATGAGCGCCACAACCCCAGAGTTGGTCAGAACTGGAAATCATGGTCAGGGGTCCCTTTACCTTTACTTTTATTCTGCTTATGTACTTGCTGCTCTTTAAAACTTCTGCCTTGCCTATGTGCCAATCTGATACACACGCTAAATCCTTGGGCACAAACAGAGCTGGGTGTTCGAGTTCTTCCTCTGGCAGCAAGGGCCAGGACAAAACCTGCCACTGTGTAATCTATAATAACAGGCCCAAGTGTGTGGGAAGGGAACCTGTTCTTCTTCCTCAATTCCAGTTCATTTCAATACAGCCTGCGGAGGAGACATTCTCCACGGATGCCGCGCTAAGAGGCCAAATGTGGGCTTATTTGGTAAAAATTGATTAAATTTGTCAGGTGAATAAAACCCTTTATTGAATTTACCTCGTTGAGTACTGGCCCCATGTGTTTCTGGGTTTTTTCATTAGGGCACCACTGCATTTGTCGGAAGTCATTAAGCATATCATAAGTGAAACATCAGGAACAATTCGGCCAAACCGCAGTGGAGACCCTCCCCTGAGAGCAAGCAAGCGTTGCCTGTGAAGCCAGGGCCAGCTCAGCCTACTTTGGCTGGCTTGGATGAAGATTAATTTGGCCTCTCCCTCTCCTGTCGTGCTGAATGCAAGGGGAGGGTAATTACGTCGCCCGAGGGCAAGTCCTCTTTTGCATTTGCAGCTTTGCAACCAGCTTTCTCTTTTGCTGCACCTGCCTCTGCAAGGCATAGGAGAGGCATTTGATTGAGTTTGCCCTTAAAAACAAACCTACCCAATTCAAGCTATCCAAAAAAAGAACATGCACCAAAATGCAACCGACCTTTCGAAAAATTGCACTTCTCTGAATTTTGCAAGGCAGCTCTCTAGCCAAATTAATACGGACATAATCATGCATGTTGTTGCATGCCACCCCAATCTCTGAGTGGTGCAAGATTCCAGTAGTCCCAGGCACCTATCCAGGGTTTGTGCTTCATTGGGGAATGAGGGAAAGCAGAGAATGCCATTTCTTTAGGATATACAGTGGTGCCTCGCTAGACGAAAAGAATCTGTTCCGCGATTCTCTTCGTCTAGCGGTTTTTTGTCTTGCGAAGCAAGCCCATTGACAGCTTAGCGGATTAGCGCTACAGCGGTCTAGCGGCTTTCAGCGATCAGCTGTTAAGCGGCTTATCAGCGGAACAGCTGATAAGCAGCTTAGCGGCTTAGGAAAAGGGCAGAAAAAGTGGGGGGGTAACCCGCGGGGGGACGCAAGATTTTTTCATCTTGCGAAGCAACCCCATAGGGAAATTCGTTTTGCGAAGCGCCTCCAAAACAGAAAACCCTTTCGTCTAGCGGGTTTTCCGTCTTGCGAGGTGTTCGCCTTGCGGGGCACCACTGTATGTATACAACCTGAGCCTACGATGGAGGGGTTCTCAGCATTAACGCCCCAAGATAGTCTTGTTTCTCCCGTAGCCACAGCCTTGGATTTAAACCAAAATCAATCTCTCTCACTTCCCAGCTTTCTGCACTGCTTCTAGCCCACATCACTGCAACTCTAAACTCAGCCTTTGTCCTTCCAACTACCTATGAGTTGGGAGAAGGACTCTTCCCATTTGCCATCTCACACTTACTTTATTTATTTATTTATTTATTTAATAAATATACTGCCCTAAAACCGCAGGTCTCATGGTGGTTCACAGAACCCCTTTTGTTCTCCTAATGGCCCATCACTCAGGGAATCACCTCATTCGGAAACTAACCTGGCTTATATTTTAACACTTGCTGGATCCAGGAGTTAGAAGGGACTAGTCCATGGGTAGGCAAACTAAGGCCCAGGGGCTGGATCCGGCCCAATCGCCTTCTAAATCAGACCCGCAGACGATCCAGGAATCAGCATGTTTTTACATGAGTAGAATGTGTCCTTTTAAAATGCATATCTGGGTTATTTGTGGGGCATAGGAATTCATTCTTTTTCCCCAAAAAAATATAGTCTGGCCCCCCACAAGATCTGAGGGACAGTGGACCGGCCCCGTGCTGAAAAAAGTTTGCTGACACCTGGTCTAGTCATACAGCCTGCTCCCCCAAACTCAACAATATCTTCATGAAAGCAACATACAAAAATTCATTATTTTAAAGTAAATTGCTTTGCAAAAATGTGTACCGTCAGGCAAAAGTGCATATAGACATGCATATGAGAAATTTGCATTAAAATGTTGATGAACTTTTATGAGGACTTTAAAAAACCCCAACTACTAACAGATATGAATTTAAGACCGTAAAAAAGAGAAACTGTGAGAAACTGATCTTGACAGATATGCCCATTCCTCACCCAGGTCCACCCACTCTGAAGAGACAGCCGTACTCAGATTTTAGTTTGACATTTAAGGAAGGGTCCTCAGTCCTGGTCCTCAAGATTCGGGACAGATCAAATAAGGTACTTCTTCATGCATCACATAGTTACGGAACTCACTCTCACAGGAGGCAGTTGTAGTCAGCAACCAAGATGGCTCTAAAAGAGGATTAGACAAATTCATGAGAAGAGGCCTATGGAAGGTACCATGCTCTGCCTTGGCCTGATCCAGCAAGCCCTTCTTCTATTTCTTATATTTCTTTCCCCCCCATCTTTTTAATATTTATACCCCGCCCATCTGGCTGGGTTTCCACAGCTGGGCGGCTTCTCACAGAATACTAAAATACAATAACCTATTAAACATTAAAAGCTTCCCTAAACAGGGCTGCCTTCAAATGTCTTCTAAAAGTTTGGTAGTTGTTGTTCTCTTTGACATCTGGTGGGAGGGCGTTCCACAGGGCGGGTGCCACCACTGAGAAGGCCCTCTGCCTGGTTCCCTGTAGCTTTGCTTCTTGCAGTGAGGGAACAGGCAGAAGGCCCTTGGCGTTGGACCTCAGTGTCCGGGCAGAACGATGGGGGTGGAGACGCTTCTTCAGATATACTGGACCAACACTTTGAATTGTGCTCGGAATGTACTGGGAGCCAGTGTAGGTCTTTCAAGACTGGTGTTATATGGCCTCGGCAGCTGCTCCCAGTCACCAGTCTAGCTGCCGCATTCTGGATTAGTTGTAGTTTCCAGGTCCCCTTCAAAGGTAGCCCCACGTAGAGCGCATTGCAGTAGTCCAAGCGAGAGATAACTACAGTATGCACCACTCTGGCGAGACAGTCTGCAGGCAGGTAGGGTCTCAGCCTGCGTACCAGATGGAGCTGGTAAACAGCTGCCCTGGACACAGAATTGACCTGTGCCTCCATGGACAGGTGTGAGTCCAGAATGACTCCCAGGCTGCGCATCTGGCCCTTCAGGGGCACAGTTACCCCATTCAGGACCAGGGAGTCCGCCACACCCACCCACCTCCTGTCCCCCCAAAACTGTACATCTTGTCAGGATTCAATCTCAATCTGTTAGCCGCCATCCATCCTCCAACTGCCTCTATCATTTGCTCCAGTATCTTGGACCCTATTGTCCTAAGGTTGCCTGGCCCTGGTGGCTGGGATGATATCCTTCTCTAGAGGAACTCCCAACTAGCCAAAAGCCCCAGAATTCTGCCGCTCTAGACAGCCACATTTGTGGCTCTTTGGCTGGGCTGTTCATGTTCATGCACCTATCTGATTGAAGCGTCTTGAGATAGGAAAGGGAGGAGGAGAGAGAGAGGTGCCAAAGAGAAATTGGACTGCAAAATAATAAGGAACGCAATAAAATAAAAATAAGGAGAAGGGCTGTGAGGGCGGACAACAGCATCAATATTTCAAGCGCAGTCACAAAGTTGAGCAGCAAATATTTGCATCCGCAACATTTCTCATCATTGCATTCAAAGCAGCTCCCTCTCTAGATATATATTCAGATATAATTTCCCTCTTTTCTTCCATTCCCCTTCTCAGGGCTGAATGCAGCTGACATTTGGTGCTCGGGGAATTCATTTCAGCCGCCCCAGTCTGATTTCTAATTATGATGCAGGAGGCACAATTATGTCGTTCCTATGGGATGCTCATTATATAGCACATATCAATGTACCGCAATCAGGCACGTTTGTTGCTTGGGGTGGGGGCCAGAGCAAGCATGCACAGCCCTATTTGTGACATTTCCCGTGGACTCCCAACACCAGCTTCTTCCATGCATCAGCAAACCGAAGGCAGGGTGGCATTTCAATTGGCACGCAGTAGAATATAGGAGGACGTGGGTGGCGCTGTGGGTTAAACCACAGAGCCTAGGACTTGTTGATCAGAAGGTTGACGGTTCAAATCCCCACGACAGGGTGAGCTCCCGTTGCTTAGTCCCAGCTCCTGCCAACCTAGCAGTTTGAAAGCACATCAAAGTGCAAGTAGATAAATAGGTGCCCTTCTGGCGGGAAGGTAAACGGCATTTCCGTGCGCTGCTCTGGTTCGCCGGAAGCGGCTTAGTCATGCTGGCCACATGACCCAAAAGCTGTACGCCGGCTCCCTTGGCCAATAAAGCAAGATGAGCGCCGCAACCCCAGAGTCGGCCATGACTGGACCTAACGGTCAGGGGTCCCTTTACCTTTAGTATATAGGAAGCTATCTCAGAGCACTGATCCATCTAGCCCAGTTTTGTCTACACTAACCGGCAGGGGCTCTCCAGGCAGGAGTTTTCCCCAGCCCTACCTGGAGATGTTGTGGATTGGCCCTGTGGCCTTCTGCATGCAACACAGGTGCTATACCACTGAGATACAGCCCCTTCACCACAGAGGCAAGGGGGCGGGGAGAGGAGACAAAGAAAAAAGAAGCTTTGTGGATCTTTTGGGTCATAGTGAAAACCAGTTTCCAGAGAAGGAGAGGGGCTGAGCAATTGCCTTCCCACTGAGGCCAAATGTGACGCAGACCCTCTCCTACCACCTTCCTCACAATGTACCTCTGCATCTGCTTGCATCCATCCTTTGTTGTCTTGGCCTCTTTTCCTTATCTACATTTAGGGTCAAGTGTGAACATTATCAGAGGTGCACAACTGCAATGGTCAGGAGCGTCGTGTCCTGCTGGAATTCATGGGATCACGCAAGGAGTGTTTCTGACCCCCTGAACAGGGAGGACAGGACGTATTTATTTATTTTAAAGTATTTACAGTGGTACTTCGGGTTACATACACTTCAGGCTATATATGCTTCAGGTTACAGACTCCACTAACCAAGAAATAGTGCTCCAGGTTAAGAACTTTGCTTCAGGATGAGAACAGAAATCGTGCTCCAGCAGCGCGGCAGCAGCAGGAGGCCCCATTAGCTAAAGTGGTGCTTCAGGTTAAGAACAGTTTCAGGTTAAGTACAGACCTCTGGAACGAAATAAGTACTTATCCCTAGGTACCACTGTACTCATTTAAACAAATTATCTACTGCTTAACTTCAAAAGCCACTCAGCAGTTTACCAAGATAAAATACATTAAAACCAACTATAACAGGCTTCCTCAAACTCGGCCCTCCAGATGTTTTTGGCCTACAACTCACATGATCCCTAGCTAGCAGGACTGGTGGTCAGGGATGGTGGGAATTGTAGCCTCAAAACATCTGGAGGGACGGGTTTGAGGAAGCCTAAACTAAAACATCAAACTTTGGTTTGAATGTCTGCTGGAATTATTATTATTATTTAAATCTACTGTAGGTAGTGGAAGTTCAGTAGGGAAGGAAGGGGCCTGTCCAACCTCAACTAGAAGGAATTCCATAAAATTGGGCCTGCAATGCTAAATGCACAGCTCCTGGTGTATATAAGGCAAGCCATGGGGGGCCAAGGCCAGTGTCTCCCCTGAAGGTCTCAGTGACCAGGCAGGGGAATGAGAAATCAGATGGTTCTTGGGATATCCAAGACCCAAATTGTTAAGGTGACTTTGGGCTCCCCTTTTAGAAAGGATGCCCAAAGCCGTAAGCCGTGAAGAACACAGGAGAACCCCAAATATTTTCTGAGTGTCAAATGCAAAGCGCTTTTGCATACATGTTCTTGTGCCTGCTGCTGACTACTGGACTTGACCTGTGACAGCTGTTGTACCATCCAGGAGCTTTGAGTCACTCAGGCCCATTGGTTCTTATCTCCGCACTGAAAACTCTGAAGGCAGACATAAATCTGAGTCCTCCTTGGGATGGTTGAGATGATTTTAAATTGGTTTTGAATTCTGAATTCATTGTGACTGACAACAGCAGTGTTATGGGAAAGAGATGGAGGGCTGCCTAGGCTGGAGTTCAGCTTTCCATAGAGTTTTATGGGGGCCTTAAAGACAGGCAGACTGATCGCGGCCTGAGTCGATTTCAACAGATACAGGAGAGGAAGATGAGTGATAACTTGTGGGTGAGCAACTGTGCCTGGGGTTCATGTCTGACAGGAAGCAGGTAGCTGTTGTTACCTTGGGACAGGATTTTCCATCTTCAGGAGATGAGTCAGATGGGGAATAGCATCTGGGGTCACCCCCAGAAACATGGGGAAAGGGCCGTGGATCAGTGGCACAACATCCCTTTTACTTAAAACAATATCACTGCCTTCCGTTTAGCAGTGTGTTGAATAAACTGATCTGGGAAGCCACGGAAGATGTCTTGAAAAAGACTTTGCATGCTTGCTGTGGTCCCAACCCAAGCAAGACATAAGGCAGGAATGGGGAAGTTTTTTGGCCCAGTGGGTCAGATCTTTCATCTCCCCACCCCCACCCCATAGGCCAACTTTGACACCCCATAGGCCACTCACCTGCCAGTCACCTGGTGTCACTGTTAGCTTGTAGGCTGGAGGTTCCCTATTCCTGTCACAAGGGGGCAGCAAGAGAGAATGGAAGTGATCCAAGCATGAGGGGGTAGCAAGGGAGAGTGGGCGGAGTCCTTCAAAAAAGAGCAGAAGACCGTTGAGCATATCTGGGCAATAGTTCATATTTCAATTATAAAGTCATTAACCTTTTTCCTCGTCTCATGGGCACCTTGTCAATCCTGTGTAAGCCTGCTGCTATTTTCTGGTTATTTCAACATAGTCTACATGCAAATGAATGCAAAAATCTGGTTCACTTATTCTAGAAAGTAGTGAAGAAATGCTAGCGAAAAGCGGGGGGGTATTAAAAATGAGAGCAACAATCTCCTTTTGTGTCAATTGCAACTTCTTGGCTTCGCTGCTATGGTTACCACTTTGTTAATTTTATCTCTATTTAAAAGAAAACAATAACAAAACACCTTTTGAAATGTTTGAAGTGCTGAAATGTCATCTCGCCTGAATATGAAAAGATGCCTGTCTTTCTCTGAAAATAAAGGGCCCATCTAGGAAACCTGCAGCAGAACGGGAGGGGGGTATCTCTTTTCTGATGTGCTATTCTTCCCCTCTCTCCCGCCGCCCAATCACTGCTCTCTACCATGAGATGATCTACAAAACGGGCACAATGTCAAAAACCGGTATGTGAAATCAAATGAGATGCCAATCAATAATGCCACCCTCCCTGTTCTCCAAGGATATATGTGTGTGTTTTTCTCATTGGATTTTATGTTGTTTTTGCAGCCGTGGAATTGCTATTCTTCCTTAACATTGGTGGTATATAGTTTGCTGCAAATAACATAAAGAAAGGCAGGGGAGAATCTGGGTTGCATCCAACTAAGTACAGTGGTATGTTTGGATGTGAACGGGATCCGTTCCGGAGCCCCGTTTGCATCCTGAAGCATCTGTGCATGCCACAATTCACCACTTCTGTGCATGCGCGTGTCGTCATTTTGAGGGTCTGCGCATGCGCGAGCAGCAAAACCTGGAAGTAACACGCTCCGTTACTTCTGGGTCGCCGCGGAGCACAACCCGAAAATATTCATCCCAAAGCTGCTTCAACCCGAGGTATGACTGTATAGAACCGTTGAGATGAATGGACTTTGGTTAGACATGCCCATTCACTTCAGTGGGGCAACTCTACGTAGGACAGGCATTGGCAGGGCAGAACAACCCATGAAGCAAGATGAAGTTGCTGCCTGGGGCAGCGGAATTCACAAGGGCAGCAGATGCCACTGCCACCACAGAGCCAACAGCAGCTGCAACACACTCTTTCAAGGCCGGATCTGCCGTTTCCTCAGCAATCTCCCTACCCCACCCCAACAGCAGTCTCCGAGTGAATAGGAGACACTACTGGTGCCTTCCCAGCCCCTGTTTGCAAGACTGATCTTTATTTCATCCTCCCCCCTCTTTCTTGAGGTAGTTCTTCACACCCTGGCCAGGGAGGAGCCATTTTGTGATTTGCCTCAGGTGCCAAAATGTCTTTGGCCAGCCCTGAGCACTGGATACAACCCACAATCACCAAGTGCAGTGGTGCCCTCAATTTCCAGAAAGGAAGAGGTGGTGGTCAGACTCGGTTCTCACTTCTAACCCAAGCATGCTTTGGGGGTCCTATTTCTTAGTCTTTTACCATATTTTTGTGTGGTGGTAGCACTCCTGTTGCAACCCACCATGGATCAGGACTAGGCCTGGATGATGTATCAATACATCGCCCAGGACCGGCTTGAGGGCCAGAGCATAGTGACACATTCACCCAACAGTATATCACGGGGTGGTTTTGCTTGCAATATACTGCCGAGTGAAGGCACCATCATGCTCTGGTACTCAAACCAAGGGAGGAACGAGCAGTGAGGAACTGTGGTCAATGGAGTTCGTTCCTCCCTCAGCCTGCCACGTGCTGGCAGCAGAGGGAATCCCGCTGCCGCCAGCGCCCAGAGAACAAGCTCTATTGGCCCCCTTCCCACAAGGCTGCCACCACTCCCACCAAAGGGCTGGGCCCAATGCAGTTTGTTCCTCCCGCCATTTTTCAACATCATAATGTATCACTGTATCACAGTGTTTGGCTGGCGATACAATGCAATTTGGAAATGTTGATATCGCCCAGCCCTAATCAGGACACAACCCACCTGGGGTTATGACCCACCAGTTGAAGACCAGTAAATTAGACAAAATTCATGGAGGATCTGCTCTACCTTCACTGTTGGAGGCAGTATGGTTCTGAATACCAGTTGCCGAGAATAACAAGTTGGGAGAGTACTGTTACACTTAGCTCCTCCTTGTGGACTTTCCATCAGGATCTGTTTGGCCACTGTCAGAACATGATGATGGACTAGATGGGCCTTTGGCCTGATCCAGTAGGGCCCTTCTTATGTACTTATTCCAACCAGGCAAAGAACACTCAAGCAAGACTAGTGATGAGTATGTTCTGGAAAGATGCGGTGCAGTTGAGGATGGGGTTGCCCTGGGCCAAGTCCCAAGAGCCAGATAGAGTAAGTCTAGAGGGCCTTACTTGCTTCTCAAACTATAGATTCCATGCTCCTGGCTTTCACAATTGTGTGCCACACACACTCTCACCAACAGCTCACTCCCTAGGGAGCATGATCTGGTTAATTTTGTGATCACATGGTGGCAAATCCTCAGAAAAGCCTTGGGGTTCTCTATGAGTGACGAATTGAAGGTATCAGAACTCTCCAGGACCTTTGAGCTGCCACTGAGGGTGAGCCATTGGGATCCTGTCAGGATGAACGGGAGTTGTTTCTATACAGGACTATACCCTCCAACATTTCTCTAATGAAAATAGAGACGTCCTATTCAATAATAATAATATTAACAACAACAACAACACCCCACCCATCTGATTGGGTTGCCACTGTGTGTGGCTTCCAACATATATAAAAACATAATAAAACATTATACTTAAAAAAATAAATTTCCCTATACAGGGCTGCCTTCAGATGTTTTCTAAAGGATGAATAGACACTTATCTCCTTGACTCGGGGACTCGGGGGGGGTCACATAACTCCATACCCTCCAATATTTCTCTGATGAAAATAGGGACATCCTAGGGGAAAGCAGGACATCCCAGGATCAAGTCAGAAACCAGGATGGCTTCTGTAAATCTGGGGCTGTCCCTGGAAAATAGGGACACTTGGAGGGTCTACAGGACTCAGTTTTGAAGCAAATTTTGATCCACACAACAATGACCAAGGAGGGGGTCAGGATGGGAGAGCCATTTGTTCACAATTGTTATTCAAGGACACCATCGGCTTCCTCCTCCTCCTCTGTCTACTTTGCATGGAACAGGAGCCACACGTTAGGTCAGAGGCCTAGCAAGAGCCTGAGGCTAAACTAATTATTGTGATTTGCTCGTCTTCCGTAATTAATCGAGGGAAAGCTTAAGGCTGTTAGCAGCTTTAAAGAAAGTAAATCTGAAGGGCCAATTAATTAAAAGCAGCAGTGTTTAATGAGGACCTTTTGCTTCCCTCGTGTTGATTGTTATATTTGTCAAGAAAGTTACCATTTCCCACTGTCTGTCAAGATCTCGTCTGAGCTTGTAAAACAGATCTTCTTAATGCCTGGGCGCTTTAACCACTTGACACAGGGAACAAAAGCTTTCGATTACAAAGCAGTTTACAGAGATTATAATGGAATGAACTACGACCACACTCCTTTCCCCCTACCACATAGGCACACGGCACACTTTTTCAACAATCAATTGAAGGTAACAGTTGAGTTCAAATGGGAAGTGTTAAGATCAGAATGTCAGTCCTGCTGGCAGAGATAATGTCCTGCAGCAAATGACCCTGGAGATGGAGTTGCCAGAACTTCAGCATGCAGCTAAAATGACAGAAATGATTTCTTGGAAATAGGAGGCAATTTTCCTTCCTTCCCAAGTCTTACATACCATGAACACTCGATACAGGGAAAGAGATACACCCTGGAGTTATTTTGGCCCAGTGCATCTCAATCTTTTTAAACAAGAGCCATGGCCTTTTGGCAGAACCTAATACAGTGGTACCTCTGGTTACAAACTTAATTTGTTCCAGAGGTCCATTATTAACCTGAAACCGTTCTTAACCTGAGGTACCACTTTAGCTAATGGGGCCTCCCACTGCCACCAGCGCGCAATTTCTGTTCTCATCCTGAGATAATGTTCTTAACCTGAGGTACTACTTCCGTGTTAGCGGAGTCTGTAACCCAAAGTGTTTGTAACCCAAGGTACCACTGTACCTGCTGGGACCTACTGTTGAAGGATAGGTAATTTGTTGTTGTTTAGTCGTTTAGTCGTGTCCGACTCTTCGTGACCCCATGGACCACAGCACGCCAGGCACTCCTGTCTTCCACTGCCTCCCACAGTTTGGTTAAAATCATGCTCATAGCTTCAAGAACACTATCCAACCATCTTGTCCTCTGTCGTCCCCTTCTCCTTGTGCCCTCCATCTTTCCCAACATCAGGGTCTTTTCCAGGGAGTCTTCTCTTCTCATGAGGTGGCCAAAGTATTGGAGCCTCAGCTTCAGGATCTGTCCTTCCAGTGAGCACTCCAGTGAGGGCTGATTTCCTTCAGAATGGAGAGGTTTGATCTTCTTGCAGTCCATGGGACTCTCAAGAGTCTCCTCCAGCACCATAATTCAAAAGCATCAATTCTTCGGCGATCAGCCTTCTTTATGGTCCAGCTCTCACTTCCATACATCACTACTGGGAAAACCATAGCTTTTACTGTACGAACCTTTGTTGGCAAGGTGATGTCTCTACTTTTTAAGATGCTGTCTAGGTTTGTCATTGCTTTTCTCCCAAGAAGCAGGCATCTTTTAATTTCATGGCTGCTGTCACCATCTGCAGTGATCATGGAGCCCAAGAATGGGTAATAAAAGAAATAAATAAAAAAGGATGGGTAATAAATGTAATAATATTGGCACCGTTGAGGTACCTGTCGCTACCTCATTGAAAGGCGACACTGCAGGGGCCCTTGGACCAGCTCCTCCTCTTTGCTGTCACTTCCTGTTTACTTTCTTGGGTGGCTACTTACACATCACCAAAAAGGGAGGGAATGCATCATCGTAAGACAGGGACACAAATTTATGGAGAAAATGCTTGTGCTAATGTGTGTTTGCATGTAAATTAAGAAATAAGAGGCTGTATCCAGGCAGAGGGCCTTCTCGGTTGTGGCGCCCACCCTATGGAATGCCCTCCCATCAAAGAAATAAAAACTATCTGACTTTTAGAAGACATCTGAAGAAAGCTCTGCTTGAGGAAGTTTTTAATGTTTGATGTTTTATCGTGTTTTTAATATTCTGTTGGGAGCCACCCAGTATGGCTGGGGAAACCCAGCCAGATGGGCGGGGTATAAATAATAAAAATTATTATTATTATTATTATTATTATTATTATTATTATTATTATTAGTCTGCTCGCATTAAAGCTCACCTGTCTGCTGGCACAAAGACTTTTATGCCAGCAGACAGGTGAGCTTTAATGTTGAATGCGCAGCAGAGGAATCCAACACAACTGTTGTGCTAGCGCAGGGGTCAGCAAACATTTTCAGCAGGGGCCTGGCCCACTGTCCCTCAGACCTTGTGGGGGGTCAGACTATAAGCCATCCACCCCACCGACTCCCCCATCCCTTCTCCACAGCACCGGACAAGCCCCAGTGGCTGTGTCTTGCAAGCGACAGGGGCTGGCGGTGGCAGTGGCGGTGGCAGAGCTTGAGTACTGCTGCTGCTGGCACCAACAAAGCCCAGCCCCCTTCCTCCTCTAGGGAGGGCAGGGAGAAACTAGGAGGAGGGAGGGAGGAGGAGGCTCTGTGTGAGGGAGAGGGAGGGAGAGGGAAAGAACGGGCACACTGGCGATCCACGCAGCAATTCCCAGACTGTCTGCGGGCTGGATCTAGAAGGCAATTGGGCCTGATCTGGCCCACAGTCCATAGTTTGCCGATCCATGTGCTAGCGGAATATCACTGGTGCTGTTGATTGTGCAACAAAGTTACCAACAACCTGCCTATGCATTCTCTTGCACAACAACCTTCTGCTTAGCACAAAACATTTCACCAGCAGAACAACTATACCTACCGCTGAGTGGCTTTGAATATGTGTGATATTGGATACAACCCAATGATTGTGACTGAAGTCCATTGATTGTAATGGGTATACTCTGCATATGACATAGCTGGAGACAACCCAATGATTTCAACACATAAGCAATGTATCTCGCTACAGTGGGGGAGACTGTGGCCAGGTGCACCTGTTCAATGTGATGTCCAGGTGCTCACTGCTGCTGGACAAGCTGCCTCCTGCTCTTTATCTTTAAACCAAATTTTGACTGGGCAGCCCTGGGAAGGACTTCTTCCAATAGAGGCATGTGCTCTGCCAAGAAGGGTGCATGCTAAAGAAATATAGGTAAAGGTAAAGGGACCCCTGACCGTTAAGTCCAGTCATGGCCGACTCTGGGGTTGCGGCGCTCATCTCGCTTTATTGGCTGAGGGAGCCGGCGTACAGCTTCTGGGTCATGTGGCCAGCATAACTAAGCCACTTCTGGTGA
This sequence comes from Podarcis melisellensis, assembly GCF_964234715.1. Classification (NCBI taxonomy): domain Eukaryota; kingdom Metazoa; phylum Chordata; class Lepidosauria; order Squamata; family Lacertidae; genus Podarcis; species Podarcis melisellensis. Next base: position 32,371,791 of record NC_138533.1, on the reverse strand, counting down.
ACCAGAGCAGAGCACAGAAACACTGTTTACCTTCCCGCTGGAGCAGTACCTATTTATCTACTTGCACTTTGGCGTGCTTTCGAACTGCTAGGTTGGCAGGAGCAGGGACTGAGCAACAGGATCTCACCCCATCACGGGGATTCGAACCGCCGACCTTCTGATCAGCAAGTCCTAGGTTCTGTAGTTTAACCCACAGCGCCACCCTAGTAACATGTCAAACAGCTTCCAAAGGCTGCATTCCGAGGGCATTTCCCCACATCATTTCCTTAGCTGTTATTTTGTGTGATCTTTCACACAACATAAAAGACATTTCTGAAAACGTGGAAGTTTAGTGTGCATTTCTGGGTTAACTGTTCCCAGGAAAAAATCAATTTGCAACATTATTAACTCAGGAATTCATGGGTGTTTCATGCTGTAACATCATGTCACAAAATTGGAGGCAGTTTTCCAGTATAAAGTTCTTTTCCACAGCTTCAAATTTAGTGTGACTAGGTGGTCTATTGATCAAAACGCCATAACGCAACAGGTACTGCAGTGTCAAAGCAGTGTTAGAAAGCAAGAAGGAAGCACTGGCATTATAACCAGTAAAACTAACACAATAAAACCCACATCTAAATGAAGCCCAAGTTTTAACAAAGTACCCATTGAGGACAAAAAAATAGGGACTGCCCCTTGTAAACAGGGATACGTTTCAGCTCTCCCTTCCAAACACTGGAATCTCAACAGCCTTGCAGCACAGATCGCTTTGTGACACGACAGAATCAGCCAGGAATTGATGGGTTAGTTGACCTTATTTTAGCCTTCTGGTACTCCAAATTGCTTTAGAGTGCATTTTAATTATGGTGTGTTATTAATTATGGTATATTTTAATAACAGCATGCAATTGGTTTTTCAAAATGTTTTGTAAACTGCTTAGATGCTTATTTTTGCATTAAGCAGCATATAAATTACTAAATGAAAGCAACAGCAATAACAACTCTGGACAATGGCAACGACTGAAAAGTTGACGCACCAAAGAAAATGAGTGACCTGACAATCACTTGACATTGCAGAGCAATGATGATGATGATGATGATGATAGTAATAATAGCAACCTTCAGTTTAGCAGTGTAAAAATGAAACATAGCAGTGATACCCTGGCTGTTAATTAAGTTCAGAGATCATCTGTGCTATTGTACTGTTCAAAATAGGAAGATGCATTATGCTGAGTCAGACCGTTGGTCCATCTAACTTAATATTGCTGACACAAGCTGCGATATATTTTCTTATATATTTAGCAGGGTTGTAAAAAGCTTAGAAGCTGGAGCTACCCCAACCCCACCCATCGTCTGTCTCATTCTAGCACTAGCGTTTTATTTTGTTTTTTAAAGGTAAAACACGTGCGAGTCCCAAAGAAAAAAATGTTCCTTACTTACAGTTACTTCATATTCACAAGGTTGGCTTTGGGTTCTGATTCTACATCGTGGGAAGAGGTTTCATGGCTGATTCATGCAAGAGGGGAGAGGGAGAGCAGGAGGAACAGGCAGAACTTAGTGGGCAACCACAAAGTATATTTTCCATGACTAACTGTCTGTCTTAGCCCTGCCTTCTATTAACTAGAAGCATGCAAGGTTGCTTATACCCAACAGATGCTGGAGAATGAACCTAGGCCCATCTGTTTACAAAGCAGATGTTCTACCACTGAGCTACAGCCCTTCCCCCAAAATATTGCTTCTAACATTCAAAATGTATGTGGACCTTAGAAGATGGAGCAGCTGCAACCATGGCATGGCAGTTTTCCTTCTTCTCCAAGCCCCCTTGTAATATGCAGCCCATGTACTCTGAGACCAGCTTGCCCCTCATCTCTGAGCATCTCTTAATGGTCCCAGCATGTTCTCTTTCCACCTGCACTTTGCTGCTTTAACACAAGGCAATCGACATGTAAATCATAACCCTCCATCTGTTCCTAACTTGATCACATGTGGTGGGGGAATTATAATAAAATGGTGCTCCAGGGAGTTCAAGTGCCTGGCCCATGCTCTCTGGCGGAGAGTGGATCTTAATTGCATATCCAAATCCACTGTTTTCTTTGCCAAGGTCCTGTGGTTCAGGAGGGATCAATCCAGCTGTCAGAGTCCAGCAGCAGCTTTCTAATCCAGATTATCTAAGGCCTGGCTGTCTGCTCCTCTCCAGTTTGGAAGCACAATCAATGATGCAATGTTATTCCTTCCTTCCAGGCAGCAACATAAAAAAAAACACCCTCTGATGCAGAACAGATAAACAGAGCTTTTCACCCATCATTTTTAAATAATAAAGCAGGCAGACTAAGACTAAACTGTAAAGCAGACTGAATCTCTATACAGCAGAGCAAATCTGAAATGTTGGCCTTGATTTTCAATATGTGATGGGTGGAGAAAATGTTTTTATTTTATTTTCCAGTGTGTTTAATCCATTATTCAAATACAAACTCACTCCAGTTGAGAGACGGGGAGAAGTTCAGGGCCTTCCTGAAACATTGAGCAAACCAAAATTGCATATACAATATGTCTGTTAGGAGAAATGTGTGCTCAACTGCTCAAATTTTACAGAGACTGATTGGTTATTTAAGGGGTGAGGTGATCATCCAGGTATCCTGGTCCCAAGCTGTTTGGGCTTTAGACACCAGAACCAGCACCTTGGTAGCTAATTGGCACCCAATGCAATTAGGTGCAAATATATGAGTTTTGAGATCCTGTTTAACTATTAAGGCAACAACTGCTGTCAACAGATCTCTTCTTCTCTATTACTTTGTCTAAGCTGCTTTTCAGCCATCTAAGCTAATGACTATCACTGCATCTTGTGATAGAGAATTCCATAAATTAATTACTTCTGGGAAAAGCATGGAAGTCATGCTTTCAAATATCAGAGGTATCAGGGCAGGATGTGAATCCTAGGTTCAAGTGTGGGTTGGTTTTCTTAAGAAAGAGAAAGAAAGAAAGAAAGAAAGAAAGAAAGAAAGAAAGAAAGAAAGAAAGAAAGAAAGAAAGAAAGAAAGAAAATGTCTCTGTTAGTGGTCCCCCATGGCTCAACACAGGCCTTATAAGTACAGTGATACCTCAGGTTACAGACACTTCAGGTTACAGAAGCTTCAGGTTACAGACTCCGCTAACCCAGAAATAGTACCTCAGGTTAAGAACTTTGCTTCAGGATGAGAACAAAAATTGTGTGGCGGCGCAGCAGCGGCGGGAGGCCCCATTAGCTAAAGTGGTGCCTCAGGTTAAGAACAGACCTCCAGAACGAATTAAGTTCTTAACCCGAGGTACCACTGTACTAGAAGATGTGCATTCAATGTCGTGGGTTCAAGACTCCATAACTCCCTCCCAAATGAGAATAGATACATGACCTTCCAGGTACATGACTTAATACTTTCTAGTTCCAGCAGACATGTCAAGATAGGTACTCCTCTGCGTGAAGGAATAGAGAGAATCAAGAGTCATGATTAAATCACAAGACATATTCCAGCCAGGCAAAAAGGACAGTGAGTGGGATGTCTAGCAAGAGGTTGTGGCCCAGGGAGAATATCAAGGACCAGACAGAGAGGTTTGCAGGGCCACATGTGGCCCCTTGGGCTTGAGGTTCCCCACCTCATTGTAGGTCAAATGACATAGGGCGCATCCCATTCTTGAGAAGAAGAAACCATGCAAAAAGTAAATACCTTTGTGGGTTTTATGAATTGCCTATCAAGAGTGAATGCATTGCATGCATGGAGAATTAGAGGCAAACATCTCCGTCTCCCCTGCCATAAAACACACCCAGGAGATGCTCAGCAGCACGTTTGCAACTGTGTCAACACCGAATTCTTCATTGCTCTGCACAGTGAAGATAAGTGCCAGACTCAGGCATCATGTACTCTTTGCTGTACAATAGAGAATACTTTGAGAAGTACTCCCTGGGGCACTTCAGTCATCACCGTGCAATGAAGCACAATGAGACATGTGAAAAGCCTTGGCAGTTGTTTTATGTCTGATTGGTGCTTTCATGAATAGTGGCATCAGTAATTCTTCCTTTATGTTGATGGCTGAGAAAACTCCAGCGACTCTTAATATGCTCAAGAGGTTAACCCTTAATCTGCTCAGACATCTGGCAGTCTGCTCCAAGTCCCTGAAGAAATTAGGATAGAAGCTGGGCTGAATCCCCCTCCCCACAGATTTCTGCAAGGCTCTCTCCCACAGGACCCTCCATCTGCTAAAAGATGGGTTTTGCCTCTGCTCGTGAGTTTGCCCTCGTGGTATTTTTAAGTGGGGCAAATCTTTTCAAATCCCCAGGAGTGGGAATTCTGAGAAGGGAAGGGGGAAGGGGGGGAGAGATAAAAGAGAAAATAAAGGGAGAAAGATGCAGAAAAGGAGAGTGGGAGGGAAGGAATGTGGCAAATACACGTACTACACAAAGGCCCCACTATCCGAACACAATACATTCTCAGGAAATGGTTTGTTAGGCAAGTGTTCACATAATAAGCTGACGATTTCCATTTGTTCCTATGGGAAAATTTCTAATACGTTCCCAACCCAGTGGAATTTTGACCACAAAATGATGAAAAGATTGTGGAAAACTCAGGAAAACCCTCTGAAACCTTGCAAAAGGCAAACTAGGAGGGGGGGGAGACATATTATTTCTGACCTCTCCCCGTCTTCCATTCCTCTCTCCCACCATGGTTTCTGGCGAAACAGCTGCCACAGACCATCAAAGCACAAAAAAGTAAAGCTTATTTATGGCTGCTTATTTGTTTACAGTACTACACACAGGGCTGGCTGTTCGGATCTCTGACTCTGTGGTTTGTATTGCAAGGTTTGGGGTACTAATGTTTGGATAAGTGAATTTTTGTATAATGAGCATTTGGATAGCGGGACCTGTGTGAACAAGAACTCAGGGACATTCAATGAAACTAAAGGTTGGGAGATTCAAGATTCAGACCAGTGAAAGTACTTATTCACACAATGCATAGTTTTGCTATGGGATTCGCCCCCACAAGAAGCAGTGATGGCCGCCAACTTGGATGGCTTTAATTAGACAAAATCATGGAGGAGAAAGCTATCCATTGCTACTTGCCATGATGACCATGCTCTGGCTCCATGGTCAGAGACAGTTCCTGGAAACCACAGGAGAGGAGAGTGCTCCTGCGCTCAGGTTCTGCTTGTGGTCATGCCACAGGTATCAGGAGCAAGCTTGTTTTCTTCTGCTCCAGAGGGTAGGACCTGAACCCCCAGATCCAGATTACAACAAAGGAGATTCTGCCTTTCTGTCAGTTAGAGCTGCTCCACAGTGGAATGGGCTGCATTGGAAGATGGTGGACTCTCCATCATTGAGGGTTTTAAACAGAGGTTGGAGTGCCAACTGTCAGGAATCCTTCAGTTGTGATTCCTGCATTGCAAGGGGTTGGACCCTTGGGATCCCATCCAACTCTTTGTTGTTGTTGTTTTGTCGTTCAGTCGTGTCCAACTCTTTGTGACCCCCTGGACCAGAGCATGCCAGGCATGCCTGTCTTCCACTGCCTCCCGCAGTTTAGTCAAACTCATGCTGGTAGTTTCGAGAACACTGTCCAACCATCTCGTCCTCTGTCATCCCCTTCTCCTTGTGCCCTCCACTTTTCCCAACATCAGGGTCTTTTCCAGGGAGTCTTCTCTTCTCATGAGGTGGCCAAAGTATTGGAGCCTCAGCTTCAGGATCTGTCCTTCCAGTGAGCACTCAGGGCCGATTTCCTTCAGAATGGATAGGTTGGATCTTCTTGCAGTACATGGGACTCTCTAGAGTCTCCTCCAGCACCATAATTCAAAAGCATCAATTATTTGGCGATCAGCCTTCTTTATGGTCCAGTTCTCACTTCCATACATCACTACTGGGAAAACCATAGCTTTTACTATACGGACCTTTGTCAGCAAGGTGATGTCTCTGCTTTTTATGATGCTGTCTAGGTTTGTCATCGCTTTTCTCCCAAGAAGCAGGCGTCTTTTAATTTCGTGACTGCTGTCACCATCTGCAGTGATCATGGAGCCCAAGAAAGTAAAATATTTCACTGCCTCCATTTCTTCCCCTTCTATTTGCCAGGACGTGATGGGACCAGTGGCCATGATCTTAGGTTTTTTGATGTTGAGCTTCAGACCATATTTTGCACTCTCCTCTTCGACCCTCTACAATTCTATTATTCTCCAAGGCTCTTCCTAACAGGCTCTGTTGCAGACCTTTCGTCCATGAGAGTGTGTGTGTGTGTGTGTGTGTGTGTGTGTGTGTGTGTGTGTTTTAAATCCAGCCCAGAACATTTTGAAATTATTACAGTCCACTTGCTCTGTAATTATAAAAACCTGAAATTACTTTGAAGCTTCAGCTATGCAAGAGGAATGCTGCAATTACTCCACCAAGCCATTTGCAACCTAATTATCTGCGGGTGTCATATGCTTATATTTGCGCATAAATGGGAGCCGTTTAAGGGCGAGCCATGACCAAAAGTATACCTCCAGGCTCCTCCGTTAATATGCTTGGCCTCTTGAAACGATCTCCAATAAACTAAGAAAACAATAATCATACGTTACACACTGCTTTAATGGTTGGCTCTGCGGCAGGGGTGCTTCCAGTTGAAGGAAACCCAAAGAGGGGGAGGAAAGAAGGTTAGTGAGTTATAGCTCAGCAACACTGAAGTTATTAGCACTTGCATTCTGGTTCAAAGAGAGAGTAATATTCTGGCAAGTAGAACAGGCTCAGTGCTCTTGTATCTCCTGAGAGTTAACCTCTAATTATGACTAAGGGCATGTACTTGCCGAAAACTCACAACCAAAGGCAGGTCTTGGATGTGCTTATTTATGCCATCATATCCCTGACAACCCCAAAGGCCCCATGGAAAGATTACATGGATTCTTTGCCTAACCACAGAGCAGGTGTAAGTAACTAGCCATGCCAGAGAAGGGTTTTTGTTGGCATATAATACCCACAGAAACACTGGTTCACCTGTATGGGAAGGTCGCACCCAACCAATTCTAAATGGAGCTACACGCCCCTTAAAACAGAGGTGAGAAACCAGGGCTGGATCTACACTGATCTGTAAAAACACTATAAAAGGCTGTATTAAAAAGTTATATAACTCTCAATGTAATTTCCTATTGCCGACAGATCGCTGCTCTGCAGCGCCCTCTGGTGTCACATTTTTATAATGCATTTTTAACGTTATAACCAAGCCATGTAGATTCTCCTCAAATCTCTCTACCTAGTTCTCAGAACTTCTTCCAGGCCACACCCTTCAGTCACCCTGCTTAGCGCCCCAAATGCTTTTCCCTGGCCTGATCGTGTGTCTTGCTTGCCTGGATGGAGGTCAGAATGTGTGTGTAGAAACTAGCCTAACCATACAAAGGCAAAATTTACATGGATTGCCCCGCCTCTGGCCCTGCCCACCACTGACATGCAGCCTTTGGAAGGTTGCCTTGCAGGAAATGTGGTCTTCAGGATGAAAAAAGGTTCCTTATTCCTGTCTTTAAAGGATCAGGTTCATAGTTTGGGGATGCACATTGCTCCAGCTTTGTCCATTGAGGGACAGATGGCTTCTGAGGCAGAGTGTCTTCCACCAGTTGAGGCCAGTTGAGCTGCAACCTTTCCTGAACAGAGATAGTCAAAGATAAATGAGTCGAATGCATTTAGAACCAGGCACTATCCTCAACACCACACCACCCCTTTCTCAGCATTAAATCTAGGAGAAAGTACAGACTTTCAAAAAGAAGATCTTATCCATAGTTTTTATATTCTTGTACATAGGACTGGTATTTTAGGAGACAGCGGTATAGAAATACTTTTGTAAGGTAAAAAAGCAAATAAAATTTCTTCAAACTTCTTGTGCCATCCTTGAATCATATAACACTAACACCTCAAGGGCAACACGTTGGCTACTCCTGAGACAGAGCAAAAGCAGAGTCATTCGCTACAAAGCAGCATATTGGATGCCCACATAAGAACCCCAGAGAGAATCTCTGCACCCTCAAGGTGCCTCCAATCAATTATTATCTGCCCCTCCATAACAAGGGTCGTCAGTCACTTTTCCCAACTTTGACAGGCATCTCGAAAGACAGAGAGGTCCCTCCATATTTCCTAACCATTCAGTCCCATCAGCTGATTTTTCCAACAGGCTGATCAGGCAGGTTGCTGTTCTATCACCCAGCAATGTCATCAAAGAAAGGAGGGAGATATAGGAATTAGTCGTCATTGTGGACACACTCACACGTACACACCATCAGTACTCTCCTATATTATGTATACAGCTTGGAACCAGGAGACCTGAAAGATCATCTCTCCCATATGTATGAAACTGATCACCTAAGCTCTGCAGGTACCATTTTATCAGAAGCCCTGTTCTGCACAAAACAGGAATTGGGAACCTACCCTTTGGAATTCTCTCTGGTTAAATATTAGATTGGCACCTCGTTTGTGGTCCTTTTGGCACTGACTGAATACTTTCCTTTTCCAACAAGTGTTTCAAGTAGAGCTCTGTCCTAGTCTTCATCAGTATTGACATTTATTTTTAGATGTATTACTTGTTTTATCATTTGTGTGTCTGCTGCCCTGGGCTCCTTTGGAACATAGGGTGGAATTTCTATTGTTGTTGTTGTTGTTATTTGACCCCCTTATGAAAGCTGATGGCAAACAGTCTTTGGCAATGCTGTTTTTCTATTACACTTGAACGCTTTGGTTTTCCCAAGGGACAGGAAATGGGTGTGCTGTATTTCTTTAACAATATATGCCACTTGAGAAAGAATAAAAGTTAGTAATTGTTCCCACGGTGATACTCCTCTTTTAAAACTTAATTAAAACCCTTTAGTCGGCTTGCCCACCCCTGCCTCCTTCGTCTCTCTCCTCCCATCTCTGCTCTGCTCGCCGTAAGAACATGTTCCTTTCAGAGTGGGAAGATTAAATACACTTTCATGTTATCCAGAACAAATTAAAAATTAAACAAAGTCATTTAGCTGCTTTTGAAATACGCCTTTTGTGTTTCCACACTTTCTGTTGCCTGTCATTTGAATTGGAAAGCAAACAGATGTCCCGGCGTGCTTGAAGGCACAATCGGGCGGAGATACTGTTAAAAATAGCTTCAAATAAATCCTCAAATCTAAACAATAATGTTACAGGTAGCAACAAGGAAGGGAAGAACAATCTGGCATCCGGCTTCCCTATCCCAACCCTGTGTGGTATTGTTGTGCAAAACTGGAGATGAGAAAGAGGTTTGCACAACAGTTTATCTCAAGTTCATTTCAAAATCCTGTCATTTTGCCTGTTGATGCAACTTTGAACCAGAGAGAGAGAGGGAGGGAGATAAAGATAAGAGTATCACAACTGACATAAACAGAACTGGCGAGGGTTTGCAGGAGTCTTTGGATAAGGTGGCTGTGAAAGACAATGCAAACATGATAGCGTTACTCTTGTTACCTGGTAGAAATTCTCCCAGATTTGCCTGCTCTTTCAGTGCCTGGCAGCACAACCCAGTGTGTTTACTCAGAAATCGTTTCCAATCAAGTGGAACGCAATACCAATTCAACATAAAGTTCCATATAATAAAAATGTAAGACCGTCATCACGCAGCCCACACTGGAGCATTTGCAGTGCTCTTTTTCGGTGGGTGGGGTGGTACTCAAGGGTACGCAGTACTGGCACCTCCCCCTCCCCGCACCAATGTTAACTTATTACTGTAATAACTTCATGGTGAGTACCAGCACCATTTTTTCTTTTCTTTTTTTGTAGTACCACATCACAATCCTGGATTTGCATGAGGTCTAGGCAAGATAGGGGACCAAAGTGAAGACACATTGCACAAGAGCAGTTGGCATGGCACAGGATCAGGAAGGAAGGGACACTGAGAGGGGGAAAGTGGCTGATTAAAACAATGGCAGAAGTTTGAGCAAAGTACCTTCATTATTTACCGCACGGTGTAGTTAGGATTGCATTTGCAGAGTGGAGAAGCTGCCACAGGCATAACTCAGAGAAACTGCAATCAAGTATGTACTGGGTGCAGTGGAAGGCTTTTGTCAAGCCTGCTTTCAGCAGAGGAGAGCCCAGGGAGGAGACCCTCTGAGCACCAGAGAAGGTTTCTATGGATGCATGTGTGACCGTGGGCAGCACACTGGCAACCCCTGTTTCAGGGTCTGGGTCCGGATAGTTTGCCTCAATCCAGACTCTACCTTTCACCCCGTTTCAACGACCAGTCATGTAACAGAAACCATCGAACTCATTATTGGCCTGGGGAGAGAAGATCCAGTGTCAAGTCCAGGATTTTGGGAGAAGGGCCTTGGGCAAGGCACCAGAAACCAGAAGGAGCCAGTGTAGTGCCTATCAAATATTGTTTGATACCAACTCCCATCAGATCTAGTCAGTTTGGCCAACGGTTGGGTTTATAGGAGTTTGAGTCTAAGGTGTCATGCCTAGCCCTGGTGCCAGACATTGAGTCCTTGGAGGATGAACCAGACACGACACCGGTCATAAAACTTGAGGAGCAGGCATTGGTGTCCTGGAACCAACAGCGAAGATCCCCTTGAGGGACCTTCCCACTGATGGAGGGAGAGTTTTGCTAAAGAACCCTTAGAGCTATCTGAGGAAGGAGTGGAGCCACCCCTCAGTCCAAAAGGTCCTGGCCAGAGAGAGATAGCATAACACACATCTATGGACCTAGAGTCATTGCACAGCTAATATGTACGGGGTCTACTTGTGAATAGGGGTGGCTCTGTGACGTTAAACCACAAAGCCTAGGACTTGCTGATCAGAAGGTCAGCAGTTCGAATCCCCACCGTTTCTCGGTCCCTGCTCCTGCCAACCTAGCAGTTCGAAAGCATGTTAAAGTGCAAGTAGAGAAATAGGTAGCACTCTGGCAGGAAGGTAAATGGCGTTTCCGTGCGCTGCTCTGGTTTGCCAGAAGTGGCTTAGTCATGCTGACTAAGCATGACCCGGAAGCTGTACGCCGGATTTCTCGGCCAATAAAGCAAGATGAGCACTGCAACTCCAGAGTCGGACCTAATGGTCAGGGGTCCCTTTACCATTTACCTCCTTGTGAATAAACAATATCTAGAACTTCTTTGCTCTCCACCTCCTCTTACTTGGCAGAAATACTGGCTCAGGGCCTTCAAAGCATATCTGAAGGTTCAAGGAGACATATACAGGCATTCATCCAGGTAACCTACTTCCAAGGCATTCAGCCCTGCCTCAAACTGAGCTTACACATGCGATGAGAAAAATGAAGCAGAGAAGGAGGGGGAATTAAATTAATCTCCTGGGTTTCTCCACCCTCCCTCTCAGCAGTTTCTCCTCATCCTGTCAGGGCCCCCCACAACCACCCCCTCCAGCATGCTCACCAGGAGCCCAAAATCCCAGCAGGAGAAATGGAGTCATTGGGCATTAGCTAGCAGCTCTAAACTCATCAAGGGTGGGCGGTAAATAGATTTGATTAATATTTATCATTTGTGTGTTATAAATAAATGATGCTGGTAATGTGAAGCACAGTTCACTCCCTTAAGTCTTGGATGCTCAGAGATTCAGTATGTTCAGAGGAGCTGAGGAAGAGAAAAAGAAAGAGAGAATGTTTTGTTAATTCTCTGGAGCCTTATTTGGCCACTGCTCTGTTAGGTTGTTCATTATGCTGTTGGATTGTTGATTATGTTGTTGTGCATTTCACCACCAACACCCTGCCTGACCCCCCTAACTTCTGCTAAGTAGCCACTTCAGTCGTCTGATGAAGTTCCCAGAAAAAAAAGACAAAATCATGTTCTGCTTCCAAGCTGCATTCATAGAAAGAAAGATGCATGCCAGCAGGAATGTCCAGCCAGGGACATTATGGATTTTTCAGGCACTCGAGAAGGCTGCAGCGTGCAGGCTACAGGTTGTATCTAAGTGATTCATTTAGCAGTGCATTTTTTGCACTAGTGGAAGACGTTTGCTCAGTGGGAACCACAAGTACATTACCAAAGATGGTGTGGGATAACCAGCCTCATATAACCAACATGCTTCAGTCCAATTAATGCATGAAGGGGTTAAGACCATTGAGTAAACTACCCTGCCAGGTTCACCTCGCCTTGGGAGGAATTAGGTAATCAGGCCTATTATTCGCTCCCAGTCTAACTGAGAAGCTCAGTGTGTGAGGAGGTCTGAACTGGCTGCTTGAAGCCCAGACCACATGGCTATAACAAGCCACTCTTGAGTTCCTATACCAATTATTTAGGAGCTTTCAGCGCATTGCAACTAAGTCAGGTTTTATGGCCTGTGCAACTTTTATGACTGATGTATGGGAAAGCACATAAACCATTGAATAGTTTGTAAGTAAACCATTTTTAGCTTACCAAACATGTCATTTCCCCCATACACTCTGTAGGAGGGAAGTTATTTTAAAGGTCTATCAGCCTATATTTCCATGTTTTACTTGGCATCCAGGAATTCTCCTTTATACAGCTCTTTTTGCCTTGCTGCCAACAGATGGAAGTGCAATGGATTGCCTATCAATAATCAGCTGTTGCAACTGGAAGCCCCTGGACCCCAGGCCAGGGAACAGACAAACCACCAGCAGCTCCTCACAAAACCATTGATGGCCTGAGATAACTATTGAGGCAACTTCTCCCCTACCTTCCCTGGGGCTGCTGGAGAACTGCATGCCTTTTGTTTCTCCAAACATGACTCTACAGTGTTGTGTAAATTTATCAGTCAAAGCCAAGTACCCTGTCATACCACTTGTGGGTAGTACATCCTTCTGCATCTTTCCAGTGTAACCCCAGCTCCATGTGTGCTGCCTCAAGGAGGTGGTTTATCAGATTCTTGCAAGGGAGATCCTTGCTGTGCCTTCTAAATAAGGAGAGCAGTGCACTTTTGTCATGTGGAGTAGAGAAACATCAGTAACTATAAAAAAAAAATGTGAAAATGCCATAGCTCACCATCGCCATCTAGTGCCACATTTGTATAATGCACTTTACAACATTCTTAAAACGTTTTATTTGCAGCTGTATAGCTGAGTCCAGGGGATCCTCTTTAAACTTGGTTCCATTTCTGGGTTTTATCTGTTGACTTGAGACCAACAGCCAAACTGTTGTCTGCGGCTCTTTAGCTAGCTAAATTTGCTTATCTTCTCTTTGCTGAAGTATATGATATATTTGACTCCCCCCCCCCCACTGCTGCCCTCTTCTTCTTATGAAGCCAAGATAATAGCATATTCCCACTGATTAAACTGACATGGATGTCAGGTATGAAAAAGCTGGTTCATCAGATAGCAGCCAGACAGGTGTTTCAAGGATTTCCTATATAAATAATTCAATAGAAGGATTAGTATAAATCCATAATAAGAACATCGCTTGGTGAACCGTAGTTATGGGGATGAGTGTATGAAAGAGAGAGGGGGGGACTCTCCTTTTCACTGATATAACTTTGGTTTCTAGTGACAATAAAAAGCGGCCCCTGGATGGGTGCATTTGGGGCGCTCCATGGCTCAGTGGTGGGACATCTGCCTTGCATGCAGAAGGTCCCAGGTTCAATCACAGCCCTGGTGGGGCTGGGAGAGAACCCTGTCCAAAACCCCAGAAATCTGCTGCCAGTCAGTGTAGACAATACTCAGGGAATTGGTGTGAAGCAGCTTCGTTGAATTGCAGAGTTGGAAGGGACCCCAGGGGTCATCTAGTCCAAACCCCTGCAATACAGGAATCTCGACTGAAGCATCCATGACAGATGGCCATCCAACCTTTGGATAGAAACCTGAAGTGAGGCCACAACCTCCTGAGGGAGGTTCCTGTGCTCCATCTTAGCACAGATACGCCATGCATCTTAATCCCTTCTTATACTACTCAGTGGCCATCTGAGTAGGTGGAGCCAGAGCCAATAGAAGACATAGCCAGCCCCTGACTGGTTGCGAGGTTGGCTGAGGACAGACTGAGGTTGGTGGGCCATTTCCCCAAACAGACCAGCCTTCACTGTATCTCCCCATGATAACGCTTTGCTTAATTGCTGGTTGTAGTCTGGTATGCCACAATGGCAGCAGTGGGGAGAGGGAGAGATGGGGAGGAAGGAAGAACAGGCGACTTGCAAATATTTGTCTCCCAACCCAATCGTTACTGCATATTGCCATAAACCTTGGCATAATTTATTTTTATTTGACCCATGAAAAGCTTTGGAGAATGCTTTCCTCATAAATGGCTCGTAAAGTCTGACAGGAACTAGGCCTCCCACGGCTTTTTGTGACCAATATATAAACATGAAACCAACTCATTCAAGCCTCCTTTCCCAACTCCTTTAATGCACGCTTTATGAAAGGAGGAAATGCCTGTGCCTCCCTGAGGAAGGAAGGCAGTTTCTGGGCCTAGCCCTGTCTGGACCTGTGTGTGTGTGTGTGTGTGTTGCTTTCTGATGAACGCTTCTCAATAAACCTCTGCTTTCATGACAAATCCCTTTCACGTAGCCTGGATTTGTTTCCTGGATTTGCCGTATCCACAACATACATTTAAAACACTATGATACCACTTTAAACAGTCATGGCTTACCTCAAAGGATCCTGGGAACTGTAGTTTGTTGAGGTGCTGAGAGTTGTTAAAAAGGTAAAGGACCCCTGACAGTTAAGTCCAGTCATGAACGACTCTGGGGTTGCGGCGCTCATCTTTCTTTACTGAACAAGGGAGCAGACGTTTGTCCACAGACAGTTTTTCCAGATCATGTGGCCAGCATGACTAAGCCGCTTCTGGTGAAACCAGAGCAGCACATGGAAACATCATTTACCTTCCCGCTGGAGCAGTACCTATTTATCTACTTGCACATTGACGTGCTTTCGAACTGCTAGGTTGGCAGGAGCTGGGACCGAGCAACGGGAGCTCACCCCATCGCGGGGATTCAAACCGCCGACCTTCCGATCAGCAAGCCCTAGGCTCAGTGGTTTAGACCACAGTGCCACCCACGTCCCTGAGAGTTGTTAGGAGACCCCTATTCCCCTCAAAAATTGACAGTTACTAGTGGCTTAACAGTCAATCCCTCTTCGCAGGGAACTCACAGAACTGATAGGGGTCTCCTATCAACTCTCAACACCCCTCACAAGCTACAGTATGCAGGATTCGGGGGTCTGCTAGTTTAAAGTGGTATAATACTACTTTGAATGTAGTATAGTTTGGGCCCTAACAACAGGGGTGTAGCATGGGTTTCCAGTGCCCGGGGCTGCACAGAGGGGATGGGTGAGAGAAAGGGAAACATACGGAATGTACATGTACATTCAACAGCCTAAGGTGCCTGTGTCACCCAGGAGATCGCAACTACAGAGATAAGAAAAGAAGAGTTGTTCCGTTGTGCTGGAGAGGTCACTTCCTCGTTCGCATGGAGAAGCCATTGAGCACGTACCTGTATTCAGGCAGCACCGGGTGTTGAAATTTTGTGTCTGTAACAAATTTTGCTTCGGGGCAATTTCCCCTGTGCTCCCCTCCATGATACGCCACTTCCTAATACGCTGTTTCTTTACAATTCCACCTTTCTCAAAAAATGTGCTTCGCATGAAACAGACAGTTGCTTTGACATCCTTGAACAAAGGCAGAGTATGGAGTATGGAGAAGAAGAACTTTTGCATTCTCATATGCAAACAGACAAACATGGTTATTTTATCCAAGGGACAGCTCAGTTGGTAGAGCATGAGACAATCTCAGGGTCATGGGTTTGAGCCCTGCATTAGGCAAAAGATTCCTGCATTGCAAGGGTTGGACTTGTGGTCCCTTCTGACTTTACTAAGTTTCTAAGGATTGCTCATTGTCACACTGAGCGTCAATAGCTGCCGGAGCTGTCATCAGCTGCCCAGTGTGGTGAGCCACTGAACTACAAGTGACTCCTGCCTATATCCAAGCCCTGACAGTACAGGAGAAGCTTCTAGTATGGTCAGCAAGTCTCAAACAACAGTATTATGTTGGAGAACATGCTGGAGATTGGTGGCTCTGCTCAACTGTGTCCCAAGCACAAGGGATCCTTCAGACTATAGTTCTGAGGGTGCCTGGCATACATTCTAAGGATTTGAGCACCCTGGGAAAATCTTGCTTCCCATGGTCCCCCATACAAGAAATGCTGCCATTACCAGAGAGGGAGGGAGGTACAGCTTTCTGGAGAAATGCTGTTGCTTCATAATGCAGCCCAAGCATTATAAGTAGGAAAAATGGGTTTTATTCCAGGCCCAATATTCAGAGAATTTCAGTGGTGTTACTAAACGGGTTTTGTGGAACATAGGGGTCTCACTGTTGCAGAGACGTAGTTCCGATATTGCAACAGAAGTGAAGATAAAATAAAATGAAGGAAACAAATAAAATGATGGTGAAGAAGGAGGAGGAGGAGGAGGTGGGGACAGAGCTATAGACAATATGGGTAGAGCAGTGAATGTAAATTTGTGGCAGTAGGCAACTTCCTGTGCATACTCAGACACCCCTCTCTGCTCTCCATCCACAGAAGCAAGAGGCATGATCAGAATCCAGCGACATATTCCAGCCAGGCAGAATCACTAAAGAAGGGCAAGAGGTAGGACTGGAGTATGGTCTGAGCAAAGAGGATGTGACAGAGGATGGGGTGGCCTGGGAAGAGTCTAAGGGACCACAGAGAGAGCCCCGGGGGTCCATATTTGGCCCACAGGCCCGAGGTTCCTCACCTCTCATTTAAAGCATAGACGCCATGTGAGCTAACAGCAAAGTTTTGACAGGGAACGATTCTTGTTAGCAATGAGTAGTGCTGGTTTCTTTTTCTTTTTTAAAATGATGCTAGCAGGAGTACCACTAGTTTTTTTAATTTCCCAGTGTCGTTGGTTTTGGACAATGTGAGAATATGAGAGAGACACAAATTTCTCCATCTGTCCCTTAAAAAATATATCCTGTAGAAAAATCCCATCTGAATTTGTTTTCCATTGTAGTGACATATCTCCCTACTATTCACCTGGAAAATGGCCAAGAAAAATTGGTGGGTGTATTTTTAGCTTTACTTTAATCTTGCCCAAGCACAGTGGCAGATTGCAACCCTTCTTAGTTTTCCCCAAACCCGGCTGTGAGTTACGCTACTAAGAAAAACATACATATATATAAGTCAATGGCTTTGGATTGATTGCCACCCCGGAATGATATGGAGATGCTCTTAGCAGCTAACCCATTTCAGCTATAGGAAATTTGATCATATGCATTTCATTCTGGGTGTCGCGTGTAAATGGGAGATACATTTGTCACCGGGTAATACATTCAGAATTAACAATAAGTACTTGTCAAGTTTTGGCTGCAACCGCGAACGCAAAAAGCCTACAGCAAAATAAACTGTCAGATCAGAGTGTTGTTAAAAGGGATTAAACCTATTCGAGAAGGCGGAGCAGCAGCAAAGCTTTTAAGCTTTTTCCTTATACCTGAAAGATTTTAAAGGCAGATCCAGACAAAGGCTGACACCGCAAAACTTTTCTTTTTAAGCCGAGTGTTCCTACCTTGCTCATAGGATGGGTGAGCAACAGATCTGACAAAAAATAATAATAGCCTGGTTCCTTGAAATGCCGCAAGCTGAAAAACCTGTTTGCAATCACAGGTTAAGAGTTTGGGCATCCAGCCAAGTTAACACACACT
Organism: Podarcis melisellensis; assembly: GCF_964234715.1. Taxonomy (NCBI): domain Eukaryota; kingdom Metazoa; phylum Chordata; class Lepidosauria; order Squamata; family Lacertidae; genus Podarcis; species Podarcis melisellensis. Next base: position 32,354,239 of record NC_138533.1, on the reverse strand, counting down.
GGAGATGGAGGAGAAATACAAACTGAGTTTGCATTTAAAGCAAACCTACCTAATTTGTGCTTTTCTGAACAGTATGCAATCCAAAACATAGCCATCTTTCAACATTCACACTTCTCTGAAATCTGCAAGGGAATTCTCTCCAGCAAAGCAATGTGTACAAAAATGCATGTATTAGGATATAGTGTGCATTAAAATGCATTGCGTTGGGGGAAATTACATACAAAAATGTGTTAGATTAGCGGAAAGCGCTTTATGAAAATGTGTACATTAGGCAAAATCATATGGGGGGGAATGTATTTAGTAGGAAAAATTGCTGATGAATTTTCGCGAGGAATTTTTAAAAATAATAATAATCACAAACTGAACTTAAGATCAGGAAATTGAGAAACGGAGTGAAGCCACAATGGACAGATTTACTCATTCCTCCAACTGTACAACAAAGTCAACAAATCAGAGTTGTGGATTCGAGCACTACATTGGGCAAAAGATTCCTACATTGCAGGGGATCAGACTAGATGATCTTTGTGGTCCCTTCCAACTCTAAAATTCTATGATTCTATGTGGTTTATTTGGCTGTTTTATAAAACCTGCAAAGCCAGTTCACTCCTGATTGGGCAAACTTCTCAGATTTAAAAATGGTTCAGCATCCCCCACCTCAAAAAAAAAAAAAGACAATCTTGATATGTTTCAACATGCATAGTTTCTTCCCGTTGACACCAATGTAGAGATGGAGGGGAAATTTAGCTACAACCAGATTTTAAAGTGAGTTGACCTAAAATGCACTTTCCTAAAAAATATATATGCAAACTGATGCACAGCTGCCTTTGAAAGTGCACTTGTCTGGATTTTGTGATATAGTTCTGCAACCAAATAATGAGTTTATTAGGGAAACGCAGGTACAGAAATGGATATATTAGAGGGGGGGGACATTAAATGCAACTCTAAGAGGTCTACTGAGGCTGCAGTTTTGTGTGTTTGTGTTTTTGTGTGTCTGTGTGTGTCTGTGTGTGTGTGTGTGTGTGTGTGTGCACGCACGCATATAACTTGATTTACTGGACGGTTGATTAAATTTGGATAGCTAATCACACTGCTGTCCTTAAAGACCCATTTTTGGTGGGCGGCAAAAAATTAAAAATTAAAAAATGAAACAGGTGGGGGGGAGATGCATCATTGTGTTTGCGAAAAATAGAATATGAAGCGAGCCCAGCGCCATTCTCGACTTTCACAATGATCCCGAGTTACATCAACAATGGCACAAGAACAAAGGCAGCCACTTCCCCCAGTTCCTGCTCCAATTAGGGATTTGAAGAAATGGAGATTGCACCTCTTTATCTCGTTCTTGTAACATAATCATTGTATTTTACATCTCACGAAAGAAAGGGGAGGGGGGGAGAGAGAGGGAAAGAGGCCTGCCAAAGGACATTATCTGGCTCTGGGGCATACATCAGAGGTGATAACATCGTTCTTCATGTCAAGAGGGATGATCAAGGCCTGCCTGTTTTATCAGCGATTAGCCAGGGAAGAAAAGCTGTAGCCAGGCTGCCGTTGGCAAGTGGCCAGGCCTTCTAGAAGTATTACCATCACAATCAAAAGGGGGAAGGCAGCGAATATTTCTCAGCCGGGTTAGAGAGCTTCACAGGTGTGCCTGAGGGACTCTTGCCTTTTGTTTTACCCAAGATCTGAAGATGGAAGACGGGAGCCCTTTTTTTACCTGAGGAACACAATCCCTTTGGGAGAGCTGCTGGAGGATTGGGGGGGGGCGAGCTCATAGAAGGTGGGGCCAGAGACAAAAGTGGACAGAGCAACACGAATCACTTTTTATCTTTGTACAGTAGGCTACTTTATGCTCACGCTCCGTCATCATCCACTCATGGAAAGCAAGAGGCATTCTCAGAGTTCAAGGACACGTTCCAGCCAGGCAAAAACACTCAAGGGCTGGTGCAAAGCAGGGCCAGTTAGATGGTGGCCTGGGAATAATAATAATAATAATAATAATAATAATAATAATAATAATAATTTAGGTTGGCAGGAGCTGGGACCAAACAACACAGCTGGCATGTAAGCCTATTGGAGAGAACAATGTTAAGAGTTATTGTTTTTTTAAGTGGCACCGGAAATATAATTGATTCACAAAAAGTAAGTAGATTTTGTCTTGACTTCTATGGGTTGTTTGAATCACAAGATGGGAATCAGCTTCATAGGGTTAGACTTTAGAGAAATATGGTCCAATTTGCACTTCAAAGCAAACTTACCTATTTTGTACTTACTGAAACAATATGCAAACTGGAGAAAAACAGCCATCCTTCAAAAATCAATTCTGAATTTTGCAATGTAGTTTTCCAGTCAGGTAATGTGTACAAAAGCTCATGTACTAGGATAACATGGGTAAAATGCATGTATTTCTGAGAGCAATATACAAAAGTGTTATATTAGAGGAAATTGCTTTTTCAACAATGTATTTATTAGGCAACATTGCATATAAAGAGGTGTATATTAAGGGAAATGGCTGGCAAAGTGCTTATGAATTTCCATGAGGAGAGTTTGCAAGCTGATGTGGAAATGTAGAGAACTGAAGATAAGAGGAGAAAAACCAAAAGCTGAGAGGAACCAAAATTGACAGACTCTCCCATCCCTAGTTCTGGGTACAAAAAGGTTTGGCTCCCATGAGAAAAGCAATGCGTTACATGACTCAGCAAGCAGTCAGGGAACTAAGTTCCCATCACTGCATTAGTAATTGAGACAACGGTGACAATCTGTGCGAAGGAGCTGAAGTGCACAGCATCATCACCCTTTGGAAGCCAGGAGCCTGTGAATCATCTGAAGGAGGTAGAATCAGAGAAGGAAGCTTCAGGCAGATCATCGTAATCGAACAAAGATCTTTCTTTCTTTTCAAATGGCTACTTCAAAAAAGTGTGTTTCTGTTCTGATGCATCACCCAGGGCAATGGTGACTCACCAAGTAGCCTCCTACAGGAATGATCACTTGCATCTAGTTTTGGTCAAAATCCAACCATTTCATTGGGGTGGATCAGAGGCCATCAACCTGTTGTGGACAGTGGACACATCTGGGATTTTGAGAAGGAGCCATGTTGCGTGTAGGGGTCGCATAACACAAAATGGCTGCCATGGAGTCAGTGCAAACAAGAACTAAGCAGGAAGATCAAACACTCTCTCGTTCATCATTGATTTTTGAGGGGATGTCTACTGAGAACTTTCATAGGTGCTATAGGAGCTAGTGGTGGGTACCACATTGCCGACCCCTGGGCTACATAATGTTCCCCCCTCCCTCAAAATACACATACATATAATACAAGGAGTCATCTGGTTGGATATTGCTTTAATGACACTGTTTTTCTTTTCATGGGCTTCGCTCCATGACAAGTCCCACTAATGATCACATATGCACAACACACACTCAGGAAATGAGAACAATCTCCTACATCTCTCTTTCAGTAATTTTTGGCACTCCTGATTAATGTGTTTGCTTAGTTGTTTAAATGGTAACAATCTGACGCGTCCTTGTTCTCTCTTGCCCTCGTTTGCCCTCAGTGATGCCACAAAACCAAATTGGATCAAGGCACATATCATTTCCACAGAATCTTGAAAAACCATTTGAGGGAACCTGGAAGCACATTTCATGGGTGACAAGAATGGTGGTGTGACTGAAACACAGTAGAAAGGAGATGGATTCCATCCGTAGAAAATTTTTGTCCTCAAGTTCTCATGGAGTCAGTCTCTTGTTACGGAAACTGCATCTCCCCTTTCCAGGGCTACACACCTTTAATCATGAGCCTGCCTAAGCTGATAAGCAGAAGGAGGAACATGGAGAGCTTCACTCCTCACAGTCCCATCAAGCCATCTAAAATTGGGCAGTGTCCAACAGTAAGCAGTAGGGTGGACTGAGACTTCCTCAGCCTGGCTTAAGGGTGGGTTAAACCACAGACTAGGACTTGCCGATCAGAAGGTCGGCGGTTCGAATCCCTGTGACAGGGTGAGCTCCCATTGCTCTGTCCCTGCTCCTGCCAACCTAGCAGTTCGAAAGCACATCAAAGTGCAAGTAGATAAATAGGTACCGCTCCTGCAGGAAGGTAAACGGCGTTTCCGTGAGCTGCTCTGGTTCGCCAGAAGCGGCTTAGTCATGCTGGCCACATGACCCAGAAGCTGTACGCCGGCTCCCTCAGCCAATAAAGTGAGATGAACGCCGCAACCCCAGAGTCGGCCACGGCTGGACCTAATGGTCAGGGGTCCTTAATTTGAATTCGGCCTCATTGCCGCTGCATTGCCTCCCCAACACCAGCCCACATCGTCAGCCACGCCACACCTTCCCAGGCTTACCTGCAAGGTAGGACTGTAGCAAGGTGAGTGATTAAACAGCAACCCTCAGCCTATTGTTTATGGTAGTGGTGGGGGAACAATTGCTGCCCTTCGTTGCAATCTTCCAGAGGCCATGTGCTAGTGGTGAATGTGGCCAGAGGAAAAAGTGCACAGAACAATGAATGTCACCTCTGAGGGTCTTCTGGCGGCTCCCTCACTGCAAGAAGTAAAGTTACAGGAAACAAGGCAGAGGTCCTTCTTGGCAGCAACTGTGGAACGCCCTCCCACCAGATATCAAGGAGATACAACTTTAGAAGACATCTGAAGGCAGCCCTGTATCAGGAAGTTTTTAATTTTTGACATTTTTTTATATTTTCATATCCCACGACTTCTCTCAGCTCATGAAAATTTCAGGCAGGACAGCAGCCCTACTTGCAAAATGGATGCTCTACCATCGAGCTAATATTCCTTTTATTAATTATTTCACAACATTTATACACTGTTTGATTGTGGGGCGACGGAACGCTCAAAGCAGTTTACAAAAAGGCAAAACAAGAAAATAGAGGGGGGAAATTGCAGCAATACTTTAAAACATGCAAAAGCTAAACTATGAAAACAGATTAAGATTATATCAGCTTTCTGAACACCTGGATAAAGGTAAAGGTAAAGGGACCCCTGAACATTAGGTCCAGTCATGACCAACTCTGTGGTTGCGGCGCTCATCTCGCTTTATTGGCCGAGGGAGCTGGCGTACAGCTTCCAGGTCATATGGCCAGCATGATTAAGCCGCTTCTGGCAAACCAGAGCAGCGCACAGAAATGCCACCCACGTCCCTTGAACACCTGGATAGGCTTGTCTAAATGAGAATGAATTTTGCAGGCACTGAAAAGAGTACAGTGAAGGTGCCTGCTTGATATCAATAGGCAGGGAGTTCCAAAGTGCTGTCACACTAAAAGACTTACCAATGCAGAACAGGTATTATGTGGCACATGCAACAGTCCCAGTTCCACAGATTGAAGCAGTTGAGGGAGTTATAATGGGAGAAAGTGATATTGTGGGTAAACTGGTCCCAAATTGTTATGGGCTAAATATGCTACCTTGAATTTGGCCCAGTAGCAAATTGGCAGCCCATGCAGATCTCTGAGCCCAGGTGTTTTTTATTATGCCCTCTCCCTGCCCCCTCTCCATGAAACCCAAATTTATCTTAGCAAGCAAGCCAGCAGGACACCATGCTAGCAGCCAGCATGGTATCAGCAAGCATAACACTCAAGAGTCCACAGAACAAACCCCAGGCAGCTATTATGCTGCAATGAGCCAGGCATAATAACTCTATGGCCCTTTATTTAAAAAGCATACCTAGCTGCCTAAATTAATAAAGACATCCTCCCCTCTTCTCAGTTAATATTATTGATTAGATCTGTGTAATGAGAACGGATAGGATTTCAATTTTGGCATGTTAACCTGATTGCTGGAATAATTCAATGCGGATAAGAAAACATCACCCAGAGTCAATTATGTTATGGCTTGTTAAGAAATGTTGACTTTGAAAATGCTTCAAGGGAATACGGAGCTTTGCATCAAGATGATTTCAAAGACATCCCTGACTTGCCATCAAATGAGGGTTTTTGTGTTTCTTTGTGCGTGTTTCTAATTTAAGCCGACTGGTTGATGCTGTGAAAATAAAATTAACCTCCAGCTTTGCTAATATAAAGACTAGCATAATTCCCTTTACTTCTGCTCCCTGCTGAACAAGGCCCCCGGGTATTCCGATCTGAGCTGGGGTCAGATCTGAATAACTGCTAGATACTCCATTTTCGAAATATGGGGAACGGGTGTTATTATTTTTTTGTCGCTCCTGCCTTTAGTACATCCTGAAACCATACAGAAATATCCTGAAAGGATAGTGACAAGCTGGAAGGTATGCAGAGGAGGGCAACCTAGTTGGTGAAGGGTCTGGAAACCAAGTCTTTTGAGAAATGGTTGAGGGAGCTGTGTCTGTTTAGCCTGGAGAAGAGAAGGCTGCTCCCTGCCTTGCAGGCCTTTATCCACTTGGCCTGGGAGGGCAGGGCCTTGACTGCGTCATGACAAATCTGAGGCTGTTGAAGAGGCCAAAGACCATCTTGGGTGTGAGTCCTGAAAGTCATGCTCTCTGCCTTGCAGGCTTTTCCCTACCTAGCCTGGGAGGGCAGGGCCCAGACTGACTCCAGCTACAAAAGCTGAGTCTGCTGAAAAGACTCTAGGGTTGGCGTCCTGTGGGGAGGGGGTATTGCTTTATCAATATTGATTTTTGTAGCTTTACTGTTTCTGCGGAAATTGTTCTATTTGGTTGCTCACTTTTTAATGTTTTATTTACTGCTTAGGACAACATTTGTTGTGTTTTGAATTGTGTGATTTTTCTTTCCCCGTGTTGGAAGCTGCCTTGAGCATGGTTTTAACTGTGGAAAGACAGCATACAAATAAAATGATGCATGCATGCCATTTTCAACTATCTGAACAGCAGCCACAAGAAAGATGGAGCAAGCTTGTTTTCTGCTGCTCCAGGGGGGAGGACCCTAATCAATGGATTCAAATTACAAAAAAGGAAATTCTAGCTAAACATTAGGAAGAACTTCCTGTGTTTTGGTTGGCATATTGTTCCAGAAACAGCATATCAGACAGCTTTACCTTTAAATGCAAACTGATCAAATTTATTCCCCTAACCCTAAACTGCATAGCTGGCTTACTGCAGTGTGAAGTGATGAATTTCAACATCTCAAGACTAGGGGCAGCGTCTAAGAACATTAAGGCCAGAATTTAAAATGGCACTGTAACTACACTACTGGTTCCACTTAACATCTAGCTAATAATAATAATATTAAAGCATTTGGTGAACTCAGAATATTCCTCTCTGTCATGTGATGTTTTAGCTGGTTGTGATGTTGGTCTTCCAGTATAGGAGAAGCCTTGGGGCAGGGAAGGCTTTGCCAGGGGTCCCCTCAAACACAGAGGTGACTCTTTCTTATCCAAAACTTCGCCATTTCCTCCTTTCTCCTTTTGCTAAAAGGACTGCCAGGAAACAAGAGAGCCTCTCACTTCCAAGAGAATTTGGCAAAAGATGGAGACGTAATTTCTTTTTAATAACCGTAGCAAACTTTAGCCAAAAAAGAAAAAAGAAACAGAGTGTGAACAGTCCTATTATGTCAGCAGTGAAGAATGAGGCCTCGTTTCAGTATGTTATTAAATTATTATTGTAGCTGAATCTTTTTACAAATGCCATAAAACCATTTATTCCAAGACCAGAATTGCTGTCTTATTGGGACTGGGCAATGTAGCGAATTCAATTATATATCTCAATGAGGGATTGAACAGACTTGCCTTTTGTGAAACTATACAGATTAGAAAGTCTTTAAGCCAAATCTATGAAGGAAGAATGCAAAAGCTATAGCGGGAACTGACATTTACTAGGTATCACTATAGTGCTCCCAAATTAAATTAGCTGCATTAAAAATTACGAATTTCTCAAAATGACGGTCATTGCTTTCCGTATTGCCTTTCCTCTTTGTTCATCCTTCTTCATATATATGTCCTTCTTTATCCTGACCCTTCTCCAGGAGTCCTCTGTAAAGTAAGACACTTGAACACGGTACCGATTCACATGTGTAAAAGCAAGTTCTTTGAGGCAGAAGAACTTCCTTGAGCTTTTTTGCCTGGCTGGAATGCACCCTGGTGCTCAGGTTCCAGCAGGGCCATCTTAAGCATATGCAGAGCAACAGCAGAGGTGCCAGAGGAGGAGGTGGCAGCAGTGGCATAGCGTGGGGGTGCAGGGGGGCTGGCTGCACCGGGTGCAACATCTGGGGGGGCACGCTCGCACTCGCAGCTCTCTGCCCCTACCTGGCTCACTCACTCTCTCTCACTGCAGTGCTGGCTGTGCGAATCCGATCCGAGCCGCCGGGTCGCCGCCCACTGTGGAGGGGGTGGGTGCCAGGCGTGTGGTGCGGAGAGAGAGCGAGGGACTATCTGGGGGAGGGACAGTGCAGCGGCCGCCCAGCGCAGCGCTGAGCGCAGGAGAGAACCACACCAGACCAGCCCAGGCAGCAGCAAGAAGAAGCTGGCAGTGGCGGCAGGTTAGGGGTTAGGGGGCGCAAATTACTTGCCTTGCCCCGGGTGCTGACAACCCATGCTACGCCACTGGGTGGCAGCAGGGCAGGGCTAGACCAGGCGCCTGGGGGTGGGCAAGCAGAGCCCAGTGCAACAACAGTCAAGCCTGAGGTGGTGGCTATGGCAACTGAGCAAAGCGGGGTGCCTCATGTGAGCAGCATGCATTGGGAGGGCCTCTCAACAGCCCACCAATCCCAGGTGTGCAGGAGGGCGGAGCCGGTTGGCTGCCTCAGCGCATCGCTTGCCTACAGCAGAAGAGCTGTGGTGCTCCAATGGGCTCGGCTCCGCTCGGCAGTGGCTGTCAGCTCTTCCCAATCCCCAGACTCCAAATCTCGGCCCCGGACTCTTGGCCTGGCGCCCCTGAGAGCTCGGCACCCGGATGCCTCACACCCCTAGCACCTATGGGTAAGACGGCCCTGTGTTCCAGTTTGAATTAGTAGGGTTCATCTAAATCTTTTGGACCAGCAGCACCAAGGAAAAGGTGCTGGAAACCAATCAGGTTCCGGCATCATGACTAGGCCTGAACCAGAGCCTGTGTACATTAGATGGACAAGGGCAGTCCCTCAGTGGTAGACCATCTGCTTTGCATGCAGAAGGTCCCGGGTTCAGTGCCTAGCATCTTCAGGAATGCCTGAGATAGCTTCCTATCTAAAATCCTGGAGAGCCACTGCTAGTCAGTGAAGGAAATCCTTTCAGGATAAGGCAGATTCCTATATACCTAAATTAGTGTTTCTCAATCCAGGGATGCCTGAAGTGCAACCTTTGGAGTCCATAACCTCAGAGCCTGTGCACCCCGAGGAACCAATCTTTTATTTTTTAAAAAAGATATTTATTAGAATTTTCAATATTAATACAATAAAAATCAAAAAGAAAAACAGAAAAAATAACAAAAATACAAAAAATACAAAAATAAAAATAATTAAAAACACACAAATTTTCCATAACTTATTTTCCTTTAACTTACTTCCCAGACCTCCTCATACCTCCCTTTTTTGTATTCCAATTCAAATTGTTAGTTCAGCAAATCCTTATCAATAAGCTTTAACCTACTTCTAAACCTTTTTTCCATATTCTCTTAAAACATTACAGCTGGAAACCACTTAATTTCTATCCGACATCATTCTAACATTCATTGATTTTGCAATATTTCTGTAAATAGTCTTTGAATTTCTTCCAATCTTCTTCTGCCGACTCTTCTCCCTGGTCTCAGATTCTGCCAGTCATTTCTGCCAATCCCATATAGTCCATCACCTTCATCTGCCATTCTTCCAGAGTGGGTAGATCCTGTGTCTTCCAATACTTTGCTATGAGTATTCTTGCTGCTGTTGTAGCATACATAAAGAAAGTTCTATCCTTCTTTGGCACCAATTGGCCTACCATGCCCAGGAGAAAAGCCTCTGGTTCCCCCCTGAGGAACCCATCTTTTAATGCCAGGAGTCCATACCCCTCCTGTTGATCCATCAGCGTTGGCAATGCTGTTGCAGGGTACCCACAGAGCGGAGTGCTAGGCTCCAGGCCAGAGTTCTGTTCCTTTCAAGTCTTCTACTTCTCAAGGAAGTGATGTGTTCTGAGAGGAGGAGCCAGACTGTGAAGGCTTTGGCCAAGTCTCACTTGGAGCTCCCCTTGGTTCTGAAACTCCTGGCCTACCTCACCACAGCCTTATTTCCCTAGGGCTCCAGGTCAAGAGCAGGACAAGACACTCACAATTTGTAACAGATAGTCTCAATACTTGCAGAGTAAATGGATACAGCAGAACAGTGGCTAGAGACCAAACATGTGGGGTGGTGAGTGCATCAGGCTAGGATTGGAGGGACCTGTGTTCAAACCCCACACAGCTATGAACCTCAATTGGTAGCCTCAGGCCACATTTTCTCTCTTATCCTAAACCAGAGGTGGGGAACTTATTTCAGCCCGGGGCCAACATTCCCTCTGGGTAGCTTTCCAAAGGCCACGTAAGGGTTGGAAGGGCAAGCGGCAAAAGCTAACAGAACAATGGATGAAAGTTTTACCTTTGTATTGTAGTCTACCCACTCAGATACCTCTCTGTATCCTCCATCAAGGAAGAAAGAGGCATGATGGGAGTTCAAGAGTGCATGATAGCCAGGCAAAACCACTCACAGAGGGTATAAAGTAGGGCTGGTGATGGGTGCAGACTGTCAGCTATGGAGACCTAGATGGCTGTGGCTCCCAGGCTAGAGGTAGACTAAACTACTTTGCAGTGTTGTTGTGAGAATACAGTGCAGACATAAAAGCATGCTTACTGCTGCACTGGGCTCATTGGAGGTAGAAATGTAATAAATACAGAAATGATAGCCAAGGAAGGCCTCAGGTACAGCTCCTAGGCATGAGACTAGGGGTGTTGCAAATGCACCTTTGTTTTCATCTGTGAAGCCATGGAGAGTAGGGAGGTATTTAAAGTTATGTGATAACAACAGAGATCTGACCCATCTTGTTTGCTGAATCCCCTTGAACAAAACATACTGGCTTTGTATGATTGAAACACCTTTTTAATATTCTACCCCACCACAAACAGAGAGAAAAAGACGTTCTATATACTTTGTGAAATTCCTCCAAAAGTCACTGTTGTTGCCGTTGCTTGAGATTTAAATATATGACCTGTAAGGAGAAGGAAATTTATTTGAAAAAAAGCATGTGGCAGATCTGACAAGGTGTTTGTGATAGAGGGGACTATGATAAATGAGGTGCATTTTGCAGCGTGAAAAATTTCTTTAGCAATGTATTGTGAAAGTGGATCTTTAAATGCTACGTGGCTTAGAAACTTCACATTGGTTTTATTCAAGACTCCTTCCACACTGTGCATAGAGCATAAGAGCCATTGAGATCTCAGGGCACATCAGAACATGAGCTGATGCCTCGTACCAACAGAACATTTCTTCATCTAGCTCACGGGTAGGCAAACTAAGGCCTGGGGGCCGGATCCAGCCCAATCGCCTTCTAAATCCGGCCCGCGGGTGGTCCGGGAATCAGCGTGTTTTTACATGAGTAGAATGTGTCCTTTTATTTAAAATGCATCTTTGGGTTATTTGAGGGGCATAGAATTTCATTCATTTATTTATTTTCCAAAATATAGTCCAGCCCCCCACAAAGTCCGAGGGACAGTGGATTAGCCCTCTGCTGAAAAAGTTTGCTGACCCCTGGACTAGCTCAACTTTACCCTATGCCTCTCTACAAGCTCTGTGGCTGCCCTCAGGTGGGGTGGAGAAGACATTCACATGGGTGGGTGTGTCCGTCAGTTCCAGTTTCTAATTTTTCCAAAGTTCCATGTCAGTTAAAAAAAAGTATTATTATAGAGTCCTCATGAAAGCCCAACAGTATTTCAATGTGCATTTCTCCTAATGCACATCTTTTTGTATGGGATTTTGCCTAACAGACATGCTTTTGCAAGCATCTCCCCGTACGCCATGTTTTTGGGTATGTTGTAAGAGCATAGGAAAGTAACAAGAACCTTCTGAATCAGGTTAGTGTTCCATCTAGTCAAACATCATGTTAAAACAGTGGCCAACCAGAGAAGGGATGACCATGGGGAGGAGCACAGAGTGGAGAAATGCCATGGAGCATCTGCAGCAGCACAAGCGGACGTCTTCATCTGCACCAACAAAGCATGGCTCTCCTGTAAGCTTCCAACAGTTTGACTTCACCTCTGAAGGTGCACTCCTCCGTTGTTTCCCAAGGCAGAGGGATGCCAACCAAGCAGATCCCTGTGGGATGCCTGCAAGCACAACAGCACTTTTGCTTCTGGCGGTTTCCCTTCTCATCCCTGTCTTCAGCATCTCCGACACGTGCTAAACTGTACATAACAAAAAACCAGGTGTTGTGGGGAGTGGGGGTTAAGGGAAAGGGAAACTGAGAATGTTCATTGGCTACAGAATGATGGCTGACAGTTGAAGGATGAGAGTGGAAAACCTGGGGGGGGGGGTTGGAAAGAAATGGAATGGGTGGAATTCTGAAAAGAACTCGGCTGCACTGCAACTTATAAATAACAATCCTGTTTCCCCCAAGAAATAGTTTATGAATACTTCCCACCAATGTGCTTTAAACCAAAGCCTATCCATCATGCTGTGAAGTCTTAAGAGAAAAGGGACAGAAAAAATGTTTGTACATCTAAGCCAAGCTACCAACAGCACCCAGTCCCACCAGCACCATCAAATCATCAGCATTTTAGATTCGTCATGCTTTCCTAAATGCCAGCATTTTTCTGGATCCATTCCCATTATCATGCAGGGACACGCAACCAAAATCGGTGTAATCTCCAACACAGCATATTGTCTCCCAAACATCCTTCCTTTGCCATGCAAAGGGGTTGCAATGAAGGTTTTTTTAAAAAAAGAAAAAAGTGTCTAGATGCCAAAACGAAGAGGAGGAGACTGAGTGAGCATCTGTAGCTTTTTGAGCTCTGAATACATAGATGCATTCGTGCTTACAGCTGTCTTCAAGTGGTGTTCGGGCAGAGGTTGGCAAATATTTCTTTAAAAACTCTTAAGAATGGTTTGAATGCATCCCTGCAGAAGCAAGTGATAAATCTTTGCTCAGAATGTACTGCGGAAAAACTGTCTGTTGAAGCGGACAAACGTCGGCTCCCTCGGCCAGTAAAGCAAGATGAGTACCGCAACCCCAGAGTCGTTTGCAACTGGACTTAACTGTCAGGGGTCCTTTACCTTTACCTTAAAACTACAAATTAATTTAAGGAGGATAAGACAACCCTTCCAAACAACCTGTTTATCAAGTATTCATCCTGATTTCTTTGCCCAAAGCTTGCAGGGAGTTTAGACAATGTTGGCCATTTCTTAATAATCCATTCTTATTTGTTTGCAGAGAGGTTAGATGATGTTGTGTCAACTGATGGTTTCCCCACATTTTCCAATGGATTTCCCCACAACTTTACTTATTGGAAATAATCTAATTTTGTGGGGAGGAGGAAAGCATGTTTGTTGCTCTCAGGTGGCTAGGAAGGCCTTTCTGATTCACTCAGTGGTGGTTGATGCCCATTGGACTGATGGGGTGAGATGCCAACAGGAGGGGGAGCCAGAGCTAATCACAGGCGGAGCCAACAAACTCCAGGTTTCTTCCCTCCTCCTCGTTGCAGAGTCCCACAAGGGCACCGCTGAGGATGAGGCTGACAGCCAGGGACACCCCCTTGAACTGGTTGTAAGAAAGAACGTGGGAAAGTGAGGGCTACCTGAAGGCAGACTGACCTTGGTGGGGCAGTGACACATTTGCCCGAAGGGACCAACCTTCACTGGGGGGGGGGTTGAAAGAGGTGCCCACTGAAGTCACCTTGCCGATCCCTGAAGCCACCAGCCCCTGCCCAGTGCAAAAGTGACAAGGTTGTGCTTTTTGTCAACTTAAAAAGATCTCAGGAAGGAGGAGGAGGAGGAGGAGTTTGGATTTGATATCCCGCTTTATCACTACCCTAAGGAGTCTCAAAGCGGCTAACAATCTCCTTTCCCTTCCTCCCCCACAACAAACACTCTGTGAGGTGAGTGGGGCTGAGAGACTTCAGAGAAGTGTGACTGGCCCAAGGTTACCCAGCAGCTGCATGTGGAGGAGCGGGGAATCGAACCTGGTTCACCAGATTACGAGTCCACCACTCTTAACCACTACACCACACTGGCTGTAAGATAAACTTGCAGGTGCTGGGCCTCCCCATCAGCCTTCCGCGATATAAATGCAGATTTGGAAAAAAACAAGAAAAAAGCAGGACAGAGAAATTGTCTACATCAGAATATTGAAGTGACAGGCTCTCTGCCCCCCCCCCAAAAAAATCCTCCAGTGCAGAGGGCTGCCAGCCACCCCCGCTGGTCAGCTCCAAGGACTTGCTTGGCTTTGCTCACTGCATCAGCTGTCACAGCAAATTTTTCACAGCGAACTTGCTCTTTGGGCAGTCCATTAATTTTGTTTTCTTGCTCTCTTTTTCGAGCTCGGACAAATGCGACGCAACACATCATTTCCCCGAACTCCCAAGCACAGATTTCTCCGTCCCCGCTTGAAATGTATCTCACATGTACCTCCCTCAAGGACCAGCCTATCGGACTACTAAATCTTGTAGAACAGCTTCTCTCTCTCTCTCTCTCTCTCTCTCTCCCCCCCCCCCTTTCCTTGCTGCAATATTGTTGTTGCAGATCTATGCTCCGAGAGCTGCCACCGCACTCTCCCTAGTGGGCAGCAATGAATAATGTATTCATTACTATTCAATACAAACTCAAAGCAACAGAGGAAGCAAGAGGGAGACCCCACGGGTCACGAAGAAATCATTTGCTTCACTGCCGCTAACCCTCAGGCCCTTTATTACATTTGAAAGCACAGTATTTTCCCCCTCTGAGCGTTAATTCCCTTTGCTCCTGCACAGCTTGCTTGCTTGCTTGCTTGGGTTGGTGTGTGTGTTTTTTTAACATTAGAATTGCCTGCACAATAGGCTAGGGAGCCAGTGTGAATGGGGACAAGTCTTGTAATAGTGAGGGCGGGGGAGGGCATTGAATGGCAGAGGGTGAAAGGGAAATGTAATTCATGGCAGCTAAGGATTTCAAGAAGGAAGGAGCTTCTGGTTTGAAGCAGGGTGTCCACTTATGCACAAAGAAGAAGAAGAAGATCTGCATAGCATCTGCATATGTTAATTTATGGGCATAGGTCAGCCGTGAGGAACCTCTGGCCCATGGGCCAAATGTGGCCAACCATCCTCTGCATCCATCTCTCAGACTTATAGCTGTGACAATGCCTCTTGCTTGCATAGGAACACAGGAAGTTGCCTCATACTGAGTCAGACCATTGATCCATCTAGCTCAGTATTCACCAGCAGCAGCTCTGCAGGACTGCAGACAGGGTTTCCTCTCCCAGTCCCACCTGGAGATGCCAGGGGTTGAATTTGGGACCTTCTGCATGCAGAGCAGATGTTCAGCCATGGAGCTATGGCCCTTCCCACAACTCTGTTGCCTAGATAGTGCTGGAGAGCCTCTGGCTTCTGTGTGGCTGGAATATTGTCTACTGTGCAAATATGAGAGTCACAGCCTTTGTCCCACCCACTTTTCCTTCTTGAGCTTGCAGATCAGAAGGTCGGTGGTTCAAATCCCCATGAGCTCCCATTGCTCTGTCCCTGTTCCTGCCAACCTAGCAATTTGAAAGCGCACCAGTGCAAGTAGATAAATAGGTGCTGCTGCAGTGGGAAGGTAAATGGCGTTCCCATGCGCTCTGATTTCCGTCATGGTGTTCCACTGTGTCAGAAGTGGTTTAGTCATGCTGGCCACATGACCTGGAAAGCTGTCTGTGAACAAACGCCAGCTCCCTCGGCCTGAAAGCAAGATGAGCGTCGCAACTCCATAGTCACCTTGGACTGGACTTAACTGTCTGGGGGTCCTTTACCTTTACCTACTGCCTGAGACTGTAAATCTCAGATTCCTGCATTGCTGGGGGTTGGACTACATGACACTGATGATCCCTTCCAACAACAATTTTATGATTCTGCGGTTCTATGCTGTCCAGGTAGGTCTGAAAATGACCCTTGCCTGAAACACTCATTGTAGACAACAGCTTCCTGTGTTTCTATGTGTGTTCATGAAAAGGACCCAAGTTCTAGAATACAAGTGTGGGAGAAAAATGCCTCTCTATCCGCATTCTCCACATGAGTTCCAGAGAACAAGGTCCAACGCCAGCAAACTTTCTGAGCTTAGTAATGTTGGATTTGTGAACTCAGCTCCTCCAAGGTTTCCCTGTAAAAATCAAAAATGCTTCGTCAGGACTAGAGTGCCAAATGTCACACAACCAGGAAGTCAGAAAGCAATGGTGGGTGGAGAGTGAAGGGGGAAATAAACTATTTAAAAATCCTGGAATTGTTGCTATCATGTAACTCTTCCCGTAGATTTAAATCACCCCAGCAGGGACCGCTTATACTTTCTCCTTAATGAAATAGCTGCCATCTATTATGCCAAGGAACGAATTTGTCAATGCAACTTACCAAATTACAAGCCCATAATTCTAGAAACATTAAGCACCTAACAGAAGATGCAATAATTTAGCAAGGAAACTCTGGCTCAGAAGAAGTCAGTCGGAGCTTTGCCAGGAATTTCAATGGAGCAGTCTCTCTCTCTCTCTCTCTCTCTCTCTCTCTCTCTCTCTCTCTCTCTCTCTCTCTCTCTCTCTCTCTCTTTTTTTTTTTTTTAACTGTCTTGATTGCTCAAGCTCCCATTGCCAAGTGCAGGCATGCCAGCTCTTTAAATTTAGCACAATTCTCATCTTTGTCAAGGCGTTCCTTAAAGCCCTAGCTCCTGAAATAATAAAAGTTCATCTCGCCTAACTGCCCTGTTCAAGGCTGAATACATCAGCGCTCAGGGTTGGTTGGAGTCACCAGGAAAGAAAAACAAAATTAGAGATAAGAAGTGGAAACTGCAGCAAACTATTGCAGAATGGAGTGCTCCTGTTCAGGATACTCCATTCCATTCCATTCCATTACACACACACACACACACACACACACACACACCAGCATTCCATGAATGCTGAACCTGAACCATCTTCATCAGCCTGTCTTGAGGGAAGTTACTACAGATTTTTGGGGGGACGCGGGTGGCGCTGTGGGTAAAACCTCAGTGCCTAGGACTTGCCGATCGTAAGGTCGGCGGTTCGAATCCCCGCGGTGGGGTGAGCTCCGGTCATTCGGTCCCAGCTCCTGTCAACCTAGCAGTTCGAAAGCACCCTTAAGTGCAAGTACATAAATAGGGACCGCTTTATAGCGGGAAGATAACGGCGTTTCCGTGTGCTGCGCTGGTGCTGGCTCGCCAGATACAGCTTCGTAATGCTGGCCACGTGACATGAGTAGATTTGGAGGGCAGAGAGAGAGGGGAAACCATATATATATATATATATATATATGCAGGTTTTGGTGTCCTCGGGTGTCTTCCCGTGTAAAAGTTGGGGTGTCTAGGCGACGTTTCGACGAGGTCTCACTCGTCATCTTCAGGCTGGTGCTTTCGGCTTCTTGTTACTGGAACAGAGCAGGATCTCAGTGTTTGAGTTCCTATAAATACTGTTGAGGGGGTGTGGTGTATAGCCTCCAATGTTCTGGGCAGAGAGGAAGTTCCCAGGCTAGTGTGCCTTTTCTTCTTTTGTTCCTTAATTACTTGAGGGATATCCTGAGTGATTTCTTGAGTGATATCCTGAGTACCACTTAGGTGGGTCATTAGGTGTGGATTAGTTGCTAATCCACACCTAATGACCCACCTAATCCACAACTAATCCACACCTAATGACCCACCTAAGTGGTACTCAGGATATCACTCAAGAAATCACTCAGGATATCCCTCAAGTAATTAAGGAACAAAAGAAGAAAAGGCACACTAGCCTGGGAACTTCCTCTCTGCCCAGAACATTGGAGGCTATACACCACACCCCCTCAACAGTATTTATAGGAACTCAAACACTGAGATCCTGCTCTGTTCCAGTAACAAGAAGCCGAAAGCACCAGCCTGAAGATGACGAGTGAGACCTCGTCGAAACGTCGCCTAGACACCCCAACTTTTACACGGGAAGACACCCGAGGACACCAAAACCTGCATTCCTGTACCCGTGAAAATCTACGAAAGCAAATATATATATATATATATATATATATATATATATATATATATATATATATATATTTGGATTGTGTGACCCAGTGGATACAATCCAATTATATGAGATGGAGATAGACAGAAGAAGAGAAAAATGGAGATGCCAATAGGGCACAGCCTTATTATAGATCTCCCTGTCCCTACATCGGAGCCCAAGCCACGGTCCTTCGGTCAAACACATCGCCTCTTTCGAAGATGGCAGGAAGCTATTAAAGTTTAAAATGCAATCAAGTGCATAGTGGAGAGGTCATTTTTCCCTTCCCCAACTATGTGGGAGCTTGAAGGCAGGGGGGAAGAAACTATTCCGCAGACTGGGACAAGATGACAGGAGGAGAATATATCCAGCTAACCAAAGGAAAGGTAACCCAGCAAGAAGCAGTTGGGTTTGGTGGTTAGAGGTAGATTTGCTCCAAATGTCCCTATTTCTCCAGGACACAGTCTATTCACCAGTCTCTGGATTGATTAAGTCACTTTTTAAAACCATTTTTGCCTTTTGGGAATGCCTTGTAAAACTGTTGCTAGCTGGAACCTTTCAGAGTCTTAAAGATACCACTAATGGGATTAAAGAAAAAAAAGGTAAAGGACCCCTGACAGTTAAGTCCAGTCGCAGATGACTCTGGGGTTGCAGCGCTCATCTCACTTTACAGGCCAAGGGAGCCAGCATTTGTCCGCAGGCAGTTTTTATTGGTAATGTGGCCAGCATAAGCCGCTTCTTGTGAAACCAGATAAGCGCACGGAAATGCCGTTTACCTTCCCGCCGGAGCGGTACCTATTTATCCTCTTGCACTTTGACGTGCTTTCGAACTGCTGGGTTGGCAGGAGCTGGGACAGAGCAACGGGAGCTCACCCCGTCGCAGGGATTCGAACCGCAGACCTTCTGATCGGCAAGCCCAGGAGGCTCAGTGGTTTAGTTAGTGGTATCACTAACAGGATTCCTGGATTTAAATAGTTATTCAGCAATGAAACTCATAGAGGGTACTTGAGCAGGTGACATCCTCCCCCCCTTTCTCCATTAACTTCTTCACATGGCTGTTGTGGGACTAAAATGAATAGTGGAGAATAACCATGTACATCCCCTGCCCCCAAGTTCCAGGAAGGACAGGCTGGATATTTTGTAATTTATATATAGATATATCAGTTAGAGTTGGGGTAAAAATGAATGAATAAAAAGCGGGGGGACACTGCAAGAAAAAAATGTTGTTCAAACCGTGTGAGTTATGACCTTCTTTCAGCCACTGATTGAATCACTGCAAACTTGGACACCGTTCTTATTTTTCCTGAACTGCAGCCCATCCGGCTCAGAAGTAAGGTAAACGCAGGATATTGTCGAAAGTTAAAGCTGTTTGTAGGAACAGTGTTTGTCTTGGCACCTTTGAGCTATGCTAGATCAAGTTTGTCTGGCTGCAAGAAAGAAGTCTGGGAGAGAGAGAGAGAGAGAGAGAGAGAGAGAGAGAGAGAGAGAGAGAGAGAGAGAGAGAGAGAGAGAGAGAAGTACAATTTGACATAAAGAGTCTCTTTACTGGAATTGCATTTGTCCTGCCCAAAAATTCTGGCAAACTGCCCTCCTTGAAAAGATGTCTCGAAAACTAAAAGTATTTAAAGGGCAGAGCTCAAATGACTGTGTGCCTTGATTTTATTTCTTATACCAGTGGTTTTCAACCTTTCTGAGTCCACGGCTCCCTTGACCAACCACATTTTTTCCACAGCTTCCCTGTGAAAGCCACTTACACCGAGGTTCCTATTACAGGCACTGGCGGACAAAGGTGGGGGTGGGGGCAGTCTGCCCTGGGTGACATCCAGGCGTGACATCAGGGCCGCTCCCACCCCCACCCTCCAGGACGCTCGGCACTCACAACTCATCCCTGGGACACTCAGCGCTTACCACACATCCCTGGGACGCTCGCCACTTGCCATGCACACCCCGGGACGTGTGCCGCTTGCCGCACGCCCCCTGATGCATTCCACGCCCCCTGGGACGTGCGCCATACACCCAGATGTACGCCACTCCCAGTGCCGGAGCAGGTAGCTTTGATGCTGATTACAGCATCCGTGTAAGTGTGGATTTGCCCCAGCCCCATTCTGCCCCACCTGTATCTGGTGCCAATTTTGTCATGCGTGTAAGTTAGGGTTACCAGACATCCCCAGTTCCCAGGGACAGTCCCTGGATTTGCAAATCTGTTCCCCGTCAAATTCCGTCCCTGGAATATCCCCAGATTTGCAAATCTGTCCCCGAGAAACATGGCAGCGGCACCCTCAGCCTCAGGAGGAACCAGCCTTGTAGTGCAGTTTGCTCTGGCTGGCTTCAGGAGCTGCTCACTGCCGTGGCGCCCACCATTTTTTCTGCGCCACGGCAGTAAGCAGCGAGCAGCTCCTGAAGCCAGCCAGAGCCAACTGCACTACAAGGCTGGTCCCTCCTGGGCAACAGCTGCCCGCCCGTGACTCCCGAGCCTCCCCTGATCTGTCAAAACAAAGGGAGAAGGAGATTGGGCCCAGGGTCTTTTGCCTCACCATCCCCTCTACTGACTCCCTGTTGCTACTCAGCTAAAAAAAAACACATAGTGTCCCCGATTTCATTGAAAAAAATCTGGTAACCATAGAAGTGGGAACGCATGTGTCGACGGGAACCCACTCAACACCACTGCTCTGCTGAGCTGATACACTCCACATGGCAGTCCCAGCCTGCCTTCCCCAAAATGAGTGTGCAGAGTTGGTTTGCCAACAGGCCTAGTGCCTAAAGCCAGCTCCCTGTAGAGCCCGTCCTTGGGGATCTTGCCATCTTCCACTCTGTGGACATGACCTAGCCAGCAAAGAGGTTGCTGTAGAAGTCTAGAAAGTTCTGTACTTCCAGAGATGCATTTGTATGAATGCATAGGCTAGCAGCTGCTCTGCTTGGGACTGAACCTGAGACCTTTGGTGTGTAACAGAGATACTCTACTACTACGTACACCTTGCATGCCCTAGCAGACACCCAAAGGGGGCTGTTCAGGCTTTGCCTTCCTTAGCAACTTCAAATGCTTTGAGGCAGAGAAGCAAGTTTCACCAGGGGCCAAGCTGGCGACCAGTTCAATCTCCGGCTCCTGCTTGATATTGAACAGATCTTTCTTTTTAAGGAGCCAGGCTGCCAAGCCAAGCTTAGCCAAGCCTTCTGCCTCCTTGCACAAAGCAGGAGCAGAGGCAAAATGAAGCAGAGTCGTTGAGCGCGCCGGTGTTCCACGCACCAAAGTGGGTCAATGCAAGTGGCACCTCGCCCTTTGAGGAGTATTAAGCCAATAAATTTCTGTAAGCAAGAGCACTTGTAGATAAAATGCTCATCCACCTTCCCTCTCTTGTGCAATAGAAAGCTTATTAGAACTGGGTCACCTTCCAAGTGTAGAAGGGAGCAGATTGCAAATTGGCAGGTAGTAGAATTCTTTCTAAAGGGCAGCTTCCGTGACCAGGCACCTTCTTTCAGAGAAATCCTTTCTCTCCCAGCCTTTCATATGCATACCCCTGCTGTCCGTCTGGCTCAAGGGCAGGGAGCCTTTTTCAGCCAGAGAGCTGCATTCGCTGGAGGGGGATTTCCTGGGGGCCACATACCAGTGGTTGGTAGAGCCAGGGGCAAAAGTGTCTGGGGAAGGGGCAAGGATACAGTTTGCTTTTGTAGAGCAGGCTGGTTCCTAGACACACTCATCCTCAATCTTCCACCTGGGTAAGCAGGAAGCAATATCAGAGCTCAATGACAAATTAAAGGTAAAGCTAAAGGTACCCCTGCCCGTACGGGCCAGTCTTGACAGACTCTGGGGTTGTGCGCCCATCTCACTTAAGAGGCCAGGGGCCAGCGCTGTCCGGAGATACTTCCGGGTCACGTGGCCAGCGTGACATCGCTGCTCTGGCGAGCCAGAGCCGCACACGGAAACGCCGTTTACCTTCCCGCTGGTAAGCGGTCCCTATTTATCTACTTGCACCCGGAGGTGCTTTCGAACTGCTAGGTTGGCAGGCGCTGGGACCGAGCAGCGGGAGCGCACCCCGCCGCAGGGATTCGAACCGCCGACCTTTCGATCGGCAAGTCCTAGGCGCTGAGGCTTTAACCCACAGCACCACCTGCGTCCCATTCAATGACAAATTACACCATGGCAAAAACATTCAAAGAGGATGCAATGTAAACTAGTGAGATGTGTTGCCTGAGGAGGGGGGGGTCCGAGAGAGAGTTTGACGCCCTCCCGTCAGATGTCAAGGAAATAAACAACTATCTGACTTTTAGAAAACATCTGAAGGCAGCCCTGTTCAAGGAAGTTTTTAATGTTTGATGTTTTATCGTGTTTTTAATACTCTGTTGAGAGCCACCCAGAGTGGCTGGGGAAACCCAGCCAGACGGGCGGGGTATAAACAATAAATTATTATAATAAATTATTGTTTCAAGGGCCAGGTAAAGAGGGATAGAGGGCTGCTTTTGGGCTCTGGGCCCTTTGAATTCCCACTGCACAGAGGTATGCTTGGCACCTTCATTGTAGAGCTTTCATCAAACTCAGAAGACACACTGTTTTATACTGGCTTTTGACACCTGAAATATATATGTCTTTAGGGCCCACCTGTTTCTTTTGATTCTAAGTTGTTCAAACCAATTTAAATGTTTTATTTTTACATTGTTGT
Source organism: Podarcis melisellensis (assembly GCF_964234715.1). Taxonomy (NCBI): domain Eukaryota; kingdom Metazoa; phylum Chordata; class Lepidosauria; order Squamata; family Lacertidae; genus Podarcis; species Podarcis melisellensis. The sequence continues at coordinate 32,331,540 of NC_138533.1, read as the reverse complement.
AACCTGCTCTGGGACGTTGCAGCGAAGGGCGCATAAGGAACATCATCATCATCATGAACTTTTAAAGGCATTTATAAACCACTTAATACTTTTACAGTATTGTTATATTTTTAAAAATAACAGCCAGCCACTCCCCTGAGTGCAAATTCACCGGAAAATGCACACATCTCTCCAACATTGCAGATCTGTGTTATTTTAGGAACGACCCAGAAATGACAGAGAACTGTATCAAATGCTGTGTTGTTGGACTCCTGCAGTACCAGCCACATGGCAATTGGTTATGGGAAAACCGATCACTGTGAAAACAGGATGCTGAGCTAGCTCGTTCACTGGCCTGATCCAGCAGGCTCTCCTTCTGTTCTTATGAGTTGTAGCCCAACACCATCCGAAAGACAGCACATTTGACTTCCCTTGCTATATACTAATAGCAAACACATTCCCTGAGTGCACAACTGTTTGCGGCTAAGATGGTACCATACATGTACAAAAGGAAGATATCAGAAACCAGAGGCCTTTCTCCTGGGCATAGTTGGCCAATTGGTGGCAAAGAAGGATAGAACTTTCTTTATGTATGCTACAGCAGCAGCAAGAATACTCATCGCAAAGCATTGGAAGACACAAGACCTACCCACTCTGGAAGAATGGCAGATGCAAGTAATGGACTACATGGAAATGGCGGAAATGACTGGCAGAATCCGAGACCAGGGAGAAGAGTTGGTGGAAGAAGATTGGAGGAAATTTAAAATTTATTTACAGAAACACTGTAAAATTTCTGAATGTTGATGACACTGAAATGAAATGAAGGGGTTCTAGCAACAAGGTAAAATGTAAGATTGGATTGATAATAGATGAAAATTTGAAGCTATAATATGTGAGGAAAAACAATTAAGGATAAACTAATAGGATATGAATTTGCTGAACCAATTTTTAAAAGGGATACAAAAAAGGAAGTCAGGAAAATAAGTTAATCAAAGATGAAAAATTTAAAAAGAGGGATTTTTGGTTTTTGTGCTTTTTTCCTTTTTTTCTTTTTATGTTAAATGTTTGTATTTTTGTATTTTGTAACTTTGTATTTTTGTGTTTTTGTATTTTTCTTGTGTGTTTTTTCTATTTGTTGCTCTATAATTTCTTTATTGTTAAAACTTAATAAAATATTATTTTAAAAAAAACAAAGAAAAAAACAAACAAAAGGAAGATATCAACAGGCTTCCGAAGGTTTGCAGAAGTACAGCAAAAATCCGAAAAAGTGAAAAAAACCCGAAACAGCCCTATAAAGACCGAACAAGCTCAGGATGGGTTGGGGGCAAATGAAAGAGAAGAAATGGAATGGTGTATTTTGGAAAGGGGACTGTCTGGCTAGTGGGAGCCCTGAAGAGGAGCACTCCGCTCCACAGCATTTTGTTGCAGCTCCCCCTTGTTCTCCCACATTAATTGACAACCTTCCAGTGAACCTGTTGCAGTGTTTAGATTTTGTTTTATTTTTTGCCTTGGGGAGGGGACCTCTGACTTTCTAAAAAAGCAATGTTGGTGCCCAGCAGGGGTCCTGAAATACATTCTCTCTCCCTTATGCATACACAGACAGCCTTTCTTGAATGGGAGGAGGGAAAGCAAAAGGGAGAATGTGTGCTGGGTGGGTGAAAGGCTTGCTCCATAAACTGCTAACAGACTGGAACTGGCAGCTGGCAACGGGACACAGCGGGGAGCCCCACTGTCTAACGACATCAGAGGGAAGGTTGCCTGGCGGAGGCAGACAGAAGCCAGATTAGCTATGCAGCCCGGACAGCTAGCTCTCATTGTCTATGCAAGGGAAGCAAAGGAAGGCCGAGGGAAATGGCAGTTCAAAGGTGAAAGGCTTGGCGGTGAGTGGCAGGCCCAGAATAGCAACCTAGCAGGGGAGAAGGAGGGGTGGCGTTGCAAGGCTTTGCAATAAAGACAAGGCCCTCCACAGTTACAGGGGGTGCAAATTCAGCAGGTGGTGACACTTTTAGCTCTAATGCAGTCTTGGCAAAGGGATAAGCAGAACCGGTTGAACCTGCCTCCCTCTGAGGGCTGCCAGGGGGGAAAACATTTGATTCAGTTTGCATTTAAAGGCGAGTGTACTTGATTCAGGAAACACAGCAATCCTCTGAATTTTGCAGTGCAGCTATCCAGCCAGGTAATATCTACAGGGGGAAAAGCACCTTCCAGGGTCAAGTGTGCATTAAAATATGCCTAAATTTATGAAAAGAACATACCAAAAGGTGTGCTGCATTAAGGGAAATTGCTTTGCCGTCTTTGTTAGGGAAAGTTGCACATTAGACGAAATTTGCACCGAAATGGTGATGAATTTTTCAGGATGGCCTTCGGCAACGTTGTCTCAAGCAATTCTTCTCTCACGTTATCCCGTGTCTTTTCCCTTTGCTTTCCTTATGACACCAAGTCCCTATGGGGAGAGGATTTGTTGTGCAAGAGCACAACTTGAATCCTGGGGGAAAGGGGTCCCCAAGCAATTATCAGCATTCTTAGCAAACTACAGTTCTCAGAGAAAATCTGCATCAATGACGCAGGTGAGTTTTCAAAAAGACTTTAAGAAAAAAAAGATTGCTGCAGAAATGTGAAGAGCTGAATTTAAGACTGAGAAACAGAGAGAACCAAAACTGACAGGTTTATCCATCTGTAGTCCCATGGCGTTGGGCTTTAAAATCAGCATCTTCAATTTAAGCCTGGAAATGCCCTAGCCTGTCCATCTATGAACCTCACACCAAAAATTCGCCCCTGCTACAATTAGATATTTTTAAATAAAAAAATAACAATGATAGAGAAGAACTTATTAAACTCTTCATGAATTGTTGCTGAACAACTAGAAAGCCTTGCAATCCCTGCAGTCCTGACACTGCCTTCCCAAAACCAGGTAAGTAGGCATTGGGTTTTGGGAAGGAGGCATGAGGGCTCTAGGCCCCTGCCAGAGCCTTGCATCTCCTTCCCAAAGCCTGGCACCTCACTTAGCCAGCTTTGGGAAGGCAGCGCAAGAGCTGGTGCGTGTGTATCAAATTTGGGGCTCACTCATGCACACACTCAAGTGCATGCATGCACAATCCAGTATGCAGCCTGCAGGTTCCGTGTCAAAGTACTGCTGCAGCCCACTTGGTATGAAATGTTGGACCGCCTTGGGTTAGACGATAACCAGTCTTTATTGAGCATTTGTTCTGAATCATTTTCAGGGTGGCTATATGACAACATGCATTCAACTTGATTTGCTTGCACGGGGGCATAGGCCTTCCCATTAACCATTTGTACACTACACACTTTTCAATACATTTCCCCATCACGTTCCTAACGGCAAAAAGTCTGTTTTCTGCCTGTGTGTGTATCTCCGGTACCAGGAAGACAAAGCACTTTAGTCCACTTCAGTTGCACAAACCTAAATTCACATTATATGCTTGAATCCCTCCTGCAAAATAGTGACAGTGTGTGGGGATCCTCCGTCAGAAGTCAGTCTTCCAGTTTAATGCACCTGGAAAAAGCAAGTTAAACCGGCGAATGTGGGAGGTTATGACACCTATTTTCTTAGTAGTGGCTTGTTAAGATATAGGGAGATAGCGGGAGTACCATGCTGTTGTTGAGATCTGAAGAAGCATTACTGAGCCTTTAATACAGTCATGCTGGAGGTGGAAAGGGAGGGGCAAATCCCCATGCTTTTTGGCACTGAACACCACTGTGTCCCGCCAAACACTCTGTTAAAACTAAGTAAACGTCTTATGAAAACACCTGCCATTTGCATTATGTGTTAAGGAAGCTGCAGTAAAAGAACAAACACAATTACCAAAAATTCAGCACTCCCTCTCCTTCCCCTGCTCGCCCAAAAAAAGAGGGGGAATAGAGAAAATCCCTTCTTCTGTCAATCATCTCTTCCAGAGTCACACATGCAACACAATCCACAAGCTGGACCCGAATACACTGAAATTTCTGTGCTAAGCGGGAGTTGGGGCTGGATTGCCAGAGGATGGGTCAAGTTTTATGAACTTGAGAACAGCTTTGGGAGGCATGTAGGGATGGAGGAGAAACTTCGGCTCACATTTACCAAATTCACACTTCCCGAAGCTCAGCCCTCCTTCGAAATTTGCACACCTCTGAATTTTGCATTGCAGTTATCCAGCCAAGTGATATTTACAACAAAGCCTATCCTAGTGTGCATTGAAATTCATATATATTATATTAGGGGAAATTGCTTTGCAAATATGTGTGTGCTAGGCATACATCAATGTGAATATTAGGAGAAATTTGCACCCAAATGCTGATGAATTTTCATGTGGGCTTTAAAAGGGAAAAAAACGACAAAGTGATGTGGAAATGTGGAGAAGTGAATTTAAGATTGGAAAAATGAGAAACCAAAATCAACAGATTTGCTCAGCACGTACAGTGGTACCTCAGGTTAAGAACTTAATTTGTTCTGGAGGTCTGTTCTTAACCTGAAACTGTTCTTAGCCTGAAGCACCACTTTAGCTAATGGGGCCTCCCACTGCTGCTGCACCGCTGGAGCACGATTTCTGTTCTCATCCTGAAGCAAAGTTCTTAACCCGAGGTAATATTTCTGGGTTAGAGGAGTATGTAACCTGAAGCGTATGTAACCTGAAGCATATGTAACCCGAGGTACCACCGTACATGCGTAGCAATGGGGTCACTGAGTTTACTCTTGAGTCCCAACCAATATATTTCCTTTAACAGCCTCTCCTTGCCTTCCTTCATTATCCCCTCTAGCTTCAATGTTCAGACAGTGAGTGCCAATGCTAATTTACGCAAAATGGCACCAAACAGACACACTAACATGGAGGAGTCAGGTGGCTTGGGAGACCCGAAGATCTGCAAAGTGCCACCAAAAAAAGTCTTTAAGGAGGATTAAGGAGGGGGTAATCCAAACCAGTCCAATTTGGGGTGTGCTCAGTAGCCACAGCATGCTTAATGACTGACAGATGGAGGTGAGGCATGAAAAACCAGGTGGGAGGGGATGGGAGTGACTGGAAGGCTCCACACTGCAAAATTTTGTTCAGATCCCAACAGGCCATGGCCCTGATCCAGCAGGACACCTCTTGTGCTCTTAGATTGGAACCCAATATATCCCACCCCTCTGTCTCCTAAACACCACACAGGTCCTATAGGCTGTGGTTATTTTGACCATCTACTTGACAACACTGATGCATATCAGTATACTTAGCACAAAGATGCCATCTTCTCTAAGGCACAAGGTGTTTTCAGCAACCTATACTGACATGGGGACGGTGGCAGGAGGAAAGCCGATTGTGTGAATTGGCAGGCGGCCAAGAAGATTTATGTCAAAAGGATCTAACCACAAGTGAATTGATAATCCTGCCTGCGGTTGGAATTGTCATCCTCTTTATCAAGGTGAGGGGGAAAGCTAATACTGTTCTACTCGTCCTCTCCCACTCGCCCCCATTCATCTTTTAATTTCCAGCTTGGCAACTGTATCTGCTAGATTGAACATAGCCAAAGGAATGGTTTCTCCATCCGAGGCCAGCCTGAAAGTGAGCTATTAAAGGCTTTGCCTGTGTCCATAGCACAGAAGCTCATTGCCCCATTCTCCTTGTGGAAAACCATGCAAGCGTGAGTGAGCACTGCTGCTCTTTGCTATGCAAATGTTGGTGTTAATTGCACCAAAATGAGAAGCATATTACTTAAATCAGGGCACTCTCCTGAAGGGTATTGGTGTGTGTGTGTGTGTGATATTTTGCCAGATGTTGCTTTATGACTGTGGTTTAATACCTAGCCATCTGTTTGCTTCGTTATTCCATCTCAGCTTTTGAATTTTCACTGCATCTTATCCACCTCCTCTTCTTCTTTTTTAAATAATAATAATAATAATAATAATAATAATAATAATAATAATAATAATAATGCTGCACAGTCTTTTATCTCTTTTAGGCCTAAAGGATGCAGAGAAAAAGAAAAAGCAAGAACAGGGAAATAAAACTTCCAGGAAGCAGAGGGTACCATTGTATTTTAATATTCTGTTGGAAGCCACCCAGATTGGCTGGGAAAACCCAGACAGATGGGCGGGGTATAAATAATAAATTATTATTAGGTAAAAGTAAAGGGACCCCTGACCATTAGGTCCTGTCGCAGACGACTCTGGGGCTACAGCGCTCATCTCGCTTTATTGGCCGAGGGAGCTGGTGTACAGCTTCCGGGTCATGTGGCCAGCATGACTAAGCCACTTCTGGCGAATCAGAGCAGCACACAGAAACACTGTTTACCTTCCCGTCAGAGTGGTACGTATTTATCTACTTGCACTTTGATGTGCTTTCGAACTGCTAGGTTGGCAGGAGCAGAGACCGAGCAACGGGAGCTCACCCCATTGCGGGGATTCGAACCGCCGACCTTCTGATCAGCAAGTCCTAGGCTCTGTGGTTTAACCCACAGCGCCACCAGTGTCCCTTTAAATTGTTGTTGTTGTTGTTGTTGTTGTTTGCCGTGAGACAAAAAATGAAAACAAGAAAGAAAGAAAGAAAGAAAGAAAGAAAGAAAGAAAGAAAGAAAGAAAGAAAGAAAGAAAGAAATTCATTTTCTCCCCCACCCCACCCCTCTTTCCCACCCAGAGATGTAGGAGAATTCTGAGAGAAAGAGAAATGGAAGCAGAAATTTCCATTGCCTGGTTATTTGTCCCATGCCCTGAACAGAAATCAACCACCCCTGCAGAACCCCACCCTGAGTTATGTTTTCTTAGTCACACTAGCCTGTGACAGAATGTTGGAGTAGAGGAGCAGAATGTTTGGGAACTGGCAATTGGAGTAATGGGACCATCAGTGACATAGTACTTGGAACCAATTTCTGCTCTTCACTTGATTCCATTTAGGAATTCCTTGTTCGCAGAATGCAGCAGGGAGGGCAAGGGAGAGCAGTTGGCCAAGGTCAGCCCAGGGCATCTACCTTCCAGGCAAGACCTGAAGTAGATCTCTTGGGCCCAACACCCTGTTTCCCTCTATCAATCCCCCTCTGCTTCCTTGCCAGCATTAGAGCTGTCGGAACAAGAGCATCTGCTTCAGCTTAGTGTTAATTCACTTAGTTTGCTTGTTTAACTAAGTTGAACTGCTCCTTTGATTAGTTCCATTTTAAGCAAAGTTTAATCAAACATCTGAAAGTAAACAAAATCAAATTGAACTAATTGAAGTAAATGGGAGTCAAATTATGGCCTCGTTAAGCAAGTTAAAGCAAAAGTACGCAAAGCTGGGTTTTCCGCAAATGTCGAGTTGCGGCGCAGATTTAAAATTTGGGAACTAAAGAAACCAAAGCTAGAAGCCAAAGCTCAAAGAGAGATGGGTGCATTCATCCCAACCTCTGGCTGGCATATAGCACATAGCTGGAAATATCAGCCAAACTGAGCATGGAAGCTTTGGGAAAGAATGGGTTGCTTCTAACTCATTTTTGCTCTGAGTAGACCCACTGAAATCAATGGACCTAAGTAATGTCTGTTGTTTCAATGAATCTAACACTGGAAACAATCCTTTGCATGTAGGGTGATCATATGTACTATTTTACAGAGGACCATCCTCTGTTTGAAAGGATGCCAGAAGACTACCCTTTATTTGAAAGCATCATATTTAATGAAAGCATCATATTTGTCTAGTCCAAAACCAGCTTAAAATAAAGAAACCTACTCCTGCAATTGCCCATCAACAGTTAACACAAGACTGAACAGGCATGGAGGTGACGACCACAGTCTTCACCAATACAGTGAAATATATAGTATTACAGTAATTATTTCTAAATGGGTCTAAATCAGGCATCCCCAAACTCGGCCCTCCAGATGTGTTGGGACTACAGCTCCCATCATCCCTAGCTAACAGGACCAGTGGTCAGGGATGATGGGAACTGTAGTCCCAAAACATCTGGCGGGCCGAGTTTGAAGATGCCTGGTCTAAATGGTCTATGGCCCTACAGGTGCTGCTGGACTCCAACTCCCATCAACCCCAGCAATCATCATCAAGGTTGATGGGAGTTGGAGTCTACCAACATCTGGAGGGTCACAGGTTCCTCATCCTTACAAATCCTCTTTGGTCTTCTTTGTCTTGGTGATTTACAGGCAGCCACATTGCAACAGGCCCTATAAGATACACTCCCTGGGAAATCAATGCCCTTAATTAGGGGACACCCACTGCCTTGCGAGACATCTTCAGGAGAAGAAAAGGCTAAGGAGTTAACCCAACACAAATCCAGAGTAGAGTCCCTAAGAAGGTTGGATGGCGCCTTGCATGCCTCCTTCCAGCAACTCCTGCAGCCAAGCTGGGGCCAAACGTAATGCTCTGTTTCCTTTGGACCACATCAGCAAGGTTCTCCAGCAGTTTGACTTCACCCCTGGAGGTGAACTCCATTGTCTCTCAAGATGGACGGATACCAACAACAATTTGGGGGAAGTGGGAGAGATTTGTTAAAAGGTTGCAAGTTTTTGTTGTGCCTCTAGTGCACATCAATCTGTTTCCATGCACATGGAAATTAAGGATGGTGCGTTAAATTTGTGGCCCTCCAAAAGGAAGGCAACACATCGCCCCCAGTCTCTGATTTTGCACTGTTCACCTGCGGAGAGATGCTCTGAACTACTGATAGCCTATCATACAGCAACTATTATTTAGTAAATCATTTTAACCAAAAGACCCAGACCCTTTTGGATTTTGAATAACTGGATGATAAGGTTTTTGTAGAGTGGCTGAATGCAGCAGACATCAGGCTCCAAGGGGTCTGCAACAATTGTTCTATTCAGTTATACAGCATTCGTGAATACGGAGAGTGCGTTGTTCAAAGATTGCAAGCTCTAACACCAATCTGCGTGCGTTCGAACTCCTGAATGGAGGGAATGGAGTTCATTGCCTCTGCCTGTCGTTGGCCTCCTGCTTTAAACCCACCAGTTCCAATGGAAACCAGTCACCGCCCATTCCTACCTGTAGGCAGAGTGGAGGCTGAGCTAAGCATTCTCCTGTGATAAGTTTTGGCTTGCAAATCACAGGCAATGATTAGGGTTGGGTGAATCTGTCAATTTTAGTTTATATCCATTTCTTACTTTTCCAGCCTTACCTTAAGTTTGTGGGGTGAGAGTTTTTGTTTCGTTTTTTAAGGTGAAAATTCATTTGCATTACCCTATGCATTTCTCCATGGGACACGGGTGGCACTGTGGGTTAAACCACAGAGCCTAGGACTTGCCAATCAGAAGGTCGGTGGTTCAAATCCCTGCGACAGAGTGAGCTCCCGTTGATCGGTCCCTGCTCCTGCCAACCTAGCAGTTTGAAAGCACGTCAAAGTGCAAGTAGATAAAAAGGTACCGCTCCGGCAGGAAAGTAAACAGCGTTTTCATGCGCTGCTCTGGTTCGCCAGAAGCAGCTTAGTCATGCTAGCCACATGACCTGGAAGCTGTACGCCGGCTCCCTCGGCCAATAAAGCGAGATGAGCGTCGCAACCCCAGAGTCGGCCACGACTGGACCTAATGGTCAGGGGTCCCTTTACCTTCAGCTTTTATGCATTTCTCCTAATATATTGAAAGCAATCTCCCCTGATATAATGCATTTTGGTAAATTTTCACCCCTGCGTATATATACTTTCTTTCGGGGTACACTTTCCTCTGGTGTGCATAAATTGCAGAATTCGGAGAAGTGTGGATTTCAAGGGCTTTTTTTGGTTCAAGCATTGGTTTGGGAAGTGCAAGTCAGGTATTAGGCATTAAAATGTCAACAGGAAAAAAATGATCTCCCCTCCCTTGTGAGTAGTGGATTGGACACCTTCCCCTGTACCCGAAGGCACTAGGCTAGCTTAGGAGGCACAGAGTGGGTTAGTTTAAGGGGGATCAGGGGAAATGGTGGTGGAACACAGAAAGTTGCCTTATGTGCTGAGTCAAACCAATGGTCCCTCTTAACTCAGTACTGTCTACACTGGCTGGCAGTGGCTTTCCATGATTTCTGGCAGGGGTCCTTCTCAAATCTACTTGGAAGGGGGTTGAATTAGGGACCTTCTGCATGCAAAGCAGATGCTCTACTGAGCCATGGCCCTTCCCAAAGGAGAAGCTGGCTTCTACAGAGTCAACCTGTTGGTCCATCTAGCTCAGTATTGTCTCCACTGGCTGGCAGCAGCACTCTTGCATTTCAGGCATGGGACTCCCCCATCCCTACCTGGAGATTTCAGAGCTAGAACCTCAGACCTTCTACATGCACATCTACCTTCTACCACTTAGTGGCTCGTATTGCCATCTCTTGATGCAGCTGCCTGCATCATGAGTGAGCTGCTCCTGAGCAAACCCCGCTGCATAGGCAGAGGATGAGCATTTCCAGGTTGCAAAGTGTGTGGGATTCCTAGTTAGAAGAAATAAATTAACCTTCCATCGATTAGGAACCGAAGGCCTGTCAAGGAATCTGCCCCAGCCGCCCCGCGGAACGGACACTCAAATTCAATAGCAACAGCTCTCTGCAACCTTTTAAGTGCTGACAACAGCTTTTAACCCTGGCTCACCTATTCATTCCGTGTGTTAATTAAGGGCTCCGCAGCCGGGGAGGAGAGAGAAGTCAATTAATTAATTGCATCCACACTCACTGAAAGGCACACGGCAGAAAGCAAAAGGAACTGGTACCGTAAGAGGTGGTGGTGGTGGTGGTGGAGTCTCGCCTAGGTGACTCTCAGAGATATTACTATCAGTGGCTATCTTTCACAGCATCCAGATCTTCCGAGGCGGCAACTGGCCTCCTTTCACCAAATGCTGCAGGGAAAGCAAAAGAGGGTGGCTCTCTCTCAATCTGCTTTGGAGGTGCCCAGAGCCATACTGCTGGGAACTATGGGAAGCAGAGCTACGGACCAGAATCTTAGAGCAGGAAGGGAGCTTGAATGGCTGCCCAATGTCTGCATTAATACCTTGTGCTAGGTGGACCAATGAGCTAGGTGGACCTTGAGCTAAGTGGACTAATGGTCCAATCTGGTATAAGGCAGTTTCCTAAATCCCTCTCTGCTGCTGATGGCAGAGTAGCCTATAGTACAATACACAAGTCCAAAGTCCTATAACATTTGTCCACAGTCAAGGAATCAGCCTGTAAAGGCATTGCAGAGAATGGAGCCATCCTTTTGCTGTTTGATGTTATTTTTTTTTTGCGCCCCCCCCTTTCCCCCCTCCTTTGGTGGTTTCACTTTATTTATTTATTTATTTTCTCCAGGAAGCTTAAGTAACCTGCTGAAGTGCATTAAAACGCTCTTGCCAAGCCCTCGTTTATTGTAAATATAACAGCAAATCCATTGTAAACAGCAGCAAGAGGCTTGTGGGAACACATTCATCAAAATAAACGGCTCTTGGAAAGGAGAGAGAGAGAGAGAGAGAGAGAGAGAGAGAGAGAGAGAGAGAGAGAGAGAGAGAGAGAAGTCCTCTGCTCTGCTTGTTTAACTAGCATTGCAGCTCCTCACCACGTAGCTGATTTCCAAATACACAATTTATTGCCATGCCCAGATTTGCTTAGGAGCTAGGATGACACTCCTCTGGGGCTACTTTGAACATCCAGTTAATCAAAGCACAATGCCAACTCCGATCATATTTACAATCTGGCAGGCAATTAGTCGATAATAAATAAATAAAAGCGGGGATCAGCGGGGTGAAGACAAATGGCATTGTTGTGCCTGTATCAATGGGCTTATAGATTCCAAAAAGATGTGTCAGTAAGCGCTGCAGAGAATAAATATTTATCAATGGGAAGTGTCATTCATATAATATGATAAAGTATCTTTAGCCATGGCAGAAAGAAAAATTTAAAAAAACAAACCAACCCAACAGCACACTAGATTAACCACCTAATCATTCCCAGAGATGGGTGGAGTTTGGAGGCAATTTCGTTAGCCCTGCCAAGCTACCGCAGGAACTTAAGGTGAAATAGGTCTCTGCATTTGGTACAGGAAATCGATAATAAAATGTTTCAGCAGCCCAGAATAAAGGCATGTGGTGTAATCTGGATCCACTCAAAACCAACAGGATTTTTGTCGTAAGCTTCAGTGGGTGCAAAGTCACACCCCAGGATCTCCGTGGACCCATGGCCATTGTGACAACAGGATGTGGGACAAGATGGGCTAGGAGTCCTAGGATTGGTAGTGGGATGGTGGTGAATGGTAAGAGGGAGAAGATGGGGAGATATCAGAAGCTGAAGAGGTAACAGGGCTTAGTGAGCAGGGAGAGTCTGTGACAGAAGTCCAGAAGCAGAAGCAGAAGCTAAATCAGGAGAGGATGGAGGCCAATAGGCAGAGATGAGTCTAGCTGGTGAAGAGACACAGATGTCTCCCTCTTCTGCTGCAACAAGCTCCTCTCCCTCTGATCTCCCTAAACTAAGGGAAGCATGAAAAGGACAGAGGAGACATTAGTTTCACACAGGAGCAGTTTCAAATTGCTTGGGGAAAACCCTGGAGAAAAAGGAACTTGGGCACCTATAGGGAGGTAGGGACGTTCAGTCTCAGCAACAACTTCTTGGGGGCGAGAACTACCCACTAGAGATGTGTTGCTGGGCTCATTTGGCCTGACACTCCTGTGCAGATCCTGTTTTTGCTAATAAAGGGTCAACGCCAACTTTCACAGTGTGATTTACTGCTGTCTCGCTCCTGTCGGGACCTCTTGATGAGATAGCATCTGCTGGATGCAATGTGCAGTGATTCATCGGTTATATAAGGAATGGGTGATCTTTTAGATAAGGTAAAGGTAAAGGGACCCCTGACTATTAGGTCCAGTCATGGTCGACTCTGGGGTTGTGGCACTCATCTCGCTTTATTGGCCGAGGGAGCCGGCGTACAGCTCATGTGGTCATGTGGCCAGCAGGACTAAGCCGCTTCTGGTGAACCAGAGCAGCACACGGAAATGCCGTTTACCTTCCCGCCGGAGCGGTACCTAGTTATCTACTTGCACTTTGACATGCTTTCGAACGGCTAGGTTGGCAGGAGCAGGGACCGAGCAATGGGAGCTGACTCTGTCTCGGGGATTCGGACCACCGACCTTCTGATCAGCAAGTCCTAGGCTCTGTGGTTTAACCCACAGCACCACCCGCATCCTGGTCCTAATCTGTATAGGACTTTGCACATCTGTGCTAGCAACTTAAAGCTTAACCTAGAAGCTACCTGGGAGCCAGTGCAATTCTTTCAGAAGCTGCAAAACATGGTGGCAATAATGTGAGCAGGGTTTTTATTATTATTTACATTTGTATTCCACCTTTCCTGCAAGCTCAAGGTAGCATACATGGCTCTCCTCCTCCCTATGTCATCCTCACGACAACCCTATGAGGTAGGTTAGGCTGAGAGTGAGTGACTAACACAGAATCACGCAGTGGGGTCCATGGCTGAGCAGGGATCTGAACCCTGGTCTCTCGGGTCCTAGTCTAACAACCCAGGCACTGCACCACGCAAACACTCTGCGGTTGAATATTTTGCACTAGCTGAAGCATTCAGGCCAACCTCGAGTCTTTAAATGCAAAGCAGATGCTCTACCACCGAACATCTTATAAGAACTCCAAAGCCCACGGTTACACCACGGGGTGGGGGGAGACCCTGGCACTAGCTGAAGGAGGCAGGCAGATGTTCTCATGTTTACAGCGGCAGGCAGACACAGCTCCTCATTGGGCGGGAGCTTTCCTTCCCTCGGGGCCTGTGAGTGGGAAGATAGACAAGGAGTCTCCAAAAAGGGATCCTTCCTATGCTTGCACATCGCTACCCTGCTACTGAGACCTGATGAAAATTTAAATGCTCCCTTGGTGTAGAAACCCGCCACTGTCCTCCCACTTGTTGTTACATGGGCGTTTGGCAACATTCGATGCATCAGCATGGAAATGTGTCGAAGTACCTGGGAGCAGACACTCCCAGCTGCCTTACAAATTAAACCTCTGCAGGAAAGGCTGTGCCAATTCTTTGCAGTAGCTACGCAGCCAAGGCATTTGAGAGGAGAGAGAAAGAGAGAGCGCACATCTGAGCAGCAAACAGGAAGTCCTCAAATTTTGGTTTCCAGCACTTATTCCCATCACTGGGGCCATCAGGGCAGGACATTTGGGCACAAGTCCAATGGATTGTGCAATATTGTGCCTTGCATGCAGATGGTCCTTGGTTCAGCCCAGGAAGGGCCAGGATAGATTCCCTGTCTGAAACCTTGGAGAGTTGCTGCCAGTCTGTGTAGACAATACTGAGCCATATGGACCAATGATCTCCCTATTTGTTTTAATCTCATTTTGAGGGGTGCCTCATTTTATTTTATTTTATTTTATTTGCACCACATTGCTGCATGCCTGGCAATAGCATCTATAAATATATAGATGGTGAACTAATAATACACATTGCCATCTTTTAAAAAAAGAAAGCACTCTTTCCTGGCAAATCATTAAAACATTTGAAAGCATTCCTGTTTACCCAGACATTTGGTAGAATGTTTTTAACTGCAACGGTTTTAGTTGTTATTGCTTTTAAAATATTTTAATCAGCTTCAGAACGTTCTTGCTTTGTTTCTAAATTGAGTGCCTGTTTGCCACCCTGGGCTCCTTGGGTAGGAAGTGTGAGATTTAAATAAAATAAACAAATAAATAATAAGCCCAGCGTCTAAATTACCAAGGGACGTGGGTGGCGCTGTGGGTTAAACCACAGAGCCTAGGACTTGCCGATCAGAAGGTCGGCGGTTCGAATCCCCGCAACGGGGTAAGCTCCCATTGCTAGGTCCCAGCTCCTGCCAACCTAGCAGTTCAAAAGCACGTCAAAGTGCTAGTAGATAAATAGGTACCACTCCGGCGGGAAGGTAAATGGTGTTTCCGTGCGCTGCTCTGGTTTGCCAGAAGCAGCTTAGTCATGCTGGCCACATGACCCGGAAGCTGTCTGCGGACAAATGCCGGCTCCCTCAGCCAATAAAGCGAGATGAGCACCGCAACTCCAGAGTCGCTCATGACTGGGCCTAATAGTCAGGGGTCCCTTTACGTTTACCTTACCTAAATTACCTAAATGGCAACACCGATTTCCCCCTTCCACAGACCTGGAGCTGTATCTTGATAACTGGCTGGGCATTGCAAGTGGGTTGCGGCGCTCATCTCGCTTTATTGGCTGAGGGAGCCGGCGTACAGCTTCTGGTTCATGTGGCCAGCATGACTAAGCCGCTTCTGGCGAACCAGAGCAGCGCACGGAAACGCCGTTTACCTTCCCACTGGAGCGGTACCTATTTATCTACTTGCACTTTGATGTGCTTTTGAACTGCTAGATTGGCAGGAGCAGGGACCAGCAACGGGAGCTCACCCCGCCACAGGGATTCGAACCGCCGACCTTCTGATCGGCAAGTCCTAGGCTCTGTGGTTTAACCCACAGTGCAACCCGCTTCCCTGTATTAAGCATAAATGCATACAAAAATGTATAAATTCAGAAATTAACGTTAAGCAAACAGGAATGTCCTGCGCTCTCATTTAACTCATAAATTCAAACAGCAGTGGCACAAGACACCCAACTGGCATCAATGCAGGTGAATCAGAAAAAGAAATGCACCAGTTTGAACATGCCCTTCAAAGTACATACGGAGGAGATTTTTAAAAAGCAGAAGAGATAACCTCTGCTGAGGGTGGCAGACAGAAGGCACATCAGCAAACAACTCCAGAGCACTCTGAAGCAGCCAGCCAGACACCTGCCTATCTAGTGTAAATATCAATGGCATATTGTGGTGCATAACCCAGCTGTAAAATGTCCCCATGTGGTCTGGGAAATCCTGACAAGGTGCAGGTAGAAGTCTCCTTTTGTGAAGTGGCTTTAAAAAACCACAACAAAATCAGAGTGTGCCAAGTATTCCCTGGCTTTAGATGCTAGAAATCTAGGCAGGAAAAACAGATGTCTAACTCCCCCACAAAAAAGTAAGATTTTGCAAGTATTCACTCCTTTGAAAATCCCACTAAGCATCATTTTTACTCTGGTTGTTGCAGTCGCAGTGAGTGCTACTCCCTCGCCGCCTGCCCTGCCCCCCCCCCAAGCTGTTGATCTGCTTTCTTCTTGGATTAGTAACATAAGCCGATCCCACCCAATCAAGGATCACAGAGTGAATGGGCTAACCGTACGATGCTACATATTAGGGATGGAGGGGAAAAATGGTTTAGTTCACCTTTTAAAGAAAATCCACCCAAAGCTCACTTCTTGGAACAGTACACAGCTATCCTTTCGATAGTCACACTTCTCCAAATTTTGTGATACAGTTCCCCAACCCAAAAAGCCACAAGTTTTGTATTAGAGGAAAGTGTGCATAAAAATGTCTATATCAGCGAAGACACCTTCATCTGCTCTAGCCGCAACAAAACATGTCTCTCCTGTATCAGTCTCTATGGCCACAGCAGGTGCTGCAACCTTCCAACAGTATGACTTCACCCCCAAAGGCACACTCTCTCCTTTGTGTCACCCAGGAGAATGCAGCTGTGGCGATAAAGAAAGTAGAGTCATTCCGTTGTCTGGAGAGGTCGTTTCCTGATTCACATGGAGAAGCCGTTTTCAATGAAGCCCAGTGACAGAAGTGCACAGCTGTATTGAGGAAGCACTGGGTACTGAAATTTTGTACCTCCTAACAATTTTGTGTCCGGGGCAACCACTCCTATGCCCCTCCCATGCTATGCCACTGGACGGTCCTGCCACCAGCTCCTTGCTGCTGCTACTTGCCTGCCCCTGCCCCTTCACAAGCACACACATCAGCTGCCTCTCTGCCTGGTGGTGGAGCTTGCCCTAGGCAGCACTGAGAAAACACAATGTAGCTTAAATTCAGAGGACTCTAAGTAGCCCGGCTCAAGCCTGAGTGCAACTAGACAGAAACACACACACACACAGAGAGAGAGAGAGAGAGAGAGAGAGAGAGAGAGAGAGAGAGAGAGAGAGAGAGAGAATCATACACAGTTGAAAAGCAAATGCTCTTATTGAGAAAGGTTATTAGGGTGTTCGGGAAACAGCTGCAGGCCCAGATGTAGAAATGATTGCTCAGTTAAAGATTTCTCAGCAGAAGATGGCTGTTGAATAAACCAGTGCGGAGCTTCAGAAGGGCATTTGAAGGAGCTGGATTCCTTAAGGCAGAACACTGCACAGCCAACGTTTCATTTCTAGTAGCGGAACAAAATTGCAAACAGCTGGTGGAAGATTTTTTAACATTTCTTTCAGATGGGATGATATTGCTTTTTATTTTTATTTTTTTAGCAAACAAACAAAAAACCAGGCAGTCATACAAAAGGCATTCTTTTTTCTCCCCCACCCCTATAAATAGCTAGCACTGATAAACTCACATCCATTATGTGAAAACAACAGTGATCTAGATGCGGTAGTTCTTACTCATTTCTTAAAATTGTACTCTCTCCATGTTCCACAGTATGCTCTAGGGCAGCGGTTCTCAACCTGTGGGTCCCCAGGTGTTGTTGGACTACAACTCCCATCATCTCTGAGCCCTGGCCTTGCTAGCTAGGGGTGATGGGAGTTGTAGTTCAGCATCTGGGGACCCACAGGTTGAGAAAGGATGCTCTAGGGCTTAGGAACCTGTTGCCCACCAAATGTTGTTGGATTCCAACTCCCAACAGCCCCAGCCAGCATGGTCAATGGTCAGGGGATGCCAGGAGTTGCAGTCCAACAATATACTGTATTTCACCACGTAATGGTCACATTTTTCATGCTGATTTTTCTTTTCAGAAAGCTGAGGCGCAACCATTATGCGAGGAAACAATTTTTATTAATGAACATAGTTATGTTTATGTTGCTCATGGCAGCTTTGCCCACCCACCCACTCCCCTTGCACCTTCAGCTGGTACAGAGAATGCACACTGCGAATGCCCTGAGACAACTGTGTGGTAAATGTCTTGGGACTGATATTAGGGACCCAAAAAGGGGGGGAGCGACTATTATGCTAGTATTGAGGGCCGCAAGTTCTGTGCCCCTGATCTAAATCCATGCAGCTCTCTGGGATTTCAGGCAGGGGTTTCTCCCAGCCCCACATACAGATGCCAGGGATAGATCAAGGCATGCCTGCCCTCCCTAGCAGCTTGCAGAGGCTTCTCCGTTGATTTTACAGTGGGGATGGAACATAGCTCACTGGTAGGCCACCTGCTTTGCATGCAGAAAGTCCCAGATTCAATCCCTGGCATCTCTGAAATCCTGGAGTGATGCCTACAATTGATGGACCAGTAGTCTGTCTCTGTATAAAGCAGTTCCTATGTTCCTTTGGCAAACAGGGATAGGGTCAATGTCTACTCCAGGCTGAGGAGGATCCCAAGTCAAGACACTCTCCATGTCCCTCCTTCCTTCAGTGAGTTCTCATTGTAACAGATCCAGGGGGTTCTTGTAAGAGGACCTTTGTTTAGGGGTGGTGTGGCTCCTCAGCAGATGCCTGACATGTCTGCTCTTGACCCTGGTCCTAGATGTGGTGCTCTAAGGATCTGGATCCCAATAAATGCTTTCCATTTATTCCATTTCCATGGGAGAGTATACTTTCAGGAAAGGCCTTCCTAGACATTTCCACATAATTTAAAACAACAACAAGAACAAAACGATCACAACTGCATTCTCCATTCATGGGTATTCCCTTCCACAGAAGGGAAGCTTCATCGTCCGATTAATTATTCATTGCAAATTAGGCAGTCGGCTGTAGCAGTTTAAAAAATTTTGCAACAGACATTTGTTTTACCGACTCGTAGCCGGGATGCAAAATCATTCTACACAGTGGTTGTGTTTGGATGCATAAACACTTGGTAAAGATGAGTGAAAGTGGAACTCTGTTGGCATCTTGCAGACCAGCGAGGGGGGAAAAAATCAATGAGTTGGTCTTTAAAAGTACCATTTGCAACCCACTCCAATTATAACAACCTACATTCTTCATATCACAAAGATGTAAACCAATGAAGTGTTTATACTATTGTTATAATATGTTCTTCTATAACAACTCCCTTTGGAATCCTCATCCCACCCATCCTCTGCTTCATTTCTGCAGAATATCTATTTGTTTTCAGATGGGGGTCATAAAGACCCCCTGCAAGTTGCTCCACCCACTTTTGCTTCTGGACTTGCCCATCACTGGTTTGTGGTCCTTGGAAGGTTGCTCAGAATGGAATGTGGCCCTCAGGGTGGAAAAGTTTCCCCATCCCTGCCTCATAAGAGCAAGTTGCTCAGTTGGAGCTCTCCGTGGTGCTGTAGCATCTTACCTGCCTTTGCTCTGTGGGTTCCTCCATGGAACCTCAATAAGATTTTTTTAAAAAACACAACACCTTGTATTAAAATCATTCTTTAAAAAACAGCCTGGTGCACAATGAACTGGGTAACTTTTTAAATCTATCAAATGGTGGTTTAATTGACAAGTGCAACCCAGGAGTAGACAATGCGGTGCTCCGCAGATGTTGCCAGACCTGGACTTCCATCTGCCCCAATGTTCAGCTAAAGAATCCCCAACAGATGACCGACCAACCAACCTTTGTTTAAAAACTACCAAAGAAGGAGAGTACACCAACCGTCCAAGGTAGTCTGTTCCACTATCAAGCACCTCTTTCCCCCAGAAAGTTTCTCCTAACATTTCATCGGAATCTCCTTTGTTGTGGTTTGAATCCATTGGTTCGAGTCCTACCCTCTGGAGCAGCAGAAAACAAGTTTGTTCCATCTTCCATGAAACAGACCTTAAGAACTCTTGTTAGAAAGGCGAGGATTTACTGCAATGTATTGTTGTGCTTCTTGCCTGTATTTCCTAGAATGCTTGAAAGGAAGGGAGCCTTCGCTTCACCAGCAGCAATTGCATGCTGGAAGCCAAGCGAGACTGCCTTTTTAGAGGGACACTTCAGGCAGAAATGGAAACATATCATATGCTCTGATTGGACATGGTTTGCAGCTGTAATGCAGAAGTAGAGAGAAGCAAATATACCATTTCCTATCTCTCCCACCATTCGCTCCCACCTCAAGCCCCCGCCCTGGGCAAACACACAGGGTTTTCTTGATCTTATCTTTACCTTTCACAAAGCCTTTAAAAGCCATCTGTAGGGATTTGTAAAGGCTGTTTCTTGTTTCAAATAAACTGCAAAAGTGATCTGTATGGAACAGATGGAAACAAATAATAAAAAAAAGCTTATCAGGATGCCAGGGAGGGGAGGGTGTGTGTGTGGAGGTAACACTTGCTACATTTGGAAAATATCAGATATGAGTTAGCAGAAATGTTGCCTATGAGATGCACCAAGTTGGCGCTTGGCCAGCAATTTCCTCTCCCCCATAATAAGCCAGAGTGCTCCACAGCCACTTGAGATGGATGAAGCCATCAATTTTGCTTTCTCTCTTTCTCATTTCTGCACTCTTCATTTTTCTGCATCACTCGCCATTTCTTTTTAACATCCTCATTAAAACACATCTGCATTCCAGTGCAAACTTTCTCCCAATATATACATTTTTGCAAAGCACTTGCCCATAATACAGTGGTACCTAGGGTTACAGACGCTTCAGGTTACAGACTCTGCTAACCCGGAAGTAGTACCTTGGGTTAAGAACATTGCTTCAGGAGGAGAACAGAAATCACGCAGTGGTGGAGCGACAGCAGTGGGAGGCCCCCATTAGCTAAAATGGTACCTCAGGTTAAGAACAGTTTCAGGTTAAGAACGGACCTCCGGAACGAATTAAGTTCTTAACCAGAGGTACCACTGTATACTGCACGTTGCATATTATTTTTCACTAATATCTGTATTTTTATGGTGGCTTCACTGTACTGTAAGCATTTTTGCACACACTGTTTGCTTGAAGGACTGCATCTTATTATTGGGAGAAGTGCACATTTCCAAATATAACTTTTTTAAAAAAATTGCAAATAGTTTCAGAGAGTGCAAATTAGGTAGGTCGTGATTATTGGAAGAGTGTGCCCTAAGGTATCCAAAGTGTGCAGTATAAGGTTTGTAAATCTAGATACAGAGCAGACTTTACCTGTTGCAATCAGGCTCAGAGAGATGCTTGTAGAGTGAGTGAAATAACAAAGTCTTTTATTATATGAAGCACATAACTTGGACCGAAAAGTTTCCATTTCTAACCTACCTAACTAATCTAGAGAAGAACAAGGTAGCCGTTGCTTGCTCCTTTGTTCTCAGAGGATAGCTCCAGCTTGACCTGTCATCTTGAGATCCAAGAGAGGAGGAGGAGGAGGAGGTTGTAAACAGGATATATCAGTCTAAACAACAAAGAGATAGAGAGGTCAGCTCAAGAGCTTAAAGGTACATGTATATCCATAACCAAAATAACTTTATTGGCTTCTAAATTAGTTTCCAAAGACCAGAGCTGATGGGAATTGCAGCCTCCAACATCAGGCAGGCAACAGATTCCCCATACACATTGGGAAATGCCTTATACTGTATCAGACAATTTGGGCTCCAACTAGCTCAGTATAGCCTGCACTGACTGGCAGCAGCTCTCTGGGGGTTTCAAGCAGGGGAGATGTCCAGGATTGATCCTGGGATGTTTATGCAAAGCAGATGCTCTGCAGCCCTTCCCACAAGGCAAAGGTAGTGCTGACCCATTAGCACAAGTTTACTCCCTAAAAATTAAGCTGAGCCATTTACCAGACTACTTTGGATTGCCTTCGAGACGTTATTAGGGAGCTAATTAAAACAAAGAGACGTCTTTGGTATTCAGAACTCATAGTGCATTTATTCAGCAGCACTCAAGGCAAAAGCTGGAGAAAAAGCCATTGATGACAAAGCACCATTCTTCCTGGGATGGAGGAGGGATGTCCACTCTGCTCCTTGTTACACAAAGGATTCTCCTCTGATCTAAATATACTGGCAAAGATGAAAAGGGGTTGCTGTCTTTCCTTGCCTTAAAATGAATGGGAAAGAGAGGGAGGGGACTTGGGAACTGCTCATAAACCAAGGCAGCGGGGTGATGGGAGTGTCCTGGGAAATGATAATATAAACTATGAAATCAAAAGAAGCATCCCCCACAAAACACAAAATCTCTTAGGATTTACATAACACAAAAGGAAAAGCACACATCCAGCAGAGTTTCAGGGGCTACGTGGGATCAGGAAAATGCCTTTTTTCTTTTGTTTAACTAGCCTGAGGCTGCATAAACACTTTACATTTAAAGCACACATTCCAAGGATCCTGGGAACTGTAGTTTACCACTCAAAGTGCTGCAAATCCCACTTTTCACGATTCTTTGAAAAGGAATACTATATGCTTTGAATGTGTATGCAGACATAGCTTGAGTGTGTTGGGGAGTGTTATATACTGACTGTGCATCCCACCATCAGTCTACTGCATATTTCTAAATTACACCTATACATATTAACTGCATGCAGTTGAATGAAGCGGCAGAGGCAATGTGGTGTAGTGGTTAGCATGCTGGGATAGGGTAGAAAGACCCAGATTCAGTTCCTCTTTCACCCATGAAGCTCACTAGGTGACTTTGGGCCAGACAATACTGCCAGTTTAACCTACCTCACAGGGTTATTGTGAGGATAAACTGAAGGGGGGACGAAAGAGAAGCATGTATGCCACCTTCAGCTCTTTGGATGAAAGGTTTGTTGTGTCCAACTCTTTATGACCCCATGGACCAGAGCACGCCAGGCACTCCTGTCTTCCACTGCCTCCCGCAGCTTGGTCAAACTCATGTTAGTAGCTTTGAGAACACTGTCCAACCATCTCATCCCCTTCTCCTTGTGCTCTCAGTCTTTCCCAACATCAGGGTCTGATCCAGCAGGGTTCTTGTGTTTTTTTAAAATGTTCTTATGGACCTTATTTAAGGTCAGGGCTGTAGCTCAATGATAGAGCAACTGCTTTGCACGCGGAAGGTCCCATGTTGAACCCCCAGTGGCATCTTCAGGTGGGCTGGGAAACAAGCCCTCTTTGAAGCCTTGAAGAGCTGCTACCAGTCAGTGTTGACTATGTTGGGCTAGATCAGCCAATGGTCTAGAGAAGCTTCCTATGTCCCCACGTTTTATGGAGCCCCTAGAACTCCCCCTGGTGCCCCTGAACTCTCCTGCATCTTTGCTCTGGGCAAGATAGAAAGGTCACAAATAAAGATGTAGCACCAGGCACATCCTTTAAGTCCCAGTCTTGTTTCTCCAGGAGGCCATCTCAGCCCCCAGCCCATTATTCCAGAGCAGCCACCATCACCTCAACGGCCTTCTTCTTGCCTCTCTAAAGAGCACCGTTATTCTTGCATCCCTCAAGGTCATCCGAGTTTGTTTGCAAAAGGCTCCTGCATCATAAAGTGGCATTTTAAGTACACACGCAATCTCACCAGCACCCAAGGTCACCGTGCGGAGTCTGTCAAGGGGTGAAGAGGGCAAAGTGCCTGATTCCTCTCTGAAATTGAAAACGCTGCCCTTCCCGTTGGTTCCTTGAGGGCTGTCACGAGACATACAATTCAGCTGTTAACTGAGAGGGAGGAAGAGGAGTGTGTCTCGTATATGCACCGGCAGGTGGGTGGGTGTCTGGTGGAGGGAGGGAGGTTGTTTAAATAGCTGTGAAAAGCACGGGGTGTATGTTTTACCCAGAGATATATTACACTTGATTAGGCGATGCGCTGGAGCGCAAATGGTACAACGGGAGACGGACGTGCTTAACTAGCAGTTCCAGCCGGCTCTCCGGTATCAGGAGGTCAAGGGAAAGATTAACTGTATCTGACTGCCATGTCAAAACGCTCAATTGGAGTGTTTATAAAAATATTACAAAGCAGCAAACTAGATGCCACGGACAAGAAGGGTAGATTGATATACCACGATGCAGCTCCCTCCCCACCGAAAGCAACAACAAATCCATGGCGATTAGCAAGGCCTTGTTTGCAAGATGCTGCAGCCAAAAGGCCAGAGGAAACCCAGCTTCCCAGCAGGATTCTGCAGCAAATGGAACAGAGAGGGAGAAAAGCCATCTCCACTTTCAGTCTCTAACCTGGGCATGGTAGGAAAGAGACAGGATACCTGCAGCCCTCCAGAGGGCAGGATTCAAATTGCCAATTATAGTGGTACCTCGGGTTACATATGCTTCAGGTTACATATGCTTCAGGTTACAGACTCCGCTAACCCAGAAATAGCACTTCAGGTTAAGAACTTTACTTCAGGATAAGAACAGGAATCGTGCTCTGGCGGTGTAGCGGCAGCAGGAGGCCCCATTAGCTAAAGTGGTGCTTCATGTTAAGAACAGTTTCAGGTTAAGAACAGACCTCCAGAATGATAATACATTAAAACATCAGTCATTAAAGACTTCCCTAAAAAGGGCTGCCTTCAGATGTCTTCTAAATGTCAGATAGTTGTTTATTTCTTTGACATCCGATTGGAGGGCATTCCACGGGGCAGGCGCCACCACCGAGAAGGCCCTCTGCCTGGTTCCCTGTAACTTCACTTCTCGCAGTGAGGGAACTGCCAGAAGGCCCTTGGCGCTGGACCCCTGTGTCCAGGTTGAATGATGGGGGTGGAGACGCTCCTTCAGGTATACTGGGCCAAGGCCATTTAGGGCTTTAAATGTCAGCACCAACACTTTGAATTGTGCTCGGAAACGTACTGGGAGCCAATGGAGGTCTTTCAAGACTGGTGTTATGTGGTCTCGGCAGCCGCTCCCAGTCACCAGTCTAGCTGCCGCATTCTGGATTAGTTGTAGTTTCTGGGTCACCTTCATAGGTATCCCCATGTAGAGCGCATTGCTGGACTACAGCTCCTACCTGCCGCAGTCACCATGGCCAATAGCCAGAGATTATGGGAGTTGTTGTTCAACAAGATATAGAGGACCACATCCCTGCCATAGTGGCCAGGAGATTGACAGCACAATCCCATACACATTGATTCAGAAGTAAGCCCCAGTGGTGCATACTCCCAGGTATGCCACCATATGTTATAGACATAACATTGTTATAGACATAACATTGCCATTGGAGATGCTGGCTGGGAATTATGGGAGTTGGGGCCCAACAACATCTGGCAGGTCCCACATTGGGAATCCCTGGTTTAGGACTATGATGCAATAGCACAGAGAAAGAGAGACCTGGATCCCAATTGCAGAGTCGTCTGCCTCTGGAGCTAAGACAACCAGCTTTAGAAACAGCATACACATTAACTAGTTTTAGGGAGTTTTACCCAATACACAAGCATTGTTCCAATCACACAAAAATTGGAGAAATTAATTCCCCGCCTCCCCCCCCAAAAAAGCAAAGAATGTACAAAGAGAGACAGACTATAATTCTGGAATTGACAAGGCCTGACTCACCAGTATTAACTGGCCTATATAA
Organism: Podarcis melisellensis; assembly: GCF_964234715.1. Classification (NCBI taxonomy): domain Eukaryota; kingdom Metazoa; phylum Chordata; class Lepidosauria; order Squamata; family Lacertidae; genus Podarcis; species Podarcis melisellensis. The sequence continues at coordinate 32,306,349 of NC_138533.1, read as the reverse complement.
TTATGTCATGAGAGTGCTTTAGGGAACAGACAGTCTTAACACAGGAACCAGATCCTTTGAGTAGAACAATAAAAAGAAGGAGGGGAAACCTTGAGGGAGGTGACTTTCATTTTCTTTTTTTAAAAGAGAAAGAGAGAGAGGGGAAAGAAAAGAAGCCAGATTTAGTACTGTTCTAACTTGCAGGCTTCCCTTTCAAAAAGGTAATTGCAATGCATTAGTGTGCCAGAGAATGTTCCAAAGCATTTCGGTGAAATCTCTTTTGCTTTCACGGCCTCGGGACGCAGATGCCAAAACAACAAACAGCTGAAATCCAATTACAGTGGAATATTCTGAAGCCCATTTCCATCTGTAATTTGTTAGTCTGCTTAAACATGCAAAGTGATTTCGCTCTCATGCGTGGGGTGCCCGGCTTCATGCGTGCCGGAGCTCACACGGCAGACCACTTTAAATTTTAAATGGTGGCACCCGCCACAGATCAGGATGATCCTCTGCGGTTCCTATAATCAACTGTGAACTGTGTGCTCCAGTTTCAAGCATAAGTCCTGAGGGATAAAGCCAAAGGCCCATCATAGTCCAACATCCTGGTCTCTTGGCAGCCAACCAAGTACCTATAGGAAGCCCACAAACAAGACCTGAGCACAACAGCAACTTTCCCCACTTGCAATTTGCAGCAAGTGGTATTCAGAGAAATTTTGCCTCCAACAGAGGAGGGAGAACATACCCATCACAGCTACAGAGAGCCTTATCCTTCACGAACTTTTCTAATCCTCTTTTAAGGCCACCCAAGCTGGTGGCTATCGCTATGTCACAGAGCAAACCAAGAGGCAGGACAGTCACGACTTAAAGACAAAACCAGAATTACACCAGATCTCAGGTAGATGAAGGCAAGCCCAGGAAAGCTGGGGCCATTGCATGAGAACGTGAGAAGACTCCTGCTGGGTCAGGGCAAAGGCCTATCTAGTCCAACATCCTGTTCTCACAGTGGTCAGCCAGGTACTGACAGGAAGCTCACCAGCAGGATCCAAGCACAACAACACTCTTCCCATCAGGATCTTCAGGGCATTCAGAGAATTCACACTGTTTATAACTGTCATGGTCGAACATAGTCATCATATGCCATCCCCTCCCATTCTGTCCTTTTTGTAGTAGACATTGATAACCTTGTTGTTGTTGTTGCTGCTGCTGTTGTTGTTGTTTAGTCATTTAGTCGTGTCCGACTCTTTGTGATCCCCTGGACCAGAGCACGCCAGGCACTCTTGTTTTTCACTGCCTCCCGCAGTTTGGTCAGACTCATGTTAGTAGCTTCGAGAACACTGTCCAACCATCTCGTCCTCTGTCGTCCCCTTCTCCTTGTGCCTTCCATCTTTCCCAACATCAGGGTCTTTTCCAGGGAGTCTTCTCTTCTCATGAGGTGGCCAAAGTGTTGGAGCCTCAGTTTCAGGATCTGTCCTTCCAGTGAGCACTCAGAGCTGATTTCCTTCAGAATGGATAGGTTTGCAGTCCATGGGACTCTCAAGAGTCTCCTCCAGCACCATAATTCAAAAGCATCAATTCTTCAGCAATCAGCCTTCAGCTCTCACTTCCATACATCACTACTGGGAAAACCATAGCTTTAACTATACAGACCTTTGTCAGCAAGGTGATGTCTCTGCTTTTTAAGATGCTGTCTAGGTTTGTCATTGTGTTTCTCCCAAGAAGCAGGTGTCTTTTAATTTCGTGACTGCTGTCACCATCTGCAGTGATCCTTATCTCCCATCAATTTGCCCAACCCCCTTAAGAACATAAGAAGAGCTGGCTGGATCAGCCCAAAGGCCTATCATAGTCCAGCATCCTGCTTCAAAGTGGACAACCAGATATCCATGGGAGCCCATCATCAAGAACAGAGAACAAGAGCTTTCTCCCCGCTTCTGATCCCCAGAAGAGCAGCCCTCAAAGAAACCCCAAACCCTAAAAGGTGTTTGTTTGTTTTTTGGTCTCCAACTATATAATTAATTTCAAGAAACAAGAATCAATCAATTGGGAAATTCCTTAGTTGCCACTCAAGGTTGTTGGTTTTTTAAAAAATTATTAGAGTTTATAAATAAAAATGCAAATATTATTGTCAAATACCATTATTTTTAAAAAAACATTAATCCGGAGGCAGAAAAAGAGAAAGAAAGGAAGGAAGGAAGGAAGGAAGGAAGGAAGGAAGGAAGGAAGGAAGGAAGGAAGGAAGGAAGGAAGGAGACGCAATCCACTCAAAGTTTTCATTATGGGCCAAGCTGCCACTCGACATCAGCCACAAAGACATCAGAAGCCTAAAAGTGTTCTCTCTCGCTCTCGCTCTCTATTTCGAAATCCTGGTTTATTGATTGAACAGAAACATAACAGAGATGTGTGCCTGCTTCCAGAGACAGGCAGCAATGTAATTCCTTCAGCTCCCTGTCATTCAAAATTGGTCAGACTGAAGGTCACAAGAGTGAGAGGAGCAAATCCTGTTCTCGCGGAGTGCTTTGTTGAAAGGGAAAGTGCTGGTGCAGCATTGTGGTGAAGAGGCTGAACAGTGACTCAGGAAGCTGCCGGTTCAAATCCCACCTCAGCCAGTTTTCTTAGAAGAGCAGTTTTTTTCTCTCTCTCTCTCAGCCTGCAATATGGGGGAGGGGAGAGATAATTGTACTGACTTACAGTACAATTGTACTGTACTGACTTATCTTACAGAGTTGTTATAGGATTACAACCAGGTGGTGGCTTCTAAACATCTGAAACTCCCTAAACATATGTTGCATTATTTTGTTGCATGAATTAAAATAGGTGTGGTGAACATGCAGTCCTCAATCTAATTTAATGGGGACGGAAGGAGGGGAAATTGGGGAAATCCCAGACAAAAGGAGCAATGGAAAGAGGAAAGTTCTCTTCAAGCTATTGTTTCAGACCTCTGGTGTCACAGACTGGCTAGACGCAAAGGAATGATGGGAGGCACCAAAGGGATAAAGGTTCAGAGCTCGGGGAGTGGTGGTGGGACCACAACGCATGGTCAGAGGAAGAAGATGGGGAAGAGCAGGTGTCAGAATTTGAAGAGGTAGCAGGGCTTGGTAAGAAGGGAGTGTCTGTGGCAGAAGGAAGTGCTGAAGCGGAAGCAGGAGAGGAGGGAGGCCAAGAGGCAGAGATGAATCCGGCTGGTGAAGAAGCCAAGGTATCTCTCCCTCCTGCTGCAACAAGCTCCCCTTCCCACTGGTCTCCCAGGACCAGGAGAGATATGAAGTGGTAGGAGCAAAGACGCACTGCTATAGTCTCAGATTTCTTGAGAAGTACCCAGAAGAGGAGAAGACTTAGGTAGCTATGGGAAGGTGGGAACCTTGCCTCATAGGAGCAAGACCTACCTAGAAGAGTTGCTGTGCTCATTGTGCCTGGTGCTCCTGTTCAGACCTTGTTTCTTCCCATAAAGAGTTAACTTTGCATGCTTTGTTCAATCGGTGTGATTTATTGCTGGCCGGCTCCCTGACATTTGGCAAGAGCGATCGGTGGCATGGCATTTGCTTCTGGGTCCTGGTGTTGGCCTTGAGAGGACTTGGATTCAGACGCGGCATCAGTCACACCACCCAAGGAGAAACCCTCAGCCAGTGATAGCTGGTGTCCACCGAGACTGATGGGGCAGAAAGCCGGGAGCCCAATGAAAAGTGGAGGCAGAACCAATAACAGGCAGAGCCCAGGAATTGTTGTTTTGCCTTCCTCTTCCTCCTCCCTGCTGAGTTGAGACCAAGGAGGAGAAAGCTGACAGGCAGTGCCATCTGGACTGGGTTGGAAGGCAGGTAGGTGGGTGCTGGCCCAGGATGGGCAGAGCTTAGTGGGGCAGCACCCCAGTAGCCCTAACCCTCTGCTGCCCTCAACACACCCTTAAATGCTGCTCTGGTCTGGGGACATGGTTCTCCCATCATCCTCGGAGTCTAAGGAGGAATCTCTCACAGCCTGTCCCGCTTCCCAACCATGCAGCTTCATGAGACTACATCACTTTAAAGATCACAAATTTAACAGCAGGGCAAGAATTCTTCACATACAAGTCTGTGTGTCTCAAAGAGACACTGCTGGAGTTTTTCAGCTTTACTGCATTCAGAGTTCAACTATATGTGAGATATGGAGGCTAATGATGGCTACCAGGCATTATTTATTTATTGCATCTGTTCCCCACCTTTATTCCAAAGAGCACAAGTTGGAATACATAGTTCTCTTCCTTCCCATTTTATCCTCACAGTAACCCTGGGATGTGGGTTAGGCTGAGAGGCAGTGACTTGCCCAAGGACTTCATGGCCCAGTGGGGATTTCAACCCCCAGTCTCCCACGCCCTATTCTGACACAAATCAAAATGTTTATTCGGCTTTACGCCCATCATGAAACACAACACAACAAAACAAATCAAATAAAACAGCGGACTCGTTCTTTCACACAAACCGCTACACCACAGTGGCTCTGTTCTGCTTCCACTGTTGGATGGAGGGTGTTTCTGAATACCAATTCCTGGAAATTGCAAGCAGGGCAGAGCGCCTTTGAACTCGGGTCCTGCTTTCAGGATCTGGTCAGCCACTGTGAGAACAGGATACTGGACTACATTGGTTGTTGGCTTAATCCCACAGGGCTCTTCTTATGTGTGTGTGTGTGTGTGTGTGTGAGAGAGAGAGAGAGAGAGAGAGAGAGAGAGAGAGAGAGAGAGAGAGAGAGAGAAAGAGAGAGAGAGAGCTCACCTTCTTCTCCTCTCCCCGCCCCCTATCAGTGAGCAGGTAAACATTATCCATTTTATAACAATATAATAATAATAATAATAATAATAATAATAATAATAATAATAATAATTTATTATTTGTACCCCACCCATCTGGCTGGGTTTCCCCAGCCACTCTGGGCAGCTTCCATAGAAACCAAAAATACAGTAAAATATCACAGATTAAAAACTTCCCTGAACAGGGCTGCCTTAAGATGTCTTCTGAATGTCAGGTAGTTGTTTATCGCTTTGACATCTGCTGGAAGGGTGTTCCACAGGGTGGGTGCCACTACCGAGAAGGCCCTCTGCCTTGTTCCCTGTAGCTTTGCTTCTCGCAATGAGGGAACCGCCAGAAGGCCCTCGGCACTGGACCTCAGCGTCCGGGCAGAATGATGGGGGTGGAGACGCTCCTTCAGGTATACTGGGCTGAGGCCGTTTAGGGCTTTAAAGGTCAGCACCAGCACTTTGAATTGTGCTCGGAAACGTACTGGGAGCCAATGTAGGTCTTTCAAGACCGGTGTTATATGGTCTCGGCGGCCTCTCCCAGTCACCAGTCTAGCTGCCGCATTCTGGGTTAGAATTAAGGCAACTGGGTGCTGCAAGGGAAAGGAAAGACACCAGCATAGACTTCTCTCCAATAAAACCGACAGGGAGGGAGGGAGGGAGGGAAATTGCCATGGTTCACTTCCCAATGTAATCAGTCAAGTTCAAACACACAGCTGCGATGAATGGCAAGCATCCAAACCTTAATGCAGCAGAAAGCGGAACCAGTGTTTGAAGAGGCTGTCCCCCGGAGGAAGAGGGTAACAGAGTGCACGAGGGAGCGTAAACCATGAAGTCAGCAGTCTGAAGGCCCTGACTGGAATGGCTGCTAACTGGCAAGAAGAGAAAAAGAAAGAGAGAGGTCTGGGCAATAAAGATGCACAACTGTGACCTCCACATCTTTGGATGGGGGGAGTTTCCTGTTTCCCCACCAGGCTTGCAATTAAAGGAAGGAGCTCTCTAGCATACGTGCCAAATATTTCATAGGTTCTCCTGCAAGCAAGCAAGGAGCATCTTCTGTGCCCCTCTTCCATGTGTTCAACTTCTTGGAAGATATACTTGTCTCTTCCACTCTTTGTCCGAATGATTTATCCCTGCCATACACGACAATGCATCTGCATGTATGGCTCTGATCATAATCGTTCATGTGTTCACTTTTTGCACTGATGATGGAGATATTCCTACAGTTTTCTTGAACGAACAAACAGACATTCATACAAGAGTGGCTGCACTGTGGTGTGGTGTGGTGTGGTGTGGTGTGGTGTGGTGTGGTGTGGTGTTGCCAGCTTTAAAAGTGAAGATGGGTTGTTTGTACTAGTTGGTTCAGCTACTGACTCAATAGTTGAGTAGATAATTCATGGCATGTCTTCCCTACTTCCTTCAGGCGGAGGCTTAGATCACCTGCCCCTAAGGGTGGAAAGATCTGTCTATTTTGGTTCTCTCAGCTTTTCATATTTCCCATCTTGAATTATGCTCTCCACATTTTACAGCAGTTTGTGAATTAAAAAGAACAAAATCCTCAGGAAAATTAATCAGCATTTTAGGATGAATTTCTTCTAATAAACACACTTTTCTTTGTAGTTTTGACTAATGCATTTTTGCAAGCAACCTTCCTTAAGACAATGAGTTTCCCTCCATCCCTAGAACCATCAAGTTGAGTTTGGTGAAGGTATTTTGATAGGTAGCCACAAGCCTATGCCCCCAAAATGGGCAAATTCACATGGAAGTGATGTTTCAGTTCACCATCTTGATTCAAAACAGCATCTGATGTCCAAACAGCAACAAAATCCTCTACCGCCACCTCCTCAGGCCAAATTGGTGATCTTGAGAGGTATCTGTCCACATAGCGTACAAACATACAAACGGGCAAACCATTTCCCAAAATATATAGTACAGTAGATTGCAAACTGTTTCAAGATCTTTGATGATAAGCGGCCTGTAAGTGGAAATCATAATATAAATAGAGCATTTTCAGCCACTTTAATTGGGCAAACCTCAATTTCTGGTGGGTGGTTGGATCATTCCTAGGTATTGCTGACAGCCTGAAAGTCACCTTCCGCAGTTAACCTACCATGTCCAAATACAACATGACTCTGGTACGCTTGTATGTTCATAGGACCCTCTTCCCACTTTTCCATGGAAGGAGCAAAGACCAAGTTATGACCAGAAGAGAAGGAAGGATTCCACTGTCACTGTCCCCAGCCACCCTGCATTGACCTCATGGAAGACTCATGAAGACTGCTTAATCTTAAAACAGCATGAAAACAGCTGAACATAACCAGCAGTTATGGTTAGAAGACAGTCACACTGAGTCCAGCGCAACTTACTCCCAAGTATGCATGCCTAAGGGATCACAGCCTTCAGCACCAGTTGTTCACAACATGGATCGGGAACCTAACATTTTTGACTGCTAAAAAAAGTCTCCGTGCACATAAAATGTTTAGAGACTTCAGTATGTAGCTGCCGTTTTTTCTGATAGCCTTGTAAAAACTGACTCCCTCCAGGCAAATCCTCGTTTTGACAGACAGGGGCGGGGGGGGGGGGAATTACTCTCTTCTGTGCTGTTTGTGTTGCAGCAATATGTTGCTGTTTGGGTTTTTTGTTTTTTTTATCTAGAGCTATCAGCTGGAGACAAGCCCCTTTTGTGTTGAACAGGGAGCAAACGTCAGCCCAAAACGCACAGAGATAAAAGGCAGGGGCTTCATACAATCAAAGACGCTTTGCAAAATCTGGCAGGCAGAAACCTGGCCAAGAGCCCTGGAAAGTCAGTCATGAACTGCTGACAGCCAGACCTAGATTAACTTCGATGCTGAGTGTCAGTGGAGACTGGTCCTTTAGGACACATGGGGCACTGGCCCACCAACCTTGGTCTGCCCTCCGCCTGCCAGAACCTGCCTGCCTTCCTACTTGCATCCAGTCCTGGGGGAGAGAGTGATTTGAGGTAACTTCCAGGTCCATAGCTCACTTGGCACACAGACGGTGTCGGGTTTGGCTGCTGGCCTCTCCAGTTAGCAGGCAATGAACAAGCTGAGTTTGAGAGCCTGGAGGGCTGGTGGCAATTCTAGTAGACAACCCTGGGGTTAGATGCAGTGCTCTATTATGGCAGACAGGGTGTTGCCCTCTCTAATTTCAGCCTGCCTCCTGGAGGGTATCTGGGACGCGGGTGGCGCTGTGGGTTAACCACAGAGCCTAGGACTTGCTGATCAGAAGGTCGGCGGTTCGAATCCCCACTATGGGGTGAGCCCCCGTTGCTCAGTCCCTGCTCCTGCCAACCTAGCAGTTCAACAGCATGTCAAAGTGCAAGTAGATAAGTAAGTACCGCTCCAGCGGGAAGGTAAACGGCATTTCCGTGCGCTGCTCTGGTTCGCCAGAAGCGGCATAGTCATGCTGGCCACATTACCCGGAAGCTGTACTCCGGCTCCCTCGGCCAATAAAGCGAGATGAGTGACGCAACCCCAGAGTCAGCCACGGCTGGACCTAATGGTCAGGGGTCCCTTTACCCTTTACCTTTTACCTTGGAGGGTATAGACAGCAGTGGAGCAAGCCGATTGGGCGCCTGGGGTGGCGTGCATGCCCTGTGCCCAGGGGCAGGACCAGCTACCCGTGGGGTGGGGCAGGATGCTCTATGGGGCCTCTGAGGAGTCTGCCTGCCTCCTCCCACTCAGCCACCCTACAGCTGAAGACGAGAGAGTGGGCAGACTGTTTGGGGCAGCACGGAGCCTGCGGGCGCCCAAGCCACTGTGTCACTCCCAGGAGAGACACATGGCTAGGGCACACAGGCCCCGTGGTGAGTACCGCCCAGCATTTTGTCACCCCCCTGAGTGGTGACACCCGGGGTGACCCACCCAACCACACACACCCTTCTTCCACCCCTGGGTATAGAGTTACCCCTACCCCTAAACCCCGTGAAGGTAGCTCTGTATAGGGAAGTAGTGATTCCCAGCATCCGGTTTAAAAAAAGAGAGATGCATTATTCAAGGGTACATTCCAGCCAGGCCAGTCGCGGCCAATGGTGTGTGTGAACTGAGGAGAGTTCTGAGAACTATAATTGATTGTAGGCTTGTTCCTGTATTCAAAATTGATTTAAAAAAATAAATAAGGAAGAAACACAGACATACTTCAAAATTTGCGCTAATATGAATTTGCAGCGCAGTTTTCCAGCTAATATGTATATGACGAGAAAGCATGAATAAAAACAAATATAAAACCCAAACCACCAGAATGCCTGCATTATGCAAATCCAGTTGAAAAAAAAACACATAAATGTAATAGGCCTTATAGTAACAATTGCAAAGTTATTTACTAGAAACTACTTCTCAAAAATTAGATGCAGCTTCTTCTAATGTCAAAATCAACTTTGTGACATAATATATTGAAAAGTAGCTTTTCAGTTGATCACCAGGTCCAGTATGTAGAAAAGAATGTACCACGGGACTGACAAAATAGGATTTGTATTTTGTACATAATGAACTTGGTGATCAACTGAAAAGCTACTTTAATATATTATGTCACCAAGTTGATTTTGACATTAGAAGAAGCTGTATCTAATTTTTGAGAAGTAAATAACTTTGCAATTGTTACTATATGGCCTATTACGTTTATGTGGTTTTTTAAAAAAAAAATTGAATCTACTCATGAAAATAGCACACAAAGTGCATTATATTCGGAGGAATGTGCGTTAGTCAAAATGGCATACCAAAAAAACGTGCTCGTTAGGAGTAATTTGCATTAAAATGCTTAAGAATTTTCCTGAGATCTTTTTTTTATGATTATTTAAAAGAAATCGCAAATTGCTGTAAAATTTGGTAGAGAACCGAATTCAAGATGGTAAAAACGAGAAGCCGAGAGCACTGAAATGGACAGATCCTTCCATGCCAATTGACGGATGGGTTGCGCAACTGAGGCATCTTGCAGAGATCGTCCACAGATCCCTACGGAGACTATACTCCATAGCAACCGTGGACTTGCTGCCATGCAATCTGCAGAATCACCCTGAGGGTTCTAAGGTATAAATTTAGGAACAAAAGCTATTCATGCATAAGTGCAGCGGAAACCAGATCTGTCCTGTAGAAGTTAGCCTGTTGGCATAGCTTACACTTGATATACCCAGGGTAAGTTACAGAGGATATGGACTTGAATTTCCCCTGCTCTGCTCCAGGATGCTGGGGCCGGGGGGGGGGGGTGTTTCTAAGCCACCCAGGAAGGGTATTAAATTTCATCCAGCCCAGCCTCATTGTAAAAGCCCATTAAGAACAATTGATCAGCTGCTCAGCGCAACAAGCCCAGTGACAATAGAGAAACAGGGCCGCATTGTTAGGCTAATGGAATAAATAGGTTGGCGCTTCTCCCCTGCTCAGAGAGAGAGAGGGGCCGGGCGTGCCCAAGGGAATAGATATAAAACTCCGAGCAGCATAGATCCATAATTGATGTTCGCTGCTATAATAAATACAATTTAATGGCTAAGCTTCAGATGGTTTTAGAATAACAGCGTGCTAAGCTAAATCCTGTTGAGAGGGCAAGGAGGAAGTACTTGATCTCGGTACCGTAGGAGAGAAAAAGAAATGCATTCTCTTGTCATTAAGGGCTGGAAATATCTGATTAAAAGGGTTAGAGGGGAAACTCCCACTGTCACTGGAATACCCAACACAGCACCCTGAAGTCACCCAGCTGTTTACCAAAAGGAATTCCATTGGCGGAATGGACTCTTTCATCAACCACACACTATTAGTAGTAGTAGTAGTAGTAGTAGTAGTAGTAGTAGTAGTTTTTTAACCTTAAGGTCCCATGGTGGGTTGGAGCAATTTAAAAACAGTAAAATAATTTTAAATACAGATAAAAGAATATGATGTGATATATACTTGTGTGTGTTGCATAAAAGGTAAAGGGACCCCTGACCCTGTCAAAGAGAACAAAAACTACCAGACTTTCAGAAGACATCTGAAGGCAGCCCTGTTTAGGGAAGCTTTTAATGTTTGATGTATTACAGTATTTTAATATTTTTCTGGAAGCCGCCCAGAGTGGCTGGGGAAGCCCAGCCAGATGGGTGGGGTATAAATAATAAATTATTATTATATTATTATTATTATTATTTATTACCATTAGGTCTAGTTGTGGCTGACTTTAGGGTTGCGGCGCTCATCTCATTTTATTGGCCAAGGGAGCCAGCATACAGCTTCCAGGTCATGTGGCCAGCATGACTAAGCCGCTTCTGGCGAACCAGAGCAATGCAGGAAATGCCATTTACCTTCCCACCGGAGTAGTACCTACTTATCTACTTGCACTTTGATGTGCTTTCAAACTGCTAGGTTGGCAGGAGCAGGGACCGAACAACGGGAGCTCACCCCGTCGTAGGGATTCGAACCACCAACCTTCTGATTGGCAAGTCCTAGGCTCTGTGGTTTAACCCACAGCGCCACCTGCGTCCCATGTGTGTTTCATATTTGTGTGCATATTTGTGTGTGTGTTTATCAGGTATCAAAGGCAGGGCTGGATTTTGGTTTGATGAGGCCCTAAGCTACTGAAGGTAATGGGGCCCTTTATATGTCCAGCTGTCCTTTGTCAACAACAAATTGTCACTGTTTTTACCTATATACAGGTATCACTGTATATAGAAATGAGCAAACCAGTGATATTTTAGGGAGCAGGCTAGCAGGAGGGGCCCATTACTTACATCATAGGAGCCTACACAACACGAAACAATGTTGCTGTATGTAGGTTTTATTTTATTTGTTTTTTATGTTATATTTTGCAAATGTACATCCAATTGTTTTTTTCCTTTGAAAAGGAGAGAGTGGGGCCCTAAGCTATAACCTGTTTAGCTTATACATGAATCCAGCACTGATCAAAGGCCACAATAAAGAGGTACAGTGATACCTTGGGTTAAGAACTTAATTTGTTCCAGAGGTCTGTTCTTAACCTGAAACAGTTCTTAACCTGAAGCACCACTTTAGCTAATGGGGCCTCCCGTGCAGCTGCCACATGATTTCTGTTCTCATCCTGAAGCAAAGTTCTTAACCCAAGGTACTATTTCTGGGTTAGCGGAGTCTGTAACCTGAAGTGTCTGTAACCTGAAGCGTCTGTAACCTGAGGTACCACTGTACATCTTCAGCATACAATGGAAACTACATAATGAACTCACCAGGTGCACATTTGTAGGGAGGGAATTATACAACACAGCAGGCAGTGTGGGCACAACCCAGTACATATCAGTACATACTGTTACATACGAGTAGCAGCCAAAGGCTTCTCAGTGTGGAGGTCACTGCCAGTAACTGAAGCAGTTTACAATAAAATAGTATAATCTTACATACACACACACACACACAACCGTGTCAAATCATTTACATAAAAAACAAGAAAGCAAATGCACACACAATATTCATCTCCATAAAAACAATATAAAGTCAGAAAGCATTACTAAGCGGTGTGATGCAAAATCCCAACCGACATAAATGCCCTCTTTACCCACCCGCTCACCCAGTCTCACTGTCGCCATCCGTCCCACCCAACCGCTATGATGATAATAATTAATAATTTTATTATTTGTACCTCGCCCATCTGGCTGGGTTGCCCCTACCACTCTGGGCGGCTTCCAACACATAGAAAAACATATATAAAAGCATCAAGCATTAAAAACCTCCCGATACAGGCATCTTCTAAATGTCATAGATGGTCATTCACTGCTTCCTCCACTCTCTCCCTACCTACCAACCAAGCACTCCTGCACAAAGAACTTGCACTGAACAATATTGCAACCTGCACACACAGGATGGCTGCCAAGCACGCCTGCATAATGTCCTTTCCCCAGCTCTGAAGCACTAATGGTCTCCTGCCCTGCCCAAATGCTTCTCTCCCATTCCTCACTAAGGAATTACCAGAGCAGGCTCTTGCCCTGGCAGAGGGGGAATATAAAAATTATTCTGCCCATGCGCTCCCAGTGAGATGCAATACTTGGAGTGTTGGACTATGAGCTGGGAGACCGTGGTTTGAATCCGCACTCAGCCATAAAGCTGACTGGGGACTCAGCTACATTTGTAAAGATAAAGCGCTTTATATTTGTTATAACACTGTGACACCAGGTGGCGCTGTGGAGTCCCGTTTTTCGACCAACGGGATTTCCCTGTATGAAGTTTACAATGCGTTTAACTGAATCGCTTCTCTGATGTGTCTAGATCCAGCCTGGGCCAGTAACTGTCTCTCAGCCTAAACCTACCTCCTAGAGTTGTTGTGAGGAGGTGGTCTAAAATAAATTAATAATACAGTGGTACCTCGGGTTACAAACACTTCAGGTTACAAATGCTTCAGGTTACAGACTCCGCTAAACCGGAAGTAGTACCTTGGGTTAGGAACTTTACCTCAGGATGAGAACAGAAATCGTGCAACAGCGGCACGGCAGCAGCAGGAGGCCCCATTAGCTAAAGTGGTGTCTCAGGTTAAGAACAGTTTCAGGTTAAGAATGGACCTCTGGAACGAATTAAGTTCTTAACCAGAGCGCTGTGGGTTAAACCACAGAGCCTAGGACTTGCCGATCAGAAGGTCGGCAGTTCAAATCCCCGCGACGGGGTGAGCTCCCATTGCTCGGTCCCTGCTCCTGCCCACCTAGCAGTTCGAAAGCACCTCAAAGTGCAAGTAGATAAATACGTACCACTCTGGTGGGAAGGTAAATGGCGTTTCCGTGCACTGCTCTGGTTCTCCAGAAGCAGCTTAGTCATGCTGGCTACATTACCCGGAAGCTGTACGCCGGCTCCCTCGGGCAGTAAAGTGAGATGAGCGCCACAACCCCAGAGTCGGCCACGACTGGACCTAATGGTCAGGGGTCCCTTTACCTTTACCTTGATAAGCTGATGAGTGGATGACATAGCACTTTGTCCTCTAAGCAAAGTATTTCATTCATATATATATATGGGGAACACAAGATCATGGGCCTTGCAAAAGACCCCTGGGACACCCCTGGGCTATTCCCTAACAACCTCCTGCCCTAGGGGGGAAAAAGGCTTTTGTCTGTTTCACTTCTGGTGTGTGAACCAGCACGACTTCCTTATTCTGGGCAGTCAGTTATTCTATAAATCTCCCTCTCTTGTTCATGTTGACGTTGCATTGAAATCCAAGATTGGAAATTGAGGGATCGGGGAATATTTCCATGCACACTGTGTCATTGTGGCTCTGTTGCATTTTGACACACTTTGCTAGTATAGCATGGGGGTGTGAGTTTGTATGTGAGAGAGACGGTCTGGGGAGGAACAGGAGGAGGACGAAGCGCTGATTGCATCATGCAGAATTACGTCATAGCCTTATAGATTGTCTTCTGAGACAGGCTGTAAATCCCATCACAAAAGGGAGAGGACAAGAAAAAGAGAGAGGGTCTCTTCAGCACATGAAATAAAGGCTTTCATGTTCAATGGAAGTACAACCTTGTGGGTTTTCTCCAGCTGCGTTCACCAACAGCAAAGCCAATCAGGGAGCACACAAAAAGCTCCTTGTTTGAATCAAGATGAAAAGATGGGTGGCCCTCCGAGCCTGCTGAGGATTTGCAGGACTTAACTTATTTTTTCATGTTTTATAAATAAAAAGCACTTGAGGACTGGCTCAGCATCCTTTTCTTCCCCCCTCCCTCCCCCAGAAATAAAATAAGCATATGGCACTCCTGTATACCAAGTCAGATCATTGGTCCATCTTACATTGGTCCAAGTTACAGGGAACCAGGCAGAGGGCCTTCTCAGTAGTGGCACCAGTGGCGGAGCTTCATGCTCCGGCACCGGGGGCAGAGAGCAGGCAGGGGTGGGGCTGGTGTCCGTCCAGTGGGCAGGATGCGCCGCCAGCAGAGGCATGGCACATGTCCTGGGGGTGGGGCGTGCCGCCTGCGGGGACGGGGCGCCCAGCACAGGCGGGGGGGCAGCTGCGATGGCACCCTGGGGATCGCGCTACCCGGGGCGGTGCACTCCCGCCGCACTCCTCTTTGTCCGCCAGTGAGTGGCACCTGCCCTGTGGAACTCCAGATGTCAAAGAGAAAAACAACTACCAGACTTTTAGAAGACATCTGAAGGCAGCCCTGTTGAGGGAAGCTTTTAATGTTTGATGGACAATTGTATTTTAATATTTTGTTGGAGCGCCCAACTTATTTAAAGGGCTATGTTGTTGGACATGTAACACCATTGGTCTAATGGAAGTATGTGAAATGTAACCGATATGCTTTTGTGCCTAATTGAACCATTACATGTAGTGCTGTATATAAGGAAATCATTACGATTGTAACTAACGCCTTATCTCGGTGGGGAGGGGTGTTATGTACTGAAGTTCTCACCCTGGGCCAACAGGGGGATTCTGTAGATAGTTATGCAAATAAGGGATCAAAAGTGACGTTCAGTGATTGGATAGTTTTAGAAAATTGTTACAGTTACATTGTTCCGGGAGCTCTATATAAGCAGGCTGACTGAACCCTTCAGTTCAGTTCTGTCCTGGCCTGTGAATAAACAAGAGCTGTTTGAGGAATCGCTGTGTCGTCTGATATGTTCATCCACAACTTAACAAATATGGCTCTCCATGACTCTCTCCAGGCCACACCTCTTCCCCAAGTCATACCCCACACCAGTCGTGATTGCTGAATGTCTTTGTTTGGCTAGAACGTGTCTTTAAAGTGCATGGATACCTCCTGTTTGCTTGGGAGGGTTTGCTTACCAGGGAGGGTAGAAACCCCTGACTTTGGCCTAGCTGAAATGCAGTCTACTGTACAGAGGTAGGAGTCACACCCATTGCCCAGCCCACTATTGCATCTGGCCCTGCCCACCGCTCTCATGTGGCTACGGGAAGGTGCCCACCATGCCTTGTGGCCCTTGGTCTGCAAAAAGTTTCCCAACCCTGCTATAATATATAGGATTCTAGCAAACAATTGCCAAGAAAGAAGGGGGAGGGGAGAGGCCAGTTCTGTGGTCTTGCTGAATCTCAGGAAATGTTTTATTAGCAGACAAAAATGGACGCATTCCCAAGGAAGACTTCTGCGCCACTTGGAGCCGGAACGCACTGAAGTCTCTGGCTCAAGCATCTTGTCATCAGCTCTAATGAGCTAGCTGAGAGGCAATATTTTCCCCCCCTGAACTGAAAATGCACTGTGACAAATTCTGGATCAAGGACACTGACCATGTGACAGCGATTATCATCAGCCTGCAGAGTTGATTAGGCATGAAAGCCAGCATGCTTTGTGCATGGAAACATCAGGCTACGTCTACACCACAGAAAAAGAAGGGGAGGGGGCCCATTAGCGGGGCTGATTTCCGTATCACGAGGTGGAGAGGTTCTCCGCACTCCATCATGAATGGGCCAGGGGGAGCGGGGTGGGTGGGGGGGTGTATTCTGGATGACCCAGTAATTACAAAGCAGAGTATCAAAGCTATTCACTGAGAAAGACTGAAGAGTCATTCACAAGATCATAGCCTTTTTATCTGAGATTAATTCATCTGCTTTTTCAGCTCACCAGCACAGAAGAGGATCTTGCCACTCCAACTCTTAAAGGGGCATTCTCAAGTTCACTTACAAAAGGCTGAATTCACATGAATAAAGACGGTGTCAGGTACTTCCAGTTATTCAGAAGGCATTGCCTATAGCTACAGAAGAGCACAGCTACAAGTAGAGATGAGGGAGGTTTTGACTCCCTTCATGTTCTGAAACAATGTGTGAAGCAATAGGCAGCCATCCTTCAAAATCCACACTTCTCTGAATATTGTTACCATTATTATTATTATTATTATTATTATTATTATTATGATGATGATGATGTTCTGAAGTTCTCACCCTGGGCCAGCAGGGGGATACTGTAGATAGTTATGCAAATAAGGGATCGAAAGTGACGTTCAGTGATTGGATAGTTTTAGAAAATTGTTACAGTTACATTGTACTGGAGCTCTATATAAGCAGGCTGACTGAACCCCTCAGTTTAGTTCTGTTCTGGCCTCTGAATAAACAAGAGCTGTTTGAAGAATCACTGTGTCATCTGATATGTTCACCCACAACTTAACAATTATTATTATTAACCACCCTTCACAGTGGAGGTTGAAAAATTGGAATCTGTGCCCACCTGCTGAGAATCCTTGGTAAGATGGTAGATGGTTCAGGGATGCAGACTGAACTCAAAACAAAGAGTGCCCTCTCCACTGCTCTAACTTGCCCGGAGTTGTGAAATACCTTCAAGGCATCCCTGCCTTGTCTGGTGTGGAATGCATCACTCACTAGGAAGTCTTGAGATGCTCAATTATCAGAACCACACCTTGTGCCATCATCTGACAGACAGACATTCATCCTTCCTTCAGCACCTAATTTAATTTAGTCAAGGTGAATCCTGCTCTGCTGCTGAACTCTCTCCTGGGCTAATCTATTAACAATGTGTTACAGTCTGTGCAAATCTGTCTGGCATGTCTCTCAGCACACTTTTCCCTCCTTTTATTCCTTCCCTTCCGTTACCTCCTAATCACCCCTGGAAGGCAAACCAGCTCTCCAGCTATCCCCATAATAAATACCTATTAGGAGGATGTCAGCTCCAACCCACCCACCACCAGCGTCCCCTGGGAGTTCTCCTGCCTTTTGACATGGCAGAAATATAGCAAGTGGAGAGATTGGAGAGATAGAAAACGCGATGCCCTCCAGCTCCAGACATTGCTAGACTCCAACAAACTTACAGGTGTGTGGACTGCAAAGTGCATGCCCAAGATCAGCCTTCCCAAATACGGGGGGGGGGCAGGTGTTGTGGGGGGGATTCCCTTTCGGGTTTAAGTATGGAGGCTCACATCAAATTCCCAGTGGGTCAGACTTTATTCAATAATACATTACAGGACAAAGCCCAGAGAGTCTGCAAAAGCTTTCCATTAGGACACATACTGTACTGGTAAAATATACATCATCTTGGTTGTTTCTTGCTCTTTCCAGTCACCTCCTGCCATTCCCACCATCTCTCACCCAACCACATTCCTTGGAAACACTCAACTCAATTTTTTTAAATTTTATTTATTTATACTTTTCAAATTTATACATTTCACTAATTTTATACATTTCGACATTTCAAAACTTGACTTCCTTCCCCCTCTTTCTGCAGTTCCTTAAATTTATTTTTTATATCTTCTGCATATCCAAATTAACTTAGTTTGCTCATTTATTCATCTTCTTTAAATATATACTCTTATAAAGCTGCAGCTTATTACAATAATCCTGGCAATGTTTTTATCTGTTTATAATGCATCTGTAAATATTCAATAAACCATTTCTATTCCTTTATTTAAAAAAAAATTATTGATTTCTTATTATTCCAGTAAGTTTCGCCATTTCTGCATATTCCATAAGTTTTTGTATCCATTCTTCCTTTACTGGGACTTCTGCTTCTTTCCATTTTGGGGCAACTCAACTCAATTTTTTTTACTGTATGTGCAAAGCCCTCCTTGGACCTTATCTGGAGCTGGTTTTTCACTATAACATTCAGCTGTTTGGTCACCCCTTAACTGATTCCTACCAGTTTTGTAGTCAATTCATATTCTTTCCTATGTGACACTGGCCTCACCGATAACAGAAAATCCACCACAGTTTTGCTGGACTAGATCTTCCATCAACCCCGGTCAACATAGCTAATGGTTAGGGATGATGAAAGCTGTAGTCTAGCAACGTCGGGGGGGGGGGGAATACAGGATATTCTGCCCTAAATAATTTTTGAAAAGAGCCAGGTGAGTTTCCTTTTGGATGAAAATTCTCAGGGTGCAAGCGCACAGAATCTCTGCTCTCTGGTTGCTACCCATCTAACTCAGCCAGCAAGGACACCCAGAGAAGGACTTCTAAAGAAAGGTTCACCCACTAGCTGGGTTCCTTCAAAAGCAAGCACGTGATATCTGTGCCTTTACAAAAGCAACTTGGTCCCAGGAAATAGGGAGCGTTGCTAAACTGTGTTTAAAGGAAGAAGGAGAAGAAGAAGAAGAAGAAGAAGAAGAAGAAGAAGAAGAAGAAGAAGAAGAAGAAGAAGAAGAAGAAGAAGAGGGGGAGGAGTTTGGATTTGATATCCCGCCTTTCACTCCCTTTAAGGAGTCTCAAAGCGGCTAACATTCTCCTTTCCCTTCCTCCCCCACAACAAACACTCTGTAAGGTGAGTGGGGCTGAGAGACTTCCAAGAAGTGTGACTGGCCCAAGGTCACCCAGCAGCTGCATGTGGAGGAGCGGAGACGTGAACCCGGTTCCCCAGATTACGAGACTACTCTTAACCACTACACCACACTGGCTCTCCAAGTTGAAGCTTGGCTTGATATTTACAGTCCAGCATTTCTGGTGAAACAATTAAAAGTGGTGTACAGTAAAATAGTTCAGAACAAAAATAAAGCAAGCAAGAAGTCGCGAAATGAACAGCAGTAAAACAGCAGCTGTTGAAATATTTGGCAGATCAGACTGGCGGTGAGCTGTTCAATCATGGAAGAGGCTGCCTCAATGGCTTGTGGACTCTCCTCCCTGGGGGGTTTTTAAGCAGATATCAGGTGGCCATCTGTCAGGCATTCTTTAGCTCTGATTCCTGTATTGCAGGGGGTTGGACTAGATGACCCTTTTGGTCCCCTCCAACTCTCCAGTTCTGTATGATTCTGTCTTCTTAGGCAGCATGCTGTGCTTTTGTCCACACACACACACATGCCGCCGCTGCTGCCTCAGATCAGCTGACCACAAATACAGCTTCTACATTACCAAAATAATTCCACTGAGCTCTGGAACTAGCCCCTTGAACCAGACATTGAAATCCCCCACTAAGGCTACTGGGATACATACATACAGCCGGGTCTTAATTCTACTGGATCCGCAGCAAAGCGCCACAAGCTAAGCTTTCCTTGGAAAACTGAAAGAAATAAGTGCAGGTGGGGAGAAAAAAAGCCCAGGCTTGTGATTTCAAAAGGCAGGAGCTGAAAACACACGCCATTCTGCCAATCCTACCTTTTATCCTTGCTTGATACAAGTTAAACATACTTAAGCCTTCTCCACTTTCCTGCAGTCAAGCTCCCAGCGCAAAGTTCAATTACTCGAGCAGCATAGACCAGCCGGCAGCTAGAGGAAGAGAGGAACAGGAAAGGAGAGAGAGAGAGAGAGAGCACTAAGCCC
Organism: Podarcis melisellensis; assembly: GCF_964234715.1. Taxonomy (NCBI): domain Eukaryota; kingdom Metazoa; phylum Chordata; class Lepidosauria; order Squamata; family Lacertidae; genus Podarcis; species Podarcis melisellensis. The sequence goes on along the minus strand of NC_138533.1, from coordinate 32,286,473 downwards.
AATTGCTCTCAAATAAGCATTTCACCCTTTGCCGACATCCTGCTTCCCCACGGTGCCGAATTAAAATGTAGAAAGCATCCATAAATTGCAAATGTAATTCACCCCTGTCAGAGACGCGGGTTTCCATTCACTCATCTGAGCTATCTTCCGCCAGAAAAAAAATTAATGCAGTTAACTTTTGCTGGATATTTCAGTTCATATAAAATGAGGTCAAAGCAACAGGCCCCACCACAGCTAAACCCAGCTCTGGCAGCAAGCATGGCACAAAATAACCCTTAACTGGGGGTCCAGCCAATGTTTCAGGGCTCATCCAGACTTCCCCTTGTCCCACTGCTTCCTCCCTCCCTGGGGGAAACCGCTCTTTAGCACTCAGTCGGAGCAAACGGCAATTAGGATTTTCTCCGGATTGACGTTTGCTCTGATTTAGCACTAAAGAGTGGGTTTTCCCTGGGAAAGGAGTAGGGCAAAGAGGAAACTGTTTCAGACCCATGTTTTCTAGGCACAGGGCAAGCCGGTGAATGAGGCAGTGTTGTTAGTGGGTCTCAGAGAAGACCCATTAATGGGCCCAAGTTAGTCATGGGTTTTTTTGTTTCAGTGGGCCTACTCTGACCCACACCTGGATACAACCCTTACATGCAGAGCCAACCCAAGGCATTTCTCTGCCAGAGGTGAAAAACAAGATGGCATCTCCTTCTATTCCATTTACAGAACCTGACTAGACTGACAGGGAAAACTTTGACACCTCACTGCACCTGAGGGCAACATGGGTTGCCAGTCAAATACCTAAAATACTACCTTCCATAATATCAACCATCTTGGGTCCTAAAATCAGGAGGGGAGGCTGGGTTTGTGGTGCTATAGCTAGTTGGGTGGTGTCCAGTGGTGCCAATTCATGACAGGGCCTTATCGGGGGAGGGACCCCGCTTGTGGAATGCCCTTCCCAGAAAGGTGCCCCTGTCTCCCTCCTTATTTAACATCCAGGAGAATTTCAAAACATTACTGTTCACCCAGACGTTTGATGGCTCAATGATACTGTTCCTAGTGCCAGTGAAATATTTGCTGTGAGGGTATTGTTTTCTTCAATTGTATTGCTTTGCTGCTCTATAGTGTGCTGCCAAGGGCTCCCTTGGGAGGAAAGGCAAGCTAAAAATATATATTATAACAGTGGTACCTCTGGTTATGTACTTAATTCGTTCCGGAGGTCTGTTCTTAACCTGAAACTGTTCTTAACCTGAAGCACCACTTTAGCTAATGGGGCCTCCTGCTGCTGCAGTGCCACCAGAGCATGATTTCTGTTCTCATCCTGAAGCAAAATTCTTAACCTGAGGTAAAATTTCTGGGTTAGCAGAGTTTGTAACCTGAAGCGTATGTAACCTGAAGCGTCTGTAACCCAAGGTGCCACTGTATTATTATTATTAATAATAATAATAATAATACAGGGGTCAGCAAAGTTTTTCAGCAGTGGGCCAGTCCACTGTCCCTCAGACCTTGGGGGGCAGACTATATTTTTTTTGGGGGGGAATGAATTCCTATGCCCCACAAATAACCCAGAGATGCATTTTAAATAAAAGGACACATTCTACTCATGTAAAAACACACTGATTCCCGGACCACCCATGGGCCGGATTTAGAAGGCAATTGAGCCACATCTGGCCCCTGGGCCATAGCTATCAACTTTCCCCTTTTCTTGCGAGGAATCCTATTTGGAATAAGGAATTTCCCTTTAAAAAAGGGAAACGTGGGCCTTAGTTTGCCTACCCATGGATAAGGGGGTGCAGAACAGGCTCTGTGGCACATATTTCTGCCTCCCATCATCCTTGCTGCTGTTTCTCACCACCAGCAGCATCTGCTGCCAGAGGCAACCACCTCACTCTGCCTAATGGTAGGATCAGTCCTACTTAAGAAGAGAACCAGTGGATTCCCCCCCATCCCCGGTGGTTTTAATCCCAAATCCCACCTCCGAAACAGGAAATGTGCCCCCATTTGGGGAGAAAACATCTTCCATTCGTAGTGGAGAACTGATGGGTGCAGAAAGCATCATAGGTGCCAACTCCCTGGGGCCCTGGGTGACCAAGCACCCACAAAATTCCCCATGAAGGGGCCAGGCACCCACAAATTTCAGGGCTGTGAACGCTGCACGGCACCCACGGCCCTAGGGACCCATGGTGGTGGGGCCAAGTTGGCACTCCTGGAAAGGGTTAAACATCCCAACCTTCGCTGCCCCACATGTTCCCATTTTATGGGAGTAGACAGGATAGAGATCATGATTTTGCTGGTTGTGAGGTCTAAATCTACTCTCAGGCAGCTGTAGGTTCAAGTCTGGTGTTTTGTTTTTTACAAAGAAAAAAGAAAAAGAAAGAAATTTAAACTACCACCTTTTGGGGAATGGAGGGAAAAGATAGGATTTATTACTTTTTAACAAGTGCTGTAGAAAATCCATTTCATGAATTTATAAGGGAGATGGGGAAGGGGAGAGGTGGCGGTGGAAGGGGGGGTGGAGTTGTCAGTTCAATAAATTCTCCCCGACTGCTCCTTTGAAGCGAGTGGATTTGGGCCTCTGGATGTCATCGCACAGGCTTTTATCCAAACGAGCTGTGTGTTTTCAATGGAATGACTTAAAAACACCTCAAGGCAAAAGAAGGGGGGGGGAGAGATGGATGGGAGAAGCAGAGCCTGACAAAAAGACAGGCGATCACGTTGACACTATTTTTTGAACTCCTCAGTTGAAGGGGTTTAAAATAAATAATTATTTTTCCATTTTTAAAAATTACATTCCCTCAAAAGCAGGCCCACAATTTTAGTATGCAGCATTTGCTAATTAAGACAACACTGATGGCAGACCAAATTGTATATGTATATTAAAATTGGCTAATGTATCACTTCATCTTGGTCCCTCCTAGGGATGAATGGATCGCCATATTCCCATCCTATAATGCTTTCATTTTTATTGCTGTTATTCATTCATTCTTTCTTTCTTTCATTAGCTGCTTACTACAAAAAGTGACACAGTTTTAAAAGCATGCGTAAGTTTTAAAATACCTCAACCTAACTGATTATTATTATTATTATTATTATTATTATTATTATTATTATGCTTACATGCCAAAATGGCTTCTAAGAGGTTTATCCTTTAGCCAAAAAAAGGCTCTCATAGGGGCTGACAAAAATGAGTTCTAATGCGACCCCTGTTCTCAGGCTCACAATCTAAGAAGCCATGGCACGCCAGGAAAAAACAATAGTTGGGAAGAAGGGAAAGCAAGTTCAAGCACATGTTCTTAAATATATAGTTCTACAAGTCACAGCCTGTGTCAGTGGTGGTTCTAGCCATCTTGCCTTTGATAAAGAGAAGTCCCTTCCCTAAAGCCCTCTTCCTCCCCCAGATCAGATTCAAGAGCAGAGTTGGGGACAACGTCCAGGCTAGGAAAAACCAAGGAAGTTCTCGCCATACATTACTTCCTTCAGGCAGCGAACAGCAGGGACAGCCCTGATTAAAGTAGAGTCTGGCCCCTGAGACACACTGCCCAATGGTAGGGCCGGCACTGATTGCAAAGGGTGCATTAGACACCCAAGCAAGCGCCTCCATCTTTTCTTTTGCTGCACAGACCATAAGTATCAACTAAACAAAACAGGCATCCATGACAATACCTGGTGAAATTACACCGATCTTGCCTTTCTCTCTTTCTCAACTTCCTTTACTATTTTGTCAGGAGAACAGCCTCCAAAAGCATCCCTCTCAATCACAACACAAATTTCGGAGCAATCAAAATATCAATCAATCACACACTGCATCTTTATCGCAGCTGTTAACGCGAACAATTGGAGAGCAGACTTGAGCAGACAGAGCGCTGGAGGGAATGATTGGAAAAGGAGCGCCTGTTATGTATTCAGTGGTCTGTGTTTGCCTGAGCTTGAGTCTAGATCAAGGATTCTGACCCCTTGTGTTCTGATTCAATACATGATATCCAACCAGAGAACATTTCAGGATTTGGGCCACTGCCATTGGCCCTTAAACTCTGATTCATGATTCGCAGCTTGGAAGTTTAGACAGCCAATCACGTTGGGAGTGGGAGTGGCCCAGGCCTTCAGAAATATACAGTGGTACCTTGGTTTGCATACGTCTTGGTTTGCATATTTTTGGATTACAAACACATCAAACCCGGAAGTGTGTGTCCCGGTTTGCAATTTTTTTGGGATTACAACCCTTTTTTTTTTTTTTTTTGGATTACGAACAAATTTTTTGGGGGGGGCCCATTGGCGAAAGTGCGCCTTGGGTTACAACCTGTTTTGGTTTACAAATGGACCTCTGGAACAGATTATGGTTGTAAAGGGACCCCTGACCGTTAAGTCCAGTCGTGGCCGACTCTGGGGTTGCAGCGCTCATCTCGCTTTATTGGCCAAGGGAGCTGGCATACAGCTTCTGGGTCATGTGGCCAGCATGACTAAGCCACTTCTGGTGAACCAGAGCAGCGCATGGAAACACCATTTACCTTCCCGCAGGAGCGGTACATATTTATCTACTTGCACTTTGACATGCTTTCAAACTGCTAGGTTGGCAGGAGCTGGGACCGAGCAATGGGAGCTCACCCCGTTGTGGGGATTCGAACCGCCGACCATCTGATCGGCAAGCCCTAGGCTCTGTGGTTTAACCCACAGCGCCACCCACGTTCCTCATAAACCAAGGTACCACTGTATATAAGCAGTTGCTTTGCCCCTGCTGTCCAGTTCTGTTAGTTCAATAAAGGTTCTTGCTGTTATCTCTGTGTCTTGCCTCCTGGGAACCCGCCTACATGTCAGCGCCCATCTCTGAGATTGTATCTTCCATTTCGTCCAGCATCTTGTCCTCACAGTGGCCAGATGACTATGGGAAGCCTGCCAAAAGGATCTTGCAACACACTTGTGGTTCCTAGCAACTGATATTCGGAGACATACTGCCTCCAAGAGTGGAGGAAGAACAAAACCACCATGACCAGTAGCCACTGATAGCCAATGTCTGGATATAACCTGCAGGCTTTCACTACTGCTGGATCCTTTTCACTGGAGTAAACCAAGGACCTTCTGCAGGGTATGCACATGCCCTGCAATTGAACTATGACTCATTCCCAAGCAAACAGCTGAACCCCAAGGCTTGCTGGGGCTCCATGCCAGAGGAGCAGATTTAGCCCTTCCCTGTCCTTGCCAAACAGCTGATTGGAACAACTGCTGATTGAGTGACAGGGTGACACAGATGCACGTCTGGATTGGGGCCAGCAGCTATAGCAAGTGGCAGATGGGGCTGAGTCTCCCATGTGCTTTACATCACTTGCAGATGGATACTCTGCATGGTTACTTGGAAGTAGGGGTGGACAGGTCAATGTTGGTCCTCTCTGTTTATTATTATTATTTATTGAATTTATATACCGCCCTATGCCCGAGGGTCTCAGGGCGGTTCACAGAATAAAATCAAGATATAAAACCGCAAAATACATAATGAAAATAAATACTACAACCCACTAACCCCCCCCACACACACACACAAACACATTTTTAAAGCGCATAGGATGTAAATCAGATCAACCCAAGGCCTGGTTAAAAAGGAACATTTTTGCCTGGCGTCTAAAGGTATATAATGAAGGCGCCAGGTGAACATACCTGAGGAGCCACTGCAGAGAAGGCCCATTCTCGTGTTGCCACAAAAGAAAGTTTATTGCTTTCTTTCTCCAGTCTTAAATTCAGTTCTCCACATTTCTGCAGCGAATTGCTAATATGTTCATTATGTAAATCCTCATGAAAATTTGTCCCAAGCCTTATGAGGAACAATTGGAGAGCATGATTAGCCGACGAGAAGACTGGAACGTGTTATGACAGTCACCTTCAAAGACCTGGAGTTCTGGCACAGGGAAGATGGGGCAAGCTTGTTTTCTGCTGTTCCAGAGGGCAGGGCCCAAACCAATGGCATCAGACGACAAGAAAGGAGATTCCAACTAAACATTGGACAGAACTTTCTGACAGTAAGAGCTGTTTGACAGTGAAATAAATGACCACAGAAAGCAGTGGCCTCTCCTTCACTGGCGGCTATAAACAGGACTGGATGGCCACCTGTCAGAAATTCTTTAGCTGTGATTCCTTCATTGGGGTCCCTTCCAACTCTACAGTTCTTACAGAAATGGGGAATATTTTTGGTCAGAGGGCAACATGCCCTTCTGAGCAACCTTTTGGAGACCATATGCCAGTAGTGGGTTGGGCCAAAGGCAACAGCAGGTGGGTCAATAGATATAAATTTTACATTTGTACCCGTAGGCTTGTTTCCACACACACTCTTTCTGTCCCCCACCAAAACACGAAAAAGGCAGAGCCAGTGAAGGAGCATGTCCTATGGAGAGTCCCAAGGCTCAGACAGAGACGTCTAGAGGGCCAAATTTGGCTTCTGCTTCTCCACCCCTACACGGACAAACAGTTGAACAAGGCAGTTTTCCAATGTCCTTGCATGCCCAGTCCCATTTTTTTCTACATGCACATTTTGCCTGAGCTGGATTGAGGAAGAGAAGAAAAAGAGGAGGAGGAGTTTGGATTTGATATCCCGCTTTATCACTACCCTAAGGAGTCTCAAAGTGGCTAACAATCTCCTTTCCCTTCCTCTCTCACAACAAACACTCTGTGAGGTGAGCGAGGCTGAGAGACTTCAGAGAAGTGTGACTAGCCCAGGGTCACCCAGCAGCTGCATGTGGAGGAGTGGGGACACGAACCCAGTTCACCAGATTACGAGTCCACCACTCTTAACCACTACACCACACTGGTGAGGAGGTCCCTGAACGAGTTGGCCCTTTGCAGATCTGCTCCTGCTTTCTCGGGCTATTAAAGCTGATGTTTTCCCCAACTTCCCACCCTCTGCTACATGGTGAGAAACTCCTCTTTGCAAATCCAACTTTCATCTGCAGAACCAGTTCCGTCAATGGAAATGTGGCTATGTGCCTTTTGTTTTGTTTTGTTTTTGCAAAGTAAGCCTGCTGCTAGCTACTTCCCAGCTCCCCCCCCCCCCCCGCACGCCGCCATCCCTCCACCTCCCCACCTCTATTTCCAAGTTTTAACTATCAGGTTGTTTCCATAATTAAATATTTATCTTGGCTTTTGCTACAGTGTCATGGAAACATTGGCTAACAATCAGCAGGAAAGGCAGAACACCCTAGATTTAACCCTCCCCCTTTCCCTTTTTCTCCTTCTTCTTTTTGTTTTGCTTTAAAAGACTTCTCGGGCACGAGGAGGAAGAGGGTCTCACCGGCATGGAACTCGCAGCCTTTCCTGGATTTATGGGGCTCTCTTTGGTATTTAATAAAGGTTTGTGTTTTCTGACAATAAAGAGAAGCAGCTGTCACGCTGTTCACACTTGGCGAGGTGGCAAGACAACTTATCTTTGTTTCCTCCAACGGCTTTCATGCGCTCCCGTCTCTCAGCCTCTATCCTTCAGCCAGGGAACAGAGAAACCAGCACTTTGCAATTGGAGGAGGAAAGAAAGCAGAACTCCACAGCCTGTTTCGATTAGTGCAAATTAAGCTGGTTTTGAAACACGCTCCAATGCTTATGGGGATTTTTGTAAGCCCTAGGGAGTCTAGTCCCAGGTGGGCATAGGATTGCAGCATTATTTAAAGGCAAGGGCATTAAGATTAATATTTTTGTTTGATCCACCACACGCACATCATATTGGTAATTACAGTGGAATTGTCTCTTCCAGTTATGTACACGTATTTGCTAAACCTCAGCAATATTCTCCTGCAATCATGTTCCATGTCTCTGTTGCTTCCCTTCTGGTATTCCTCTCCCTCTCCTCTCTTTCTTGTTTGCCTTCTGTAAAGAAAAAAAACCATTTTCTTCTCATTTTAAAACTTCTGTAAAAATGTATATGAAAAAATAAGGATTGCAACATTAGATTTTCTTGCTTCCTCTGAAACAGGGGTGAAGAGCCTTGAACCAAAGGCATTCCTCCTGACTTCTGTATCACAGAGAGAGAGAGAAAGATTTTCACTATACATTTAAGGCACTCTTATATCACTTTGGCGTTTCCGTGTGCTGCGCTGGTGCCGGCTCACCAGAGCAGCTTTGTCACGCTGGCCACGTGACCCGGAAGTGTCTCCGGACAGCGCTGGCCCTCGGGCTCTTAAGTGAGATGGGCGCACAACCCTAGAGTCGGACACGACTGGCCCGAACGGGCAGGGGTACCTTTACCTTTACCTTATATCACTTTAACAGTCAACAGTACCCTCAAAGAATCTTAGGAACTGTCATTTTTTAAAAGGCCCCTCCCAGACTTGGGACAATGCAGGTAATTTGACTAGATAGCTACCTCTCAGAGTCTATAAAATCCGTTCTAAGGCAGGAGGTGTGACAGATTTGAAATCCAGGGTTTTGCACGGCACCTGTGAGATGCAGGATTGTGTTCTTTGACTTGCCAGAAGAGCAGTTTTGGACCTGTGCTCTTTTCTTCCACAGTCAGCTGGCGGAGCTGGCTTCTTGCTCTCCAGCTGGCACTCGGGACACTTGCCCGGCCACATTCCTGACAGTGCTGCAAATCATAATGCAAATAGAATTTAAGTGTACGAGAAGAGCCGTACGGGATAAGATTCAAGCATCCCATTGCCCCCCGGTGGCCCCTTGGAGATGCCCATAAGCAGGGCATAAGGGCAATAGTCCCCATGGGAACATAGAAAGGGTACAACCAAGTCAGACTGCAGGTCCATCTAGCTCAGCTGGCAACATCTCTCCAGGGTTTTAGACATGGAGCCTTTTCCAGACCTATTTAGAGATGTTGGGGGTTGATCCTGGCACCTCCTGCATGAGAATCATATGCTCTTTCACTGAGGAAGGAACATAGGTAACCCTTTCTATACTGAGTCAGGTCTTGGTCCATCATACTGTCTGTCTACACCAGAGGTAGGCAACCTAAGGCCCGGGGGCCAGATGCGGCCCAATCACCTTCTCAGTCTGGCCCACAGATGGTCCGGGAATCAGCGTGTTTTTACATGAGTAGAATGTGTCTTTTTATTTAAAATGCATCTCTGGGTTATTTGTGGGGCCTGCCTGGTGTTTTTACATGAGCAGAATGTTTCCTTTGATTTAAAATGCATCTCTGGGTTATAGGAATTCGTTCTTCTTTTTTCAAAGTATAGTCCGGCCCACCACATGGTCTGAGGGACGGTGGACCAGCCCATGGCTGGAAAAGGTTGCTGACCCCTGGTCTACACTGACATGGCAGCAGCTGTCCCTTGATTCAGGTGGGGTCTCTGCCTGGAGATGCCAAGGACTGGGCTTGCGACCTTCTGCAGTGTGGGGGCTGTGGGTGCTGTGGCCCTTCCCCCATTGTTAACCCCCTGCAACCACTGCCCTGGGAGTTTCTGACACCTGAGGCGGCAGCTTCACCCCAACTTATGAGTGAGCCGGCCCTGCCAGCGGCTGGTATTCAGTGATATATTCGCCCGTCACATGGAGGTTCCACAGAGCCTCTTGCCAGCTTGTGCTGCTTCAACGATGCCAAGCCAAGACTGCTTCCTCGAGGGGAGAAATGAGCAACATGCACTTGTTGTGCTATGAAGTGATCCTGCAGGAAAGCCACAGGAGACTGGGGGGTCTCCCAAGGGATCTGGAACATTTATACAACCTGCTGCCTAGTAACATCCTCACCTTAGGGGACACAAATCACCTTGCCAACCACCAAGCACCAATATCAGTCGGCCTAGTTAGAACATAAAGCACCTCTCGCTCCTGTTTGCACCTCTGTGTTACTCTCTCTCACACACACCCAAATTCCCAGTCTGTAGGCGCATTGCTGAAGTTCAAGCGCATCTGGGTTTTAATCACTACCTGGATGCAGGGATTTGCCTAGGAATCCCATGCATACCTACTTAAGCTCTATAGAAGAAAGGTGAGGTATAGGGGGAATAAATTCATAAACCGCTAATTTGTTTGTGGGTGGGAAAACCTCTTTTTTACAATCAAGGGCTGCATTCCCTTTGGGGTAATCTGCCAGAAGGCATAAATGCAATGGGCTGAAGGCAACGATAGGCAGAGCCTCCCCTTTTCTCTCTCCGCTACCCCTCTCCCCCCCCACACACACACATAAGTTCCTTTTGGAAATGCTATCTCTCCCCTTCCTTCCCAGTGGGCTGTTGGTAAAAGGTAAAGGGACCCCTGACCATTAGGTCCAGTCGTGGCCCACTCTGGGGTTGCGGCGCTCATCTTGCTTTATTGGCTGAGGGAGCCGGCGTACAGCTTCCGGGTCATGTGGCCAGCATGACTAAGCCGCTTCTGGTGAACCAGAGCAGCACACGGAAACACCGTTTACCTTCCCGCCGGAATGGTACCTATTTATCTACTTGCACTTTGACGTGCTTTCAAACTGCTAGGTTGGCAGGAACAGGGACCGAACAACGGGTGCTCAGCCCGTCGCAGGGATTTGAACCGCCAACCTTCTGATCAGCAAGTCCTAGGCTCTGTGGTTTAACCCACAGTGCCACCCGCTTCCCTTTTCCCAGTGGGCTGTTGCAGGAGGGACAAATTGCTCTTGTCTGAGGTCTGAACTGAATGATTGCAGAGGATCCACCCCCTATCCTCCTCTTCCTCCTCCTTCCATTGTCAAGTCCATTACAGCTTCCCCACCCCATCCGTCCCCCGCCCCACCCCCATCTTCTCTCCTCTCCGGTTTGAAAGCTGCAGGTTGCCAACCCAGGCTTTAGAGGATCCTACAAGGCAGCCCCGTAAAAGCCGCAGATTTCCTTCCATGGCAATGGCAATCATTCCCTTGTGACCAGGCCAAAGTCAGCAATCAATCTTATAGCTAGACTCTGCAAAACTGGCTTATTAAGCAAATACAAGGGGAGCTGTTGGAGCAAATAATTGAAGGATAATATGATAAAAAGCCTCAGTATTAGTGATCAGAGGCTGTACAAATTGGCCCTGTGTAAGAGATTTGGTTGGTGCATGAATCACCTGCTCCATTCTCACATGGCTTTGGGATGATTTTGGTGATCATCTGTATCACGGGCGGGCAGACTTCAGACATCTCAGATAATTTTTTAGTAGACTTCTTCCCTTACGCCAAGAGGACAGCAGGGGCAAGGCAACTGCTTATATACATTTCTGAAGGCCTGAGCCACTGCCACTCCCAACATGATTGGCTGTCTAAACTTCCGAATCATAACTCAGAGTTTAAGGGCCAATAGCAGAGGCCCAAACTCTGAAATGTTCTGTGATTGGATATCATGTATCGAACCAAACACAGGGGCTCAGAATCCTTAGTCTAGACTCAAGCTCAGGCAAACATGGATCACTGAATATATAACAGAGACAACCCCCTCTCTAAAATCCCAGAGAGCTGGTCAGTAGACAGTATTGAGCAAGAAGGACCAATTCATTCTTCTCTGCTCTAGGAGACCAAGGAGGAGGGAAGTGGATCATAGCAGGAGGGGGAGATTCCCTGGCTTCTTCAGCAGCCCCTATGAGTCTAGACTGCTCTCTGCCACAGCCTCTTCCTGCTCACTAAACCCTGTGGCCTCTTCTGCTTCTGACACCTCCTCCTCCCAGTCCGCTCCCTCTTCTCCCTCTGACCACTCCTTGTTGTCCCTCCACCAATCCCCAGGCTCTGAGCCTTCATCCCAGGGGGTTCCCTTGGGGGGGTTCCCTCAGCACCCAGCCAGTCCATGACACCCACCACCTGATGTTGTTAACATGGTTAAAGTGGAAAGCCCTGAGTTAAAAACCTCACTCATGTAGTATGCATGGCATAACCCAGGCATAGGCAAACTTGGTCCTCCAGATGTTTTGAGACTACAACTCCCATCATCCCTGACCACTGGTCCTGTTAGCTAGGGATGATGGGAGTTGTAGTCCCCAAACATCTGGAGGGCCGAGTTTGCCTATGCCTGGCATAACCTATCCCACGGGATTGTTGTGAGGATTAAGATAAAGGGGGTGTGCAGGTGCCACTCTGAGCTAATAAGACTGCAGACCTATATAAGCTTACCTGGGAGCAAGCCCCATTGAATTTCATGCTGCTGTGTACTGAGCAGTCTGTGCTTCAGATTGCACTCTAAATGAATACATAGGATACGTTCCTCTGGACCTCTCCCTGCTCAGAAACACACGGCCAGAGTTATTGTTAATTCTGACATCTGGCTTTTCAGGAAGATGCATCTCTCGCTGCGCAAACGCATGCTGACAAACCAAGGTTCCTCTGTGTATTTTGGTAAATCGCAATCCATTATGAAATATATATCCTCCAATAATGAAATGCTACTCTCTATTCCCCCCCTCCACCCTCTTTTTTATTATTATTAAGAGTCATGACAGATGCTGTCCAAGCATCAAGGGAAATGTTTTCCAACTGCATTATTTTTCTGTAGATTACACAGCTACCTTGTTTATGCATTCCTAATGCTATCCTCTGAAGAATGAACACTTTATGAATGTAGACCTAACTGGTATTACTGTGTGCACTCAATCGTATGGATAACTAAAATAAAATAAACATAGCTGAATAAACCAGGCTGCATGACCCCTGCAGGCAAAAAAGCTGAATACTTAAACCTGCATAATATATGTTATTATTTTTATTATTAGTGCAATTATTATTATTTTCCATTTCCCCGCCCCCACTGCAGCCTTGTAAATAACTACCCACTATGATCAGTAGGGGACGCGGGTGGCACTGTGGGTTAAACCACAGAGCCTAGGACTTGCCAATCAGAAGGTCGGCGGTTTGAATCCCCGCAACGGGGTGAGCTCCCATTGCTCAGTCCCAGCTCCTGCCAACCTAGCAGTTCGAAAGCAGGAAGTGCAAGTAGATAAATAGGTACCGCTCCGGCAGGAAGGTAAACGGCGTTTCCGTGCACTGCTCTGGTTCGCCAGAAGCGGCGTAGTCATGCTGGCCACATGTATGCCGGCTCCCTCAGCCAATAAAGCAAGATGAGCACTGCAACCCCAGAGTCGGTCACGACTGGACCTAATGGTCAGGGGTCCCTTTACCTTTATGATCAGTAGATTTCCAAACCTCTAGAGAAGAGCTGGGGGGTGACTGCCGAGGGAGGGGGATGTTATGAGGGAGATTTTTTGAGGCTGAGAATTTGTTCATAAAGCAAATCATAAAATAGGCCCTGCTAGGTCATGTCAAAGGCCCATCTAGTCCAGCATCCTGTTCTCACAGTGGCCAACCTGATGCCTATAGGAAGCTCACAAGCAGGACCACTATGGTGGTGATAGTCAGCGACTGATATTCATACTGCCTCCAAGGGAGAACATAGTGATTGTGGAAAGAGCCACTTGATAGCCTTATTCTGCTCCATGGATTTGCCTAATCCTCTTTTGAAGCCATCCATGTTGGTAGCCACCAATCCCTCAAGTGGAAATGAGTTCCATAGTTTAACTATGCACTGTGTGGAGAAACCCTTCCTTTTGTCTGTCCCAAATCCATCCAACATGCAGCTTCACACGATGCCTGCGTGTTCCAGGTAAAGGTAAAGGGACCCCTGACCATTAGGTCCAGTCGCGGACGACTCTGGGGTTGCGGTGCTCATCTCGCTTTATTGGCCAAGAGAGCTGGCGTACAGCTTCCGGGTCATGTGGCCAGCATGACTAAGCCGCTTCTGGCGAACCAGAACAGCGCACAGAAACGCCGTTTACCTTACCGCTGCAGCGATACCTTGCACTTTGATGTGCTTTTGAACTGCTAGGTTGGCAGGAGCAGGGACCGAGCAACGGGAGCTCACCCCATTGCGGGGATTCAAACCACCAACCTTCTGATCGGCAAGTCCTAGGCTCTGTGGTTTAACCCACAGCGCCACCCGTGTCCCTTTTGTTTTCCAGAGAGAGGGATAAAAACTTCTTACGGCAATGTACACCCATATTCTCTTATACAATCTGCACGTATTATTACCTTAAACATCAGTGCTGCATTTTTATTATTATTATCATTCCATCTTTTCCCAATAAAAGGGTGGGGAACCATGAGAAACCAGGAGACCTATCATTTATAGCGTTTGAGAATGTTCAGCATCTATTGCAGACATTATCCCAATAATTATATAGCTGCAAGATTATACAAATTAAGCGCATTAGAATACATTCGCTTATTCTGCATAAAGAATGGCAATTCTCCGAGTCAAGAAGAGGGGCAAAGAGTGGGGCAGGGTGCTGACCACCCTGTCCCCTGCTCTTCTTTCCTAACTCACTTAACGGTAGATCCTGTGTCATCAGCAGCCAGCATGGCTGAGCATCTGCCGGGGTCCGTGTACCAACAGGGGGCCATGCACTGAGGCCCCGCAGACCAACTGTTGGTGCAGGTCTAGCCAGGCAGAGGCAGCGAAGGGCAGCACCCCAGCAATGCAAATCTTGTGCCTGCAGGCTGCCTGCAGTCTCCTCTTCTTTCTTTTTTCAAGTGAATTTTTATTGTTTTCCTTACATATTCTTTTCCAACAAATTGTAATGGCACCATACATTCCCTTTGACTCTGCCGAGTCCCCTCCCTCTCCACAACTGGTATATTTATCCTCTTTCCATCATGCACATCATTCTCATATTAGTACTATTATACACTGGAGGTATTATGTCAATCCTGCTAGTGTCTTGACCTCTTTACAATTCTTCTTTAAGTATTCAATAAATTTACTCCAGTTATTTTGGTATCTTTGATCTCCCTGGTCCCGGATCCTCCCTGACAGTTTGGCAAGTTCTGCATATTCTGTCAACTTCGCCTGCCACTCCTGAATAGTTGGTATATCTTGTACTTTCCATCTTTGGGCCAGAAGGGTCCTCGCGGCAGCTGTAGCATACATGAACAAATTTTGATCTTCTATTTTAATTTCTGTTCCTATTAAGCCTAATAGACACGCTTCCGGTCTTTTGGGGAAAGTATATCTAAATATTTTTTTGAGTTCATTATAAATTGATTCCCAACATTTTTTTACCTTATCGCAGGTCCACCACATATGGAAATAGTCGCCTGCAGTCTCTTCAAGGCAACCTGCTGGGTGCCACAAGCTGGCAGCGGGCAGAGCCGAGGGCACATGTGGGCAGAGCAATACATCTCAGTTTTCCACAGTAGGCTAATTTTCACACACATTCAAACACACACACACAGCCCATCCTCCACCCAGACAAGCACAAGGCATTGTCCAGCTCAAGCACACATTCCAGCCGGGCAAAAACACCTAAGAGTATAAAGCAGGGCTGGGGAAGGGTGCGGGCTGGGGAAAAGTCTCAAGGGCCAGGGAGAGGGCCACATTTGGCTCCCAGGTCTGAGGTTCTGCACCCCTGCTGTAACCGGGCACATGAGGGATGGGATGGCATTGCTTTGAAGCGCCCTCTCTCCATCTGGGCTCCGTCCTTCACAACAGGCCCTCGGGAGCAGCGGGGGGGGGACCACACATTGTGTGGGCTCAGGCTCGATTCCTGGCATCTCCAGGCAAAAGGGGGGGCACACAGGTAAGAGGGACACCAGAAGACCTGTGCTGGGAGAGTGAATGCTGCAGGACTCAATAGACCATGGGTAGGCAAACTAAGGCCTGGGGGGGGGGGCGTATCTGGTCCAATCGCCTTCTAAATCTGGCCCGCGGATGGTCTGGGAATCAGCATGTTTTACATGAGTAAAAAAAGGTAAAGGGACCCCTGACCGTTAAGTCCAGTCGTGGCCAACTCTGGGGTTGCGGCGCTCATCTCGCTTTATTGGCCGAGGGAGCCAGCGTACAGCTTCCAGGTCATGTGGCCAGCATGACTAAGCCGCTTCTGGTGAACCAGAGCAGTGCACGGAAACGGCGTTTACCTTCTCGCCGGAGCGGTACCTATTTATCTACTTGCACTTTGACGTGCTTTTGAACTGCTAGGTTGGCAGGAGCTGGGACCGAGCAACGGGAGCTCACCCCGTTGCGAGGATTCGAACCGCCGACCTTCTGATCAGCAAGTCCTAGGCTCTGTGGTTTAACCCACAGCGAATGTGTCTTTTTATTTAAAATGCATCTCTGGGTTATTTGTGGGGCCTGCCTGTTGTTTTTACATGAGTAGAATGTGTGCTTTTATTTAAAATGCATCTCTGGGTTATTTGTGGGGCATAGAAATTCATTCATATTTTTTTACCAAAATATAATCAGCCCCCCCCCACAAGGTCTGAGGGACAGTGAAAAAGTTTGCTGACCCCTGCAATAGACAAATAGTCTGACTGGGTACAAGAAAGTGGTCTGTGTTCCTCTGCCTCCTTGCAGCTGGGCAGCTAATGGCAGAAGTGGCAAGAAAAAGGCATGGAAGAATTGGAAGCTGCCTCACACGTGGTCAAACTGGACATCCATCTAGCCCGGTGGTTCTCAAATTCCTTTCCTCTTGGCCACACTTTACGAACAAAAATTTGCTTGCACCTCACCCAAAAAATGTATAGATAGGAAAAATAAGAGGAAACAAAAAGAAACAACTCCTAGCAGTGCTTGATTTATAACATAGAAGACTACTACTTTATAATATGATCATGTGACATCCTGAAAGTACTGTATAAGCCAATGCAGCTGCGTAAGAACATAAATTATTCCCTAAATGTAATGATCAACGAGCCTCTTTCATATGTACCTTATGTATATATACAAACTCAGTGATAGGTGAGAGCTTGCATGCTCACATGCTCTCATTTTGAAAAACTATCCAAATTCTGCAAATAATAATAATAATAATAATAAAAATTTGATACTATACTATACTACACTGAAATGTTTATTTGATTGTCCTTTGCTTTACCTTTGTGCACTGTGCTAGTTTCCATATAGCTCACACCCCCTTCTTCAGCCTTCATGCCAGCTATCAAAAGGCCTTACCAGAGTCCAATAATTTGTTCCAACCTGCAGAGGATGAGGGGGAGGGGATACTCAGTGAAGGTGTGAAGCCAGGCATGTGAGGGGTGGGGCCTGAGGAGAGTGTCATGGCCTGAATGGAGAGGCTCAGAGGCCTCAGGTTCCCCAACACACACCCCAAACCCAGCCCATTAGAGCCTGCATTGAGCAGCAGCCCACCTCTGTAACTGTGAGGACTAGCCACTTGCTCACATTTTTTACAAGTAGAAAGATAAAATGCTCAGGATGCAGCGCTCTGCTCCCAAGAACAGAGGGAAAAGTCCCTGACCAAATGGTATGGGTTAGGAAAGTGGGGGGGTGTCCTGCACCCCTCTCCCTTTATAGTTAAAGACCCCCCATACACACACACTGCTTAATATATGACCTGGACAGGTAGGGAAAACCTAGCCAACAGCATCGTATCTAGTTGGGCCTCTAGATGACAACTGCTGTTCAGGCTGCAACGTGATAGCAATCTGCCCTCTTGAGAGACTCTTAAGGAGAGGACAGTCCTTGAGGAAGGCAAGAGTCCTTGAGTTCCTTCTCCGCTCTCGCCATGCTCACCTTTCAACAGCATCTCTTTCCAGTGAAGCATGCCACTCCTGCATGCTTCAGTTTCCTTTCCCGTGTCCCGCTGGCCTAGCTGAAGAGCTGTTGATGGCAACAGATTAGCAGGGAATTCTGTAAGGGGGATCTGGTGTCAGGCAGGTCAGGGCTCCGTCCACTCTTGCGGAAAATGCTGCTCAACCGCTCTGCCCAACAACGTCATCCAAGTGCAATGGACCTTTACTGACGCTGGCTGGCTGGATAGGGCCACAAGATGGAATGAGTACAGGTAAGCAGAAAAGGGCACCCCGACTCCTCCCTGTGGCTGGCATGCATGGGAATCCACTTATGTAATGAGAGCCTACAAGGACACCCATTGGATGCTGCTTCATACTGAGTCATCTAGCTCAGTATTGCCTACACTGACTGGCAGCAGCTTGCCAGTGTTTCAGACAGGGGTCTCCCTCAGCCCTATCTAGAATGTCCAGGGCTGAACCAGAAGCCTTCTACATGCAAAGCAAATGTACTACCTCTGAGCTAAAGCTCTTCCCTGATTTAAGAGGGACACAGAAAGCTGTTTTAAACTGAGTCAGGACTTTGGTCCATCAGTGTTGTCTACACTGGCTGGCAGCTTCTCCAGGATTCCAGGCTAGGGATCAAATACGGCACCTTCTGCATGCAAAGCAAATGCTCTACCACTGACTTGTTCCCCATTTGAGTCAGCCTTGGAGTAGTGCAAGGAAGAAGTGTGAGATTGTTGATATCATCCTCACTATTTGTATTGGTACCACACAGTACCTGGGGATGGGAAAGAAATGTGCTCAGCTCACATTTTAATGTGAACCTACCTAAGTCACATTCCCTGAACCAACAAAACTCACGCCTTGAATTTTGTGAAACAGTTTTCCAACCAGAAAGCGTACACACACAAAATGCGTATCTTGGTGGCAAAAACCACATTAAGGTAAATTGCTTGCAAAAAAAAGAGAAAAGGTGTACATGTGGCAAGATTGTGCACCAAAAATGCATACAGCAGGAGGAACATACCCCCTGCCGAAAAGGCACGTGCATTTGCATTCAGACTTTTTAAAAGAAAAGCATTTGCAAAGCGATACAGGAATGAGGCATATATAAAACTTTAGGGTGGAAAAACGAGAAACTGAAACGGACAGATTTGCCATTCCCTGACTGTACCCACCGAGAACCGTTATAGGCTGCCAAGTGTTTCCACTTCCCTCCGCAGGAAATAGACAGAACATTCTCCTACACACAGGCTCTCACATTGAAAGGCATGGCTTGCCCCGGCCCTGCAGCCAGCATGAAAGGAGGAGGAGCACATGACTGAACAGCCCACATGCTTTTCCTGTCCATGGCAAACTGTTCTGAGGCCTACTGCGTAACACCGCTGAAGCACAAAGGAAATGGTTGGATGTGAGGGTATCTGACAAACTTCTTGGGAGAGGGTTAGGCAGACTCATACATTCATAAAAGTGCAAGTGGGAACTGCAAAAGAATTTTGCAATGTTGAGTTGTTGTTCGGAGTTCCAGCCAGCCAGCCTTGCCTTACCTGTCGGAGGCAACTTCCCTATGTAGAATGGTTGCAGCTTTTGGAGCCTTTTAGTTTAGAGGGAAAGCAGGTAGGAGGTGGCACGGTTGAAGTCTCTAAAACGATGCATGCAATAGAGAAAGTGGCTAGAGAAAAACGTTGCTCCCGCTCTCATGATGCTAAAACTCAGGGACATCCAATGAAAATTCAGGACAGGCAAAAGAACGTACTTCTTCATGCAGCGCACTGTTTAACTATGGAACTCGCTTCCACAAGAGGCGGTGATGGCCGCCAACCTGGGTGGCTTTCAAAGAGGATTTGACAAATTCGTGGAGGAGAGGGCTGTCAATGGCTGCTAGCCCTGATGGCTAAGTTCTACCTCCACAGTCAGAGACAGTATTGTTACAAAAGTTGGGTGCTGTCCCCCACTCTCTGCAAGACCCAAGGGGATTCCAGGCACTCACACAGGGTCTGTCTTCCTTTGGAGAATTGAGACACATAGCAGAGACTGCTGTAGCTTTAAGAAATACAGTTTATTCATCTATTTGACCTTCAGTCTGTGTGGAGGGGGCTTCAGATCTTACAGCAGTGTCATTTCAAGAGGAGCTTGTACCCCACAGCAGTGCAGCCATGGAGACGAAGACATCTCTCCCAGCCAGCCTTCAGCCAACCTGCCCAAGATGGACCCCAGTCTTTCTTCCTCCTTCTTCTTCCCAGAACACCCTGCTAAAAACTTTCCTTTCCTGTCCCCTCACACCCAGTTATCCTGGCAGCCTTTCAAACCCCCAGTCGCCATTCACAGGGCAAGGGCAGAGGGCGGTTCTCTTGCATTGCCAATGCGTCTCAATGGCCCTGTATTGATGGCCCAGGATTTTAAATCTACTGCTTTTTGTGTTTTTACTGTTGCTACTATAATTGCTTTTATTTCTAATGTTTTTGATCTATTTTATATTTTTTTATGGTTCTCTTTTGTAAGCTATCTTGAAGATCTAGATTTAAATACACATTTTCGTGTGTGTGTGTGTGTGTATGAATGAATGAATGAATGAATGAAATGTCTCAACAACAGTTGTTTTAAATTACTTTCCTTTGCCCCAAGTGCTCAGAAAAAAATCTGTCAAAATCTTCAGTCATTTTAAGACTAGCAGTAGCCCCCTAGGTTTTCAGACAGGGGTCTCTCCCCGATGTCTCATGATATCAAGAATTTAACATAAAAACATCTGCATGCACATTGTGAACTTCCATAAAATGGCCCAAAACAAAAGAATTAAGAGGAGAACTTGCTTTTGACAAAATGCATCTCCCAGCTGCCAGGGTCTGCGGCAAAACCCATGGCCTTTGAATAATCCTTGGACAATTTATTTCAAGCAGAAAACCCATTGCCTGTTTTGTTTTTTTGTTCTTGAGAGGTGCGGGAGGGGGAGCTTGAAATCACTTTCAAAAACAAGCTTTTGTAACCTCAAGTGCCTTCTTGTGTATTCTTCAGCGTTTCACACTTTTGACGACACTTAAACCTGATGTTTAATCAGAAGCCAAGCGAAGAAAATGGGAAAGCTCAGGAAAGGAAGCTCAGTTTCCATTCCCACAGGAGTATGAATTATATTTTTCTCCCGTCCTCACTCCAAGGAGCTCTGAGCTGTGTAAATGGAGACTCTCTGACCACCCACCTTTTTATTGTCAAAGCAACCCTCGCTGGGCAGTTAGGCTGAGAGGCAGTGGCTGTCCTTGGGAGGGACGACTCGGTCAATTTCAGCTTCACTCTGTTTCTCCTTTCCCCCTGACTTTATTTTGCTTTTCCACATTTCTGCACCAGTTTATGTGGGGGTTTTTCCAATTAAAAAAAACACACACATGAAAACTCATCAGCATCATAGGACATGTTTCTCATAATAAATGCATTTCTGTATGCAGTTCTGCCTAATAAGCGCATTTTTGCAAGCAATTTCTTATCACAGAATGCATGTTTAAATATTATCCCTAGTAATACGTGCATTGTATTTATGCTTTCCATTATCATGTAAATTTTACCTTCCATACAGTAGGATAGTTTCACCAGCTGGGGGAACCCCAAAGGAAGAAGTCTGATACCAGGGCATTGGTGGTGGGACAATGATGAGTGGTCAGAAGGAGAAGGAGGAGCAGACTGGGAGGAGGAGGTGTCAGAAGCTGAAGAAGTAACAGGGCTTAGTGAGCAGGGAGAGTCTGTGGCAGAGAGGAGTCCAGAAACAGAAGCAGAAACTGAAGCTGGAGAGGGTGTAAACTAAGAGGCAATGAGAAGCACAGCTGGTGAAGAAGCACAGGTATCTCCCCCTCCTGCTGTGACCAGCTTTCCTCCCTGTTGGTCTCCCAGAACCAGAAGAGGTATGAAGAGGGTAGGGCAAAGACAGACAAGATGAAGGAGCCTCAGATTGCTTGGGATGGGAGGAGGAGGAGGAGGAGGAGGAGGAGGAGTTTGGATTTGATATCCCACTTTATCACTACCCGAAGGAGTCTCAAAGCGGCTAACAATCTCCTTTCCCTTCCTCCCCCACAACAAACAGTCTGTGAGGTGAGCAAGGCTGAGAGACTTCAGAGAAGTGTGACTAGCCCAAGGTCACCCAGCAGCTGCATGTGGAGGAGCAGAGACACGAACCCGGTTCCCCAGATTACGAGTCCTCCGCTCTTATCCACTACACCACACTGGCTCCTCAGAAGGGGAGGAGGAGACTTAGAGGGCTGTGGGAAGGAGGGCACCTCCAGTCCTCACAACTGCATCATTGGGACAAGAACTACTGAGAAGAGTTGCGGTGCTCACTAGGCCTGAGCTGTTTTGTTTCATTGAATAAACTTCACTGATGCCTTGTTGGGAATTGCTGATCTGTTCGATACCCACCCTGACTATGAAGGTGCCAGAGCAGGGTGTGGCTGACCATGAGTGGTGCAATCTTGGAGAGAAGACCCAGACCTGGAAAGCTACATTTTAATTTTCCACCGCTGCTGGAGAACCACCCAGCTCTGTGGCACTAACCCTAAACTCATTCCATTTAGATACGTCTGTTCCTGCGCATGCCACTAGATACAAGGATGCAAGGCTTTCATTTGTTCACAAGAGGAGATGGCTTTGCCAAGACTAGTGTTCAATATTTGAAATATGGGCTCGAGAGAGAGAAATAATCTGTGTAAATGAAAAGTAACTCTATCAATGATTCACGTGCTCACCATCTATGCGAGCCCCAAATCTATTTATGACTACTCTGGGGAAACGTTCTCCTTCTTTCTGGGTGGCATTTCGTCCTGATCAGCCCCCATGGCACCCTCAGTCCAAATTAGTTTCTCGTTCCGCCTTCCAGCGTGTCTTCTTCTCATGCTGCCTGTAAATATCCCGGCCACCCCTGTCTGCAATAATTTCCCTGCTACCAAGAAAACATTTGCCACAGACAGATGTTTCCATAATGTTTTGAAATACTGATGAGGGTTCAACGTTAAGATTCACACTAGCAAGCCCTGGCCTTTTTCAGATCTACAAAGCCAGTGTGGTATTTTCTGGAGGGGAAAACTGGGGGGGGGGGTGGAACAGGGGTGGGGAAGCATCAATGGGGATATAAATAGCCACAGAGGATTCTTTTAATCGCTGGGAGGGCAGTGTAGATTTTTAAAAGATAAAAGAATCGAAAGCTCTGAACCATCTTTGCTGCCTCAAGACTTAAAATCCATTCATTTGCTGTGGTCTAATTGCAGCACATCTTCCCCATATTTTAGTGTGTCAGCTGACCCAGACTGGCCTAAGATACTCTGCACACCAGGGCAAAGGAGAGGGTCACAAACACACATATACAGAATCCAACCAGATTGGCAGCTGAATCTTAAACATTATTTTCAGTTATTTATTTACAGCGTTTATACCCCAGTCGTGAGCGAAAAAAGGCTGTCAGAGCAGCTTGCAAAACAAACAAACAAATAAGCCAGTATTAAGTCCTTCAGGCTTGTGTTTTTAAAAGACATGGCAGGCAAGGAAAAAGGAATAGGAGGGAAGAGGGACAAAGTGAGCTCAAGTTTTTAAGTTGTAGTTCTTATAGCGTAGGTAAGAGTAGCAGCTTCTTGCTGGTGTCAGTGGCAGTTCTGAGGCTTTCCTGTCTGTCACACCCGAGATCAGAACCCAGAGCACAGGAGACAATAGTGTCCAGGGCTAGGAAGGCAGGGCAGTTCCTACTGCACAGTCAGAGCTTTGAAGGCAGCATCCTCCCAGATGGGGGTCTGGTGGAGTGCTGCCTCTTCCCTTGCCAATGTCAGTGGTGAGTCTCACTGTTTTATTCTCTCCAGATGCACTTTTCAGATCCAGTGGCAGAGATGGTGACAACACCCAGGTCAGGAGGACCAGGCAGCTTCTACCACATGGGGAGGGACGATGGAGGCTGGTGACCTTTGGAACCAGTGGGGTGGAAGGCAAGGAGCTCAACAGCAGGTGAAGCCCGAGCCAATGACAGGCAGAGCTAACTCATTCTAGTTTTATCCCTATCCTCCTTTCCTGATGACTTCTACAAGTGCCATGCTGAAACCAGGAAGGTGACCAGGTGGTGTCACCCCTTGGACAGCTTGTAAGTAAGGTTACAGCAGACCCAAATAGGTGGGGCAGTGCCAGTGTTAGAAACTTAGGTATATCAGCTAGGTGCCAAATGGCACCTGAAATCTAAACGGAATGTCACCAGGGGCCTGGAATAGATGTCCCTTGTGAGCTCTTCCAATGCTACAATTCTATGATCCTATGATCTCAGCTACAAAGGTCCGTATAATAAAAGCTATGGTTTTCCCAGTAGTGATGTATGGAAGTGAGAGCTGGACCATAAAGAAGGCTGATCGCCGAAGAATTGATGCTTTTGAATTATGGTGCTGGAGGAGACTCTTGAGAGTCCCATGGACTGCAAGAAGAACAAACGCATCCATTCTGAAGGAAATCAGTCCTGAGTGCTCACTGGAAGGACAGATCGTGAAGCTGAGGCTCCAAGACTTTGGCCACCTCATGAGAAGAGAAGACTCCCTGGAAAAGACCCTGATGTTGGGAAAGGAGAAGGGGACGACAGAGGACGAGATGGTTGGACAGTGTTGTTGAAGCTACCACCATGACTTTGACCAAACTGCAGGAGGCAGTGGAAGACAGGAGTGCCTGGCGTGCTCTGGTCCATGGGGTCACGAAGAGTCGGACACGACTAAACGACTAAACAACAACAACATGATCTCAGCTACATGGCTTGACTGCAGCTAGCTTCTACAGCAATTCACTTGTTCCAGTATGCAAGGAGGAGAAACACACACAGTGGAAATGGAAATGGTATTAACCATGGACGAAGGCAGAGGCTTTTAATTTGTGGTCTGTGAGTTCCATTTGGGTGGCCTGTGGATTGGCTGCAGCACAGTCAAATATCTCTGTCATCAGCCCTGCACTTACTTTCCTTGATGTGATGATGGAGGACTAAGTTGCCCGGAAGGGGTCCATGATTTGCGCAGCAACACAAGACACATGTCTTTTTGCTGTGCACGAGTCAGCTGACCCGACAGAGATGTCAGGCGCTGTCAGGGGTTCAGGAGTGGAGGCACAGGGGAAGGAGGAAGCGGAGAGCGAAGGGGAACAATCCGAGGGCAGTGTAGGTGAGGAAGACAGTGGGGCAAGAGATTCCATGAGTCTGTCCAGTGAGTCGGAAGATTCACAGAAGGGGGCACCCATAGCCAGAGCAAGGGGGTTCCCGGGAGGGAGGCACCAGGAGCAAGGAACCAGCGGTGACTCCCAAAGCAGCAGCTGGAGATCGGGACCAGCTTCCCCACCGGAGCATAGCGGGGGGGGAAGGGTCCCACGTGTCAGGGCCGGCTTCCCCTTCAGGGGAAAGAGAAGATGAGTCAGGACTGACCACGCCCCTATCGCTGAGTGAGGGAACAGAGGGGAAGTCAGAGCCAGCTAGCCCCCCCCCCAAAGGGGGAAGCAGTGAAAGGAGCAGCGTAACGGTCAGGAGGAAGGTTACCGGATGGGCGCGCAAGCCAAGTTCAAATGCACAGGCGTGCGGGACAGCCGGGAGCGCAGACTGGGAGCCAGGTCCTAAAGCACGCCGGAGGGAGGGGGAAGAATCCGCGGACTCTTCAGCATCAGAAGAGTCCAGAAAGGGCAACACCCCAGCGGGCAGAAGGACCCAGAGGAGAAAGGAGCAAAGGAGGAGGTGGAGCAAGGCTAGGGTCTTGAACTGGTGTCTGGGGGGAGGAGATTCAGACGGAGCTTCAGTGGTCTAGGGTAGAGACGTAGAGCTGCGCGCCGCGGCTTTGGAATCGAAACTGAACCTTAATAAAGACTTTTGTATATAACAAGAATTGGCGTTGGTCCTCTGTGAGCTGGGACCTTGGGCAGCTCTGACAGGCGCCAACCAGATACCCAGAAATCTCGACGTAGTCGCAATTGGACCCGCACCTAATCCTCTACATTTCTTGTCAAGCTGGCACACTTACACAGCTAGCGATGTCACCTTGGGCTGCTGGAGGGAAAGGACTAAGGATGATGGAAGCTGTTTCTTTTTAAAATAAAAAAATAAAACATTTTTAAGGTCAGTATCATCCATCCACTTTGCAAACAGGCGATCTGACCTTTCAAATTGGTAATGTTTGTCAGTGTCCCCATTGAGAGTTTGACCCAGGTGGTTGTTTAAATGTCACTTATGGCAAAAACTAGGGGGCTGGAAGCTGTATAATTTATAATTCTGTGGGGGGAAACCTGCACTTTTTATTTGACAGGATAATGCACCATTCAGAACTGCTAATGAGACTTATGGATGCCTTGTTAGAAATGTAAAAACCTATCCGGTACATATCGTATCCGGTCCCCTCATATCGCAGCCCCAGCGGATAATTGTGCAGCAGGAGTCTTTGTGGTATTTAATTCATTTATTTATAAGAAATAACAAGAAGACCATGTTGGTCTCCTAGGCTAAAGGGAAATGTGTCTCGCGGCACCCTGTGGTGAACCTTTAATAAGCTGTTTATTACAAAGTGGTGTGAGCGATTGTGGGCGACAACCTACCGTATTTTTCACTCTATAAGATGCACCCGACCATAAGATGTACCTAGTTTTTAGGGAAGGAAAACAAGAAATAAGAAGCCTCCTGAGCGAAGAGGGAGTGCTTCTCCCTCTTCCCTCAGGAGGCTTTTCGGGGCTATCCCTGAAGCCAGGAGAGCAAGCCTCCTGGCTTTCCCCTGACCTCCCGCAAGAGCCACGTGCTCTTTAAAGGGAGCACAGCTCTTGGGGCATTTTAAGGGAGCACAGCTCTTGGGGCAAAAGCCAGTGATAGCTGAGCGAAGCCTCTGCAGGACAGCGGGATCAAGGCTCCCCGCTGCCCTGCGGAGGCTTCGCACGGCGAAGCTAGAACAGCGAGAGGGAGCGCTGCGCAGTGCTTCCTCTTGCTGTTCTAGCTTCTGGCTTAGCCCGCAAAGCCTGCATTCGCTCCATAAGATGCATACACATTTCCCCTTACTATTTAGGAGGGGGAAAGTGTGTCTTATAGAGTGAAAAATACGGTACTTCTTTAAATGCTGAGTTGGCATCGAAGAAACCAAGATGGAAAAGCTGATCAAGAGGAAATATCCCCCTCCCCCGTTTTCCTTCTCTGTTTTGCCCCCACCCCTTGCTTCACTGCAGTGAATAAGTGCAGTCAGACCTGCACCAGCAGCTGCTACTTGCAGGAGGTTGGGGAAGAGACTGACCACCATTTCCCTCCCCAACATTTGCCTTCTGCTGCTGCCAGCCTCCTGTGGAGCAAGAATATGGGAGCCAGCTGTATGTCATCTAGCCTGGCAAGAGGACTCCTTCTCTCTGAACTGTATTTAAGCCAGGCTCCTTTAAGTACAGGAAGACCTAGACTGGAAACTTTGTCAGTTAACTCTTGTTGTATTTAAACCTAGATTTTCTTCCTTTTTTGTAATATCAGATTTATATTTTGTTTGTTAAATTGTTGGTTTTTGTCATTTGGAAATTACTGGCATGCTCTGCAACTTGCATATTTATATTTGGGTGTTTTGGATGCTTGCTGTATGATGCTCTGGGCACAGCTCATTGTGGAGCCAGTGTGGTGTAGTGGTTAAGAGCAGTGGACTCGTAATCTGGTAAACTGGATTTGCTTCCACTCTCTTCCACATGCAGCTGCTGGGTGACCTTAGGCCAGTCACACTTCTTTGAAGTCTCTCAGCCCCACTCACCTCACAGAGTGTTTGTTGTGGGGGAGGAAGGGAAAGGAGAATGTTAACCGCTTTGAGACTCCTTCGGGTAGTGATAAAGCGGGATATCAAATCCAAACTACTCTTCTTCTTCTTCTTCTTCTTCTTCTTCTTCTTCTTCTTCTTCTTCTTCTTCTTCTTCTTTAGAAGTCAGCTCAATTGGTCACAGCATTTCTCCTCCCCGTTTCTTCATTTCTTCACCTCTGTCAAACCACTAACCCACAGAGTCACACTCAAGTACACCAGGGAGAAGGAGATTCCGGCGAAACACCAAGAATAACTTTCTGGCCGTGAGAGCTGTTCAACAGTGAAACAGTCTCCCTCAGGAAGTTGTGGACTCTCCTTCCTTGGAGGGTTTTAAGCAGAGATTCGATCACCATCTATCATGGATGCTTTAGTTGAGGTTCCTGCATTGTGGGAAGTTGGACTAGATGACCCTCGGGTCTCCCCCTTCCTAGGACTTGCCGATCAGAAGGTCGGCAGTTTGAATCACCACAACGGGGTGAGCTCCTGTTGCTCGGTCCATGCTCCCACCAACCTAGCAGTTCGAAAGCACGAAGTGCAAGTAAATAAATAGGTACCGCACTGGCGGGAAGGTAAACAGCGTTTCCGTGTGCTGCTCTGGTTCGCCAAAAGCGGCTTAGTCATGCTGGCCACATGACCCGGAAGCTGTACGCCGGCTCCCTCGGCCAGTAAAGCGAGATGAGCGCCACAACCCCAGAGTCGGTCTCTTTACCTTTTTATGATACCATGTTGCATGTACAGCTGCCTTGAGACAGGCAGGCTCCCATCTTTGCAAGAGAGCAATGTGAGTCTCCAGGCAGTAAGCTGTGGTGTAAAGGCAACAGAGCAATCGGTTGGCAGAATGGAAAGAGAGGAAGAGAGGGCAAGATGAGCACTCTGCCACCGCCACCACCAGAGCACCTTCTCTCCATCCAAAGATACATTTCAGTCAGTTAAAAAAAACTCAAAAGGGGTGCAAAGAGGGGGGCCTGAGCCCCAACAGAGGGACCCAGAGAGCTGCATTTGGTGCCTGAGCCTGTCTGTGCTCTTCTCTATCTGTGCTCTAACCCAGCACCCTTAACAAAGAACAATTCCCAGGGGATGCATTTTTTTCCCCTGGTCCGCCTCGGGCAGCAAAATGTATTGGGCCGGCCCCAGCATCAAGCTTCCAGGCTCCACAGAAATCTCATCCTTCCTTGCAAGTGATGCTGCAGTCACTTTAAGTAGTCTGCATGCTGGAATGAAATGAGAGAAGGCTGGGGGGAAGGAAGGAGGGAGTGAGGGAGGGAAGAGTAACCAATCTCCCCAAAGAATGAATGCTAAAAGCAAGAAAGCCATATACGCTGGGACGGGAGAATTATGGAGCCTCTTTGCCTCTCCTCAGAGGATCCAGAGAGCTCAGTTTCAAGCCCAATGTAGCAATCAAGGAGAGGAGAGGGAGCCATTATCATAATGCACAATAGTATTTGAGAGAGCTTTTGAAGTTTTCGACTGAGATGCTATAATTAAGGGGAAACAATCAAGGCTCGCCAGTTGCCATCTGAAGCAGAGAAAGGAAGACATCACTAGCTAAGCTTTCCTGGGAGATAATGAAGAGAGAGAGAGAGAGAGAGAGAGAGAGAGAGAGAGAGAGAGAGAGAGAGAGAGAGAGAGAGAGAGAGAGAGAGAGAGAGGCAGACAAAGCACAAGAACCTGGCTACAGCATTCTTTATTTTTTTCCTTCCTTGCAAAAAAAGTAAAAGAGAATGCCCAGGTTCCACAGAAGTGCAGAAACCTCTGCTACGTATCCACAGGAGGTTTTCGCATTTGGATTTCCATGCTCTCAAGGCAAATATTTTTTAAATGTAGTATAAGCACTGATAACTGGGAAACACTGGCCTGCAAGTGCATCAATTGGAGAATAGCCTTCACCAATGGTGTCATGGACTTTGAAGACGTTCAAACTCAGGAGGAATTGGAGAAACGACCTAAGAGGAAGGCATGCTTGGTAAATCATCACCATGATCAACTCCTGCCCGGAAACCTATGTCCCTACTGTGGAAGGACGTGTTGATCCAGAATTGGCCTCCACAGTCACTTACGGACTCACTGTTAAGACCATGTTCTTGGAAGACAATATTACTCAGCTATGGGTGATTGCCAAAAAAGAAGAAGAATGCCACGCAAGAAACACAGAACTGTATTCTCTATTCACTAACACAAGGGATTTTGCATGAGGTGACGGGGGGGTTTTAATGTTGGGCAACAGTGGAATTCAATGCAACAGTTGCACTAGGGGAAAGCTCAGCACACCACAAAGTTATGAGCAACCTGCTTGTGGATTCTCTTGTACAGGGGTCAGCAACCTTTTTCAGCCGTGGGCCGGTCCACCGTCCCTCAGACCATGTGGTGGGCCGGACTATATTTTGAAAAAAAAATAAATGAACAAATTCCTATGCCCTACAAATAACCCAGAGATGCATTTTAAATAAAAGCACACATTCTACTCATGTAAAAGCACACTGATTCCCAGACCGTCTGCAGGCCAGATTGAGAAGGTGATTGGGCTGCATCTGGCCCCCGGGCCTTAGGTTGCTTACTCCTGGTGTAGACAGTCCCCAGTAAGATAGACCAAGACCTGATTTAGTATAAAAAGGGGCTACCTATGTTCCTTCCTCAGGAAATGAGCCCCCAGGCCTTAGGCTCTTGTGCAACAATGTCCCCCTGGCTCAAAACATTTCGCTAGTGGAATGAGTATGCTATACATCAGGAAAATTCCCAACATGTCCTCGTTTTCAGCTGTAAAAATGGCATCAGGAGGGAATTTTGCTGAATTAGCAAAATTAAGGGAAAACCTGGATGTATGGCAACGTGATGGGAAAAGCTGCAGAAATGGCTACAAAAGCTTAAAAACACTATTTTGGGGGGAGGCTTCCTAAAACGAAGCTCAATAATTTTGGGGTCTTCCTAAAAACTTTGCAGGTGTCAGAAATTTTACTTTTTGAAATATGGCAAGCCTAGTATACAGCTATATTATTCACACAAACACTGCAAAGTGACTTTAACTCAGTGCCACACTGGATACAACCCATATTTTTGAATTATGCTGTTTCTTTTGGTCATTTGAACAAAAAAAGTGGGTCTGCTGTTCAAATCTGGGAGAGCTAGTGAATTGCATGGAGAAGACAGCAATGTCTGGCACCCAAAGCTCTGTCCCGTCCCCCCAAAACCTCCCCCCTACCTCTCTACCCCGCCCTCATCGATCTTACTCTGCCCCATGGTAAGTCTGGCCCTGTAAACAGATGCCTCTGCAAAGAAGGGTTCCTTGCATTCATAGATGGGACAGAGAGTCCAGTGAGGATCCTGCCAGATTCTAGAGGCTTTATTTATAACGCCCTCCCTTCTCCCTGTGCTGGGATGGTCTCCTGCTTGCACTCTTGGAGAACTTCAAAAACTGTGCATTTCTTTGTGCACAACCGCTGCTCAGCTCTTGCAAAAAGATTTTACCTAGCACCTCTCCTCTTGAAAAGCTGCTCCCAGTTCTCTCACCAGCCAATAATCCTGCTCAGGTGACCTCTGTAAAAGCTGATTGTTGTTGTTGTTTAGTTGTTTAGTCGTGTCCGACTCTTTGTGACCCCATGGACCAGAGCACGCCAGGCACTCCTGTCTTCCACTGCCTCCCGCAGTTTGGTCAAACTCATGTTTGTAGCTTCGAGAACACTGTCCAACCATCTCGTCCTCTGTCGTCCCCTTCTCCTTGCGCCCTCCATCTTTCCCAACATCAAGGTCTTTTCCAGGGAGTCTTCTCTTCTCATGAGGTGGCCAAAGTATTGGAGTCTCACCTTCAGGATCTGTCCTTCCAGTCAGCACTCAGGGCTGATTTCCTTCAGAATGGATAGGTTTGTTCTTCTTGCAGTCCATGGGACTGTCAAGAGTCTCCTCCAGCACCATAATTCAAAAGCATCAATTCTTTGGCGATGGTCCAGCTCTCACTTCCATACATCACTGCTGGGAAAACCATGGCTTTAACTATACGGACCTTTGTTGGTAAAGGACAAACTGATAGCCATTGAAATTAAGCTGTTTTCTCTGCAGGGCACATTGCTAACACACTGCTATATGTTTTATGCTGACAGTCGCTGCCTCTGCACCAAGGGATTCTGGGACGGCATGACATTCCCAACAGGCCGACAGAAGTATCGCCCCCACAAACACTTTGTGTGCTTATTTTAAAACACTCAAAGGCTATAGCTCCCCGCTGCAGGGAGAAGCCTTGCCCTGAGCCCTTTGTACTGAACTTTTGACCCTAGGCTAAATAAATCTTCATTACAAAGAAACATGCATCACTTTGCTTGGCTCTAGCTAGGAAATTCCTTGATGCTACTGTTTGGTCAACACAGAAACCACAGGGCAAGAGAGCAGGGACACATCTCTTCATTTATTTAATTTACTGCCATATATTTATGAGTTGCCATATGTCCAGAATTTCCCAGACATGGCCAGGAATTCATTGGCAAAATTAGTGTCTGGGGGAATTTCGAAAAATCAGAATTTGGGGGCGATTTCCCCCCAAAAAACTCAACAACTGTTGTGTCTGGATTTTTACTTCTTGAAATATGGCAACCCTATAGCGCTAGCTCAGTGCCCCACCTGGAATATTGTGTCCAGTTCTGGGCTCCACCATTTGAGAGGAACATTGACTGGCTGGAATGTGTGCAGATGAGGGCGACCAAGATGAGCAAGGGTCTGGGAACCAAGCCTTATGAGGAACAGTTGATGGGGCTGGGTATGTTCATCCTGGAGAAGAGACCACTGAGAGG
Source organism: Podarcis melisellensis (assembly GCF_964234715.1). Classification (NCBI taxonomy): domain Eukaryota; kingdom Metazoa; phylum Chordata; class Lepidosauria; order Squamata; family Lacertidae; genus Podarcis; species Podarcis melisellensis. The sequence goes on along the minus strand of NC_138533.1, from coordinate 32,254,530 downwards.
TGATCTGATAGCTGTCTTCAAAGGGCTGTCACATGGAAGATGGAGCAAGCTTCTTTTCTGTTGCTCCAGAGGGTAGGGCCCAAACCAATGGCTTCAGACGACAAGAAATGAGATTCCAGCTAAACATTGGTAAGAACATAGAACATAGAATCACAGCATTGGAAGGATCATCTAGTCCAGCGGTTCTCAACCTGTGGGTCCCCAGATGTTGTTGGACTACAACTCCCATCATCCCTGAGCTCTGGCCTTGCTAGCTAGGGGTGATGGGAGTTGTAGTTCAACAACACCTGGGGACCCACAGGTTGAGAAAGGTTGATCTAGTCCAAGCCCCTGCGATGCTGAAAAATGCAGTTGTCCCTTACAGAAATCAAACCTGCAACCTTGGCGTCATCAGCACCATGCTGTAACCAACAGAGCTATCCAAACAGCAAGAGCTGTTTGACAGTGCAGTGGATTTCCTTGGAAAGTGGTGGACTCTCCTTCACTGAAGGTTGGGTACCCATCTATCAGGGGTTGTTAACTGCAGAGCCTGCATGGCAGGAGGGTTGGACTTGGGGTCCCTTTCAACTCTACAATTCTACAATTCTTTTATCATCAGAATGGCTAATTAATCAAGTAAATTTAAGTAGCAAAGGATGCCTGTTGAATCTCTGCTGGTAGATTGATATTCCACAGCATGGGGAGCCAGTGACACTAAATGCCCAACTTTAGGCTGAAGCCTCTAGAAAAGCTGTGTGGTCATGCTGCAACTGAAGCAACAGATAATTAACCCAGAAGTCTGGCAGCAAGCTGTGGCAAACCACAAGTCACTGGCATCACTTACATCAGCACAAATTGTTGACAGGCAGGCATGGATTGTGAGAAACAGCTGCGTGGGCTGTTAGGAGTGACCAGGAGGTGGGACTAATTCAGCCCATAGGTGAGAGTTCCCCCCATTGCTTTATTCAGCTCTTATGGCAAAATGGATCAAACATTGATCTTGAACAGAGATGTTGGGTCCTCCTGCCTGTTGGCTGCCTCTGCACAGCTGCATTTCAGGAGAGAAAATTGGGTAAGGTGCGACTTCTTCCTGGGCACTATTGGGGCAGGATCCCATTTAGCAGAACGAGCAGGGGGGGGCTCAAAATGCTGCAGAGATGGTTTCACCATGTTGGCCAACATAGTTAACCAAAGTAATGTGGTGCCTGCCAGATGGTGTCAGACTACAAATCCCCCCAACCCTAGACAGCACGACCAACAGACAGGGATGGATGGGAGTTGTAGTCCAACAGCATGGGGCAGGCACCACATTCCTTTGGTTAAGTAACAAACTATGTTGGCCATATTCCTGCCTTGCAGGGGGTGGATTAAATTATCTTCAGGGTTCCTTCCAACTCTATGATTCTATGAATTTAAGATTTGGGAAATGACAAACCAAGAAGCACGGATTTGCACATCCTTAGAAGTGTTAAATTCGACATCCGTTGCCTGTCCGGTCCGCCCCTCTATGTAGGATGCAAGGAGTGGTGCCATCTTGCCCTTTGCCTCAGGTAGTAAAATGACTTTGGCTGCTCGGAATAGGCTCCCAGGTTCTGCTGGGATTTTAACACTTCATGAGGGTCACGTGCAACACACTTCATCCCAGCTCTTTCAGTTTCAGAGGAAACAGTCAACGCCTTCTGCGGGTCAGAGGGATAACATCAATTATATCCTCGCGAAACCGAGTTGTCTGTCTGTGTGAAGCAATCTGACAGTTACCACCATTAACACAAAGCACACTTTCCCTGTAATGCCAGACACCTTGTAACTGACAAAAGACATCATTTTCAGTTTAAGTGCAACAGAGAGTGGGAGAGGGAGAGGGAAACGGAATTAGACCTGTGTAGCTAGCACAGAAGAGAGATTTAGACCACATATAACAGATCACACACTTTAGCGGCTAGTAAATATATAAAAGGATGTCACATAGAGAAGGGAGAAAGGTTGTTTTCTGCTGCTCCAGAGAAGTGGACACGGAGCAATGCATCCAAACTACAAGAAAGAAGATTCCACCTAAGCATTAGGAAGAACTTCCTGACAGTAAGAGCTGTTTGACAGTGGAATTTGCTGCCAAGGAGTGTGGTGGAGTCTCCTTCTTTGGAGGTCTTTAAGCAGAGGCTTGACAACCATATGTCAGGAGTGCTCTGGCGGTGTTTCCTGCTTGGCAGGGGATTGGACTCGATGGCCCTTGTGGTCTCTTCCAACTCTATGATTCTATGATTCTAACTAGTGAAGGAATGTGGCCCTCCATGCCTGTCTGCCTGGCCCTGGAGACCCTTCATGGCCCAGATCTTTTCCCAGAGGCCTCACCCTACAGTACCTCTGCTTTGGACCTACCAAAGTCCCATCAAGTCCAACACTCTCTTTCCACAGCGGCCGATCAGAAGCCCATGGGAATCCTTGCAAGCGGAAATCATTTGCCCTGAATTCATTCTCTTGTGGGGTGTTTTATACATCTTATTGATACACTTTAAGTCACATCACATTTTGGAATGCATTTCCCCATCACTTTTCTGACCTGGAAAAATAGAGTCGATTTATTACTGTTATTATCTTAAGCGGATTTGTTGCACTAGGGCAACAGAGCACTTCAATCCAGTATAAATTTGAGTACGTTGTTGTCAGCAATCTGCTGATGACACACAGCTCCACTTCTTTGCATCTGCAGGTGTGCTGGACCATTGTCTTGCCTCAGTAATGGAAGAAGAAGAAGAAGACGAAGAAGAGTTTGGATTTGATATCCCGCCTTTCACTCCCTTTAAGGAGTCTCAAAGCGGCTAACATTCTCCTTTCCCTTCCTCCCCCACAACAAACACTCTGTGAGGTGAGTGGGGCTGAGAGACTTCAAAGAAGTGTGACTGGCCCAAGGTCACCCAGCAGCTGCATGTGGAGGAGTGGAGGCGCGAACCCGGTTCCCCAGATTACGAGACTACCGCTCTTAACCACTACACCACACTGGCTCTCATGGACTGGATGACAGCCAATAAACAGGGGCTCTTCAGCCCTGTAGAGCATTCAATGTGGGGTTCCTCAGGGTTCAGTTTTATCCCCTTTGCTGTTTAACATCTACAGTTCTACTTCTCCTTTTCTTGTCTCTGTAGTGGGCTGGATGAGAGCCAACACACTGAAGCTCAATCCAGATATGACTGCACACTGTTAGTGGGAGGCTCCCTAGACCGGATAGATGGGAGGTTGCCTGCTCTTGATATCACCCAAGACGGTAAGGTCATAGGGAAGGAGCTAGACAAAGAATGATCCAAGAAGTCCTCAATTGCAGAACAGGCGGATGATAACAAGCAGTATGTTACAACGGCTGTGAAGGCGGATGAAGGCTGCAGCAGATAGGGATCTACCGGTTTGTTGTCACTACTTCATGCCATTGGAACAGAGCCCTACTGCAAAGACTGTGTGTTGGTCAGCATGCACTGATCCACACACATAAAAAAAATTCACGCACAGGCGTCTTCCAAAAACCCAACCGAAACCCCAAAAGTCCCATGGCAATCGGCAAATGGTAACGGGAGCAGGATCGTGAAATCTGGAAGCCCCTAGTCATGAACCAGCACATGGGCAGTGGATACAGATTCAGTCGTTCTGACTCAAGGAACGAGGCAGTTGAGCGGCTCAGCAGCTGTATCCATGACTGAACAGCCCTTTTTAGGATCCACTCTGCTCAGCCCGAAAAGGGGAAGGGGCTAGAAAAGGTGCCCTAAACATAGTGTGCCTCCCTTTTCCCCTAACTGGATTATCATGCCCAGTGGGGTCACCACCTAGCGGTCGTAAAAGATACTTGAACTTTGGAACATGGAATGTACGGACTTTGTCAGATAACACAGACAGCGAGCGCCCTGAACGCAGACACTGGCCTGTGAGAGCTCCAGTTGGAGAACAGCCTTTACCAAAGGTGTCATGGGCTTTGAAGACACTTGAACTCAGGGCGCAAGGGAGAAATGTGCTAAGAGGAAGGCATGCTTGGCAAACCCTCACCCCCAGCCCGGAAACCAATGTCCCCACTGTGGAAGGAAGTGTGGATCCAAAATTGGCCTCCACAGTCACTTATGGACTCATTGTTAAAACCGTGTTTATGGAAGACAATCTTACTCAGCTACGAGTGATCGCTGAAGAAGAAGAACACTCCCTCTGAAAAAGTGGGTACACAGCTTGGGGGTCACTTGAGCCTCAGGTCGCTTCAGTGGTGCAGAGTGCCTTTCATCAGCTTTGAACATATAACACCAATCCAGAAGGTAGCAAGGTGAGAACTAGCCTTTTCTGTGGTGGCCCCCTGTTTATGGAATTCTCTCCCCAGGGAGGCTCGCCTGGCACCTTTGTTACATATCTTTAGGTGCCAGGCAAAAAAATCATCGTCTCCCAGGCTTTCCGCTAATGAAGCAATATGTGGCCTTTTAAAACTGGGGGGTATTGTTTTTGTTTGTTACTATGTTGTGTATATTTGTTACAGGTAGGTAGCTGTGTTGGTCTGCCATAGTCGAAACAAAATTTAAAAATTCCGTCCAGTAGCACCTTAGAGACCAACTAAGTTAGTTCTTGGTATGAGCTTTTGTGTGCATGCACACTTCTTCAGATACGCTGAAACAGAAGTCACCAGACCCTTATATACAGTGAGAGGGTGGGAAGGGGTATTACTCAGAAGGGTGGTGGGAATGGGTGATTGGCTGATAGGTGTGGTAAACCTGTAGATGACTGTTAACAACTGCAGTTGGTCTTACAGGAAAAAGCAAGGGGTGAGATGGCTAAAAATAGCTTTATCGTGTATAATGAGATAAGAATCCAATGTCTCTGTTCAGACCAGGTCTCTCCATGGTTTTAGGTTTGGTAGTAAGTTGCAATTCAGTATATTTTTGTGTTTTTATACTGAAATCCCTGTGATCCTCGGATGAAAGGGTGCTGTATTATTATTATCTTTTAAATAATAATTGTGTAACCTTCTATTTATTGTACCCACTTGATTCCCTCCAACAAAACAGTGGCAGTCTGGAAGCAACTTGAAAAAGTGGGGTGAATGAATGAATAACAGGAAGGTGAATAAGCCCCCTGCAAGCAAATTGGGATGAATGCTCAATAAACAGGCCACCTAGAGAAACCCACCATCCCTGGACAACACATTCACACACCATGGAGGCATGCCCAGTGTTTAAGCCTGCGGATCCTACGACGTTTTAGCTTTATCCACTGGTTTTAGAGCTGCCTTGGATTTTATCCCAGATTTGTGAACTACAAAAAGAAGTGCCTTGCGGCAAAAGCTGTACTGGTCTCTATACAGTACAACGGTTTTGTTTTGACTGGCAGCTGCGGAGGATGACATCACACTATCATTCTGAACTCTGGCTAGCTGGGGAGCAGAGAGAGGGAGGGAAGGAAGGAAAAAACAGGTTTGTTAAATTGCCCAGGGAAAAGTGGAATGAGGAGGGGGAGGACTGCTATGTTCAGCAGCTAAAAATCAATGCTAACTACAGTTGATTCTCTTTCAAGTATTCCTCAATAGCTTATTTATTCAATGGAGAGAGCTTTTTACAATAAAAAAAAAATCGCTTAACAACATGGTTTGAACTATGTCTACTCAGAAGAATGTCCTGCTGAATTCTCTTACTCTTAGGTAAGTGTGATTAGGACTGCAGCCTAACTAAAAAGAAATTAATGCACTGGAGCTCTTTAAAGTAGGACCCCCTCCCATAGCTGTCAACTTTTCCCTTTTCTTGCGAGGAATCCTATTTGGAATAAGCGCATTTCCTCCTTTAAAAAGGGGAAATGTTGACAGCTATGCCCCCTCCCCTTTTGATCTCTCTGAAAAAGCAAGCCACATAAATTCCAGAGCAAACCACAAAAGTGGTGCAAACCTATAGCATGATATAAGCTTGTCAGATGTTTGGACTACAACTCCCATCATCCATTACTACTAGCCATGCTGGCTGGGGCTGATGGGTGCTGGAGTCCAACAACTTCCAGAAGGCACCAGGTTACAGGGAGGCTGCTGTGTACAGTACTGCTGGTGGTTGCTTTTACCAGAGCACAAATACATCTCCTCCAGGTTTTATAATGTAATGTTCTCAGTTAGCATGTTACAGCTGTGTAGACTAGGGGGCCACATTCACACCCTACATTTAAAGCACTATTGTAACACTTTAAACAGTCATAGAATCCCCCAATAGAATGGAAGGCACAGCAGAGACTGTTGTGGCTTTTAAGAAATATGGTTTATTGACCTACACCTTCAGTCTTCATGGAGGGAGTCCAGATCTTACTGCATGGTCATTTCAAGAGGCAGCAGCACAGGCTGCCTGCAGCCAGCCTGCCCAAGATGGATCTCAGCTCTTCTTCCTGCTTCTCCTTCCCAGCAACCCTTGCTGAAAAACTCCCTTTCCCTGTCCCCTCAAACACACATTCCATCTCCTTGGTAACATCTCACTCCCCAACTTTTCTGGGATGGCCCATCAACCCATTTTGTCATGTTAAGAGATATACTCTTTGCGAGGCCAGTCAGTCTGCTTTGCTTAAGCCAGCCCAGGGATTCCCCGTCTGGAACAGCTTTGGAACTTGTACTTTAATCCATATCCCAATTAATCAAAACCCTAGTCTTTATTCATTGCTAGGGGTGGGAGGGTGCCTCCCCCTAAATCTATAACACCTAGAGTAGAAAATTTTAAGTAAAGGCTGGGTGGGCACCTATCAGAGGTGCTGTACCAGTTTCCTGCATTGGCAAGGCGTTAGACTAGATGGAATTTGAGTCACCCTACGTAGGTGGCGCTGTGGTTTAAACCACCTCACCGCTTGGACTTGCCGATTGGAAGGCCGGCGGTTCGAATTCCCATGACGGGGTGAGTTCCTGTTGTTCTGTACCAGCTCCTGCCAACCCTAGCAGTTCAAAAGCATGCAGTGCAAGTAGATAAATAGGTACCACTCCAGCGGGAAGGTAAACGGTGTTTCTGTGCACTGCTCTGGTTTCACCAGAAGCGGCTTAGTCATGCTGGCCAATGACCTGGAAAAACTGTCTGCGGAAGCGGACAAATGCCGACTCCATTGGCCTGTAAAGCAAGATGAGCGCCGCAACCCCAGAGTCATTCGCAACGGGACTTAACTGTCAGGGGTACCTTTACCTTTACCTTTACAACCTTTTGTGATTCCAAATGACTTTGCAGGGGTATCTGGCTGGCCACCACTGAACTAAGCAGAGCCATGGTCTCATACAGCCTAAGCAGTCCTTAACCATGATTCCCCTGTCTATTAATCCCCTTATGTCCCAGCAAGTTGACAGTTATGCCACAGAGTAAGCTGCAGTTATCTAGTCAAATGATCATTTAATGGTCTTTATTTCACAATTTCTTTTTTCTGCCTAAAGAAAATTGATTCCTTGGTTTTCATGTTCGGGGTATTTCGTCGGGCTGTGATTATGAAGCAAACGGGATGCCGTTGCATTGATTCACTAGGCTGCACGGTTTATAATCTTTCCAGCGTATAAGGAGCCCTAAAAAAAAAAATCTTGGTGCCGAAGAAGAAGAAGAAAAAGAAGAAGAAGAAGAGAAAAGATGTATGCTTATTTGTTTTCTAAAGCACATTCCACAACATGATCTCTTGCTTGCACAAACTGAGCCTGCATCCAATCAGCTTCGTTATGACTTGAGGAGATGGTTCAGCGTGTAGAAAATGATCTTCTCCAGCCCATTAAACTTTAGTATTTGCAGATATTCAATGTTTTAATCCGAGGAAAGCTCTTCAAACCTGGTTTTGTGGAAATGATGTTCCTGTCTCAGTCCTGTCTGAACATTTCCAGCTCGTTAAACCCGGGGATTTGAATCCCAAATGCTCAGCATTTTGGTAACTCCTAGTGCCAATTCGGTGTTGGGGGTTGGGAAACCCTTGGAAAATGTACTCTCAGTGGGGAAGGCCCACCTTTCTTACCCATCCCCATTAGTTTCCTCGTCTCATAGAATCATAGAGTTGGAAGAGACCACAAGGGCCATCAGGTCCAACCCCCTGCCAAGCAGGAAACACCATCAGAGCACTCCTGACATATGGTTGTCAAGCCTCTGCTTAAAGACCTCCAAAGAAGGAGACTCCACCACACTCCTTGGCAGCAAATTTCACTGTCGAACAGCTCTTACTGTCAGGAAGTTCTTCCTAATGTTTAGGTGGAATCTTGGACTCAATCAGTATTATATCACCTTCAACAGAGATACAGGAGGATGCTATTAGGCATGGACCTGAGCTGGACCATGGACCATGGACCCATGAGGCTGAGTGAAGCAGTCACCTCAGGTGGCAAACTGGGAGGGGCAGCAGATTCAAGAGGTCCAGGAGCACACTGCCCACTGTCTCCTGCACTTGCTGCCCACCACAGTTCCTCTCCAGCCTCCTTTTTCTCCCCCGCTGCCTTCAGCATGCCGGGGCTCCCCCAGGCCAACTCCAGCACACCTGCCAAGTGCCTTGGAAAAAATTGCATTTTTAAAATACATTTTTACTGCTGCACGAGATCTGGAAAAGTGCAGGTGGGGCGAGAGGGAGGTTTTGGAGCACATCCCTGACTACGCCAAGCCCTGAATTTAAGACTGAAAAAATGAGGAATTGAAAGAAACCAAATGAACAGATTTCCCCCTGTCTACATTATGCTACTGAATTTCTTGGTGAAAGGACTGCTATTTTTGCAGTTTGAATATTTATATATTTTTGTCATTCAGTGGCATGTGAGATGCTAAGCATCTGCGTGCTTGACCAAAGTTTTGCTGATTCAGTTTGAGGTATTCACTGTGCATCCTACGCAGGTTTACTCGGAAGCAAGCCTGGTGCTTACTCCCAGGGATGGGTGTGGCGAGGGGTTGGCAGCAACAGGCCCATGATTCAAATGTGCATAGTATTTTCCTATGCTATTTTATATGTATAGAGGGCAAAGTAAGATGCTGAGTGGCTGTGATCTTACCAATACAGAGCAAAGTCAGGTGAATAGCTCAGTGACAGAACACTTGCTTTTCATGCAGAAGGTACCAGGTTCCATCTTTAGCATCTCCAAGCAGGGGTGTCGCAAGGGGGGGTTCAGAGGGTGCAGTCCGCCCCAGGTGTCATGCCTAGGGGGGTGACAAAATCCCCCTGGGCAGATTGGCATGGCGGCACTCACACCCCCGGCAGGTGGATTTTCGCAATTGGCATGATCGTGGTTGTCAAAATCCGCCCGCTGATCGTGCAAATACACTTGGCGATCAGCCTGGCACACACACATACCCCCGGCGGGCAGCGCTCGCATCCCCAGTGGGCGGTTTTATGAGATCGTAAGTCAGATTTATGCGATCGTTGGGCAGCGCTGGCACCCCTGATGGGCAGTGCGATCAGCAGGTGGATTTTCACAACGACACGATTAGCGGGCGGATTTTCACTGCAATCACAAAAATCTACCCGCCAGGCAAGCGCCACCTGCCAGGGGGTGCAAAAAAGCTCAGTAACCCTGGGGAACCTTCCCTAAAAAAAAACTCAACAACTTTGGGCAATATTCTCAAAAATTGCAATGTGAGGGGGAGTGACCAAAAAATTTCCACACCTTGCTATGCCTCTGTCTCCAAGGAGGTCAAAGAGATGCTCCTGTCTGAAATTCTGGAGAGCCACTGCCACTCAATATAGACAGTGCTGAGCTAGGTGGACCAATGGTCTGACAAGGTACCTTCTTATTAAGGGAAACAATCTGTGCTCCTAATAATTTTGAAAAGAGGAAGAGAAAAGAAGAAGAGGAGAGCTCAGGCTCATCACAAAAGACCCGTGAGTCCCCACAAATGTCCCTGCACCCAGAAAATTGCACAGAAAGGATTGCAACCTTATTGTCTGTTTGGAAGCTAAAAAGAATCATATTTCTTCCACCAATGATGTCTTATATATTTGCTTACTTGTGTGATTTTTTTTTAATTTTCATTTTACAAAATGGTACTATTCTTATATCAGTCAGCTGGTCTTATTGCAATGCAAAAAAAAAAAAACCCAGCCAGTACACACCAAATCACAAACAATTGGAAAGCGACAGTCAGCGCTGCTCCTTATGTTTTGTACAAAGTGTTGCAAATAAAATAAGTGGCGCTGCCTTTCCATGCTGATCGCATCAGGAAGCCATGGGGCATCGCCAGGATCAACACATTTATCAAGGCCCATAAACATTTGCGGACCAGAGTTCGTGTCCTGAGATGCATGAAATGTTATCCTCAGTTGCAGATGTGCACCTGAGGGGTGGCAGCGGTGGGACTGTAATCAGAGGGATACAGAATGTGAAAAGGTACAGGCAGTAGCAATTCAATTAGAACTACACTGTATGCAAGATTAGCACAGTGACCCTTTGCAACAGCAATGATAGGTGATAAAACAATCAGCTTGGTAATGCCGAGTTACAGTAATTAACATCTGTCAGAGGCTAGGAACACATTTCCAAGTTGATGCGCCTGCTGACGAAACCCTGCATGTCACAAAGGCTTCTGGGTAGTGGTTGCTTTCCAAAATAGTATTGTAATTTACATGGTAGTTTCTCTTCAAATTAAGTATTAACAAAAGGGGACAGGAAGTCAAACCTCCCCTCCCTTATTTTTAAAGTTAAACAGTGAATATGTAACCATGCGCCTCTGAAATTTTGGAAAGTCGTGAAACATGATCCAGCAGTTATCAAACCTTTCTGTCGTTTACCTCAATAGAAATACAGTGATACCTTGGGTTAAGAACTTAATTCGTTCTGGAGGTCCGTTCTTAACCTGAAACTGTTCTTAACCTGAAACGCCACTTTAACTAATGGGGCCTCCTGCTGCCACTGGGCCACCAGAGCACAATTTCTGTTCTCATCCCGAAGCAAAGTTCTTAACATGAAGCACTATTTCTGGGTTAGCGGAATCTGTAACCTGAAGCATATGTAACCCGAGGTACCACTGTAGTAGAATACACAGAGATTGCAACAATTCAAAGCCCAGGAAAGATTTCCAGTTTGATAGCTCAGCCCCATGTTGTTGACAACAATATTGCTTTTTTGTCTCAAATCTTTCTGATTTTCTTCTTGTTACACATGTGTTTGTGTGTATCTGTGTTTGTGACAGTAGTCTGTATGTTCCTTAGATTTCATTATTTTTCCTGAAAAGCTTTGGATGATGAAAAGGTATGTTTTATGGGCTGGATAAATAGACACAGGCAAGTGTCTTGCTGTGCTATGCCTTCCCACCTGGGAATAGAACTTGTTGCATCAGACTTACTTTCTTGTCTGTGCAGTGGGAGAATATTAGCCGGGGCTGTGTGCACCCTTGGCTTAAAAATCTGAACTCAGGACACGAAGGTAACCTGAATTCTCTGACCTGCACAGTTTTGCAAATTAAGTAAATATATATTTGTTTTGCATCGTTTATTATTCTGCAGCTTGTCATCAGGGGAGGGACAAAGTTCTCTGCAGATTCTCCTTCTGAGACTTCCCTGGGCATTGCTTACTCTCCAGGCAATCTTCCCTCCCTAGAAACGTGGTTTTTCCCCCTCTTCTTTCTTCACTGTAGATAGAGTTACTAGTGGATACTGAAAGGGACCAAATATGCAAAAAAATCAAAAAGAGGGAACTGAAAAGCATTGGGCATAATCCATGTTAAGGTGGTCACAAGAACAAATCTGTGCCAAATCTTCACCAGAGAAGGAAGCATTATGTCAGGGGTAGGCAACCTAAGGCCCAATCACCTTCTAATTCCAGCCCACAGACGGTCCTGGAATCAGCGTGTTTTTACATGAGTAGAATGTGTGCGTTTATTTAAAATGCATCTCTGGGTTATTTGGGGGGCATAGGAATTCATTCATTTCCCCCCAAAAAATATAGTCCAGCCCACCCACATGGTCTGAGGGATGGTGAACCAGCCCACGGCTGAAAAAGCAGTAGTGTAGGGTGGGTTGTCAGCACCCGGGGCAAGGCAAGTAATTTGCGCCCCCTAACCCATGGATTTGCGCCCCCTAACCCGTGGATTTGCGCCCCTAACCCTAACCCCATATGTTGCGCCCGGTGCGGCCAGCCCCCCTGCACCCCCCACGCTACGCCACTGTGAAAAAGGTTGCTGACCCCTGCATTATGTGCTTCTTTTAAACTTAATTCTCCCTCTCATGTCTACAACAATGTTTTACAGTGCAATCCTGTACATGTTTAATTGTTCTTAATGGTTGCTTTTTTATATGTGCTTAGCTTTTTCTGTTTTCGTTGTAAGTCGTCCAAGAAAAAGGCAGGAAATGACAACAACAGCAGCAACAATGGCAACAACAACAACTTCTATGAGAGAGGGATTGTTTCCAACTTTGCGGGTGGTGGGTTAGGCTGGCCTGCTTCTGTCATGCCTGGTCCCAAGCTTTTACCCCAGCCCAAGTTTAAATGTTGGTGCAAAATTGCTTGAAGATATTCAGTGGGAAGTGATCTACAAATAAACAGCAGTAATAGCACTAGTAATGGTAAAATATAGGTGTGGATATGGTTACATCATTTTCATATGTGCAATTGTTTTTTATTTTATGTACAGATTTTTATTGTATAGTTTTTATTTACTGTATAGTGTTTAATGCTGGTGCTTTTTCTATGAAGTCATTCCGATATATTTGAAGGGAAGCAATTCATGAATCAGATAAACAATTAGCACTAGTAAATGTATTAATGACCAATCAATGATTGCAATTGTAATAACCATAACTGCAGTTGTTGTTATGAGCAGCATTTGAAATAATAATATATAGTCAACCGTAATTATACTAGATACGGATATTACAAAAAAAAATAGCAGTCAGCCATGGTGCTGCCATAAACAGGTCTCTTCGCCCTGCTTTTTTGCAGAACAGGCTCCATCCCCAAGATTTGCACATGGGAGAGAAAATCACTGTTCACCCACATCTACCCCAACAAAGGGCACCCCTTTCCCTTGCGACAGCAGGTGTGGGAACAGGTGGCAGCAAATCTCCTTCTTTGACCAGGCACTGTGCTTCCTTTTCCTCCCATCTTTCATCCCTTCTGTGTGTCAAAGCAAGCACTCCTGCCAAACCTGCTGGCAGCCAAGGAATCTTCTGGAGGCTCTCGCCCGCAGCCAATCGAGTGCCAGGAAACTCTCTGGAACCTATTGCCAGGAGACTGGTTCACGGCTGACCTCAGCTTGAGTATTCACAAAGCACACTCGTGCTCCATTTAGAGATGACGAAGTGCAATTTCACCTTGATTAACATGTACATAATGTAGTGAGAAATGCGATAACAGAGCACATTTCTCTTTTTTTAAAAAAAAAAATATGGATTGGTTGTTAGGGCTCCAGTGCTTCAAACTACAAAAGGAGAGAGATCTAAATCCACCTGGCAGATTCTGCTACTCAACAGGCTTGGTGGGAAGACATAAGAGTAGCTGCCGCACTGAATCAGGCCGTTCCTCTGTCTAGCTTAGTACTGTCTGCACTGATTGGCAGCAGTTCTGCAGGACTTCAGGCAGGGGGTGTTCTTACCCAGAGATGCCAAGCAGTAAACTACAGTGGTACCTTGGGCTACATACGCTTCAGGTTACATACGCTTCAGGTTACAGACTCCGCTAACCCACAAATATTACCTTGGGTTAAGAACTTTGCTTCAGGATGAGAACAGAAATCGTGCAGCGGTGGCCTGGCGGCACCAGCAGGCCCCATTAGCTAAAGTGGTGCTTCAGGTTAAGAGCAGTTTCAGGTTAAGAACGGACCTCCAGAATGAAGTTCTTAACCTGAGGTACCACTGTAGTGGCCTTTTGCATGCTTTACCACTGTGTTATGAGTAGGGCTGGATGAGTCTGGCAATTTTAGCTGCAAGGAAACTCTGAACAGAGAGAACTAGCACAGACTGGCAGGACACATCTCAGGGGTTTTAAGAGTGTGCTAAGTTCAATTTCAGATTAAATTGAGTTTTACCATATTGCATCAAAGGTTTTATATAATCATTGTATTTCATGCATTCATTATTCATTGTTCATTTCTACTTTACTGCCAATATATCTGGATTTTTGGGGGGGGGGAGTGTATTTGAAAGTTGTCAAGGCTAGTACAATGAATTTGCTGGTGTTTATAATGACTATCAGACACCTTTCCCCAAAGTAATTTCCCCTAATGTAGTATATTTCATACATTGGTTTCACTAATACGTATTTTGATGTATATGTTTCCCCTAATGCTTGCATTTTGTTCACATTGGTTGAAGAACTGCACCACAGAAATTGGAAGAATGCAAACTTCAAAGGATAGTTATGTTTCGATTCATGTATTGGTTTTGAGAAGTGCAAATTAGATAGTTGTTGTTTAGTTGTTTAGTCGTGTCCGACTCTTCGTGACCCCATGGACCAGAGCACGCCAGGCACTTCTGTCTTCCACTGCCTCCCCCAGTTTGGTCAGACTCATGTTTGTAGCTTCGAGAACGCTGTCCAACCATCTCATCCTCTGTCGTCCCCTTCTCCTTGTTCCCTCAATCTTTCCCAACATCAGGGTCTTTTCCAGGGAGTCTCCTCTTCTCATGAGGTGGCCAAAGTACTGGAGCCTCAGCTTCATGATCTGTCCTTCCAGTGAGCACTCAGGGCTGATTTCCTTCAGAATGGATGTGTTTGATCTTCTTGCAGTCCATGGGACTCTCAAGAGTCTCCTCCAGCATCATAATTCAAAAGCATCAATTCTTCAGTGATCAGCCTTCTTTATGGTCCAGCTCTTACTTCCATACATCACTACTGGGAAAACCATGACTTTAACTATACAGACCTTTGTTGGCAAGGTGATGTCTCTGCTTTTTAAGATGCTGTCTAGGTTTGCCATCGCCTTTCTCCCAAGGAGCAGGTGTCTTTTAATTTCGTGACTGCTGTCACCATCTGCAGGGACCATCTGCAAATTAGGTAGTCTCTCACTAAAAGGCAGACATAGAGTAGAATTCAACATATGCATGCAGGGAACCAGGTCCTCATCAAAATTCATCAGCTTATTAGCATTAATTTCTCCAATACACACATTTTTGCATGTAATTTTACCTAATATCCAGAGTTTTGCAGAGCAATTTCCCCTCAATGTAATGCACTTACGTTATTTACACTTTAATGCACACTTACCCTAGTATATGCATTTCTGTATCAATTGGCCGGAGAACTGCATTGCAAAATTCAGGAAAGTGCAAATTCTGGCTGCACATTATTTTAGGAATTGTGAACTGGGTATGTCCGCCTTTAAATGTGAACTGAAACAAATTGTCCCCTTGAAGCATCTCTGAGGGAGCAGTGCTTTATGAACAGTAAACTAGCACTACAAGTTGCAAATGCAATCCTTCAGTCTAGAAACTGTTGGAAGTTTGGGTGCAACACAGCTTGCTAAAATGGGTTTGCACGGGTCATGAGAGACGAAGCAGCAGATTCCCAAACTCTTCCTGTAACTTCATCTCTATGCTGACATCTCTCTATCTCTTGGATGTTTAGACTGATGAATCTTGGGTTGCATCCAGTTTGACAACTTCCTGCTTCCAGTGAAGAGTCTTTCTCTGGACCTCACAGTCAAGCATGTCATCTTTGTTTCTCCAAATACAGTAGTACCTCGGGTTAAGTACTTAATTCGTTCCGGAGGTCCATTCTTAACCTGAAACTGTTCTTAACCTGAAGCACCACTTTAGCTAATGGAGCCTCCTGCTGCTGCCATGCCGCCGGAGCACGATTTCTGTTCTCATCCTGAAGCAAAGTTCTTAACCCGAGGTACTATTTCTGGGTTAGCGGAGTCTGTAACCTGAAGCGTATGTAACCCGAGGTACCACTATAGTACCACTATAGTACTAGATAGTTAACTATGACTATAGAACTCTTTCCTATCAAGAATTTGTTGTTGTTGTTTAGTCGTTTAGTCGTGTCCGACTCTTCATGACCCCCTGGACCAGAGCACGCCAGGCACTCCTGTCTTCTACTGCCTCCCGAAGTTTAGTCAGACTCATGTTTGTAGCTTCGAGAACACTGTCCAACCATCTCGTCCTCTGTCGTCCCCTTCTCCTTGTGCCCTCAATCTTTCCCAACATCAGTCTATCAAGAATATACCTCCTTTAATAAGCATACGCTTTCTTATCTTATACCTAGTCTCGGTCTAATTAACTTTCAACTAAAGGTGTGCTCTGAGTAAGGATTAATTTAATTCAAGTTTACCTCTACTGCTGCAAATAGACTCTATACCAGGCTTCCTCGAACCCAGCCCTCCAGATGTTTTGAGACTACAATTCCCATCATCCCTGACCACTGGTCCTAATAGCTGGGGATCATGGGAGTTGTAGGCCAAAAAACATCTGGAAGGCCGAGTTTGAGGAAGCCTACTCTATATGCTAGCACAGACCACCAGTAGCAAGCTAAGATTGTTGCTCATGAAGTCCAGTTTCACGCATGGCGGTGGTTGTTTTTTTCATCTGCCAGCTGCCAGAGTGGGGAGGGGAGGGGTCTTCATTCAGTAATTGAGAACATCTAGCAAACACAGCAGTTCAAAGAAATAAAAATTGTGGTGAATACGATACAAATGCCTTAGCACCTTTTATCATAAGAAGCTTGACCACTTATGAAATTATTTTCACACTCCATGGTCAAGTTCTCTGGAAATCTGTCTGGGGAAAAAAAATGCCTGCTACTAGAATTGCCTACTCTAAATTAATTTTTTTTTTACTAGCTCTCCTCTTTTTCTTTTTTAAAGCAACATCCACTAATAGAGTGGAAAAAGTTAATGTACAGCAAATACATCATTTTACAGTATATGCTTTCTAGGTCTCTAAAGGCTTAGGTTCTTTTTAAACACACAAGTACTACATACACACACTATTTCAAGCATCCAAGTTTAGCGGAGGAAAGAATATGAAGGTACTTATTTATAGGAGCAAGAATTTGGGGGGAAATTATGGTTGATCATTCAGCACTTAAGGTGAGCTCCTGCTCCCTTTTCTTAAGCCTGCTGAGTGGGTTTGCTCTTTTTAACTTTCTCATGCATTGAAGTGACGCAGTGTTGCCATTAATGATATCTCCGAACCCTTCTCTGGATGAAGGGTTTTGCAAGCAGAAATTCACAGCTGGATACAACCCAATTATTATTAATCACAAGATCAAAACTTTATAGTTATAAGGCTGTTCTTCCTCAGAGATGTCTGTGATGTCGACAGTTATGCTTAGGCTTACATGGATTGGGTGCAATATTGGTGCAAATCAAATCCCCATTCAGCCATGAAGCTCACTGGAAACCCTTGGAACAGTTTCCCTCTCTCAGCATTACCTACTTTGCAGGGTTGATGTGGTGACAAAATGAAGGAAGAACCAGGCATACCACCCTGTACACAGTCAAGCCTGGATAGGTCAGTATGGGACAGCTGCAAATTCCTCCATTGCAGGAGGTTGCTGATGTGGTCCACAGGGAAGCCGAGCAATATGTTTAGAGCAAGCTTGGCTGCAGGAGTTGCTGGAAGGAGGCATAAAAGGCACCATCCAACCGCCTTAGGGACTCCCTCTAGATTTGTGCAGGGTTTACTCCTTAGCCGTTTCTTCTCCTGAAGATACCCTGCAAAGCAGCGGAGGTTTAGGAACAGAGTTTTCCTTCTCCTAGATGAGCTACCTTCCCAGGTTGATGAGCCCCATCTGCTCCCCACTTCTCTCTATGGTGTTCACGGGCGATCGAAGTCCCGGCAGGGGACGTCAGGACCAGGGGCAAGATGGCGGGGTGGGAGCATAAACGGGGGTCTAGAAGCCAGGAGTCAGGAAACTAAGAGTCTGAGGGTCAGAGAGCCAGGAGTCAAGAAGCCGAGGGTCTGAGAGGCAGGGAGCAAGGAGTCACGAAGTCAGGGGTCCGAGGATCAAGAAGCAAGGAGTCAAGAAGCCGAGGTTCAAGGATCAGGAAGCAAGAAGCCAAAGGCAGTGTGTTGCTTTGGCAAAGAGCTGAAGGGAAATGCTGACCTTATATCCCTTCCCAGCTCTTGCCACCAGGTCCTGTGAGTTACCAATCGGCCTCACCTGTGAGGCCATGCCTTGCTTGTTCAGAACAAACTTAGGAAGGCCCCAGTCCTGCAAAGTCCTATTGGTCACAGGGCCTGACTCCTGCACGCACACCTGACATACAGCATGTGCAGAAACTGCCTTTTTGATTGCTGGTCTTGTCTGCTCAATCTGCCAGAGCTTGTCTTTGCATGCAGGGGAAGTCCCTAACTCCCCAAGGGTTTGAGACCTATCAGCTACCCTCCCCTTGCTTAGCTGGCCAGTTGAAGCCATTCCCAGGGGGTGGCGTTGTTGGATTCTGACTGCTTCTAGGAGCCACAGGTGAGAACTGAGTGCAGAGTGGGGACCAAAGGTGGACAAACTACCCCAGGAAGAGCACAACATGTCCCCCACCAGAGGTACTACCCCTCCACCTCCCCTACTCTCCATGAAGAGTACTCTCCCCCACCTTAATATCTCCTGTATACTGAAAGGTGCTTTATAATCCTTAATACCCATGAATGGTGTTCAACTATGCAGGAGTGCTCTGCATTTGCTTGCTTCCTTTTCCTCCTTAAACTGGTTAGCTTTCCTCATTATCTTTGATGGTAAGTTTTTTGACAGGGAATTAAACTTCGTTTAAGCTGCTTGTCGGATACCTTGCAAACATCAGCCTTGGCAATAACGTAACAGTAACAAATGAATTGCGCTTTGTTACTGTTGTTTAAGGTGGGGCGTGGGTGGTGCTGTAGTCTAAACCACTGAGCCTCTTGGGCTTGCTGATCAGAAGGTCGGCAGTTCGAATCCCCGCGACGGGGTGAGCTCCTGTTGCTCGGTCCCAGCTCCTGCCTACCTAGCAGTTCGAAAGCACGCCAGTGCAAGTAGATAAATAGGTATCGCTCTGGCAGGAAGGTAGAGGGCATTTCCATGCGCTGCTCTGGTTTTGGTCTTCAGTTGCACCAGAAGTGGTTTAGTCATGCTGGCCACATGACCCGGAAAAACTGTCTGCAGACAAATGCCAGCTCCCTCAGCCTGTAAAGCGAGATGAGCACCACAACCCCAGAGTCGTCTGCAACTGGACTTAACTGTCAGGGGTCCTTTACCTGTACCTTTTTACTCTTGTTTAAATATTAAGCATTAAGGACTAACAAAAAACAATAACTCCACACACAGTTAATTAATAGCAGGTTCTCCTCCAATCCAATCAATTTTTATTCTTTTGGTAGAAGACAAGGATTCTCTCTCCACCAAGCTTTTGTCCATCCATCAAATTGAGTTTACACAGTGATATCCATCATATTGTAATTCCAGGTGAATGGAAACAGATCAGAGGGAGTGGAAATGGACAAGGGTTTAAAACAGACAATCGCTGCCACAAACCTGTCACTCTTGGCTACTGCAAAGGCTGGTCATTCAGTTTCATAATGGCTACATTGTTGTTGTTGTTTAGTCGTTTAGTCGTGTCCGACTCTTCGTGACCCCCTGGACCAGAGCACGCCAGGCACTTCTGTCTTCCACTGCCTCCCGCAGTTTGGTCAGACTCATGTTTGTAGCTTCGAGAACACTGTCCAACCATCTCGTCCTCTGTCGTCCCCTTCTCCTTGTGCCCTCCATCTTTCCCAACATCAGGGTCTTTTCCAGGGAGTCTTCTCTTCTCATGAGGTGGCCAAAGTACTGGAGCCTCAGCTTCACGATCTGTCCTTCCAGTGAGCACTCAGGGCTAATTTCCTTAAGAATGGATGTGTTTGATCTTCTTGCAGTCCATGGGCCTCTCAAGAGTCTCCTCCAGCACCATAATTCAAAAGCATCAATTGTTCGGCGATCAGCCTTCTTTCCATACTCTCTTCCATACATCACTACTGGGAAAACCATGGCTTTAACTATACAGACCTTTGTTGGCAAGGTGATGTCTCTGCTTTTTAAGATGTTGTCTAGGTTTGCCATCGCCTTTCTCCCAAGGAGCAGGCGTCTTTTAATTTCGTGACTGCTGTCACCATCTGCAGTGATCATGGAGCCCAAGAAAGTAAAATCTCTTACTGCCTCCATTTCTTCCCCTTCTATTTGCCAGGAGGTGATGGGACCAGTGGCCATGATCTTCGTTTTTTTGATGTTGAGCTTCAGACCTTTTTTTGTGCTCTCCTCTTTCACCCTCATTAAAAGGTTCTTTAATTCCTCCTCACTTTCTGCCATCAAGGTTGTGTCATCTGCATATCTGAGGTTGTTGATATTTCTTCCGGCGATCTTAATTCCGGCTTGGGATTCATCCAGCCCAGCCTTTCACATGATGTATTCTGCATATAAGTTAAATAAGGAGGGAGACAATATACAGCCTTGCCGTACTCCTTTCCCAGTTTTGAACCAATCAGTTGTTCCATAACCAGTTCTGACTGTAGCTTCTTGTCCCACATAGAGATTTCTCAGGAACCAGATGAGGTGATCAGGCGCTCCCATTTCTTTAAGAACTTGCCATAGTTTGTTGTGGTCGACACAGTCAAAGGCTTATGCATAGTCAATGGAGCAGAAGTAGATGTCTTTCTGGAACTCTCTAGCTTTCTCCATAATCCAGCACATGTTTGCAATTTGGTCTCTGGTTCCTCTGCCTTTTTTAAATCCAGCTTGCACTTCTGGGAGTTCTCGGTCCACATACTGCTTGAGCCTTCCTTGTAGAATTTTAAGCATAACCTTGCTAGCATGTGAAATGAGTGCAATTGTGCGGTAGTTGGAGCATTCTTTGGCACTGCTTTGGGATTGGGATGTAGACTGATCTTCTGGCCACTGCTGAGTTTTCCAAACTTGCTGGCATATTGAATGTAGCACCTTAACAGCATCATCTTTTAAAAATTTAAATAGTTCAGCTCGAATGCCATCACTTCCACTGGCCTTGTTATTTGCAGTGCTTTCTAAGGCCCATTTGACTTCACTCTCCAGGATGTCTGGCTCAAGGTCAGCAACCACACTACCTGAGGTGTACGAGACATCCATTTCTTTCTGGTATAGTTCCTTTGTGTCCTCTTGCCACCTCTTCTTGATGTCTTCTGCTTCTGTTAGGTCCTTTCCACTTTTGTTATGGTAATCTTTGTACGAAATGTTCCTTTCATATCTCCAATTTTCTTGAACAGATCTCTGGTTTTTCCCATTCTATTGTTTTCCTCTATTTCTTTGCATTGCTTGTTTAAGAAGGCCTTCTTGTCTTTCCTTGCTATTTTTTTTGGAAATCAGCATTCAATTTCCTGTATCTTTCACCATCTCTCTCGCATTTTGCTTGCCTTCTCTCCCCCGCTGTTTGTAAGTCCTCGTTGGACAGCCACTTTGCTTTCCTGCATTTCGTTTTCGTTGGGATGGTTTTAGCCTCCATCCATAGTTCTTCAGGCACTCTGTCCACCAAATCTAAATCCTTAAACCTGTTCCTCACTTCCACTGTGTATTCATAAGGGATTTGACTTAGATTGTATCTTACTGGTCCAGTGGTTTTTCCTACTTTCTTCAGTTTAAGCTTGAATTTTGCTATAAGAAGCTGATGATCTGAGCCACAGTCAGCTCCAGGCCTTGTTTTTGCTGACTGTATAGAGCTTCTCCATCTTTGGCTGCAGAGAATATAATCAATCTGATTTCTATGCTGCCCATCTGGTGATGTCCATGTGTAGAGTCGTCTCTTGTGTTGTTGGAAAAGAGTGTTTGTGATGACCAGCTTGTTCTCTTGGCAGAACTCTATTAGCCTTTGCCCTGCTTCGTTTTGAACTCCAAGGCCAAACTTGCCAGTTGTTCCTTTTATCTCTTGACTCCCTACTTTAGCATTCCAATCCCCTATAATGAGAAGAACATCCTTCTTTGGTGTCATTTCTATAAGGTGTTGTACGTCTTCATAGAATTGGTCAATTTCAGATTCTTCAGCACCAGTGGTTGGTGCATAAACTTGGATTACTGTGATGTTAAAAGGTCTGCCTTGGATTCGTATCAAGATCATTCTATCACTTTTGAGATTGCATCCCAGTGCAGCTTTTGCCACTCTTTTGTTGACTATGAGGGCCACACCAGTTCTTTTACGGGATTCTTGCCCACAGTAGTAGATATGATGGTCATCCGAACTGAATTCACCCATTCCCGTCCATTTTAGTTCACTGATGCCCAGGATGTCAATATTTATTCTTGCCATCTCATTTTTGACCACATCCAACTTACCAAGGTTCATGGTTCTTACATTCCAGGTTCCTATGCAATATTGTTCTTTACAGCATTGGACTTTCCTTTCGCTTCCAGGCATATCCGCAACTGAGCGTCCTTTCGGCTTTGGCCCAACCGCTTCATCAGCTCTGAATCTACTTGTACTTGTCCTCCGCTCTTACTCCGCATGTTGGACGCCTTCTGACCTGAGGGGCTCATCTTCCAGTGTCATATCTTTTATATGCCTGTTGTCTTTGTCCATGGAGTTTTCTTGGCAGGGATACTGGAGTGGCTTGCCAGTTCCTGCTCCAGGTGGATCACGTTTGGTCAAAACTCTCCACTATGACCTGTCCATCTTGGGTGGCTCTGCACGGCATAGCTCATAGCTTCTCTGAGTTATTCAAGCCCCTTCGCCACGGCAAGGCAGTGATCCATGAAGAGGAATGGCTACATACATTTTGGTAAAAAAATAAATATATACATCTGAATTTCACAAAATAAGGAAGCTTTTTAGCCTACAGCTTTTCAAAACCTAGCAGCAGTCTTCTTGAGCAGTGACAATGAATGGGAAGTCTCTCTTTTTGAGACTGAAAAAGGCTGAAAGATGAGGAGTTCAGCGATGCAAGATAGATAATAATTGCAACTGCAATTTGGCTGGGTCAAAGTCTCCAGGCCTTGTTTGCGCTGTGGAGATTTGCAGTCATTCCTGTCAGTTCTCTAGCACATCTCACTTTCCGTCCAAAGAAAATGTGCAGATTTCTTACTGCAAATGGCCTGGAATATATCCAGGCACGGGTGTGAAGCTGTGGGATTTGGGTTAGGTTGATTCTTTTTGCCGTCTGCTTCCATGGGCCTTGGCACCTATCCTAAATGAGGAGCTTGATTTAGGGTCAACAGATAAACTGTGCCCCCAGAATGGAAGAAGAAGAAGAGTTTGGATTTGATATCCTGCCTTTCACTCCCTTTAAGGAGTCTCAAAGCGGCTAACATTCTCCTTTCCCTTCCTCCTCCACAACAAACACTCTGTGAGGTGAGCGGGGCTGAGAGACTTCAAAGAAGTGTGACTGACCCAAGGTCACCCAGCAGCTGCATGTGGAGGAGCGGAGACGCGAACCCGGTTCCCCAGATTACAAGACTACCACTCTTAACCACTACACCACACTGGCTCTCCAGGGGCATAGGAGGAGAAGAAACTGACCCCTGGGGGACTTCAGCCATTCAAAACTTGAGTTCATCCAGTGAAGCTGAATGATGGAAGATTATGCACAGACAAAAGAAAGGACTTCACACAGTGCATAGATTAACTATGGAATTTGCCACTGGAGGTAGTGATCGCTACCAACTTGGATGGCTTTAAAAGAGGATTAGACAAATTCATGGAGGACAAGGCGGTGAATGACTACTAACCATGATGACTATGTTCTCCCTCCACTGTGGGATTCAGAAGTGGGGAGTGCCCTCTTGTACTCAAGGACAGCTTATGGACTTCCCATTGGGGCACCACTGCTGTGAGCAGTGCCAGATTTACATATAAGCTAAACAAGCTATAGCTTAGGGCCCCACTCTCTTGGGGGCCCCAAAAAAAATTAAAGGAAAAAAAAGATGTACATTTCCAATATATAAGATAAAAAACAAATAAAATAAAAAATTTGTTATTGCCCAATGCCAATGTGTTTGCATTATTAGGTTTGTTATGAAAATAATAATAATTTTAATTTAGAGCTTAATAATTATTTCACTATTAATATACTACATCTTAATTGTATTTCACTTTTTTGTTATGCGCAAATGGCTTTAGATAAGTATTAGGACCATAAATTACCATATAGCAAAAAACAGTGACAATTTGTTGTTGACAAAGGACAGCTGGACATATAAAGGGCCCCATGACCTTCAGTAGCTTAGGACCTCATCAAACCTAAATCTGGACCTGGCTGAGAATTGGATGCCGGACTTGATGGGCCTTTGACCTGATAAACATACCTGTCAGGGATTGGACTCAAAAGGGCGATATGGAGGAGGAATGGTGGAGATCACACACACACATACCCCTTCTCCTGACACCGCAGAAGAGGGATGCAGCATAGATTTACAACAGGGACGTCCTAAGGAAAAGCGGAACATTCCAGGATCAAATCAGAAACCAGATTCTGTAAATCTGGGAGTCTCCCTGTAAAACAGGGACACTTGGAGGGTCTGGATACAGGAGGTTTCTCCTTGTGAAGTTGTGGACGACGTGATGCAACGCTATTGTAAATGTATGGTGCAAGTGTGACTTTAGATGTGACACAAGGAAATGGCTCACTGTTAAAAGCTAAGTGAAGTGGCCTCCCCAAATTCTCCACACCATTTATGGGCAGTAACAATGGGAGAGGGCATTTCCTTGAATATGAGAAGTGGAGCGACAATCT
The DNA here is from genome assembly GCF_964234715.1 of Podarcis melisellensis. Lineage (NCBI taxonomy): Eukaryota > Metazoa > Chordata > Lepidosauria > Squamata > Lacertidae > Podarcis > Podarcis melisellensis. The sequence continues at coordinate 32,230,008 of NC_138533.1, read as the reverse complement.
TCCAACAGTTTTCATCAGAAATCTTTATGCTGAAGCATTTTGTCTCACATGGGCTACGTACTCACCCTACATTTAAAGCACACTACTTCCTGTAAAGAATCCAGGAAACTGTAGTTTGTTACGGGTGCTGGGAATTATAGCATGGTAAATGACCGTGAGAGAGCCACATTCTTGGGCCTGAGATTTCCATCCATTTTAACTGGAACCTTCTGCATGCCAAGACCCCGTAATAATCATTTGAGGCCCTTCTTCGTGTGCCCCTTCCATGAGAGGCCCAGAGGCTGGCAACACGAGACCGGGCCTTTTCTGCAGTGGATCTCCATTTGTGGAATTCTCTCCCAAAGAAGGGGGGACGCAGGTGGCGCTGTGGGTTAAAGCCTCAGCACCTAGGACTTGCCGATCGAAAGGTCGGCGGTTCGAATCCCTGCGGCGGGGTGCGCTCCCGCTGCTCGGTCCCAGCGCCTGCCAACCTAGCAGTTCGAAAGCACCTCCGGGTGCAAGTAGATAAATAGGGACCGCTTACCAGTGGGAAGGTAAACGGCGTTTCCGTGTGCGGCTCTGGCTCGCCAGAGCAGCGATGTCACGCTGGCCACGTGACCCGGAAGTGTCTCCGGACAGCGCTGGCCCCTGGCCTCTTAAGTGAGATGGGCGCACAACCCCAGAGTCTGTCAAGACTGGCCCGTACGGGCAGGGGTACCTTTACCTTTACCTTTACCTCCCAAAGAAGGCTCGCCTGGCACCTTCACTACAAATATTTACGCACCAGACAAAAACTTTCCTTTATAAGCAGGCCTGTGGCCATTAACGAACTATGGACCTTTAGAAGCAGGTGGGATGTTTTTAATATATTTTAATGTTTTTAATGTATTTCCTCCCTTGGTTTTAATGATTCGCGGGGGGGGGGGTTGTGGTTTTGTTGCCATGGGTTGCCTTCGGCAAGATAAAGTGGCTAACAGATTTAATTCATGATAATGATTTAATTCATAATAGTGATAATAATTAAAAGGCCCCAGACTGCTCCATCAGCCTTCCGCTACAACACAAATTAAACAACTCTGTAAATCTGTGATTTATCTCTGTATTTCTTGGGCATGGCATTCTACTACAACACAAGAGGAGAGACTCTGATCTCACTGTGATGGAGCGCCTCAAATCAGAGGACGGCAATGCTGCCCCTCAAGATCTGCACATTGTGGGGTGTGCATGCCATTGTCTAAACAGCTGGTACCCTGCTACCATGGAGACACTGTTTAGTTTCTGAACAAGGAAGCAAAACCAGGCCATTAGACATGCCGGAGGATCTGGAACAGGGGCCAATTCAGTCCCCTCTATCTGGCCCTTGAGGCTCTCCCCCAGGCCACACCCCCTCCTAAACCACACCCCTCACCAGCTCTGCTTTGCAGCCTCCTCAAATGTCTTTGCCTGGCTGGAATCCGTCCTTGACATTGGCTGCATTTACCTGACAGTTTGTTCCATTTTCACAACGCTAGTCACTCATTTCCACATTGCACTTGAGCTTTCACACAAAGTAAAAACCACTTCTGGAACCGTAAGTGGAATATGGCACACGTTCCGCTCTCATTTCCGTTTTATTTGCTGACTGATGGGTGCTGGAAGTCCAGCAGCAACCGAGGGCCACGAGTTCCCTGCTCCGCGGCCTGTGCTTGCAAATATGCCTTGCGTTGCTAACACATTAAATGCAACACATTTAAGTGTGTGTCTAAAAATGGGATGTGTGACATGATCCTCATTGGCAAAGGAGAGGTGGACTGCGTGCCCAGGCTCTTTGCTCTTATTATTTCTCACACCCTCAGGTCTTTGGATGTCAAACAAAATGCACAGCAGCTGGCAATGTGGGAACCAAGGTGAACTGCCAAAATTACTGGAGCAGGAGAGCAGAGCACAGTTTGCGAGGAGAAGCAGGCAGGGGAGAAATGCTTCACCCTTCCCTATTGGTTCTCCCCTGCCAACTGTACCCTGGTCACTGCTGATGTCCCTAGACATTATTTGCAAGGGAGAAACAGTACTTAACTCTGGCTTTCTTAGTAGAAATCACTCTGGTGGAGGGTGTAATTTGCAGAGGGGAAAGGTAGCAGCAGGAGGTGAGGGTTTCTCAGTTCCTAACTGCATCCACCTCACTGTTTTGCAATTGGGACAACCTGTTTATTCAGCACTCACCCCAGTAATAATGATAATAATTTTATTATTTATACCCTGCCCATCTGACCGGGTTGCCCCAGACACACTTCCAGCACATAATAAAATGTCAAACATTAAAAACTTCACAATACAGGGCTGCCATCAGATGTCTTCTAAAGTTGAGTAGTTCTTTATCTCCTTGACATTTGATGGTAGGGCGTTCCAAAGGAAGGGCGTCACTACCAAAAAGGTCCTCTGCCGGGTTCCCTGTAATTTCACTTCTTACAGTGAGGGAACTGCCAGAAGGTCCTCAGAGTAGGACCTCGGTGTTCAGGCTGAACGATGGGTGTAGAGGCGCTCTTTCAGGTATACTGGGCCAAGTCCATTTAGGGCTTTAAAGGTCAGCATTAACACTTTTGACTTGTGCTTAGAAAAGTACTGGGAGCCAGCGTAGTCACCAGTCTAGCTGCCACATTCTGCAGTAGTTGTAGTTTCTGAGTCACCTTCAAAGGTAGCCCCACGTAGAGCACATTGCCATAGTCCAAGTTGGAGATAACTAGAGCATGTGCCACTCTGGCAAGACAGTGTGCAGGCAGGTAGGGTCTCAGCCGGCATACCAGATGGAGCAGATAGGCAGCTGTCCTGGACACAGAATTGACCTGTGCTTCTCAAATGACTCCTAGACTACACACCTGGTCCTTTGGGGACCAGAGAGTCCTCCACACCCAACCCCCCACCCCTGCCTCCGGACGCTCACACAAAATTTGCTTGCACAAAATTCACATGCTGGTTAGAATATGTCTTCATTGAATGTTTGTTACGATTGGTTTGCAGTCCTGACTTACCTGCAGGTTGTTTACGCGTCTTCCTGTTAATCATTTCTTCATTCTACACTTTGTGCAGTGCTGGAGAAATGCATTGGAAAATGAATCTGAAAGAAGTCCCCCTTTTAACGACGACAGCAAAAGTAGATTTGTTGTGACGGAACAACAGAGCAGCTTTAATCCACTTTGAAGGTGGAAACCTAAAGTTCTTGTGTTGGTCTCCTGCAAAATACTGAGTCAGGGGGCATCCTTATATAAACTGTATTATGCTGTGGCAATAATGAATGAAGTTTATTTTATGTCTTAAGTGCATGTAAAGATTCCCTACACTTTGGCTTCAAGGTCTAGTTCCTTCACCCTTTTGATGACCCTTCATAGCCTTTGCAGGTCAAGCATTGCAAACCTCACGGACTTTTCCTTAAAAAAAAAAAAAGCCTTCTGAGCCAAAACACTTCAAAGACACAGGCAGAAATGGTGACTGAGGAGGGAAGGGGGAGGAGGAAATCCCATCTCATCTGAGAGTCCAGCCAAGCCCATGAGCAGATAAATGGCCAGTTCCTGCTAGGCTGCAATTACCAAAGGAAGTGGTTAGAGAGTCAGTTGTCTTTCTTGCTTAATTGAGCCCGAAATGATTATAGGATTTGTTGCAGGACAGATGACATTGGAGGGCATGTGTGATTTTGGGCTAAGCTGCACACAAAACGCCGATATGCCCCCTAACAGACTGAGGAGCACAACTTCTGCCTCCGCTTTCAAATTAACACACTCAACGACACGTGCTTGTCGAGTGGCGAATACAACGAGACAGGATGGTGCGTTTCTCTAAGAAGGGCCTAGCGTTCAACACTCCAGAATTCCCAGCTTTTAAAAAAAAAAAAAAATCTTGAAGCATAGGGGTGAGGAAACCTTAAAGGGGGGGAGAGGGCAATACAGCCCTCAAGCTTTTCTATGTAGCCCCTGGGGCTCCCGCCAAACCAGCTCCCCAGGCTACATCCTCTACTAGCTCAGCTTGTAACTGGACAATTTAGTCTGGGGAAAATTATTTCCCAGCAGTCTCACATATGTGGTCAGAAGCAGCACAGAGAAGTGATATTTCCTCCCATGCTCTGGTTTGGAAAGCAAAACAGCAGTAATATTCTGAGCTTGCAAGTTTTGGTAATTCCAAGTGTATTTGGCCAGCGTAGCATAATTACTATAGGACCAATCAGCGAGTCAGTTGCTCCCAACTTCAGAAATGTACCTCTGCTGTTTTTGTTTTTGTTTTTGTCTCACCAAATGGAGGGAGGGTGCCTTAAAGCAAACTACTGACCCATAGCACACCAATTGCGGTGTGTGTGTGTGTGTGTAACAACACGCTGTCCTACCTTGCAAGTCTGTTTGGATTCCGAGACACCGCAAGACACTTTGAACACCCTGACATGCTGCACAAAGCTAAGTGCTACTATTTTTAAATATCAATCAATCAATCAATCAATCAAAGAGTGTTACTAATTGCCTAAGGCACCGTTAGCAGAAGTGAAATCTGTAAGGGTTTTTGAAACAAAACAAAACAAAACAGGAGCTCTTTTGTGTTTTTGAATAAAAATAGTTAAGAGCCTAGCATTCAAGTGGAGAGGGGAAAGGGAACCAACAAGAGATATTGACTGCTATCCCTTGGGTATGTTTTTCTAGATATCATCTTCCCCTGTTCCATTTCTTTTCTATAGATCTGGTTCTAGACATCCTCACCAACCTTATCTAGATTATAGGAGTTACTACTACAACATAGAAAGTCTCAAACCAAAACAGGCGCTATGTGACTGCTCCGGACGACAAATACTGGTGATGGCAGAGCTCTCCAAACATTTCCTGGGGTTAAGATGTACCAAATGCTTACACTCCAAATGAGTTAATGCAAAATAATTACAGCCCCGGGTCCAAACCCAACTGCCTGCATAAATTAGAATCCTAATTCTAATAAACATGTACCAACCAGGTACGGGGGGGGGGGTGTAATATTCACCCTTATTTTAACTACTTTTGTTATTTGCATGCTGTTTACAAGCAACTTGCCTAACAAGGACTTGAGAACAGCAGCAAAAACCAGCCTATGAACCTTGTGTCTTGAGTAAGGAAAGCCATTTTTAGTTCAAACACAACCATTGATCAAGATCTCAATGAGCAAGACTTTGACCTCTAAATAAACAGAAGCCACACACCTCAACTCAATCCAATTATAAGGAGAAATAGGTACACCTGTTGAACAGCTTGTCTTTATGCCTCAAGCCTAGCCCTTTTTACCCAGCATTCCTTATGGCTGCTACCCCACCCCCCTTTAAGCTATATAAAGGAAGAAGAAGAGTGCTTACATCTATAGCCAATGATTTGCTCCTTGCTTACTGGTTGGGAAGGGGAAGATTACTATAGGATGCTACTTTATACCAAGTCAGAATGGCAAGGTCCATTTAAATCAGCCTTTTCTATACCAACTAGTAGCAGGGAACAGGATTTCAGGTGGATTCTCTCCTAATCCTGGCAGGAGATCTCACAGATTGAACCCAAGACCAACTGTATGGAAAGCAGTTTCTAGACAATAGAGCCGCATTCCTTCCTTGGACTGGTAAGTCGTTACAACTGTATAGGACTCTGAAGTTGATCACAATCTAGGGATGGGGTGTTTTTGCAAACTAGCTATCTGCTATGCAGAAAGCTGCTTCTCTTTCATAATAGCCCCAAGCTTACTTTTTTAAGTCCCTGGGGTTTCAGAGGGGTTTATTTCCAAGGAAATGTGTATAACTCCCATCCACACCAAACATTTAAAGCACTATGATGCCCACTTTTAAGCAGTCATGGCTTCCCCCAAGAATCCTAAAAAGTGTAGTTTAAGAGTGCTGAGAGTTCTTAGGAGGCCCCTATTTTCCTTCACAAGGAATGTGGGTGGCGCTGTGGGTTAAAACACAGAGCCTAGGACTTGCCGATCAGAAGGTCGGCGGTTCGAATCCCCGTGATGCGGTAAGCTCCCATTGCCCGGTCCCTGCTCCTGCCAACGTAGCAGCTCGAAAGCACGTCAAAGTGCAAGTAGATAAATAGGTACCACTCTGGTGGGAAGCTAAATGGCGTTTCCATGCGCTGCTCTGGTTTGCCAGAAGCGGCTTAGTCGTGTCGGCCACATGACCCAGAAGCTGTACGCTGGCTCCCTCAACCAATAAAGTGAGATGAGCGCCGCAACCCCAGAATCGGCCACGACTGGACCTAATGGTCAGGGGTCCCTTTACCTTTACTAGAAGACGGGCTGCAGGACCCAAGGGACAAGGGCTCCACTCCACAGAAGGGTCTTACAAAGGAGAAGTTCTGTCTGAATGCATGAAGTCCCCCAAAGCGTAAAGGTGTCCTAAGGATAGAAGCAACCATACAAGGGCCCCAGACCCGTAACTCAAACCGTGAAGACAAGTCTCTTCAGTGGTGCCTAGTGCCCATTAGGACTGATAGAGTAGACAACAGGGAGCCCAACAAATATAGCCAATGACAGGCAGAGCCAACTAGTTGTATCCCCATTCTCCCTGCTGAATTCCATAGGGGCAGCACTATTTTAGACTGGGGTGGAAGCTGTTATGTAAACAAAATGAAACAAAACTACCACTCAGTGAAGGAATGAGCAAATTGCAAGGTAGTGGTTACCTCCCCATATGAATACTGACCTTAAATGCTCCTGTTCTTCCCCATGGAGTATTATTAATGACTACAGCTGAGCATTAGGTGTGCTTTTTACCCCTAACCTGACTGGAGACCTCTCCCTTACGAGAAAAATTGTGGAGTCTCCTATGCCCCCTTCCTTGTTGAGGTGGCTGTCAATGGCATATAAAAAAGATTTGCAGTGTGTCAGGGTTTGTGTAGTAGTATTATCTGTCCTCCCCAAATGCTTGCTTGCTTTTATTGTAGTTTGTTTTCCCCACCCCACTCCCCCATTTAGCTAGCTCCAGTATCCGCAATGGTTAGCTTGACGTCTTCTGAAACAAATGTGCCGCTCTATACAGTTGGCAAGGCGAGGAGGTTGTTACTTCTCTTCCCCCCCCTCAACATTTTAAATGTCTCCTTTATTGCAGAGGAGGGTGGGTGTAATCTTGACAACTCTCCCCATGAGGAAGGGAAGGAAAAGGGTAGTATTTCTCTCCCAGTTTCAGACACCTCTGTTATAGCAAAAAATTGCAATGGGTAGCTTGGTTGTGGATATCATCACCTCCATAGGATTTATTTTTTTTTTGCAAAGAATTTATTCTTCTAAATACCAGTTATCACCAATATTGTAGGCTGGGGTGTGTGTGTGTTTTGCTTTTACTCTCTTCTCCCCCTGCTCGCTTTTGTATTTTCTCAAATTGCAGCTAAATAAAAGAGGCAGGATTCTTCTCATTCTGCAATTCTGTAAGATGTACTTGGCTCCCGCAGCAATAAAACTGGTAGCACATTTGCAAAGCTAAGCAGTGTCAGTTATGGTTTCAAATTGGATGGGGAGCGAGTTGAGATTACAGGGGGTTGGACTTGATGACCCCTGGGAACCCTTCCAGCTCTACAATTCTGATTCCACTGACAGTGGTGTCCTCAGGGCAGGACACGGTGGGGCAGAAATCCAAGCTGCCCCCCCCAGCAGAGTAAGTAGGAGGGCCTCTCAATGGCCACACACCTATTGAAGCCAGTGAAAAGTCCAGGGTCCGCCTCTCCTGTAGAGACCCTCACAAGTGCAAAAGTCTAAAATGACATAACTGTCCTCTGAGTTCAGTGGGATTAAGACTCTCCGGTTAAGTGATGGCAGCCTGGGATCCTTCCAAGAATTGCAAGATGAAGGAAATGATTGCCATGAGGAACCTACAGAGATTGCAAAGGGGGTTCAACGTGTGTGCGTGTGTAGCTTGACACTTTCATTAATTCTTTCCCCTCTCCTAACGTGTTTTTTTTGGGGGGGGGGGATTCAATTTCCAGGAATTGCACGATTTTGCTTGCCTTCCCCTTTTGGATACAGAAACGATTGCAACCAGGGAGGATGCAGAAATGCTAAATGCAAGAGGCGTGTGTTTTGTGTGTGTGCGCGCGCTTGCCCTCCCCTCTTTTCACCCTCTTTCCCCAACCTGGGGACACACACACACACACACACACACACACACACACCAATTACCATTTCTCTTTTACCTTCCCCCCCCCCCGTCCGCCTTTTGACGCGGGTCCTCTTAACCTTTCCTCCCCTCCCCTCCTTGGGGAGTTGGTAAGGTCAGCGAGAGAGCGAGAGCCCGGGAGGTTTGTTGGAGGGGAGTTGGATTGGGGGGGGGGGCGGGTTGAAGAGAGAGGGAGTGCGTGCGTGCGAGTGGGAAGCGAGCGCGCGCGTGAGAGAGACACACAGAGCGAGCGAGCGAGGAGAGAGAAGCCGCCGGCTCGGGGCCTGCGCCGGGGAATGACGCGCAGCTGGCAGCCCTGCTCATGCGCGGCCGGCCGGGCGGTGCTTAAAGCCTGAGCCTGCTCGGGAGGTGGGGTGGGGTGGGTGGGGGGAGAAGAAGAGGAGGAAGGAAAAAAAAAGAGGAGCGAGAGGGAGAATGAGAATGGGGCGGAATGCGAGCAGGAGAAGCTTGAGGGAGAGCAGCAGCAGCAGCCGGCGCCGCGGCGCAGCAGCCTGAGAGAGAAAGAGAAGCGGGCGCGCGAGGGAAGGAGGAGGAGGCGGAGAGGCAGGCGCAGCTTCTCCGGGTGACAAGGCAGGCAGGCGGGCAGGGCGGCTGCTGCTGCTGGTGGCGGCGGCGGCGGCGGAGGGAGAGGGAGGAGGGTGGCCGGCTTAGGGAGAGGCGGAGAGGCTCGCCGGCCGCGGGTGGGAAAGTTGGGGAAGGAGGGGAGCAGCCGGGCCCGGCTGCAGGAGGAGGAGGAGGAGGGGGCGGCGAGCTGAAGGGGGGCGGCGGCGGCGGCGGCGGGAGGATCAGCAGCAGCAGCAGCAGCAGCCGCCGAAGAGGCGGAGGAGGCTGCGCCAGGGAATTTCTCTTCGCCTTCCTCGCAACAAAGTTGCGGCGCGCGCGTCAGCGCGGGATCCGGAACCCTCTTGTTGCCATTTTTCGTCTCTCGGCAGGATTCGAACCCGGGGCGGGGCGAGGGAGTTAAAAAAAAAGAGGGGGGAGGAGAAGGGGGGAGGGTTCGTCGCGGAGGAGCAGCCGCCGCCGCCGCCACTACCACCACCACCACCGCTGCTTCTGTTTCTTCACATCGGCTCTGCTGGTGTCCTGGATTTATTATTTTCCTGGATTCGACCTCCTGGATTTGTCTCTTGTGTTTCAGTTTTTTGGGGGGTGATTTTTTTTAAAATAATTTTTAATTTTTTTTGGACGGGGTGTGTGTGAGTGGGGGGGTAAAGCTTGGCTCGTTTCTCTCTCCCACCAGATCCGAACTGGAGATCAATTGCACTGTTTGGCTGCGTGGCTTGCCTCTCTTTAATTTTTAATTTTATTTTTGCAAGGGAGGGGGAAAAGATTTGTCAAGGTCACTTCGCCTGGATTTACATTTTTTTCTTTTCTTCTGGATCTCTTTTAATTCCCCCCACCCACCCCCTTCTTCCTTCTCTGCCCTCCATCGGATCACCCTTTCCTTTCCACCGAGGTCTGCTGGATTACATTTCTCTCTTCTATTCCCCCCCCCGCCCCCCCTCCCGCCCCCTTCCTTTGGATTTTATAAGCCTGAAGGAGAAGAGAAAAGAGAGAGAGAGAGACAGGCTGGATTATATTAGGGTGGTATTTTAGAGAGAAAAGACCCACCACACTTCGATCTGAAATAAATTTTTGAGGTGGTTTTTTTGTGTGTGTTTGTTTTTGCTTCTTTGAAATGGATGGGAAAATCAGACAGAGCAGGAAATCTCGGTCCCAAAGGGACCGCGTGAGGCGAAGGGATCCAAATGGCAGGGACCGCCCGAATCAGAGCCCTTCCTCGGCATCCGAGAGAGAACACAGCCCGGGCAAGGAGAATACCAGCCAAAATTGCCCAAATCCTAAGAGCCAGGCTTCTGCAGCCAGGAACGCCAGACCTCCGAGGCGGAGGAGGCGAGAATCCAGCTCTCAGGAAGAGGATTTAATTGATGGATTTGCGATCGCCAGCTTCAGCACGATGGAAGCCTTGGAGGTAAGGATCAGAACGGGTTGCTCTCTTTTCATGGGCTTATGTTATAGGGATTTGGGGGTGGGGTGGGGAGGGGGGAGAGAGCGAGGGAAGAGCTTGGGGTGTATCTGTTGGGTTTGGCTGGATCCAGCCATCCACCCCCTCCCCTTTTTGCTTCCTTGTCAATATCAATTAACTTCTGGCACATGAGCGATGAGTATTCAAGCCTGGAGGAATAAAAGGCAAGAGGCGTTGTTGGGTCTGGAAGCCTGTGCCTTGTTTGGGGTGTGCAGATGTGGTCCTAAGGTGCAGAGCCTCTGGCTGTATCCTGGGTGTACTTGTTGGGGCCGCTTCTCCTGAGTTGATGTGTAGGCCAAGGCATGTGGTCTTGTGCTTTACTTTCCATTTGAGCTGATAAACCAACTTGAGTTTGCTCAGAGCTGGTTTTCAATGTTTGTTTGGAATTCTAATTGGCTGGCGAGTCTGTGGGGAGAAGTACAAAAAGTTCTCGGTTTGTTTGGGTGGTCTTGTCCCTTTGGCATGTTGGAGGCAGGGTGTCACCAGGCGTGTTTCGAATTGCTTTAAATGTGTGTGCACTGCTGCCCAAGTAATTTTCTTTTTTGGAAATTGAAATCTCCCATCTTTTTGGTTTGGTGTTGTCATTTCCCCCAGATGTGTCTCTGGAGAATGTAAGAACCGAATGGTTAATGTTTTTGATTTTGTGTGGATGAGGAACAGTGGTGGAAGGGGAGATGTTCTACGAGACAATATAGATTGGTTTCTGATTTAAAAAAAATGTTTTAAAGACTTGCAGATATCAAATAGATTTCTAATCGCTGGTGAACTATATTTTCTTGGTGTTAATCAGTTGGCAAAAAAAGTAATTACATGTCTGACTTATTGTGAAAAACGTTTGCTGTGCCAGTACTGCTTGTTTTGTCTGAGTGAAGTTAAAGAGAGCAGAGAAAATTTTAATGTGTTCAACGAGACTGTGACAAGCTAGGGGATTTTGGGTGTTTCTTGGTGTTTTTTGTGTGTCCTCTTGATATGATGGGAAAGTCTGAGGCGATAAGAGACTTTCTGGTAAGTGTGTTGTTACCCTGTTAAAGTTAGTCATTTTGTCCACTCTTAATATGCTTTTCTAAAAAATTAAAAGTTGGCTGGTATGTTTACTCACGTTGGGTACCTGACTAATTCACAGGAGTGAAGAGTTGGTTTGGATGTCGGCAGGTTTACTGTTCATCAGTGAATATAACATGTTGGCTCCAAACTTTTTCAGCGATGCACTGTGAATATGTGTGGGAGTCCATGGGTTGCATCTTCCATCAGTCTTCTGGCTACTGTCTCTCGTTCTCTGGAACACAAGTTTCATTTATTGTACCAAGTTTTACTTACTTGTGAGGTGTCTCAAAGAAAATGCATATCCTAACTGCTATGGCTTCAGACTCATTTAAGTGTTTCATTTTTTTTGTTTTTAAATCCTTGGCTTTTTTGTTTGTTTGAAATCTGAAATTATTGGAGATTTAATGAATGCAGGAAAAGGCTATACAGTATTGTGAAGTTCATGCATGAGATTATCTGGCAAAAGATTATTCTTTGAAGAAGCAAGTTTCATTGTACATCATGTGGTCAAGACCCGGAGCCAAGACTTTTTTTGGAGAGCGATTCAGTTGCCTTTCCTTCTTAGTGGTGGCCCCAGACCTCATACCTACCTTTGTCACATTTGCTTCCATTTGCTATACCTGTTTTCTGCTAATGTCTCTCACTTTTTCCTGGGCATTGACATGAAACTTGTCAGGCTCTGAAGTTCAAAGCCAGCTGAGCCAATGAGCCTTCAGAATTGTCGTTGACGAATAGACAAATCTGTTACCTCTTTGGGGGATGAAGTATGTCTTGATGGTTGCTTCACTAAAACCTTCTCTCCCCCCCCCCCCCACTATGTTACAGTGATGGTCAATATCCCTCTGCTTGCTCCAGAGGAGAAACATACAAATGCAGAAGGAAGCCATGGAAAATAGTTTCCATCTGTCAATCATGAATAGCTGGAATACTGGTGGCCTTGCTTGTGGGGGTGGGGGACACAAAACCAGCTGGGGGAAAGATTCCCGCTAATGATTCTCTGTGAAGTACAAGGAGAAAAGCCATAAAACAGGCTTCCAAAACTGCTTCGCCATATGGTAATCTGTAGATGCTAGGTAGCTCTTCCAGGTGACTGGATATGGAAGCTCTGGTGGTGGTTGAAAACTGAGAGAGTTGGCTTTTTCTTTCAAAGTGGCTAATGCGTGTAGATGAACTAGTACCATTTAGGCCTTTCTAGCAAGACTGTCATAAGGTAGTGACCTAGATAAAACACCCCACTGTAAAAACAAGCAACTTCATGATTCCTTTTTAGCTAGTGTGATGGAGGGGCTTTGGATTGGGGAGGACAAATTTTGGTGTCTGCACAAGCCACCTTGTCTCTTGGGTGTTTAATCTTTGAGTCCTTTCAGTCCACGCCTGTTCTCTCTGCTCCTTCATCAGCCTTCCTTTAACCTGGAGCAAGAGTGAACATCTTCATTTTGGTTGAAGTCTTATTTCATTTTAGACATTCCTTCCCTGGTGGACTGTATTGAGGGCTACTAATTGGTGTCTCATCTGGGCCAGATCTGTTCAGTTTAAAGCAAGGCTGCCACACTTTCAGACTTGTCCTGGGACCAAAGTAATGTATGGGAAGGTTCTGTAGCACCACACAAAGTATGCTAACTATTCATCCTGTGACTTTTGACTAGAGAGTGATGCTCTTGCAATTGGCAAGTAAGAAAAAAAAGTTCCTGCCAACACAGAATCATTTTGTCCAATGACATAATCCCTTGGTGGCAGTTTCTCTATGTCAGGGGTCAGCAACCTTCTTCAGCGTGGGCCGGTCCACTGTCCCTCAGACCATGTGGTGGGCTGGACTATTGTTTGGGGGGGGGGAATGAACGAATTCCTATGCCCCACAAATAACCAGGAGATGCATTTTAAATAAAAGGACACATTCTATTCATGTAAAAACACGCTGATTCCTGGTCCGTCCACAGGCCAGATTGAGAAGGCGATTGGGCTGGATCCGGCCCACGGGCCTTAGGTTGCCTACCCCTGCTCTATGTAGATGCTGCTTCTGTTTAGTGTTTCAACGTTAGGATAGTTATTATTCCCATTTTAAAGATGAAAGCATCGACTCTTACAGAGCAGTTTGCATAAAGATGTCCCGCTGAGTTCAAAGGTCGAAGTTGTGTTAGTGATTCAGCTAATGTTGTTGTGTGCTAGCACACCTAGTCTGCTTCACTTGCATGCAGACACACACCTCTGGTGCGGTTATGGGTTCCAACTGGGGCTGGGTGGATGTAGGTTCCAATCTCCCCATGGCTATTTGTTTATGTATTTAACTCACTCACTTCCTGCCATGGAATTCAAGTTGATATATGTCAGTGTTGCCAGATAGGTACCCTTCCAAGCGCAGCCCAGACCTAGACCTCATTCTGTTCCCTGGAGCCACAGGGTGACCTTGGATCCAGTCACTTTTTCTCAGCCTACCCTACCATGCAAGGTTGTGAAGATAAAATGGGGCATGGCCTTGTGTGGTTCCCTGACATCTTTGGCAGAATAGTGGGATGAAAATGCAAGCAGTATAACCTCTTTGCCTTAAAGTCTGCCTCACAATGTATGAACCAACCCAGGCCACCTCCTTTGTGTGTTCTCTCCAAAAGGAGCTGCGGAGGGTGTCAACCCAGTCAGTTGGGCAGGATACAAATAATAAAGTTGTTGTTGTTATTGACACGAGAGTGGGCTTCTTCAGTGGTGCCTCCCCATTTGCAATCTCCATCTCTGGTTAGGGATCAGGCCAGGAACATTCCCATTTTCCCTGGCTCATTGGTTTTTAATTGGGAGGGGATCTCTATATGTCGGCAGCCCTTAATTGTGCTCAACCTTTGGGTTGTATGGGCTCTTGTCCCTTTTAGTTTTTTAGTTCTTGTTTGCTGCTTTTTAAAAAAAATCTGATTTTAATGCCTTGGTTTCGTTTTTACTGTGCAAGTAGTCTTAGGCACGCTTGAATGCAAAAACGTGACTGATGGATATCATTAAGAATAATAAATAAGCAATATTTTCTAGCTATGATAAGCGTGGACACATTTCCCTGTACCGTGGCAGAGTGGTTCATGGGTTGTGCAGAAACTGGGAAATTTGTGTGGGCAAGTAGCCTGGTGCGGAAGTGACCCTCTTAATCCACACGACAGTGGCTTTGTGAGCACTGTGTGCTTGTAGCTCACCTCTATCAACATTCAAGAGAGCACCTTCATTTGCAGCATCTTGGGTTTTTAATTGGCTCATCAGAATAAATAGGATAAGCAGAATTCGCTTGTTTCCTTTCATGTGTTGAGCGGGGGAAGAGTGTCTGCCGTACTCAAGGTGCTTTCAGAAGCCAAAGTGGCAATCTGTGTTTGTGTAAGATGTGCGTAGGTTTTCTTCGTCTTTTTAAATTCCAGTAACAAAGCAAAGCAAAAATCACCAGGGACACACCAGTGGGTTTTTCCTTACCAAGGAGCGCTGGTGCTTCTGAGTGGGGGAATTGCCAGCCAGGCTTCTGATGTTAACATTAGTAAAGGGGATTACCAAGACCAAAATCTCTTAAGCTAACATATGCCCAATTTACGTCATAGTCCACAATTTTGTTTCTTAAAAAAAAGAGAGACTTGGTGGGGCTCATATTGACAATGTAGAGATGTTTTCCTGCTATCCCTCTTAGCAAAAAAAAGTTAGCCACATTTCTCAGCAATAAGCAAGCCTTGTTCCACCTTAGAGACTAGTAAATTTATTGCATTCGCATTATGGGCCTGCCGTCCATTTTATATAGGATGCATGATTTATTTTGGTGTGCAGGTCAAAAGCAAATACGTACGTACACAAAAGTTTAGACTCCAAAGAAAGTTGAGAAATGGACCAATGTGTTTGTGTGGGGCGAGGTCCCCATTCCAGTCCTTGGCATCTCCAGCTAAAGTGTCTCCAATCTGCTGGTGATTGAAAAGGCCTCTCACTCCCTGCCTGGGACCCATGGAGAGCTGCTGCTGGCCAGAGTAGACAACACTAGCCTAAGTGGATAAAGACCCTCCTTTGGTATAATAAGGCAACTTCCTAAACTCTTGATAATGAATACTTGTAGACAGAGCAGAAAAGCTGAAGTCTCCAGCGCTCCTTTTTAAGTGGGTCTTCCCCATGTTCATGAGTTCGTGTCATAATTTTCTTTGGCAGCTGAGCTTGAATGGCTGTGCACATGGCAGTCTTTCGTGCTGTGTTCTAATCTTGTCTCTGTGCACCACTTTTTTAAAAGTTTGCTTCTAAGAACCAGCGATTAGGAAAACAGAGGAGCTGTATGGCTTGGGTTTCCCCTCTGTAAGTTCTAAATTGCTCTGTATGTGTGTGTTGAGATGGATATTTGTGGTGTTGTAAGGATGGAAGGTACGTTCTATTTTATCTCAAGTTCAGTATTGGGAATTTCCCTTGTCTCTGCAAAGTTACCACAGTAACCTTTAATGTTCTTGAAAGTACAGTGTTGTGTGCATTCCTTTTCACACAGCTATTCACCCTCGCAGATTTGAGAAATCCAGAGTCTTATAATTTTCTCAGGCTTCCTTGGGAGTTTACAGTATTTATCCTTCCCTCCCGGTGCTTTCAACCAACAGAGGTGACTAGACAATTAGGAACCAGAATCAAAGTGTAATCTTAAGTCTTGGTTCACTACATTGCGACACAGTTCATCCCACTCAAAAGACTGCAGCCTTAAAACCTTTAATTTGTGTAAGGTCCTGGCAGTTTGGCCATGCATGTGTGAATGCTTAGACAACTGCTCAGCATACAAGTAATTGGGGAGAGGGGGCCATTCTAGAGACATGGACATGCATATCACATACATACCTGCAAAGGAGTTTTGAGTGAATGGAGTTTCATGCAGCTAACTTTAACTGGCTTCTGCACACCTGTGTGTGCCTACCTGACATTCATCAGTGATCATCTCTTCTAAAAGATGGGAATGGCAAGACCTGAACTTGTTCATTCTAAATATATGTTCCTCACACCATGAAAGTAATTATCCTCCCAAATAACAGTGATCATGTCAGAGCTGGTTGGGCAAAATGCAGTTTTATAGTGTTTGGTGCCTTGGGAAAAAGCTATCCTTTGGGATTTCCACTTTGCAGGGAAGATTCTAGGCACTGGGACTAAGAAACCTGTCAAAAACCGAGAGAGAGAGCTTGCTTGCAGAGTCTGTGGGAAAGGAATTAAATTGTAGAGGGGAAACTTGCAGAAAAGAACAGTTAATGGCAGTGGGAGGAGTGAACACTGAGGATTTGCTCCAGGGACTTGCTTTTAAATGAAGAAGTAGCCTCCTGGGTTATGTGTAAACTTAAGTAGCCATTTTGAATTGCTGCATTTGAATGACTAGCAATAGGGTTGTGTGCACCTTAACTAGATCGTATGCCAGTTTGCCTTGGGGGCAACATCTTCAACATCTGTATCAGAGATTACCGAGTGAGTGTTGGTATGTAAAATTTAAGAGCTACAAAAAAACGATTCAGGCAGTACATTTTTGGTACTGCTTTTGGTGATAAGACTTCCTCTAGCTTTACAGCAGAATCCGTCAGGCTACATGGCCTAAGCTTAGCAGGAATACAAAGTTTTCCGCCACGCCAACAAGGCGCACCTCTTTCTGAATTATTGCAACCGGCCTCACAGCCATTCTCATAACTTAAGACTAGGTGCAATCATGGCGGTTCTGCCTCTCCCCTCCAAAAGTGTAAAAATAGCACTAAAAAAAGGAAGCTTGTCAGAATAATTAATTGGATGTTGGAAGGGAAAGCAGTAAGAGAGCTGTGGAACTGGTATAGCTTTGTACGGTGGTCTCTTGCAGTCAACTCAGCACATTTTAACAAAGCTCCGGATTGTTTTTGTTACAATTAAGTCGGGGAGTGGGTTTGTGTGTGTGCGTGCCTTGTGATTTGACCACAGGCCCTTGTGCAAACAGCTTTCTCCTTCTAACCGAGTGTTTCCTGTCTCCGCTGCTTGGGGTGATCAGGTTGTCTGTGGGATCCGCGCAGTGGTGTCTTCGTACAGCCAGGGTGTTTGGCAGAAATGACCACCACATAAATTAAAAATAAAAATGGAACAGGTCACCAGGGTGCCTGCAATGCTGTGGCCTATGATTTGAGGCAGGGCCGGCCAGCTGTCTCAAGCAGCAGTGGTTTCCAGTGAGAGATCACAAGAGTCCTGGGAGATGTTGCCAGCACTGCTTTGCCATGCAGCCCAGGTAAGGGAGACTTTGGTAGCAGGGCAGGGCGGCCGTTTCTCATTTAGTCTCGGGTGGCAAAACGAGACCCCCTGCCCCTGATTTGGGGAAGCTGTGTGTCAGAGTGGAGGAGAGCCCCAAGAGTCAGAAATACTGTACTTTTCTCTCCCAGCTTGTAGCTAAGGTTCCAAGATACAGACTTGGGAAATAGAATAGGAAAGAAAAATAGCCATGGAAGAAGCATTGTCCATTGGAGATGGTCAAAGGCCTGGAAACGATGCCTTATGAGGAACGGCTAAGGGAGCTGGGCATGTTTAGCCTGGAGAAGAGGAGGTTAAGGGGTGATATGATAGCCATGTTCAAATATATAAAAGGATGTCACATAGAGGAGGGAGAAAGGTTGTTTTCTGCTGCTCCAGAGAAGCGGACACGGAGCAATGGTTCCAAACTACAAGAAAGAAGATTCCACCTAAACATTAGGAAGAACTTCCTGACAGTAAGAGCTGTTCAACAGTGGAATTTGCTGCCAAGGAGTGTGGTGGAGTCTCCTTCTTTGAAGGTCTTTAAGCAGAGGCTTGACAACCATATGTCAGGAGTGCTCTGATGGTGTTTCCTGCTTGGCAGGGGGTTGGACCCGATGGCCCTTGTGGTCTCTTCCAACTCTATGATTCTATGATATTATGGAGATAGGTCTAGAATAGTGGTGCCCCCCATTCCCAGTTTTATCTTCTCAAAAACCCCGCAAAATTTAGCAGAGAGAAGGAGCAAGCATCATGAAGGTTATATCATCACGGAGCTTTTCAGTCTTCATTCAACGCTTTAATCCAGGGTTGGCTAACCCATGAGCCATATCTCCTTGCAAGAAATTTAGTTTGGGCCACAAGACACCCTAATATTTGTGTTTGTGTGTGTGTGTGACACTGAACGGTCACTCCCAGGAGTTGAACTTGAGTCAATGCAGCCCTCAGTCCAGAAGAGATTAGCTACCTCAGCTCTGATGCCACTCACTGCTACTGAATTTGATTTGGAGGGGGAAGTCTTACAATCGTAATGAACATTTTCAAGGTGAATTTGCTGCTCCTTCAGTAGCACATGCTGTTGCTGGCTAAACAGGTGTTTGTTGAGCCTCAGTAAAGTGCCTAAATTACCAACGGGATGCCTATTTTATTTTCCTAACCTCTGTGAGTCACTGGGCAGGCATACTCCATGACTGGAAGATGCATGGAATGAACATTAACTCGCTCAGAGATGCAGTGGGTGTCCTCCTTGCTGCATGGGGCTGCTGGTTTCAATATGGCATTTATTCATGGCTTGTGGCCTGCTAGCAGTTGTCTCATGGTACACAACCTGGTTGCTATGACTAGCACCTTTATCCGCATTGTGGCTTCCCCCAGAGATTTATGGGAGCTGTAGTTTTTAAGGGTGCTCAGAGTTGTTGGAAGAACCCTATTCCTCCCAGAAAACTTTCTGAGTTTTATGGTATTCAGAATACTTTGATAGACAGTCCCTCTCTCTGCCCAGGGACATCTGGGAGGTTTAGCTGTTTGTGAGGGGAACTGGTGTCTTCTGACAGCTCTGAGCTCCTTCAGCAGACTACAGTTCCCATAATTTTGCAGAGAAGGCCACATTTGCTTAAAGTGGTACAATATTGCTGTGAATGCAAAGTGCAGATGGGGCCTGAGGGTGCTTGGGATGCAATTCAGCGCTAGTGCTAAGTATCCCGCTACATAATCTAGAGCCTGTCCTGTTTCTTTATGGCAGCCGGGAAAGATCAGGACAGGGAAACATGCAGTGAACCTGCATGAGCTCATTTCTAAGGCCCTTTTGTTTATTTCTTCAACTTAGAGTTCGATTATCTTGTGCTTCACTTCCCAAAGAAGAGAAGCTTGTTGGGAAGAAAAAATAATAGAAACGTGCTCTTGAAGAGCAGAATTTCACCCAGTTTTAATGGCAAACCCATTGGGTAGGGCAGCATAGGCCTGTAGGTTTTTAAAAACGTGTATCCTACACTCAAGGTGACCTCCAAAGCAGCATGTGCTTTCCTTGTTCTCTTGGAATGTTTGCAGAACCCGTGATCTGTTGAAGCTGCCTCATAGCAAGTCCATTTAGCTCAGTATTGACTAAATTTGACTGGCAGTGGCTGCTGTAATCCAGCATCATCTGGAGGGCAGTTGGTTGGCCAGTCCTGCCATCTGTGCCCTTCCCAGCGCTCTCTGCTGATGCCAGGAATTGCCCCTGGTATCTTCTGCATGCAAAACACATGTTCTAGTCCTTGGGGCCACTGGTAACATGGCAACCTGGGAAGCTTTGTGTCGCTGGGTTTCAGTTTTCACGGAAATAGTTCTGTGCACGTTTCATGCATTCTTCTGTGGCTCTGCTCCATCTGATCTAGTATTGCCACCCACAATACACTCACCACTCCAGCGCTGCAGCCATTGAGTTAACTCTGTCCCTCATGATTGCTGCTGTTTGCCGTTTCCTGTCAGCCGGCCCGGTGGGCATAAGAAGTTGGAGCAGAGCCTGACCGCAGACCTTTGCAGCAAGCAGCTTCTAAAGGTGGCACAGTGTTCTAAATTAGCCAGGCGCCAATCGCATTTTGCACCTGGCTATCCACTACTTGCGACCAAGTGAAGATGCCTGGGTGCCAGGGAGGTGCCGGACATCTCTACCATCTGGAGGTGCATGCCTGGGAATTATTGGATCTGGACTGTTTTTGCACATGAACAACCCATCCTGTAGAATTCTATCCGTTGTATTTTATCTGCACAATCTGAATGAATGTCAGGAACCAAAATGCTTTTTCTGTGCAGCAGGAGCAGTGAACAACCTTATAGTTAATTGTTGTAGCTTGCCTTCATTTACCCTGCCTCACTGCCCTCTTCACAGTTGTGAAGAATATTCTTGCATTATGGACGGTCCATGTCACCATTAAGAAAAAGAGGTCGGAATAGGCCAATATAAATGTGGACTGTCCCTGGATCAAGTGACTTTTCTACTTTAAGTTCTCAAAGCTCTTAACCTAGCTCAAGGTTGTCATCTGAGCTAGCCAGATGTTTAACTGAGAATCAGTCACAGCCAGTCCATCCATTTGAAAACTCAGATCTTAGAGCAGTCTTGCCCCAAAATGGCAACTACATATTCTGTTTTGGTAACTGTAAGCTTGATTTAAGGAGGCGTTGGCGCACCAAAGGTGGGCAGCCCCTTGCTAATGCAAGGCTTCAGCTTAGTGGTAGAACATCTGGTTCACATGCTTGACAGTGCAAGATTCGATCCTTGCCTTCTCCAGCTAGGGCTGGGGAAAAGACTGCATTGCCTGAAACCCTAGAGAGTCTCTTGTTAGTCAGGGTAGGTGGGACCCCATGACTTTGTCGAAAACAACTTCCTGAGGTGACCCTGGCAGGACTAGCTGCTGGACCACTGCAAGTCCCAGTGGTGGAAAATGGGCTTACTGCAAATCTAATTATGCAGGGAGTTAGTAATGAGTAAGGATCAAGGCCGGCTGCCCGTATTGGGAATCTATATCTCATCAGCAAGACCTCCTCTTATGGCCTGAACACAGCAAATATCAATGGACATTGTTACATGAGAGTGAGCCATTGAACAGGAGTCCTTTTTTTAACGTCGTAATGAAGTGTAACTCTTCCATAGCGAAGAGCCTCTGTGTTACACAGTGCTAGTTGCAGGGCAATGTCAAGATGTATGTTAATTGCTACTTACCCTATAGCTAGAAGGGGAGGTTGCCCAGTGATGTGAGCACTGCCTTTATTCCATTCCTTGAAACATGCGCATCACCCTGGAAAACTCCTGATGCTGTCACACATTCCTTTCTAGCTTCCTATCATGGCAAGCAAGAAGCATTGTTGGAGTCCAGTGACACATTCCAGCCATGCAAAAACAGTTGTGGGGGGTGTTGCAAAGAAAGTCCAGTAAGAGTCCACATAGCCAAAAAAAGCCTAGAGGGACACATTTGGCCCCAGGGATTGATGTTTCCTATCACAGCTCTGAAGTCTCCATCTAAAGAGAGTCAGCTTCTAGTACCCTGTCACACTCATAACACGATCAAGGAATGGAGCCCACGTTGGGGCTATGCAGGTGACGAGGGCAAGGCTTTTTAAATGGGGAGCCGTGAGGTCCTAGTGAGGTTTACATAATAATAATAATTAATAATTATACACCGCCCTCCCCAGCCAAGGCCGGGCTCAGAGCGGCTTACAAGCAATAATAAAAACAGGTTGAATGATTACAACTTAAAAACAAAAGAGGTGCACCTCTTCCCTTCATGCCTTGATGTGGGAGATTAAGAACTTGAACATGGCCTTGTGGGCACTGTTGAACGTGCAGGGGAACGTTGCCCCATCTTACCAGCGACACTCCGTGGCTTGGTCCTTACTGACAGGTAATCCGTAGGTGCTATGTGTTCAATGAAAAGGGTACAAGAGCCCTGGAGGATCTGATGGAAGTCTTCTCCAGTCGAGCATCCTGTCTCCCATGGTGGCCAATCAGATGCCTATGGGAAGTCTGTAGGCAGGGCACAACGGCAATAAGTCTTGTGTTGTTCCCTAGCAACTAATTTTCAAAAGTCTCTGATATTGGAGGTAGGGTACAGTTGTCATGACCTGTAGTGACGGATAGCTTTGTCATTCCCCATGAATTCCTCTGTAAGGACAACTAGAATGGTGACCCTCACAGCTTGTGGCTCCAGATTCCATAATTTGGTAACGGTGTGTTTTGTCTGCAAGAATACATAAATGTGTGCACCCTGTTCTTCAAAATGACGGGCTTTTTTGCTAGTTAATTTTTATAAGCCCTCCTTGTTTGTTCTACTGACTGGCTGCTGAAAACTTGATGAGTCTTCCTGGTGTACTACTAAAGAGATATAATTGCGATAATGGCCCCTGCTGAATACTGCAGTATATTGTGGCTTGTTCAGAGAAGCCTACGGAAAAAAAAAAGGATAAAGTTGGCTCAGTTTTAAATTCAGTCACTTTAACTATTCATAATTAGGATGGTGAAGAATCTGCTTCTGAGTTTCGCTTAGTATTCTTGGCTGTGCTTGCCCAGTTGTGTGCACACTTGAGAGAGAGACAATTCCATTGGCAGCTGGACTGGGAGCAAGCAACAATTGCTTCCTAGTGAGAGACTTGCCAAGTCTTCTTTGGAGGTTGTACCTCCAATATGTAGATTCATGGGGTAGTGTGGAGAACATAGCATAGGAACATAGCAAGCTGACATTGGTCTATCTAGCTCAGTATTGTCCACCTTGACTGGCAGTGTGGTTCTCCTGTTCTCCTCTTCTTTTTTCAGTGTACTAGTGTTTAGGCCAGTGTTTGGTTCTCCAGCTATTTTTGAACTACAATTCCCACCATCCATGACCACTGGTCCTGCTAGCTAAGGGAGTTGTAGTCCAGAAGCAACTGGAGACCCAAGTTTGGGGAACACTGGTTTAGGCTGTCTGGGACTGCTTCATGACATAATAAGAGATAAAAATGTGGCTTTCAGGACTTTCTGGTTTAGGCAAAAGGAGAGTAAGAGGTGATGTGAGACAGGTTCCTAAAATTATACATGGCACGGAGAAAGGTGTATGGAAGTTTTCCTCACTCCCAACATGAGAACTTGGCAGACATCCAATGAATCTGCAGGTTGGAAGATTTGGGGCAGATAAAAGAAAGGACTTCTTTGCACAGTGCATAGTTAAATTTATGTAACTTGCTCGCACAGAAAGCAGCTTTGGCCACCAACTTGGATGGCTCCAAAAGGGGATCAGACCATTTCATGGAGGAGAATCCTGTCCGTGGCTGCGAGCCAATGGTTCCTGCAGGGATCTGGTTGTCTGGCACTGCACTGCATAGGCCATTTGCCTGATCCAACATGCTGCTCTTAATGTTCTTAGATCTTACGCATTTTATGTTTTGTCCTATGCACTGCATTTAAGTGACAAGTCACAACATCCTGTAAGCGGCGTTCAAAATTCACCAGGTGCCAGACACATTTTGCAGATGGGTATCAGCCAATTGCAACCAAGTGGAGATGCCCAGGTGCCAGGATGGTGACTGATGTCACTACCATCTGGAGGCGCATGCTTAGGGATCCTAGGATCTTGACTGTTTTCACACACTAACAACACATCCTGTAGAATTCTGTCTGTTATATTTTATCTGCACAAGCAAAATGAATTTCAGGAACCAAAAAGTCGTATTGAAAGAGCTGTGTGGTCCCCAAATGGCAACCAGGTATTCTGTTTTGGCGATTGTAACCCTGGTTTAAGGAGCCATTTGGCACCCAGCTTATCTGAGTTTCTAACATTGCCTGTTAAGTGTATGTTGGTTACAGTATTGTATGGTTTTGGGTTTTTTAAGCGCTAAAGTAGCAGGTGCTGGGAAAAGATTTTGGACCACTTCTGTGATGCCCCTATACTACTATCAGTTGCTAACAATTCACTCTAATCTCCTGTGTTCCTTCATTAACAAACCTGTCCAAGGCAGCCTTCCCTTCTGTCATTCCCTTAAGGGAACCTCTTTTGAGTACTGGCCCTCAGCTGCAAGCAAGCATGATTGCATGCGTCTCTTGAATTCCTGCTGTCAGTCCACCCTGTTCCCATTTTGTACTGTGTCCCAATTGTAATAGTGCCAGACTTGGGCACAAATGTTAAGTCACTATAAATTACATTTGAATGCCATTGCTGTTTCTCAGTTGTCGATTATTCTTTACCATGATCTTTAAGCAGCGTGCTTCCCTGTTTAATCTTCCAAAGGGTCCTGTTCATGATTTGCTACATTGCTTGTGCTGTATAAATGTGTTGGTATATGTTTGTACATTGCTGGTGAGCAATGAAGTCTTATTTTAAAAATTCTTTAACACCATAGGCACAGCCCATGCCTCAGTGTTCTGTGGTCAGTAACACCTGTTCCCCCTTGTAATTGCATGTTAATGTTCCTAGTTTATCATAGTCTAATGTATAAATGAGTTTTTTTATCTAGGTGAAATGGTTCTTGTAGTAGAACTGTTTTCTTTCTTTTTCTTTTAGTAGCAGAACATGAGAACATTTTTAGCAGTGCCTCCTTGCACAGAATGAGCCAGAACACTGGTTGACTGGGAACAGTCTATCTTTTGGGAGAACACCAGATCATTGTCTTAAACACAAATAAACAAAAAAAATATTCAGTGAGCAGACTTGCTATCCACACTTACAGTTCATTTTCTCTCTGTCTCTCTGGCAAAGTTATTCTAGGCTATTGTTAAAATCAGACTTCTCTCCTGGATGTTTATAAAAAGATCTAGATGCTATTTTTGCAACTGTGACCCAGCTTGCATGTAATGCTAAGCCATGGTTTCTCAAGCAAGTGTTTGGAGAGAAGGTCATGGCCATTGTACTTGTTCCCTTGTCCTGCTGCTGTCCACTCTACCCAGGGCTAAACTGTGGTTTGGCTTGTGTTGCTTCAAACTCTGACTCATGGTTTGCCTTGCTCCATACAAACTATGACCTGTGAATCAAAGTGTGTTTTTGGCTCACCAGTCTCTATTTATAGCAGGGATGAGAAATCTGTGGCTTTGCCAGTTTTGTTGGACTCCAGTTCCAATCAACTATAACCAGCATGGTCACTGGGCAGGGATGATTGGAATAGCACAACACTACATTTTAAAGCTTCAAAACACAAGCTCAGCATCACTCCTTTTGGGGGGGGGGATTGTGATTTGAGGAGAGGAAGGGAACATGCAAATAGCAGTGCACTTAAGCAGAGCTTTTTGAACAGTGTGGTTTACCAGGACTTAGTTTGAGACAATCAGATGGAAATGGGCTTGGCTAGAGTAAAAGTTGCATTGGTGAGGTTGCAACTTTAGAACAGGGGTCAGCAAACTTTTTCAGCAGGGGGCCGGTCCACTGTCCCTCAGACCTTGTGAGGGGCCGGATGATTTTTTGAAGGGAAAAAAATGAACGAATTCCTATGCCCCACAAATAACCCAGAAATGCATTTTAAATAAAAGCACACATTCTACTCATGTAAAAACACGCTGATTTCCCGACTGTCCACGGGCCAGATTTAGAAGGTGATTGGGCTGGATCCGGGCCCTGGGCCTCAGTTTGCCTACCCATGTGTTATGGTGGGGATCACAATGATTTCCAGAGATGCTGGCTGCGAAACAGGAATTTACGCCACCGTAAAATGCAGCTCGGGAATCTGCTTTACATGCAGAATGTCTCAGTTCAATTTCCAGCAACCGAAGGTGGAACTAGGAGAGATTCCCTGCCTGAAATCCTGGAGAGCTGTGGCAAGATGAGGTAGATGGACCAATGGTCTGACTCTGAGTAAGCCAGCTTGTTATATTCCTGCATGTAATGGTAGGGAGTTCCAAAAGGTAGCTACATCACACTAATGGTCCGCTTCTGACATTGTGCACATTGGTCTTTATTGGAAGTTGGCCCCTGCATGTTACCCTCTCCTGCAGAACAGTGATTGGCTGGGTATATAAAGGATGAGACTATTTTCTCAGGAATATTCCCACTTTGCACTGTGTGTGTTTGTCTATGCATGTACGCATGCATGGGAACAGAGTATTGCAGCCCTGCTTGCACAATAACTGCACATTTGAGTTGTGAACATTGATCCTATTGGGATCATGCCCAGTGTTCTGTCCCAAAGCTGGAAGTCTCAAGAGCTTTACTTTGCTTAAAAAAAAAATGTAGACAGCTCAGTGCTATCCTTATGCCTATAATCTAATGTGGGCTTCTGAAAATGGAATTGTTATGGCCACTTCTACTGGGCCCTTTCTGATATGGAGACACGGTGGTCTTCCTTCTCCTGATTTGTTAGAGGGCATAGAAGTTCCATTCTCACCCAGCTATTTGTTAAAGCTTGAGTAGTTCTATCTTTGCCCTCCCCCCCTTCTTATAAAAATGATGAGCTAAAATAAGACCCTTTACTTTCTTCAGCTGTTGGTGCCTTTGAAGGCAGACAGCTAAGCCTTGGCTAATGTGGTGTCTTTGACTTGGGAATCGACTGTGGCTTTAGTCTGGATGCCTAATAGGGGAAGGCAAACGCCCTTTAAATAGCCACCCCCTCCCCAGCCTTGTCCAAAGCACATGCCCACCACCGCGGTAATTGAAGGGGAAGATTGAAAGATGCTACAGAGTCAAAGAGATGGCTTATGGAATCAGTCAGACTTGGTATGAAATAATTATGGTGTTTTGACAGCCTGTTAATAACTCACAGCCATTGGAAGAAATATAATTGCAGCGTTGTGAGTTTCCTGGCGTTTTCTGTCAGATTTGTAAAATTAAATAAAGGCTGTTGAAATCCATTAAAAATAGTTGGGACATTGTGTCTTGGAGATGATGGGCCACTTAATTTTTTCCCCTTTTTAACCTTCCCATTCCGATTCAGGTTCACGGCATTTCATTCTGGGGCTGTTTTGAACATTTGTTAAAAGCCGTTGGGTCTTTCAGTTCAATCTTTGGAAATCTGTAGCTTCCAGGGGGGTTGCCTGGAGGTGGCCGAGAAGCTTGTCTAAGGGAATGCAGTGGACGTTAATCCTCTGGCACGTAATGTAAGAGAAGAACCTTGTCACCTGTAATGATTAAAATCCCCTGAAGTGTTGCCAGCATGTACTTTAGGAATTGTATAATTATATGATTATTGAAAGAGACATAAAAGGAAATCATGGCGCAAAGAGGGAGGGGGGACCCAAAGGGGGGGAAAGTTCAAATGTATAAAGAGGAGCTCAGGATTTTGCCTGCGCTTTCCAATTACTTTGTGCAGTGTCTAATAACAAAGAGGAATAAAAGGAGGTTAGTCCAATAATTGCTTTGTATCAACATCCATTTAATAAAAATTGTGGGTGGGTGTGGGGGGAGGAAATGATGAGCTGATAACACATGAGTTCCAGTGGCGACTTTCTGCTCATCGAACCGAGTGCAGGGTGATGCCTTTCTGGGGCAAAAATGAGTGGAGGAAAGAATGTGAATTTTGCTTAGTAGGCTAGTTTCTACACATGCTCAAGCATACCCTTCTCTGTCCTTTGTGTGAATGGGCAGGAGGCATTCTCAGAGTTTAAGGACCCATTTGAGCCAGGAGGAAACACTTGGGGTGCAAAGCAGGGATGCTGGATGTATGTGGCTTGGGGAGACTGCCAAAGGCCTTTGGACCTGCCCACCGCCCCTTCACAGAAGCAAACTTCCTATTAATGCAAATAGCAGGCAATTGAGACAAGTCACAGTAGTGGCAGAGAAATAGTTGCAAACGGAGTAGTATGGTTTCTGATTCTTTTTGAAACCCTCAGGATGCCAGCTGTTGGTGTAGAAAGGTGTTTTAAGAACTACTTGGCCATCCTTCTGATGCTCACTTTTTGGCTAATGGGTGGTGCCAGGGTGGTGCTCCTTTGTTTTGTGGTTAGTGGCAGAGCATCCTTCCACTCCCTTGGGCAACGTTGGGGCAAGATGTACGTGAATGGGATAGCAAAAACTTGAGCTGTAGCTTTTTCCGGTCCAAATTGCCCACATCTGCCTTGAGAAAAGGAGAACAGAAAGTTAATTAACACTTTTCTCTTTTGATTCTCTTGTCTGCCTTTCTGCCGTAACCTTGAGCAAGGATTTTTAATTTGCTGTTTGCTTTTATCTAGCTGTGAATAGCATGCCACGATGCATACATACATGACAGAATGAGAGCATTGCCCCCCTCCTCTTTACGGAGCAAAAAAGTTGGTTAGTTGTGAGCAGAAACTGACTTCCTGTTCAGCCACATGTGTGTGGTGTTGATTAGAGCATGTGGCCACTGGTTTTTTGTAGTTAGTTCTGCCCAGTTACGATTTAAACATTCAGGGTGCACTTGGACATTAGGAATAGCATTTCAGTTTTCCTGATTTTAATGCTAGCTCTCTTCTATCCTGTTTTCTAATTCCCCTTTCACTCAGCAGCACCTGTTACATTGTGGAACTGTGGCTTTTTGTCTGATGTGCGAGCATGTCACGCTATCTTTCATTCACACCAGTGGCTGTGGTGTGACACAGCAGTGAACACCATTGGGCAATGTTGCTGCTCCCACACCATTTCTGCACATGTGTGTTTCTGTTCCCCCATGAAAACTGCAGGAAGAAATTCTACCCAAATTTCATCACTTTACCCATGCGATTTTCTGGGTTGTAAGGGGGCTGCAAGCATTTTTTCCCCTAGAATCAAGTAACACGGACACGAACCATATTCCACCTGTTTTCCAGAAGTGGCTTCTACATCAGGTGAAAGATAAAATGCAATGCGGGTATTAATTGACAGGGAAATGGAATAAACTGTGGTGTGAATGCAGCCTGGATGGGGCCAACAAATGGCAACCGGAAGTGGCTCATTGGGTAGGCAGTGCTCGTAATTAGCCAGGCGCGTTTTGTGACTGGCGTAGGTCCAGTTGTGGCCACGTGGAGATCCTCTTTTGCCTCTGGTGCCACCCAACATTGGAATGTGGCCCACAGGAGGTTGCCCAGAATGGAGTGCGGCCCTCGGACTGAAAAAGGCTCCCTACCTCTGCTCTACACTGATTGGCAGCTTTCCAAGTTTTCAGACATTCTCCCTTCCCAACACTATGTGGCAGCGCATGGAGTGCAAAGCAAGTGTGCTCCGCTACTGAGCTTATGGCATCTATGACTTCCCAAAAATGGGAAGTCTGGAAACGGCCAGGAGAAGCTGGCTGCATGTTCTGTTTGTCATTGTGTCCTCGGCTAATGTAATTAGGCACCTGCAATTGGATTATTGGGCTTGTTTAATGGCTTGCGCAGGTATCCCTCAACAGTGCGCGCTCATCGTCTGCTCTTTACCTTGATGTACCCACTGGTGTGTTTACTGTTGCCAATTAGCATAGTTATTTTTAGAGGCAGCTTTTGCAACTGGTATCAGCTAGGGACTGAATGCAACAGTTTTTGTTTTTTCTTATAATTATTTAGGAGTGCAGAGAAGAGTTTGGTGGTGTTGTTTTTAAAATTGCATGATTGCTGTTGAAGCCTTGAACGTGGAGAAGAGTAATTTTGGTTTGAAGAGCTTCCACTTGTCAGCAGTAGGTCATGCAAGTAAGTCTTTCTAGTTTGTGTTCTTTGGGAGGTCTTGTCCATCTCCTTCCTGGCTGCCCTTGTTATAACACTGGTGGTATATTGTGAGGTTATACCATGACTCTAGTGAACTGGGTGGGGAAGAGAGACTTCAGCACATCCTGCTACCGTTTGAGGTGCACCAGCCCCAGGGCACAAGTGGTTTTTCTCCATTGCTGCACCAAGCCTGTAGAACTTGCTGGTGCAGCAGATCTGCTTGGTCACATCTTCACTGCCTCTCAGATATTTGGGTCTCAAGCTGTTTGGGGATTTAAAGCTCTCATGAGCATCTTGAATTGGGCCAGGATACGAACTGCGCTCTAGGCAGCTGCCTAGTTGTCCCAGTGATAGCACTGGCCCTCATCCCACCCCCAAAATAGCAACAGTTTGGAAGCAAACTGAATGAACTTGCATTTGCAATAGAAGACAACTCCCCCCTCCATTTAACTAGAGCTGATCTTGAAGGACCTTTATCTCTTGGAGAAGAGACTGAAATCAGAGAGACTTTTTTAATGTAAAAATCATATGGGGCTAGGGGGTTTTTTTGGGTTGTGGTGGTGGTGGGGAGAAACACTGTTAAGGACAAGTAAAAATATCTATCTAGTTGCAGAACCACACACATCCCTTGCCTGTACTTGCACAGCCTCAATTTAGCATGCTCAAGACTCTCGTGACCCACCCAGATCTGTAAATAGTCCTTAAGAAATATAGTTTGAGCCCCAACTGCAGTGTTTTATGATAGGCATCTGGCTGCCAAGAAAAAGATTTGGCCGAGTATTATTAACAACGAAGGTATTTAAACCATCGACAATTCTGATCCTGATGCTCATTACAAATACAAATTTCAAAAATTTCAAATGAAAACTGGCTGTGGTAGGTATTAACCTTGATGCAGACACCAAGGCTGATGCTGGTTGGCATCTGGGAGCTGTAGCCCTGGTGACTTCCAGTGACAGTCCTGCCGCTGTTGCAAGTTTCTACTGAGAAAGATATTTGAGCCAACAGCTTCAGGAATGAAGAGCCTGGAGGATATGAAATTGTGCTGTGAGATTTCATTCGTGCTGCTGTCGCAACAGGCTCACAGCAACCTGGCTGGAAGCTTTTAAGACTGTGGAGTAGAATTTTAACTGCTCTGAAAGCTATCTGTGCATCTCCAGTGCGTTTTTCAGAGTTCTTGTCTGGCGGGCTTGCAGCACCTTGATGCCTCGTGTCCTCCAGTTCTCTTGTGTTCAGCCACTGAGACGAGCTGGGAAGCCTCAACAGCAGAAGGAAGGAGGAGTGCATTGAGAGGCAACAGATAGTGTCTGCTAGTGCTTAAAAACCGTGTGATCTGTCACCATTGCTGGGTAATTCACAAGTTCTCATGAACAGAGGTGTGTTGACAGGCAGGAGCAAGCTGCTTTTAATACAAGAGTAGGTATATATTTGGATCCATTACTGCTCATGCTGGGGGTGTCTGTCTCTGGTAGCAGGTCCTGTCTTGGGGGACGCTCCACAGGGGCAGGCTTTGCACCCCGAGTGAGGATAAAATTTAGTGTTCTCAAAATGAGTAAGGTAAAGGTAAAGGGACCCCTGACCATTAGGTCCAGTCGTAGCCGACTCTGGGGTTGCAGCGCTCATCTCGCTTTATTGGCCGAGGGAGCCAGCGTACAGCTTCTGGGTCATGTGGCCAGCATGACTAAGCTGCTTCTGGCGAACCAGAGCAGCACATGGAAATGCCGTTTACCTTCCTGCCTGAGCGGTACCTATTTATCTACTTGCACTTTGATGTGCTTTTGAACTGCTAGGTTGGCAGAAGCTGGGACCGAGCAACGGGAGCTCACTCCGTCGCGGGGATTCGAACCACCGACCTTCTGATCTGTGGTTTAACCCACAGTGCCACCCGCATCCCTCAAAATGAGTAGGTACCCATATAAATATAGGAATATTGCTACTTTGTGTTCCCTCGGCTTGGTGTCCTGTGCACCACCCTTCAAATCTGGTGTTCCATTGTGTGTTTTTGACAACATAACTTGTGCATTTCTGGTGGATTTATTCTGCTTTCTCATTTGTCCTGTGAAATTTCCCAGTTCTGCCAGATTATTTCTCTCCACAAAAGTGGAAGGGAGAGGGGAAACAACATCTACCCCAGAATGTTGGTGGTATGAAAAGTTACAGGAAGGATGTGAATTGGTCAGAAATGAAGCTGAGTGACCTCCCCAAAATGCCTGCATGGCCCAAACAGTATTGGGAGCAGTAGGGGGTGGCCCAAGGTGTTTTGGCACTTGAGCCCGGACCCCAAGGAAAAAGGAGTGTGGGAAGAGCTACATCAGGGGAAATGGGGGCAAAGGAAGATCGGTATCTGCTCCCCCAGTGGATCCTGCCGCCCGAGGCAATTGCCTCACCTGGCCTGGAAACCAAGATTGCATATGACTGGCCCAATAGTATCAGGAGTACGAGTAATAAATGCACAAAAAGGGATGTATGGAAGAGCCCTTGATGTGCCAAGAAGAGCAGAATTCACCTCCTGCAGTTCTTCACGAGAGTTGTAGTAAATTTCTTGGAAAGAGCAAAGTAAAGGACGATTGCAACGGGGAAGGAGACCATTAAAGCAACGGATTTTGAAAGTGGTGGTGGTGGTTTTATTACAGCTTTGAGGGAAGGAGATTTCTTGGCCACCTTTGAGCCTAAGCCCACCCCCCCCACCCCTCCATTTTAACAAGCTTGCTGATGGAATCACTGCAAATTAAAAACAGTGATGTTGGTTTTTCCCTGTACACTTGGCTGCCTGTGGTTGTTTTGAGATTTTTCCAGCCTCCATTTGACAGTATTAGTTGTTTTTGCTCTTGCAGATCACTTGATGGGGAAGAGTTTCTTCCCCCCCCCCTCACGCCACATATTCAGTGTGGAATTTCTGCAAGATTTGGGGTGCAGGTTTGCTGCTTTTGTACTCCATGAGATTCAGGGTCCATTTCTGTACAACGAAACGGCTAGGTGAGCTCAAGACAAGTTGACTGTCCAGTTTACCAGGGTGTGTTGGGGCCTTCAAGCGTAACGCATCCTAAACTGAGATGGGTTGCACCGGTAGAATCCACAGTGCTTTGAGAGCTAGGGTGTAGGCAGTGGTTTCCAAACTTTTTTCAAAGAGGGCCAGATTTAATGAAATGAAGGGCTGCGAGGGCCGGCCAAGGTTGTTGACCTTTTTTTAGGATTGAAGTTTGAAGCTGTTGATGTAATGGCTGCAGGGCCAGATTAAGCAGGCCTGGATTACGCCCCCGAAACGGACCGGACATGCCTGGTGTAGTGGATAGGAGGTGGGATAAGAACTAGGGTGATCTAGGTTCAAATTCCTCCTCAGACTTGAGACGAGGGGACTTTGGCCCAGTCACAGTCTCTTAGCGTAACCCAGAAGTTTTCAACATTTTTGAGCCCACGGCTTCCATCACCAAGTACATTCTTTCTACGGCATCCCTCTGGGGCTCAGGAGCCTAGTTACGTCACCCCTTGCCTGCAGAGCCAGCAGCCCCTCACCCCTTTTCGAACACCTCCCTTGTGGAGTGTTCCCTCAGCCTCCTCTCCTCTCCCCTCTCCTTGGGAGTCCTCTGGGCAGCCACAGCCGCCGCCCCTGATCTCTGAGCTGCCTTCCCTGCCCCAAAGAGAGATGCTTTGTCACAACTGCCCCACAGGGGCCTGGGAAGCACCAATTGGCCAGTTCCAAAGACACCATCCACCAGGGAAGCTTGTAGCCAGGGCTGTTGCAACAAACAACTATGCAAGCCTTTGGGAGGCAGAGAGGTGAGAGGGCATCAGAGGAGGGAGGGAATGGCCATCATTCAAGGCACCCCAGGGTGCCACGGCACACTGGTAGAAAACAAATGGCTTAACCTATGTCACAGGGTTGTTGTGAGGACAAAATGCACCAAATCTCCATTATGCCCTTCCCTCCCTTGTCTTTTGCCTAACCTAAACAGACCCAAAGTTGTAACCTCCTCCCACTTTTCTTTCTTAAGAACTTGGATTCCCCCCCCCCCCATTTCTGCGTTAATGAGGAAAGCAAGCAGACCTCCAAACAACTGTAATTAAATGCATGCTTGAGATCACTGTTGCAAGCTTTTGTTCCCAATACCTGCCTTGCTCTGCTCTTAACACGCAGGGCGAGAGTGTGAACTGGTACCGCCCACAGACACCTCGGATGCTGACCTTGTCAGCATTTGCTTCTGGGTGTTGTGTGTGCAGTAAAGAGGGCTGCCACAAGAGATTACCACATCTGGGCAGAATGCATTTTTAATCCAAGCGTGTCTGTGCCAAATCCCGGCTCTGGCAACGCAGCTGCGTTCATCGGGTGACACAGAAAGGGAAACAGAACAGCTGGAGGCAAGCCAAGGTCTCGGGGAGGGGGGAAAACAAGTAGGAGGCTTGAGCTTTGATGATGCGAGGCAGGGTTTAACCCCAGAGCCTGCTGACTTATTTCCGAGCAAGCTCGCTAAAGGTTTACGGTACTCTCCTGAATGCAAGGCCCACTCCAGATTCAGCAATTCAACAGCGCTGGCAGTCTTTGCAGACCCGGTGCTCAGACTTTGCTAGATGCCAGATGCAGTTGTGCTCTTGAATGTGCGCACCGTGTTTTCCCTGAGCTGTGTTAGCCAGACCTTAATAGGTGGTTGAGCATGGATAACCAGGCATTTTCCCGTAATTGAGGCCTCTGAGAACTTGTACAAAACAGCTTATCATGGGCACAGGGAACCCCAGGAGTCCTAACTCCTAGAAGCTGTTTCTGGAGCATTCCCCCTCCGAGTGGCTGATGGAGAAAAAGAGAAGCTCTTCCTTTCGCCTCATTTAAAACCCTTTTTTGAACCTGCATTTTGTATGTTGTTCTTTTACGCACCTACAGACTCTTGCTGCCTCGTCTGTGCTAATACACTCATGGTAGGGGGAATTAAGGATCTTGGGAAGCTGCCTTTGTACCAAACCATAGCTGTCAACTTACAGATTTGAAAATAAGGGACCAGCAGCCAAAATAAGGGATTTTCAGCGCACAGGTATGTTCAACTTCTGAGCCCCTCTGAGCCAAAGGCAGAAAGCCCAGCCAGCAGCCAAACAAAGCCTCAAACAGTTGGTTCCCACAGCACAGCAACCCGGCAAAGGGGATGCAGCAAGGAAAACCACCGTCACCTCTCCGCTGGGAAGCGCTGAGCAAAGGTGAGCCCCCAGGCAACGCGGCCGATTTGATCGGCACAAGGCATGCAAGCTCCACCCCCCCAGTCGTTCTTAGACTCCTTATTGGGTGAGCAACGCAGCCAAGCAACACAGTTGGAGCCTCCCTCCTCCCTGGCCAGCAGGGAGGGAGGGAGAGGAGCTGCTTCCTTTGAAACCCAGGAAATTTAAGGGACATCCTCAATAAGGGACAGCAGCAGGTAACGGTACTGGGATAAGGGACTTTCCCGCCAAATAAGAGACAGTTGACAGCTATGTACCAAACCAGACCATTGGTCCATCTAGCTCAGCATTGCCTGCTCTGATTGGCAGAAGCTCTTCAGCAATTGACAGGGTTTATCCCAGAGCTACCTGGATATGCCATGGATTGGACTTGCAGGTAAAGAAGATGCTCTACCACTGAGCTACAGCCCCTTCCCCTTAATAGGGATTCCTGCTATTCAGAGAATAGCAGAATCCCTCTGCCTCATTTCCAGAAGCAGAGCAAAACTAAGGGGCCTCCCCTTTCTCAGTGGAGCAGTGATGGAGGACATGTGCCCCTCCAGATGCTGTTGGACTCCAGCTCCCCTTAGCTCCAGCCAGCATGGCCAATGGCAGGGGATGATGGGAGGTGTATTTTGACAGCCTCTGAAGGGCTGCAGGTTCCTTGCCATAGATGGACATTGGAGGGCAAGGTAGTGAGTGCACGATCTCATCTGGTCTGCCAGAGGCAGGTTTCAGAGTGTGTGTGTCTGTGTCAGTGTTAGAAACTCAGATATCTAAGCTTAATCATCAAATGGCACCTTAAACCTAGGTTGCGGTCGTCACAATGGAATGTCTAGGTGCCATTGATTATTGTTTTTGAAGTGGAATTTTTTATTATGATTACTTTTATGATTTATGATTATGATTAATTCATTTTTTATACTGATTTATATTTTAAAGAATAAACAAGTCAGAGCAGTTTATAATGCATTAATTCATCAAATAAAACTATCCAGAATATAACAAAATCAAGCTTCAAGGGAAACCTTTCAGATCCTCCTATAAGTGACGTTTTGTTTCCCCATATTTATTTACCTACTTAAATTTATATAGCTGCCCCATAGCAGGCGTAATCTAGGAAGCCATTGTGGTGGTGTGGTTGGAGTGACAGACTAGGACCTGGGAGATCAGGGTTCAAATCCCCACTCAGTCATGAAGCTCATTGGGTGACCTTGGGCCAGTCATAGACTCTTAACTGACCTCATGGGGTCATTGTAGGAATTAATTGAGGGGGGGAATGCTGAAAAATGCTGAAAAAAGGGGGGTGGGTGAATCATGTACTCCTTGCAGGAAAAGGTAAGCGATAAATGCAGGAAACAAGCTCTTCTGCTAACCTGCTTGAGAAAGCTGGAGGGGCCGACAGATGGAGAGGTCAGTTGTCCACCTGGCACCCAGAGATCTCCATGTGGTCACAGCTGGACCCGCGCCAGTTGCAAAACGTGCGTGGCACCTTGGGAATTTTGAACTCTGTTTAAATTTCTAAACACCAAGTGAGATCTATTGGTTAGAATGCATGCTATGTCAGCTTTTCAGTGGGATCATGGTGGGTTCCTCTGTAAGAACAGAGCTGGTCACATTGATCTGTTTTCGTTTTAGGGTTGCCCAGGAGTCTCCGATTTCTTTTCTTGGTTGGCGTTAGCTGTCATAATGAGCTAATTCCACAAGCAGGAAAGACCTAAGACTACTTTTAGAAAAGACTAATAGTTGCCACTATACGAAGACTTGACTATCTGTTGTTGGCATTGCAATGTGTTTGACCCTAGATTTGTTGATTTAGTTAGACTAGAATTCCTTATGTCTCCTTCCTGAATAGGGGAAGCTTTATTTGAAGCCAAGTTGCAATGTAACAGTTAATTGCTCAGGTATAACAAGCACTAGAGAAATAACTATATTTGTTTTTAATTAGTGAACATGGGTAATGAATTAATTGGTTAAACTGTTAAGTTGAATTTTGATCCCAAAACTACTGTGGCTTAGATAAATCAGTGGTAGTTAATTAATTTTACTCAAGTTGTGTGTATGGGCTGAGATTTGGCTGGCTTTGATTTGTAAGAAATTGTGGTTCAGATGGTCTTAATGAGTATTGGGGGTTAGCTGGTATAATCTTCATAATTTAAACAAGTTGAAAATGCAATAACATAAAAAAATTGTGTTTTATTGGAACCCATGGCCATGAATGCCAGAAGTATTAAGAACTAGAAACTAAATATAACTGAGAGAAGGAATAACACTAAGCTAAAGGAAATTCAGAATGTTATGGTAACTAAGCTAAACTAATGTAAGAGATGATTAAATCTGTAGTGAGGTAACAGGGAAAACTGCTTAAATGTCCAGCCACTCCAGAGGGGAATGTAGATGTTATGGACAAAGGCTGTTAAAAGTTAATATTAAATTAAAAGCTAGCAGGTTGGTTTCAGTAAAGATGGGCAAATTAAATAAGGAGTTTACTATCAGATTTTGAGTGTGAAGAAGTACAGTGGTGCCTTGGTTCCCAAATGACTTAGTTGTCGAACAATTCAGTTCCCGAACACTGCAAACCCGGAAGTAAGTGTTGCGGTTTGCAAACGTTTTTCGGAAGCCAAACGTCCAATGCGGCTTCCGATTGAGTTCAGGAAGTTCCTGCAGCCAATCAGAAGCTGTGCCTTGGAAAAAATGAAAGAAGGGGAAAAAAAATTGAGGTCTAAACCAAAGTCTCATGAGATCTTGAGAGAAATAAAGTATTACCAGATGCAATATATGGAACTGATGAATCAAGAGATAGAATGGAAGATAAAGCAAATGAGACAAAAGACATTTGAATCAGCAGACAAATGTGGGAAACGTCTATCATGGCAACTGAAAAAGAGGCAAAAAATGAACATCGTGACAAGTTTAGAAATGGATGGAAAGATTATCCACAAACCTAATGAGATAAGTAATTGTTTTCAAAGTTTTTTCAGGAAATTATACTCACAAGGGCCAGTTAACGAACAAGAAATAGAAGAATTTATTAAAAAATACGGATTACCAAAAATGTCAGAACAAAGTAAAATGATTTTAAATGAGAAAATAACAGAACAAGAAATAGGGGGTGCTATTCAGAACATGCAATTGGGAAAATCACCAGGACCAGATGGTTTGACCGCTAAATACTACAAAGCACTGAAGGAATAGATAGTACAACCACTGAAGGATGTCTGTAATGAAATTCTGGAGGGGAAAAAGGCACCTGAATCGTGGAAAGAGGCTTTTATTTCACTTATACCGAAAACTGAGACTGACAAGAACCAGGTTAGAAACTACCGCCCTATATCATTACTTAATGTGGATTACAAAATTTTTGCAGACATTTTGGCAAAAAGATTGAAGAGAGTGTTGTTAGGGGAGATTCATAAGGACCAAACTGGCTTTCTTCCAGGGAGACACATGTCAGACAATGTGAGGAACATTATAGACATTTTGGAACTGTTAGAAGTGGACATTAATAGGAAGGCTGTTTTAATTTTTGTGGACGCGGAGAAAGCCTTTGATAACATTTGCTGGAGCTTTATGAAGAAAAATCTCCAAGGGATGGGGGTAGGCCAAGGTTTTGAAAACGGTATAGGTGCAATATATTCTAAACAAAAAGCAAAGTTAATTGTAAATAATGTGGTAACGGAAGAAATATCTATAGAAAAAGGTACACGACAGGGATGCCCAATATCCCCTTTACTTTTCATATCAGTTCTGGAGGTTTTGTTAAACATGATTAGAAGGGACCAGTTGGTCAAAGGAGTTCAGGTCGGAGTTAGACACTACAAGCTAAGGGCATTTGCAGATGACCTAGTATTGACCTTACAACAGCCAGAAACTAGTACCAAAAGTGTATTAGAATTAATTGAGATGTTTGGTCAAGTAGCAGGATTTAAACTGAACAAACAGAAAACGAAAGTGCTGGAAAAAAATTTAACAATTGAGGAAAGAGAGAAGTTTCAGAGTGAAACAGGTTTGGTAATAACGAAAAAAGTGAAATACCTGGGGGTAAATTTAACATCTAAGAATGTGAATTTATTTAAGGATAATTATGAAAAATGTTGGACAGAAGTAAAGAAAGATCTAGAAATATGGTCAAGGTTGAGGTTTTCCTTGTTAGGCCGAATTGCTGTTATTAAGATGAATGTATTGCCCAGAATGTTATTTTTATTCCAGACGTTGCAGATTTTGGACAAGATGGACTGTTTCAAGAAGTGGCAGAAAGACATATCAAAATTTGTCTGGCAGGGCAAAAAGCCCAGAATAAATTTAAGATTTTAACTGATGCAAAAGATAGAGGGGGCTTTGTCCTGCCGGACTTAAGACTCTACTATGAATCGGCAGCTTTTTGCTGGTTGAAACACTGGCTACTTCTTGAGAACGCAGACATTTTGGATTTGGAAGGGTATGATAATAGCTTTGGTTGGCATGCATACTTATGGTACGACAAGGCAAAAGTGTATAAGGGTTTCAAAAACCATATTGTTAGGAAAGCATTATACAATGTTTGGATCCGATATAAAGATTT
This sequence comes from Podarcis melisellensis, assembly GCF_964234715.1. Classification (NCBI taxonomy): domain Eukaryota; kingdom Metazoa; phylum Chordata; class Lepidosauria; order Squamata; family Lacertidae; genus Podarcis; species Podarcis melisellensis. The sequence continues at coordinate 32,190,857 of NC_138533.1, read as the reverse complement.
GTTGGAAAGTAAAACTCGCAGGTGGTTGTCACCAATGGAAGCTAAGGAGGTGAAAAAACTTAACATGGAGTCAAAATGGCCAAAATATTGTGAAATTCTAGAACAAGACGGTGAAAAGGTCAAACTTCAGAGTTATGAGAAATTAAAGTCCAAAGTACGAGATTGGTTGCATTACCATCAGATAAATGAGACATTTAAACAGGACAGGAAAATAGGATTTCAGAAGGAGAGGTCAAAATTAGAAACAGAATTGCTAGAACCCAATACTAAGAACTTGTCAAGAATGTATAATTTGCTGTTGAAATGGAATACACAGGATGAAACGGTGAAATCAGCTATGATTAAATGGGCACAGGATATCGGTCATGACATTATGTTTGCGGACTGGGAACAGTTATGGACCACTGGTGTTAAATTTACGGCATGTAATGCCTTAAAAGAGAACATAATGAAAATGATCTATAGGTGGTACATGACCCCAGTCAAGCTTGCAAAAATTTATCATTTGCCCAATAATAAATGTTGGAAATGTAATGAGACTGAAGGTACCTTTTACCACCTTTGGTGGACATGCCCGAAGATCAAAGCCTTTTGGGAAATGATCTATAATGAAATTAAGAAAGTCCTTAAATGGACTTTGACCTAAGAAACCTGAGGCTTTTCTCCTGGGCATGGTTGGCCAATTGGTGTTAAAGAAGGATAGGACGTTTTTTTTATGTACGCCACTACAGCAGCAAGAATCCTTTTGGCAAAGTATTGGAAGATGCAAGAACTACCTACTCTGGAAGAATGGCAGACAAAGGTGATCGATTTCATGGGATTGGCAGAGATGACCGGCAGAATCCGCGACCAGGGGAAAGAGACAGTGGAAGAGGACTGGAAGAAATTTAAAATATATCTTAAAAATTGTTGCAAAGTTGAGGACTGTTAAGATGTCAAGGAGTAAGAAACAGAGAATTACAGCTGTAACTAAGAAATTAAAGAAAATTTAATGAAAGGGAATTAAATAGTTAATTGACTGGAGGAGTTGCTAAAGAAATGTAAAACAAGGATGCAGTGAAAGGGAGGTATGGGGAAGTCAGGGGAAAGAAGGTATATGAAAATAAGAGTAAGAAATTATACATGTTTAAATGTTTGTTTGTTTCTATTTTGTGTTTTGTTTGTTTTTATTATGTGTTTGAAAAAGAAATAAAAATTTATTTATTTATTTTAAAAAACAGAAGCTGTGCCTTGGTTTTCGGACGGTTCTGGGAGTCAAATGGATTCCCAGAACGGATTAAGTTCGAGAACCAAGGTATCACTGTGGTTGAGAAAAATAAGTGACAGTTTAGAAGACACATATAATATGAGTAGGAAATACAACACCCACAGCAAATTGCAGCCAACTGTGTCATTGTCAAAAGCCTTTTTGGCAATGGCTAGCAAAATTGGGAATGGTGAGTATTTGATGTTCAAATCCAGAGTAAACAGGACACGTTTTTGATGCCCACGAGAGCAGCTATTCTGAGATCCTATTGTTCCTTCCAGAGACTGAACTTACCTTTGGTTTAATTCTTCTTTGCTCCATTGCCATTGCCTGTGGTTAATGAATGTTTGAGTGACGATGTCATAATCAAGCTGTATAGATACGCCATCATAAATGGTCCTTTGTTTGACTTATTCTACCAAACGCGATCTTTAAAAGTTTCCCTTTAGTGGCACTAAGTTCTATGCACTATTGGCAGGATGAATGTGGAATAGGAATGGGTTGGTGGAGCGATTTGAAGTTGGAATAATGTTTTCTTTTTACTCATGAAGGAAGCTATAGTTGGACGAATTTTCTGAAGGGTTCTGTTTTTCAATAGTGTTAAGTATATGCTGGGAAACATTTTAAGACCTGCATATGGTACGTATTGATATGTCACAAAAAGAGTAACAGATGCTCTTAAAAGAAATGTAAAGCTTAGAAAAACAGGATAAGCAAACAAGATAGAAATAAGGAGGGGGACACAGAGCCTACTATAGATAAGCTGAAGATTAGCAGATGCTATGAAAACACATTTTATTGAAATCAAGCTGGGTAGTGGATTGACAGAAGCAAAATATACCCCAGTACCCCCAAATTAAGGGAGAACATGTCATCGCTCCAGATGATGAGAGATCAGAATTTTGTAACTGTACTAGACTTGATGAGAAATCAAATTCAAGTAGACAAAACAAGATATTCCTGTCCTTTCCGAAGGATTTAAGAGAGTTGTGTCCTATTCAATGAACTTTGTAGAAAAAAACAAGGCATCAAATCCAGATAAAAGTATAATTTTTTTAAATAAAGAATTTAAAGATTGGACTTTTTATTGTTTAAATAGCAAAAAATGGGAAGTGTTGAATAGAGGTGGATAATAATACTGCTCATCCACCCATCACCCTAAGGTGGGTTATGGCAATTTAAAAATTCAAATCCTATCAAGGGTGCAACCTGTCCTCCTTTTGAACCTTGAACATTGCAATAAATGTAATAGATATAGCAAATTATGTGAAGTATTAGGTGATCTGTGACATAGTTTACTAACATCTCTCTTTACCCCAGGCCTTTGTCCGATAAATAATCTATAGCCTGTTAAAAGCAGGAGGAAGGGGGGAGGGGACTGTTATTATGGTTTTTTTTTTGGTATGCTATCTATTATTATGCTTTTATTATTATGGTCCATAATAGGCTTGCCATATGTCAGGGAAATTCCTTACATGTCCTGGTTATGGAGGAATTTTGCTGAATTGGCAAAATGTCATGGGAAACCCGGATGTATGGCAGCGTGATGGGAAAAGGCAGTGGAAACAGCTCAGAAAGCTTAACAACTTTGCGGGTGTCAGGAATTTAACTCTAGGCTCCGTAACATGTGTTCTAAATGTAAAGCACCCTGGAATCTTCTGATATAGGGTGCTATATAAATCATCATCATAATAATAAGATAATAAAGGTAAAGGGACCCCTGACCGTTAGGTCCAGTCGCAGATGACTCTGGGGTTGCGGCGCTCATCTTGCTTTACTGGCCGAGGGAGCTGGTGTACAGCTTCCGGGTCATGTGGCCAGCATGACTAAGCCACTTCTAGCGAACCAGAGCAGTGTGGTACCTATTTATCTACTTGCATTTTGACGTGCTTTTGAACTGCTAGGTTGGCAGGAGCAGGGACCGAACAACAGGAGCTCACCCTGTCATGGGGATTCGAACTGCCGACCTTCTGATCGGCAAGCCCCAGGCTCTGTGGTTTAGACCACAGCGCCACCCGCGTCCCTATATTAAGTTAATAAAGAATTGCCAAAAAATCTGTATATGTTTGCATTACTCTGTGGAAGACTAGAAACTGTTAAATTCAGGCATACATATTTTAGCAGAAAGCAGCTAGAAGGGACTTCATAGATTGTATGGTTATGAAAAATGATACCATTGGATGGAGAATAAAGCTCCCCGCCCCCTTCTAAGACATATCCAAGAAAGCTAACAGCAACATTAATGGAATTTGATTTTGTATCCAGCAATTACCCCAGTCGATTCAAATCAGATTATAGGTTTGGGTATAGTTGAGAAAATGAAAGATATAATTAAGAGGATATTTGTGGCACTGTAGAAGGACAAGGATATAAGACACCTCGGGGTAGAATTATTAAATGTTGCTGGTGGGTTTATTAAAGGCAGCATGGATCATTTAGGCAGAAATGGATGGTCAATACTGAATTCCTCAAGTTTGGGGAGAATTTTCATGGCAAAAATTAAAGAGACGACGGCACCACCGCCACCAAACCCCTTGGGTATTAATGTTAAGAAAAGAACGGGGGGGGGGGGGGAGTCTATTCTTCCTTAAACCATTTCATGTGGAATAATAAGGCACCAATAATCAGTTCATTACTCGAAGGTATGTTAGCTGCTCTCGATTATTGGGACTCCGACCAAAACATTGTGGTTTGTCTTCGCTTCCTAACAGGAGTGCTTCAGTTTGGGGTGCCAGACAGCAATGGTCCCCCTGATCCAGGATACTCCATTACATATCTCTTGCTCCTGCACATCAAATTTACTTTCTTTTCCTTTCCCCAATGGCGCTTGCCATTTCTTAGAGCAAAATTTCAATACCGCTGGATTGTAATTAGAACCTCTTAAGTGGTTTACAAAAAAAACACACCATTAAAACTTATCATTTAAAAATAGGTATATATTTTTTAATAACCCAGAGTATATTTAAAAACAACTGTTAAACTTTTTTAAAAAACAACAGCAACAACACATGCCAACTTTTACATGGCTTGTCTGAACAAGAAATTTAGCAGGTGCCTAAAACCGCCGGATGTCAATAGGCAGGGATTTCCAAAGTAGGGGGTCCTGCCATGCTAAAAGTTTAAATTTTGTACAATTGCGAAATGAATATTTTGTGGCATCTGTAACAGTTTCACAGATTGCAATGGCCGAGTATGCTAATATATGCCGGCCATCACTGGTGCTGATTAGGGTACAGTGGTACCTTGGGTTACATACGCTTCAGGTTACATACGCTTCAGGTTACAGACTCCACTAACCCAGAAATACTGCTTCAGGTTAAGAACTTTGCTTCAGGATGAGAACAGAAATCATGCTCCGGCGGCGCGGCGGCAGCAGGAGGTCCCATTAGCTAAAGTGGTGCTTCAGGTTAAGAACGGACCTCCGGAACGAATTAAGTACTTAACCCGAGGTACCACTGTATTTTACCCCAAACATGTGCAAACTTCAGGGGTTCCCCTTGGTACTAAAGCACATCTAGAGCACTGTAGTACCACTTTGGCAATTCCCCTCCCAGAGCTACAATTCCCAGATTTTGCTGGGGGAAAGGGTTGGTTGTTAAACCACTCTGGAATTTTAGATCTGGAATATAGTGCAGGATATTCCTCAAATAATTTGATTCAGGATCATGAAGGTTTGTTAAAATCCTCCAATTTAAGAATGCGGGATATAAATGCAAAAGCGATTTGGCAGCAGCACAGCTTCTGGCTTCTGGCTTCTTTAATATACTACATAGATTTCTCTCTCTCTCTTTTAGATGCCAGAGAGAAGTAAGTAATTTACCGACAGGGAAAAGGGCCAATTTAACAAGTTATTGATTTACATATTGTGAGCAGATTTATGACACATTCTGATGTGAGGAACAAAATTCGAAGCTTGTATCCTTTCTTCCTTCAATACTAGCAGACGAGAAATGTGATACCCACAGGGATTGTGACACACTGAGAGCGGATGGAGTTTGAAGTCCGGTTTGCTAAACTTTTAAATCTTGCAGAGGTCTCTATTTAAAGAGAGAGACGCTTGACTGATGCTCTGAAATGATAAATACAAGTAAGATGAGAGATTGCAAAAGTATTGTGTTGGTTGATTTATGGAAATACATGTGTAGGAGAGGTACCAGCTGTGTGGAAATAAAAACTTTAATAAAATAGTATTCAAAGGCAAAAAGGGGAAAAAAGAAAAAGTAATGCCAGAAGGGCTTATTGGAGATACCAAACAAAAGATACGGATTTTAACACTAGCTGGCGTTGTCAAAACTATAAGAGGGTGTTGGATGGAGATATTAAAAGATATCTGGGAATAGAATGGGACAGGGCAGTAGTCTAGTACTTAACGCACAACTAGGGGGGTTGTCGTTGATGATTTATTATCCACTCTTCACAACAATTTAAAATGCCACATTATATAGTGGAAAAATCATGTGTTATGTTCAGTGTATCACTAAAGTTAAAGGCACAAAGCATAGCAGTACGCTTGTCTGCTGACAAGATGTTTTGCTCAAATACAGCCGCAACACATGGCTAATGAATATGGTAAATGTATTATTAGTAGTAGTTAGAATATAATCCAAAATTTACAAATCATAAACATCATTATATAATGTATGTATAAGCCCATAAACAAGAAAGTCAACGTAATGAATTGCTGTCAGGGAACACCACGACGCAGGCAGAATGCTTTTTAGTAGATAATGTCCCACAGTATTGTATTTGTATTGCAACGCAGGGGTTTTGTTTTTGTCGCACGATAAGATGTTTTGCAGCAGCAGATCATGGTTGCACAAGAAAATGCACGAGCCGATTGTTGGTGACTCCATTGCATGAGTTTCTGCTAGTGCGGCTGCTAGACTGGATTCCTCTGAACAGATTCCTATGAATCTTTAAAATAAACAATTAAAAATAAAAGTAAGAAATGTGGTTATTGGGGGGGGCACACACGTTAGCAGTAGTCAAAATGGTTAAATGAAGTAGGAAAGAAGCCACCCATAGAATAGAATATGTTCAAACTTTTGTTTTGCCTTGTTCATGCATTAGATGGTTGAAGGACCAGATCCTTGAACTTGTTTGAAAGGCAGCTGGTAGCCATTTATTTCCTGTGCAAAAGGAAACAATTCCAAGGAGGAAATATGGGCTCAGTTGTTATGAACAATGCTTCATACTAGGGGTAGGAGTTTCTCTTGTGATCAGACCATCAATCATTCTGGTAGGGGCTGATGGGAGCCTGGAGTAAACTTCCGCCTGAAATGCTACAGTTTCCTTGTCCCTAGATTGGTAGATCGTCACGAATTCACACACTTGACGTCTTTGAAAGGGTGGATAGGAAGAAGCAATTGCTTACTTACATCAGCTGAAAACAACTTTTCTTGCGAATTAATGTACAGTATATGTAGTTGTTGGAGAGCCTGGAGTAAATCTGACCCAATGAATCTGGCCAGGATCAAACATCTATAAGAGATGCAATGAAGCTTGACTCTGTCGACAGTGGACCAGTGCTCTAAATGAGCCAGGAACCAGGTGTGTTTTGTGACTGGGATGGGTCTTGTTGTTACTACATGGAGATGCCAGGTTGGGAAACAAAATGTCACATAGGATGGGATCTGAAATATTTTCATTGAAGCTTGAATTTTTTGTATTTTGGTTTTATATGATGTTTTACTGTGTTGTAAACTGCTTTGGAATTTGTTCTTTAAAATATAAAGTGAAATGGAAACAACAATAACTACTACTAGTAGTAGTAATAATAATAATAATAATAATAATAATAATAATAATAATAATAATATCCCATCCAGGGGGGCCAGGACTTCACCTAGATACTATATTGTGGTGACTGCAGCCTAGGTTTAACGTGCCATTTGGTGATTAGATTATCTATCTGAGTTTCTAACACTGGTGAACCTAGTGGATTAGCACTGTTCTCTGGTAAAAGTCAAAATCTGAACATAAGGACATTGATGATGATGGTTTATGTTTCTTTATTACTCTCCCTTCGCTCTAAGGTCCCAGGACGAGTTATAACAGTAAAACACAATATAAGAAACAGTTTAGGACAAATTAACAATCATAAAAAATAAGGGTGGTGGTTGCTAAAAACATATACCTCAAGAGTCAAAACCCAGAGTAAAGAGGGCAAATCTTCAGCATTCTTTGGAAGCTGTACAGTGAAGATGCTGGGCGCACCTCTCTGAGGAGTTCTGCGACTTAGGGGCTGCCACAGAGAACGCCATGCCCCTTGGGTGGAGGAACTGCCAAGGAAACCTTTGCTGATCTTAGCACTTGAAAAGATCTATAGGGAAGAAGGCCAGCTTTCAGATGTTGGGGGCCTGGGTTATTTAGAGCTTTAAATGCTTAACGTGAGCACCTAGAATTGGGGCAGATGTTTTGAAACAGTAGCTATATGAGACCTAAACGGATTCGAAGCCAGGAATGTGGCTGCTGCATTTTGGACTGACTGAATTTTGCAGTTGCCTCCAAGGGCAGCCCCACATAAAAGCGCATTGCAGTAATCTAATATGGGAGTTAACAGAGCATGGAGTATGTGGCCGAGTTGTCTCTGTCCAGTTATTGCACCCATTAGGTTAGAAGCTCTCAGGCTGAAGCACACTCTCTCTTTCTCCTCCTTTCTGTGTGGCCTTTTTATTGAAATATATGCAGCCTATACAAATAAATGCCAGCACTCTAAGCTTTGTCCTGAGCGTTCTCCGGAAGCTAATTTGCTGCCCTTCAGCCAGTTCTTGGCTGTGCCTCTCTCTGGCTCCTAGCTGCCAGCTCCAAGTACTGCAGTGGGCAGCCAGACAAGCCGTCTCATTGACACAGTGAGGCCACTTGTGTATGTAGTGCTATACAGATTTCGAAGTGGATCTAGCGGGAAGATATGGGGCTGCAACTGCAGTCTAGCTTGTTGATGACTTGGGGCCACAGGGAGCTTACTGCCGCAACTGCACTGGCTATTGGGGACAATTCATGCTGTTTGGTTTTGCTCCCAAAAGTCCTGGAAAAAGGATGGGGAGCCCGTGGCCAGAGAAGATGGGAGCTTTAGTCCATGAACTTCAGGAGGGGCTGCAATTTCCCCTTCTCTAAAAGGTAGTGTTGTAACATAAGATGATAAAAATCCCTGCAGAATTAGACCCCAAAGGTCCATCTAAACTAGAATCCTGCTTCCCAGGGCAAACTTGATCGAATTTTCCATGACCAGCCTTTAACAAAACCTTTGGGGAGCAGCAGATTGGCCAAGGCTGGTCTTTAATTATCCCCCTTTTAAAGTGTGGCGTCGAGAACAAGACGGAAGTCAATCTTCCATGGCCCACCTGAAAGAACCTAATATAATCCTGCCATTTTCCTGTGATCTCTGCCTTAGCAGGTAAAATGTAAAGCATTTTTCACACTCTTGGTAGAGTCCTCATTTTCACCTGGGCATATCCCTCTTATCACGCTGTGAATCTTCACAGCAGTCTGAGATGCTAACTTTCCAAGGGGGGGGGGGGCTGAGGCTTAAAATGTTCCATGCTAGCGGCTGGTCTGCCTTTTTAACTTTACACATTCCGTTGCCCCACCACACACGTTAATTGGAAGCCACATAAATGTATTTCATGGCAATAAAGCAACTATGCAAAAAGATTCTTCGCATATGGTGTTGGTTTGAGTAGCTCTGATGGTCTCTGGCATGGAAAAAGAGCTGAGTGACTTCCTTTATAACATTGCATCAAATGAATATATCCGCAACCAGTGTTTCCTTTTGTTGTAGTGCTTGGTTTAAGCAATACAGTGGTACCTCGGGTTAAGTACTTTATTTGTTCCGGAGGTCCGTTCTTAACCTCAAACTGTTCTTAACCTCAAGCACCACTTTAGCTAACGGGGCCTCCTGCTGCTGCCGCGCCACTGCTGCCCGATTTCTGTTCTCATCCTGAAGCAAAGTTCTTAACCCGAGGTACTATTTCTGGGTTAGCAGAGTCTGTAACCTGAAGCGTATGTAACCTGAAGTGTATGTAACCCGAGGTACCACTGTAGATACTGCAGTTCACTCATACAGAAGGTTCAGAAGTACATTATTCTTATTATTTTAAAAAAGCTTGGGTGGCCCTGAATTCCTTTTAGTAAGAATATTCTGACTTTCCTCATTAAGAGCTTCTCCAGGTAGCAACCAGCAACAGAGCAGATAGATGGCTAAATTGCTGCATAGTGCAAATGGTAATCTTTGACTCAAAGACAGGGGGTAGGGAACTTGTGGCTCTCCCAGATGTCATTTGACACCAACACTCATCGGCCTGGGAGTTGTAGTCCAGTAACACCTGGAGGAGCACACTTTATCCATCACTGCTCACGGAGAAGAAGCATATCATAAGTACAGTGGTACCTCGGTTTACAAACCTAATCCGTTCCTGAAGTCCGTTCTTAAACCAAATCCATTCTTAAACCGAGGTGCGCTTTCCCTAATGAGGCCTCCCGCCACTGGTGGCCTTCCACCGTTCAGCTTCCGTTCGCAGACTGTAGTAAAGTTTTCAAACCGGAACACTACTTCTGGTTTTGCGGAGTTCGTAAACCGAGTAGTTCGTGAACAGGACTGTTCTGAAACTGAAGTACCACTGTAGTTGAATATGGTAGCTAGATGGCTCCAGTGTGCTATGCAGCCAGTGTGGCATAGTGGTTAGAGTGCCAGACCAGAACCTGGGAGACTACAGTTCAAATCCCCACTTAGCCATGAAGCTCATCTTGGGCCGGCCATTGTCTCATACACTGACCTACCAGTGAGGATTAAATAGGAAGTAAAGGTAAAGGTAAAGGTACCCCTGCCCGTACGGGCCAGTCTTGCCAGACTCTGGGGTTGTGCGCCCATCTCACTCAAGAGGCCAGGGGCCAGCGCTGTCCGGAGACACTTCCGGGTCACGTGGCCAGCGTGACATTGCTGCTCTGGCGAGCCAGAGCTGCACACGGAAACACCGTTTACCTTCCCGCTGGTAAGCGGTCCCTATTTATCTACTTGCACCCGGGGGTGCTTTCGAACTGCTAGGTTGGCAGGCGCTGGGACCGAGCAGAGGGAGCGCACCCCGCCGCAGGGATTCGAACCGCCGACCTTTCGATCGGCAAGTCCTAGGCGCTGAGGCTTTAACCCACAGCGCCACCTGCGTCCCAAATAGGAAGTAGAACTGTGTAAACCTTGAGCTCTTTGGAATAATAGGTAAAGGTAAAGGGACCCCTGACCGTTAGGTCCAGTCGCGAATGACTTTGGCGTTGAGGCGCTCATCTTGCTCTATTGGCCAAGGGAGCCAGCGTTTGTCCGCAGACAGTTTCTGGGTCATGTGGCCAGCATGACTAAGCCGCTTCTGGTGAACCAGAGCAGCTCACAGAAACGCCGCTTACCTTCCCGCCGGAGCGGTATCTATTTATCTACTTGCACTTTTGGCGTGCTTTCGAACTGCTAGGTTGGCAGGAGCAGGGACCGAGCAATGGGAGCTCACCCCGTTGTGGGGATTCGAACCGCTGACCTTCTGATCGGCAAGCCCTAGGCTCTGTGGTTTAGACCACAGCGCCACCCGTGCCTACCCCTTTGGAATAGTGGGATATAAATAACTAGGTAGTGTATTGTTTTGCATATCCTGCTCCTGGAGAAGGAGCAACACACTGGAGCAGCCAGCAACACCCAGAAATAGAGCATTAGGAGCAAGACTGAAACCATAATCTAATTTTAAAAAAATGGAGTTTGGAAGATGGGAAAAGGTAGCACAGTGACCAGTACGCATGGGGCAGTATAAATGCCAGACATATAGGATTGATTACAATGGCAGACTTGCAGAGTTAGCAACAACCTTCTTTAAACCTTGGAGAGAGATACCTAGTTGAGGAAAGTCTGTAATATTGAGATAACATACCTGTCAAGGCAGGTGTCAGGAGCCGATCGGCACTCACTCGCACAGTGCCCCGTGAAGTTAGCTCTCTTTATTCAGAGAAACAAAACAGCTCAGGAGGCCAGGCCTAGTGAGCAGAGCAGCTCTTCCTGGTAGATCTTTGCCCCAGTGAGGCCGCCGTGAGGACTGAATGTTGCGTTAGCCTGTTTAAATAATAAAATTACTATTATTTATTAAAAGCGCAACTTTTCAAGCCCTGTCGTACCAGTTTTGCATAGCTAACAATCAGTATAAACAAGAGCTAGATATAAAACTCTGTTATCATGAAATCCATATGGAAGTATAAACCTTAAGGCTGGGTGGGCCTTCCACTTTTCTCTGACAAAGTTAATAAAAGTTCCACTACTCTCTAGCAAAAGTGTCCTTGTGTTCTGTCCATCTTGCCTGCCAACAACTTGTGGGTTAGCTTTCCAGTGAGGACTATAGGCCATGCTCTTCCATGCAAAGATTTTTTCTAATAGTATTTTTATTAGTTTACACACACACACACACACACACACACACACACACTCTACATTAAAGAAAAAGAAACATAAAATGAAACATTTATATCAACTGCATACGCAATCAATATTAAATCTACATTGTGGGATTACTTCCCTCTACTCCTTCCCTTGGTTCCTTTGTATTATCTTCATTCTTGCATGTCAATAAAATCCATGCAAAGACTTTAAAGTTGAGACTTTTAAGTCCTTTCCTGAAGTTAGCAATGGCCTGATGTGTTGGGGGAAGAGTGGCAAATCGACTTTAGTTGCACAGCCTGAACTGGCTGCTGTGCGTTTGCATCCCACCTGAAAATGATGGCACCCTGGAAACCCTTCTGCTGTGGAGGGCTGGATAAGTTATGCGTGCAGCACATTCACAGGATAAGCAAGTTTCCATTTGCGTAAACAAAAGAGGATGCAAATGCCACCCAAGGAAAGTGGCTGGTGAGTCACCAGCGCTTCCTGCAAGCTACCCCCTTTCATTTGTGTTTCATGTTAATGAGGTAATTCATTACCTTTATATATAAAGGTTTGTGGCTACAATTGCTGCTTAAGTAGCTCTTCTCTCCAGGTGTTCAGTTGCAAGTGCCAAAGAGGCTCTGCTGATCAACGCTCTCTTGTTTTCCTCCCGAAGCCTCTCTTTCCGTGCCTTCTGTGATCTACTGTCATGCACCAGAATGATTAAAAAACAACAGCAACCCTTCCCTCATTAATTCATCAAGAGGAAAGTGGAGACAGCGGCAGAACAAAGCCAGTGTTTTGCCTTTGACGGGGGGGGGGGGGGCTTGATGTTCTTGTGACAACTTTCTCCCCTTTTGTGTGTATGAAAGCACTTCATATCACATTCCGTCTCCCTGCAAGGAAACTTCCACTCGCTTATGCATTCAGAATTCGGAAGAGAAGTCGGAGACTTGCACATCGCACAGCTTACTACCCAAAGCGGTGATTTCTCTTCCTCCTCCCTGGGTTCTGAATCGTGAAGAAGCACCAAAATGATGCTCCTTTTCATAGCTTGGGATTTATAGGCCCTTTGCCTTTTAAATCTATGACCTTTTAAATGGGGGTGGTATTGTTTTTGGTTTTTTTACCGTGCTATGTGGGTTAAACCACAGAGCCTAGGACTTGCCGATCAGAAGGTCGGCGGTTCGAATCCCTGTGACGGGGTGAGCTCCCATTGCTCAGTCCCAGCTCCTGCCAACCTAGCAGTTCGAAAGCACGTCAAAGTGCAAGTAGATAAATAGGTACCGCTCCGGCGGGAAGGTAAACGGCATTTCCGTGCACTGCTCTGGTTCGCCAGAAGCGGCTTAGTCATGCTGGCCACATGACCTGGAAGCTGTACCCCGGCTCCCTTGGCCAATAAAGCGAGATGAGCGCCGCAACCCCAGAGTCGGTCACGACTGGACCTAATGGTCAGGGGTCCCTTTACCTTTACCTTTTATGTATTTTTGTGCTTTTCTATACCAACCTTCATCCAAAGATCACAGGGTGGTTTACAATATAAATTAGTTAATTAAATAAAATATGCATAAAGCTTTTTTCAAAATATTCCCAAGCAAAGAGGGGGGAGATGGGAAGCAGGGCCGTTTCATCAGTTCTCTGCGAAGACTAGCATCATCTGTCACTAAATTGTTTCCATTCCAGCTGGTCTAGCTACTATTGAATACCAGAACTTGTTTCCTCCCTCCTCTACCCTCTCATCCCTTCTTCCTTTCGTGTCATGTCTTCTAGATTGTAATCCTGTTGCCATGAATTTGCCTTGGTTTTTATTTACCATGTGTAGGGAACATTGTGCACTTCAGTAATACTAGGCAGATCTCTGTCTTGGTTTTCTCAGCTTTAGCTAATATAGGTTTCTTGACTAAATAACCTGTTGCACAGAACTATGTTTTAAAGGCCTGACCCTGATTTAGAGGAATGCTTATCTATGATTTGATGAGTTCCACCTGAGAAGAGAATTCGCACTGTGATTCAAGATGATGCCGTGCATGTGTTTAGAAGGCACGTTTTGCTGTGTATTTTCTGTCTTTGCTGTTGTGGAGAAGTAGTTCAGTGGAACACTTTCCTTATCTGTTAGGCTGCCCATTTGTCAAATGGAGAAGTTACGTTCTGGAGATCGTTAACAAAAAGTAGGCGCTATTCCACCTCACAACTCTAAATAGGCGATGCTAGTTTATTTATTTCATTTGAAAAAAATTCTACGCTACCAATATTCAGGGAAAAGAAACTGATATGGTGTTAAAAGCATAAAATCAACCATAAATTTAGATCTATAAAACCAAGTTGTATGGCATTCCTGGAGGTAACCTAAAAGATCATCTCATTCCTTAAATACCCAACGGATCACTACACTTTGCAGGAGGAGGGCATAATGCAGGTACCATCCTATCAGGAGGTCTGTTCCATATTATGTCAGAACTGAGTCTTTAGTGTACAAAATCCCTTTGGAATTTCCTGCTGTTACATATCAAGCACCCATTGTGGTTGTGTTTTTGGTGCTTGTTGGAGAGTTTCCGCTATCCTAGTTGGTTATCAGCATTGTATTAGTTTGTTTCTGTGTGTAATTTTTAAAACTGTTTTATGCATGCAAGTGTTTTATATGCATGCCTATTGTATTGAAAAATTGCCTCAGGAAGCATCGTAGGAAAGGATTCATACATGCTATAAATAACAACCACCTGGTTCCCAAGCTGTTCAGGGCTTTGTATGTAATACCTAATAGGAAATACCTTAAACTTGGCTTGGTAGCAAACCTAGAGTTGCTTCATTTTCAATGACGTTGACAAGAGCTGAAGCTGTTGAGCGCCACATAATTGATTTTAATGTATAAAAGGTTTGATAGGGTTTTTGCATTCCCCCGGCATTATTGTATTTTGGATGCGGTGTTACGGCTTGAAACAACAATAGCTCTGCAAAACAAGCTAACGTGTAAGAAATGGAGCGTAAAACATTCAAGTGACACATCATGGGCGTCTTGTCCGATGCTTCCTGTGTGCCACTCTGCCGTTGAGTTGATTTGCAGAAAGAATCTTGTTTCAGAATCCCAATGAGCATTATGGATTAGCTGGTTAGTTACACTCGGCTGAAGCTGAATGTTGGAAGATTTGGGGACAGCCAAAAGAGACTTCGCGCAGCACAGAGTGGAACTTGGAGGTTCGCTCCCACAAGATGTAGCCATGGCCATCAACTTCGACGGCTTTGGACAAATGGATCAAGGATAAGTCTATTAACAGCTACTTGACGCAATGGCTATGTTCCTTCTCCACCATTGGGGACTGTTTGTCTCAGAATACCATTTGCTGGGAATCGCAGATGTTGTGCTCAGGTCATGCTTTTGGGCTTCCTCCAAACATCTGGTTGGCCACTGTGAGAACAGGATGATGGACTAGGTTAATTCAGCTAATTAAAACATCTTTGGCCTTATTTTTGTTTGTTACTATTTTATGGGCGTTTTAAAAATCGTAAACGCCTCCGTGATCCTCAGATGAAGGGTGGTATAGAAATTGAATGAATGAATGAATGAATGAATGGGACCTTGGCCTCATCCAGCAGGGCTCTTATGTTTTCCTAGTTCCACCAGGGCTATAGCAACAGTAGAACAGATCAGAGCACCCCAGTAAGAGCATCAGCTACTTCTAAAAGAAATAGCAAAACTAGTCAATCATCTCATGTGGTTCCTAAGTTTTATTCATTTACACATACTTAATGCTGACACGCTTTGGGGGTTGTTTGTAATGTGTGTTAACTGCTTTGGGCCTCTTTATTTTTACATGGAACGGTGGGATAGAAATGTTTGCAATAAATAAGCGCAATGCATTTTGAAAACACATATTTCGCCCCTTCAAGGCAAGTCTGAATAAATGCACTTCTTGCCTCGAGGGCATCCCTGAATCAAGCTGGAAAAAAAGCACCATAAAAGGGGGGGGTGGGCTTTCCAGGACAGGCACCACCTTAACACTTAATTGGTATACGTTGTGCGGGATGTCATGGCTCCTACCTTGTCTTGCCCCCTGATAATTCCCTCCTCCCTCTGGCTCCCGCCCCTTTCCTTCAAAAGTAATTCTCCATATCGCTCTGCTCATCACGCGGCGTCACAGCACAAGGGAAACTCACAAGCTGCCTTTTCTTGTCACATGAGATTTGAGCCGAAATGACAGCCAGATAGAAGCAGTTCTGACAGCGGGGAGGGGAAGGTGGTGGAATTCTCTTCCCGGCGCTGTAAGGCTTTTTGAGGCATCATGATAACACACAAGTACCTCCTAGTTGCGATCTATAGCAGCAATGCTTTTCAAAGTACAGATTCATCCCTCGCGTCAAGCAAGCTCTGGAAAGGGGGAGAATGAGGCAAGGCAAATTGCAAGCTGCTTTTTAACAGAGAGGGAAGGAGGAGGAATTGATTCTGGCTTTGTTTCTGCTACTGCTTGGGCAAGGGGGGGCCAAAGACCCCACATTTTCTACCCCCTCCCTTTAATTTCTTCGAAGTGGCATGTGGGCAGCCTCTCCCTGCAAGCTGGCTTAATTTACCCAGTGCTGCCTCCTTATCAGCCATCTCCAGCCAGATGTTGCTAAAGGGCAGCTGTGGGTCCTCTTGTTTGAATGAACCCAGGGACAGATATATATATATATATATATATATATATATATATATATGTATATATATATATATATATATATATATACGAAAGCAAATATATATATATATATATATACACCATGTTCTTGTACAGTAAGCCCGCAACTTGCACACATTTAACTTGAGTGCATTCAGCTTTACGTGTTTGGCAAATTTAAAAAAGGGGAGGTGGGATTAAAAGTGGTCTGGGTTCTGGAAAAAAAATGACTGGCAATCACATCTCCAGCCAGATGTTGCTAAAGGGCAGCTGTGGGTCCTCTTGTTTGAATGAACCCAGGGACAGATATATATATATATATATATATATATATATATATATATATATATATATACGAAAGCAAATATATATATATATATATATACACCATGTTCTTGTACAGTAAGCCCGCAACTTGCACACATTTAACTTGAGTGCATTCAGCTTTACGTGTTTGGCAAATTTAAAAAAGGGGAGGTGGGATTAAAAGTGGTCTGGGTTCTGGAAAAAAAATGACTGGCAATCACACCAACCGTGTGTTTTGACTATACGTCATTTTGGCCTTATGTGCAGCCCCTGGAACGTAACCTCCATGTAAGTTGAGGCTAACTGTGCTAAGGAAGGTAGAGAGTGGCTCGACTGGTTTTTAATTGTGCTGGTTTTTGTAGGTGAGACAGTGAGTTATATAGTGATTAGAGCAGGGGTCCCCAAACTAAGGCCCGTGGGCCGGATAAGGCCCAAGGGACTCGCTTATCTGGTCTGCGGCGACCCCTGCCGCTGCCTGCTCTTACCAGCACTGCACTGCGTGGCTGCCCACTTCTGGGTCGGAGGAGCACATGCGCAAGCGTTATTTACACATGAGCAAGTGTTATTTCCGGTGCACATCCGGGTCGGAGGAGGCCTGTGCACATGCGCAGAAGCTATTTCTGGTGCTCCTCCAACCCAGAAGTCTGCCGTAAATAGCATGTGTGCACACGTATGGGCACACGCTCCCCTGCACGATCGGCGCTGGAGACCCCTGGATTTGGTGACCCCTGGATTAGAGTGTTAGCCCTTGGAAACCACAGCTCAAATCCACACTTGGCCATGAAGCTCACTGAATGACCTTGGGCCAGCCACTGTCTCTCAGCCCTCTTAGTCACGATCAAATTCAGAAGGGTGGGTGGCAACCATGTATATGCTGCCTTGAGCCCCTTGGAGGAAACGCGTGATATAAATAAAGAAAAATGTGCCATAAAGATCTCTGATAAAGACTCAAGACGTGTTGGGAGCTTTGCAGCAAACTCATTTCAGTCTTTTGCTTCCTCTAAAGGGTGCATGAATAATAAAGCTCTGGCGTGCTGACCAAGTAGCGAGCTTTGCACTATCTGCTGCTCAAGCGGGGTAACACTATACCGGCCAAGACTTCTGCGCCAGCCGATCTCCCAACAGGACGCGCTCTGTGCTGAAGCTTACTTGGAACAAGCCGAGAGAATGGGGGGCATTGTTCTTCCAGCCACAAGACTTGCACAGTGTAATGTCAGGCGGAGCCTTTCTGCAAGAGGGTTTGCTCCGTACATAAACCCTCTACCCACCCACTCCCCCCAGAGTGCCTGGAACAAAAACTGAAATAGCTGTTCTCCACTAACATATTTTCTTAGGTCTCTAGATGGAGAAGCTTGATAGCAGTGAACCTTCATAAATTTCATCTCTCTATTTTTATTTTTTTTAAATTAATATAAATTAAGTGGAAGTTGTTCAATCCAAGTTCAATCCCCAGCGTCTTCAGGTATGGCTGGGAGATACCCCTGTCCAGAACCCTGGTAAGCACCTGACCCAATATAAAGCAGCTTCCAATGTTCCTGCCTTGAATAGGTAGATCCGTGATTGACAAATGCTAAGCGTGGCTAGAGGCTCCAAAGAGATCGCTCAGGAAGGTGCCGTCAGATGTCAGCTACAGATGACACCTAGGCAGCATAGAAACGAAAGGCACCCATGGGTGCAGCTGCTGGTTTAAATTAAGGTACTGAGAATTAAAGTTATTCTTCTCTATGCAAGTGGCTGGGAAACATGGGCTTGAAATGCCAGATGCAGCCATCAAGACCTGTCTGTTTAATCCTCAGAACTCTCACTCACTGCCCTGCCTTCACCCTTGGGATGTGTCCTGAACTCTACCAATGCTGCTTGCTCTACCAAGCGAGCCTGTTTTCTCCTTCTCCCAGAGGGTAGGACTCGAACCAGTGGCTTAAAGTTACAGGAGATTCCGACTAAATATCAGGAAGAACTTTCCAACAGTAAGAACTGTTCGGCAGTGAAACGGTCTCCCTTGGGAGATTGTGGACTCTCCTTCCTTGGAGGTTTTTAAGCAGAAGTTGGAGGGCCATCTCTCATGGATGCTATAGCTGAGATTCCTGCATTGCAGGGGGTTGGACTAGATGACCATTGGTTCCCTTCCGACTCTACTGTTCTATAATTCTTGGTTGCCTGCATGGAGGATAAAAAGGTAAAGGGACCCCTGACCATTAGGTCCAGTCGTGACCGACTCTGGGGTTGCGACGTTCATCTCACTTTATTGGCGGAGGTAGCAGGCGTACAGCTTCTGGGTCACATGGCTAGCATGACTAAGCCGCTTCTGGCGAACCAGAGCAGCACACGGAAACGTTGTTTACCTTCCCACTGGAGCGGTACCTATTTATCTACTTACACTTTGACATACTTTCGAACTGCTAGGTTGGCAAGAGCAGGGACCGAGCAACAGGAGCTCACCCCGTCGCAGGGATTCGAACCGCCGACCTTCTGATCGGCAAGTCCTAGGCTCTGTGGTTTAACCCAATGCGCCACCCGTGTCCCATCGGTATTTATGTGGAAACTAACCCTACTATAGTGAAATTTACATTCATTGCTCGGCACACCACTTCCATGCGGCCCCCTGGACGTTTGCCGAGATGGGAAGGTGGCCCTCAGATTGAAAACAGTTCCTCAGCCCTTCTTTCTGAGACTTGTGGTTAATCACGTTTTGTTTCCAGGATGTTCCAGCTTTTCTAGGAACTACTTGCAGAGTAAAAACCTAAAAAGATAAAAATACTGCCTGTTTTGCAAGCCCTCCTCTTACAGAACCTTCCGTGCTCATTTTTAGATTCCTGCTTTAGTACAGCGGATATCTAATCACTTAACCCGCAATGTCAACACCCTGTTATAAAAAGGGCAAGTTTTATCTCCAGTGAATGGTTATAACAGCTAATAAACTGGTCTACAGGGCTATAAGGAAGTGGAAAGGTTGTGTGTGTGGTAATGTTCATTCAAAGTTTCTTTAAGGTTTTGAAAATGCACATTCATGTGCCCGCAAGGTTGGCATCTGTCTGTCTTGCGAGGCAATGGAGGAGTTCTGCTTTGCGAGTGAGGTTCAAGCTGTTGGAAGGCTGCATCACCTGCTGTGTCTGTAGAGACCGATATGGGAGAGACACGTTTTGTTGCAGCTGGGGCAGTCGAAGGCATCCAGTTGTGCCAATGCAGATGCACCATGGCGTTTTTTCCCTCACTGTGCTCCTCCCAGCGGTCATTCCTCCTCTGGTCACTATTGTGGATACAAGACCTGACGGACTGTCTCCAGGCGCTGTGGTCATCTGCAAGGGATACCCACGCGGTGGGGTTGATGTAGCCGGCCATTATGTCATGTTTACAGACATTTTTGTAGCACAGAGCTGGCCTGCCAACAGGCCTGGGGCCTGTAACTAGCTCCTCGCATGCAAACAGATAAGAAAAAAGCCCCTACTCAAGGTTCCTCAAGGGTTACCCAGGACTGTGTCCTCTGTACAGTGATGATACCTCGGGTTAAGTACTTAATTCGTTCTGGAGGTCCGTTCTTAACCTGAAACTGTTCTTAACCTGAAGCACCACTGTAGCTAATAGGGCCTCCCGCTGCCACCGTGCTGCTGGAGCACGATTTCTATTCTCATCCTGAAGCAAAATTCTTAATCTGAGGTAATATTTCTGGGTTAGCGGAGTCTGTAACCTGAAGCGTCCGAGGTACCACTGTATATTGTTGGACTGTGACTCCCATCACTCCAGACTGTTGACCATGACATCTGGGGCTTATGGGAGCTGGACTCTAACCATGTTTGGAGGGCGCCATTTGGCTACCCCTTCTTTAGGGTGATCCCCGGACCTGATGATCCTCACCCGCAGCATAGCCCCCTCTTGAGCATCCCAAGGGACAGATAAGAGAGGCCTTTGGGCCACAGATTCCTCCACTCATGCTCTAAGCCATCTTCAGCAGGCGGTTGTTCATTCATTTGGTCATCTCAGATATAAGTTTAATCAATCAACTTGAATGACAATCAATCAGGCTAACTACAACCTTTTGCATTACAC
Organism: Podarcis melisellensis; assembly: GCF_964234715.1. Classification (NCBI taxonomy): domain Eukaryota; kingdom Metazoa; phylum Chordata; class Lepidosauria; order Squamata; family Lacertidae; genus Podarcis; species Podarcis melisellensis. Next base: position 32,170,231 of record NC_138533.1, on the reverse strand, counting down.
ACATGCTCAGAATCCCATCATCCTTGGCCACTGGTCCTGCTAGCTATGGATTATTGGAGCTGTAGTCCAACAACAGCTGGAGACCCAAGTTTGAGAAACACTGCCTCAGATGCTCATCTGGCCTTTAGGCCAAGTCTCAGGAAAACAGGAGGAGGTGCATAGCAAAATCTCTTGACCGAGATTTAGTTTCATTCCATTCTGACCAAGGGAATGAAGCGCTTGTCTGAATGAGTTGGCGGAGCCAATGCATCTTGAACCTTCCTGCAGTGCAAAATGTGTCCAGTCTTCCACAAACTGAATAAGCAGATAAGGGAGTGGGGGAGGTTTAAGTTTTGATACCCAGCAGATGAAGATAATTTTTCTTGCAGAGCTTGGAAACGGGGCAGCAGGGCATTTTGTGCGACTGACCTAGTTGCTCAAAACAGGAGCGGCGGCTTTTGCCGTCTGTGAGTTAAAGAACACCCACAGAATCAGCCTGAACATCTGTCTCCGCTTTCATGGCGCAGTTTTTTTTTTTTTGCATTCCTTTCCTTTCCTTTCCTCTCCTCCGCTCTCAGCATCATAAGAAGCCTTAGTGCAAGGAGGGTAATTTAGAGCGCTGGAGGGGAAGAGGCATGGTGAAAAAGCCTATCTAACCACATGCCCCTACTGCCGGGTGTAGCAGGGTGGAAGAAGAATCCATTAGAGTCATCGTTTCCTTGAGCTAGCTAGTCAGAGCCTCCGTTTCCTCCTTTTTATATGAAAAAAGAAGCAGCGAGTGCAGGTTCGGCTAATATTTATGTCATCTGGGAGGACGAGACAGAAAGCGCTATGAATCTGCAGAACGCTTAACTGTAATGCCTGGAGGGGCAGTAAGGAAACTAAAGCACTAAATCAAAATCCTGCTGCAGCCGTAACCCAATAATGAAAATTTCATAACCACTGTTATGCAGTCTCCCAACTAGGCCGGCTCTGGGGCCTCTCCTAGGCGGCCCGTGGTTTCGTTGTTGTTGTTGACAGTCTGTTATATTATATGCTAGTAGTTTGCCGCTCACGTTAGTTTCCTGCCAGAAGTGTTTACGTGTCGACTATTCTGTTAACTTGTAGAGCACCATCTGGGTACGTGGAGCATTGGCCGTGGGCCACAAGTGCCGGAGGAAGTGCGGTGAGGCTCCTAGCCTTTTGGCCAGAGCATGCCGTTATTGGGACTTGTTACCAAGGACAGCATCTTATGCCAGCACTGGTATTGGGCACATGTATATTATTGCTTTTAGCAGGAAGCCACAGCTTCACCCATGGGGCGGGGACGCTTTTGCAGACCAAGGGCCACATGCCCACCTGGGCAAACATTCCAAAACTTGCATGCCAGCTCAAGGAGAAGACCCTGGCACCCCCAACTAAAAGGATTGGGTGATGAGACAGACCTCTGCCTGGTTCACCAGAGAGTAGATAACTCTCTGGACAACAGGAGCAGGCGTACAAACAGCCTTACCAGGTGTAAGGCTGTTTCCGTTGGGTTGTCTCTAGCTAAGTTATACACAGAGCAGACCCACTGAAATTAATGGGTCTATGTTGGTTGTTTCAATGGGTCTGCTCTGAGTAGGGCTAACACGGAGGCAGGGATGCGGGTGGCACTGTGGTCTAAACCACTGAGCCTTTTGGGCTTGCCGATCAGAAGGTTGGCAGTTCGAATCCCCGTGACGGGGTGAGCTCCTGTTGCTCGGTCCCAGCTCCTGCCAACCTAGCAGTTCGAAAGCACGCCAGTGCAAGTAGATAAATAGGTATCGCTCTGGCAGGAAGGTAGAGGGCATTTCCATGCGCTCTGGTTTCCTTCATGGTGTTCCATTGCACCAGAAGCAGTTTAGCCATGCTGGCCATGTGACCCTGTGGACAAACACCAGCTCCCTCGGCCTGAAAGCGAGATGAGTGCCACAACCCCATAGTCTCCTTTGACTGGACTTAACTATCCAAGGATCCTTTTCCTTTTCCTTTACCTGACACGGAGTACAACCCAAGAAGAGTACAATTTGCAATAGAACAGCTGTAACTCTGTGGCATGCTTAAACGCACACATACACGCCACCTCAAGCTGCACCTCACCCTTGCACTTTCACGAGCAGACAGATTTATGTGCCTAGTAAAAGCTCAGTCGAGGGGTGCGATATAAAGCGACCCATTATGGGAGTGTTTTTCCTACGTGCACCCTGATGCGAACTCTTCCAAGAAGCCAACCTGTCCGTGCCAAACGATGCATCTAAACTGGCCCTTGGGGAGTGTTACATCGGTGCAGAAGTTCCATCCATTTTAAAATCTTTCTCCCCTCCCCACTCCTTTAGCCTTGAAAGAATTCCTGTTGCGGATACCTGGTGCTCCATTGGCTGCTCCCAGTGAAAAATTCATATTGGGAATTTAATGGCTGTGAAACTAAGCTGTAGAGACCCTTGTACTCTAAAGACCACCACCCCCCCGTCCCCCAAGCTCAGGCCTCTTTTGCTTAGCTCTGCTTCATCTATTGAAAATAATAATCTAGTCGAGGCTGATTTCTCTTCCTCAACTCAAACAGCAACCGCTTTGCACAGGGTATATGATTACCCCTTCGCCCACTGAATAAGATGGTGATGAATAGTGATAAGGAGGAGGAAAGAGAGTAATCGTAATAAAATAATTATCAGAAAATAAAAATAAAATATGAAACAGCAATTCGTGGCATTTGTATGGAGCTTAATCTTCGTGTTGCATGTATTATATGTGCCATCCTTACTGACTGATTTTATTTTGCTTGCTGTTGCTCAAAGTGGCTTACAACAGACATCCACCTGCTACCAAATACAAATAATTTTTTTTTTAAAAGGAGCAGGGGTTGGGGGAGAGAAAGGCGTTTGCAAAACATGTTGAGGAATTCCAAGAACAATTTTAGCATTTTAGCGAAGACAGAGTAACACCAACATTGCAAAAGAAATGATATAGACTTGAATACGTAAGCACACAGCAGGAAGAAAGTTAACAGACAATAAGGTTCTCGCTGTCTTACGGTAGAGGAGACCCAACAGTCAGGAAGGTAGTTTCTGCATCTGCCGTAGGCAGGTGTGACGGGCAGATGGGGCTTATTAACCTGGGAAGGTAGCCCAACTAGGGGAAAGAAAACTCTGATCCTAAACCTCTGCTGCCTTGAGGGATATCTTCAGGAGAAGAAAAGGCTGAGGAGTAAACCCTACACAAATCCGGAATGGAGTCCCTAAGACTACCGTCTTGTTTGCCGCCTCCTGGCAACCCCTGAAGCCAAGCTGGTGCCAAACATATTGCTCTGCTTTCCTTTGGACCGCATGAGCGAGGCTGAGAGGGAGGGTCTTGTCGTTTGGGCAGCCCAGGATCTCTTTGACACTGATATGAGAGGCTCAGGGTCACTCCAGGCTAGTATTTCATTACAAGTCTATTCTGCCACAATAACAGTGATGGATTAATACAAGCTTTTAATTGTTCTGCTACCACATTGTTGCTGTCTGGAAGGGCTATGGCACAAGAAAAGTGGGGCAAAAACCCGAAACCAGAACTTTTGTTATACAGTATGGGAATTTATGAGTTGTCAACAGACTATGCACTGACTTGGATTGAAGTAGTAGTAGTAGTAGTTGTTGTTGGAAGCCAACTGTCTCAAGAGACAATGAAGTGTTCCTCTGGGGGTGAAGTCCGATGACTCCATTAGCAGTGACCTTCCCGGGGCACAAGCCTGGGCGGTGTGGATAGAGATGGTTGGCATGGTTTAAAGTGAACCAAGGCTGAAATCTCTCGCCCTGCTTCCCCTGCATTATTTAAAATGTGTATCCTCTTCCTTCCCTATTCTACACCATCCACTGGGCATCTAAATGTCAACATAAAGGTAAAGGACCCCTATTGTATAAATATATATATATATATTTTAAAAAAGGTAAAGGACCTCTGACAGTTAAGTCCAGTCGCAAACGACTCTGGGATTGCAGCGCTCATCTCACTTTACTGGCCGAAGACAGGTTTTCCGGGTCATGTGGCGAAACCAGAGCAGCTCACGGGAACGCCGTTTACCTTCCTGCCAGAGCAGTACCTATTTATCTACTATTTATCGACATGTTTTCGAACTGCTAGGTTGGCAGGAGCTGGGACCGAACGGGAGCTCACCTTGTTGCGCGCGGGGATTCGAACCACCGACCTTCTGATTGGAAAGCTGAGGGCTCAGTGGTTTAGACCACAGTGCCACCCATGTCCCAATGTCAGCATAATACAGATTTTTTTAAAAAAAATCTGATAATACAGATTTAAAAAATAATTGCATTGACAAAATCAGTGAAGAAACAGAGCAAGAGAAATTGGTATTTGGCTGTCATTCCCAACAGCCTCTGAAAGAAGAAATGTTCTTGTCTCCATTAATAGGGGGCAGTCAAGGGTCTTGTGGTAGGGGGCTCCAGAATTTGGGTGCAACTACCACAAAAGGCCCTGTTGCATGTAGCCTATCAGATGGGAGGGAGGAACTCTTTGGCTCACATGGGAGAAAGGGATGCTTCAGAGATCCTGCTGGCAGGACATTTCAAGCAACCCAAAGTCCTCCAAGTGATGTTGGGCTCACAGCTTCCATTAGCTCCAACTAACATGGCTATTGATCAGGGATTATGGGAGTTGCAGTCCAATAAACATCTAACAGGAATTCCCTGTCCCTGGGCTAGCAGCTCCCCAGTTTTAAAACCCTCTATGGATGTAATAAGTGGCTAACTCATTCAGTGGGTTTGTGCACAAAGTATCTGGACACGCAGAATGCCTCTAGTATATTTTTTCCCCTGGCTGAATGTGCACAATTTGCTTTGTTCTTAATCCCCTAGGATTCTTGGTTACATTTTTTATTATTATTCGCATTCTTGTTTTAGAACATTTCTTCCCCCTTTCTCTCCTCTCTCCTCCACTCCACCCACCCCAACTTGATATGCTAGTTCTGATGCTACTTAACATGCACTGTTTATTTTTAGAGCGAACGGCGTCAGGCAGATTTGTACTCATTGTCTGCAAAGGCACGTTTTGGCTCCTCCAGCACAGTCAGGGAGAAGACAATATTGGGTGATTGTGCCTGTGCAAACCTCAAAATGATTTTAATTAAACCATCGCAGCAGCTCTTGCAATGCCAAAGTTGTGTTCTGAGTGGCATGTTGCATGCACAAGCATTGTATTTTGTGTGTGTGTGTGTGTGTTTTGAAGCAACCCCCCCCCCAATATTCAAATAACAGTCAATCAAGCCACACACCCCCACCCCCTTTGGGGATTGCAGGTGTTCTGCAAGAAATCGAATCTGATGTTGTTTTGCCGCCTTTATTTATGGCCCCTGAAAAAAATGAGACGGAGAACAAAACTCTTGCTACCTTCATTAAAGTGAACCCTTTGCTCAGTCTCAATTTGTGTGTCAGGATTCCTGTCTCTCCCTTCCTTCCGCCAGACCTCCTTCTCTTCCCTTGTTTGTTTAGGTTTTTAATTTGTTCTGCTTGGTTAATCCGGTTTGTTTGTTGGTGGCACAAGGAGCTGCTTTTTAAAATTTATTTATCCCTGGGGGGGGGGGAGCGAGGCTTCTGTTCACTCTGGAACGCTTAGAAACAACTGGAATGCGGGTGGACGGATTTAGCATGAATATTGCAGAGCCTCACTGGTGTCAACCAAACGGGGTATTCCTGTCGTTTTGCATGACTGTTGCAGGTGTATCGATCTCCGGCTAGGGAAATCTTGCCTCTTCTGTGAATTTAGTAGGTGGATTTTGGTGAAGCTGCCCTCTCATAGTCTTGACCCACTGCTCTGGGTTGCATTCACTTGCCTGAGAGGGTGGGGGGTTAGGTTTCCAGAAAGACGATCAATACAAAGTGCTGTACAAATACAAAATGTGGGGTGCATGTGCAAATGCGTCACGCATTTGTTTCATTTATGAATCACTTCCCTTGAGGCCCCCCAAAGCCATTTACACTACAACAACATATGCAAAATGCATACATATGTAAGACAGTCAAAACAATTGCATATATAAAAGTGATGGTTAAATAAAACCCCAATTTTTTTTTATATATATATATATATATATATATATATATATATATATATATATATATATAATATATATATATATATAATATAATATATATAATGTATATAAACGGATTAGAACAGCAGCAGGATATACATAAAATCATTTCAAATCCAAGACAGATGCCAACTGGGAATAAAGATATTAGCTTATTGACAGAGGAACGCCTTGAGCAGGTGCTGAGAAAACCTGTCTGAAGTGCAGTGGCAGGGAGTTCCAAAGGCCCTAACCCAACACTGTGTGGAGCAGTTCTAGTGATAGGATGGTATCTGCAGGATGCTCTCCTGGCAGAATGTAGTGATTGGTTGGCTACGGAGGGGATATGGCAATCGTTTGGGTGTCCTGGTCCCGAGCTGAATAGGGTTTCGTACACCAGTGACGGCACCTTCAACCATGCAGCATAGAGGCTTTACACCCAGGGTGACTTATTTTGGGGGGGGCAAGGGCCACATTCACACTTGACTAACCTTCTGAGTTTTGCTATGCCAGCAGTGGCTGTCACCCACCCACCCCACTCAGGACACACACGGTTCAGCTGATCTATCTTCTGCCGTTTGACATCTCCGTCACGATTTTCTCTAAACTGAAAAGTCCTAAACACAGCAACCTTTCCTCCATCAGGGATTCACTCCATCTTCTTGATCCTTTCAGTGTTGCCCTTTTCTGAACCTTAATATTAGAAGATTAAGGCTGCAATCCTACCTACGATTGCGTAGGCGCAAGCTCTGTTGAACTTAGTGGGATGTTTGAGCAAGCATACCTACGACGGGGCACAGTATCTTTGGGAACATAGAAAGCAGCCTTACGCCAGCTTAATATTCTTCGTTTATCTAAGCACAGTATCATCTGTTCTTAGAGGCAGCAGTTCACCATGGTAAAAACTCATCCTGCCCACTAATTGCTTCCTGATCCCTCTAACCATTTATGGTGCCACTTTCTGACTTATCCTAGGGCTTTTCCCATGCAAAACTCCACCACTGAGATACAACCCTTTCCCCAGGATGGGGCACAATGCATTGTTTGCTGGTAGGACACTATCCAGATTATTCTTCAATAATCTGTCTTCTCCTGCCTGCTCCCCCATTATTCCTTGATGGTTCAAAGTCCAGGCATGGCCAAACTTGGCCCTCCAGCTGTTTGGGGACTACAGCTCCCATCATCCCTAGCTAACAGGACCAGTGGTCAGGGATGATGGGAATTGTAGTCCCGAAACAGCTGGAGGCCCAAGTTTGGCCATGTCTGGTTCAAACGTTTGAGTCTCCTCCTTGCCCAGGTGGAGATTGTTCCATGCCTTAGGCAAGTAGATGTCTATACTGCTCTCTCCACTGTTTAAGTCAGAAATAGCGCTTGTAAGTAATGCATCTGACCTCAGGGATTTCTCTTTCCTCATCCACCCTGTTCGTTGCAATCATGTTTGAACGATGAAATATTAATAAGAATTCATTTTCCTCCCCCTGTTCACTTCCTTGGCCTTTCTCGAAATCTCTGGATAACTTCGCTAAAACCTTGACACAGAGCCCTTGAGCTGCTGAGTTTGAAGCAGTTTCCGTTTGTGGCAAAAATGTGAATAGCAGAACAAGGGAGCCTGGCTGCTGAGGTTTCCTAGGTCTGGGCTTCTCCAAAGTTGAGAGATTTGCTGCAAGTCAAAGGGAGAAGTGCCTGCCCGCAGCTTTGACTTCTGAAATTCAGTACCTATTAATGTCCCTGTTACCTTCAACAAAAAATGCCCAGGTGTTGTTGTGTTTTTAACTCAGACGTGCAAGTTCTGATTTGAGCACGGACATTGTAAGATGCTACCTTTAACCAGGTTAGGGTATTGTTCATCTAGTCCAGGTTACTGAATCCCTTCCCCCATTCATATAGCTCCTATTTAACTGATTGGTATGGAAGGCTAAGGTTTGAATGTTTTCCTCTTGCCTCACACCGTGTATTCAGGATTGTCCCACACCAGTACAGTGGTACCTCGGGTTACATACGCTTCAGGTTACAGACTCTGCTAACCAAGAAATAGTACCTCAGGTTAGGAACTTTGCTTCAGGATGAGAACAGAAATCGTGCTTCAGCTGTGCAGCGGCAGCAGGAGGCCCCATTAGCTAAAGTGGTGCTTCAGGTTAAGAACAGTTTCAGGTTAAGAACGGACCTCCGGAACGAATTAAGTACTTAACCCAAGGTACCACTGTACTCAGAACTGAACTCTTGGAGTCCTGGGGTGCCTTTTGTCTATCTTCGACTCTGCCTGGGTCCACATGTCTAGAACATTTCAGCCTGAGGACCACATTATGCAAATTTTACCTTTTTGCAGTACGCTGGTTTCTATGCACGCACACACGCATAAAGACAAGAGTTTCAAGCACACATTCCATCCGAGCAAAAACCCTTCTTGGGTTGCGAAACAGGACCAGTGAGGGGCATGGCCTGGGGAGACTTCTGAGGGCCACATAGAGAGACCTAGAGGGCCGCATTCAAAACCCCAAGCCTGAGGATCCGCACTCCTGTTCTTATTTTCTGAACATTATTGCTTTGCTTCAGCCTTCCCCCAACCCTCTGCATCAGTACTGGAGGTGAGGGCTTAAGGTATAAAGAAGTGTTGCTGCTTTAAAAATATATATAAATCTGAAGATGCCCACTCTCTCCCCCTTCCCTTTTTCTGCTTTTCAGATATAACCTTTCAAGCCGACAGGATGTTATTCAAATATAAGCCTTTCCTTTAAACTGTTTGCAAAACTCCACAGGGTCTGCAGGATATTTGTTTAGCAACAATACATGGGAAAGCGTGTTTCTTTCATATATATATTTTTAAGCTGCTGGGTGAAATTCTCAGGTCATATTACAATAGCTGTTTTGATGTTTGTTTTCTGTCTTACCCTTTTTGCTAGCTAGGTAGAATGCCCTTTACTCGGGGGAATCTGACAGGGCTGTTTGGGCAAGGCAGCTGTGCTCTGAATTCCAGTAAGGAATGAATGAATGAATGAATGAATGATAGTGTTTGTTCCTTCTTAGGATGATGGACATTGGTGGACTCCAGTTCCCATCAGTCCCAGCTAGCCTGGCCAGTGGTCAGAGATAATTATCCAGCATCTGGAGGTCACCACATTGGCCAACCCTTCTTTAGCATACATTGCCAACTCTGTGCACAGAAGATCAGAAGGCTTATGTTCAATGTCACAGTGTCAGTTCCTGCTACCCAATCTGCATTGTCCTTGCTTTTGGGTCTTTCCCCCCTAAAAGAAAAGAGGCATGCAGGGAGACCAGACCATCTTTTTGAATAATGGCCAAGCACTGCTTGGCAACTGAAGTAAAGCTCTCTCTCTCTCTTTTAATCACATGGATTTCCTGCTATGAAACCAGTGAGATGGAGATAAGGGAGGAGATGTGTGGGGCTAAGGAGCTTGATGCAGGCAGTGACTAGCAGGCTTTAAAAGAAGCACAAGGGAAGGAAACCCATTAGCATGGGAAGAGAGGAAGAGAGAGCCCAGCAAACCACCAGAGATGCAGGCCCTGTTTGTGTTTTGGCAGGAGGAGCTGAATGGAAGCTGTTCCGAGTTAATGTTCTCAACAGCAAGACGCAGCCGAGGTCATGTTACAGTTGAGTCAATCACTGGGCGTAAAGAGCAGCTTTTGCTTTTTCCTCTGCCTCTTCTCCCGCCTGCCTCCTCCCCCCCCGGGGGGGGGGGCTTCTTCTTCTTCTGTGCTAGACCTTTGGCAGACTTCTGTTTTGCTCTGTGCCCAAACTTGGGAGGCAGACTCCAGAGATGTGATAGGATTACTAACCATTTTAAAAGGGACTTGGGAGATGCAAGATCTTTGTGTGCTGGTAATATTGCAAGACCTTGGTGAGTACCCACTAAAATTGGCCTGGGAGCTATCAAACTATCTATCTAAACAGTGGTATTTTTGGGTCAGCAGCATCCTACGTCCTAACTCTTAAGCAATGCTGGACAATGTGCCACCATGAGATTGACATGCGCATTTGTCTTGCGCGCATCTGCAGAATCTTTTATCGAACTGGACATATATCTTGAAGGGTGGTGTACAAATTTACCGGTAATTGATGAGGAAGATGAGGATAATAAGAATTTAAATATGTATAAGACAGTGAGGAGCATGGATGTGACTCTTAACCTTTGTTAAGCTATATCCCAGCCATGCAAACACCAGTGGTTTCACACATCCAGGCAAAGCAAGAGGCATTGTTGGACAGTTCTAGGACGCATTCCAGTTTGTCAAAGGGACCCAAGGAGGGAAGCGAGTGTGTTTTGTGCCAGGGGACGTGGCCTGGAAAAACGTAGTTGTCGCGTTGAGAGAGCTCAGAGGGCTCAAACTCCAAAGAGCCGTGCAGGGGGCTGCATTTGGTCCCTCTGGGCTTGACACTCCCCATGGCCGAAAAAATGCAAACCAACGAACTGGGAGGCTGTGAGATTGCCCTTCAGGCAAGGATTGCGCTCTTAATAACTGTGTCACAGCAGCTTGATCAATGTCTGCACTTAGCTGTTTTCTTCCAGGCTTCTGATCACATGGATCCTGCAACACTGATGGCAGCCTGACTGTTGGGTGGGGCTAATTGCCAGGGGGAAGGGTGTAAACTGCTGGCTAGGGGGGAGAGAGGAATGTGGCTTGCTTCAGCAGGACCCCGTGCCCGATTTTCATTTTTAATTGAATGGGGGGTGCTGCTATCTGGGAGAGGTTTGGGGAAAGAATTCATCAGCCAGCATCAATAAGAAAAGCCCAGACCAAAAGCTTACCTTCAGCCCAAGAGCCACGGTTGCTTTTGGGCAACCTAATGCGGGGGGGGGGGGCACACAACAGTGGGTGCAGATTTTACCTTTGCACAGGAGGCTAGTTTCTGCTCTCACGCAAACCCTTCTCTATCATTCATGTAAGTGAGCAAGAGGCATTGTCACAGCTTCAAGACGCATTCCTGCCAGGCAAAAACACTCAAGGGGTGTGTGTGTCAGTGCAGGGTCTGGTCCAGGAAGGAGGGCTTGGTCTGAGGAGATGCCCAAGGACCAGAAGGACCTTTGAAGAGCTGCCTTTGGGCCCTGAGCCCAAGGTGTCCTACACCATCTCCCAGTCAACCAGATAACGAGAAGCCAACCAGCAAGACATGAGTATAATAGCTCAGTTGGTGAGAGCGTGGTGCTGAAAACACCAAGGCTGCAGGTTCGATCTTCGTATGGGACAGTAGCATAGTCCTTCATTGCAAGAACTTAGACTTGATTGTCCTCAGGGTCCCTTCCAACTGTACAGATCTATGATTTTATGAATAGCCTCCCACTGCGGTTGTGATTGGCATTCACAGGCATTTAGTCTCTGATCCTGGAAGTAGCACATAGTGATAACAGCTTATTAGCCCCATGCTCTGTAAATTGTCAAATCTTGCTTTAAAGCCATCCAAACTGGCACCCAGTGTCACACCTTGGGGCAGCAAATTCCAGAGCTTATTAATATTGCCTGTTGATTTCGACAGGAAGGTAGTTGGGGATGGTGAGTTCCAATGGGTTGTCATATAATAGGGGTTGAGGAACCTGTTACTGAACTACAACTCCCACCATCCCTTGCAGTTGGCCACAGGCTCCTCACTCCTGATCTGGAAGGCAAAGTTTGGAGTGTGTGGGAGGGAATGGGTAGACATCATACGCAGGTTGTCATAAGTCTGTGGGAGCCATTTTTCAAAAGCCGCCCTCCAGCAGCAGCTATTTCCTGCCTCCATAAAATGGATGTCGAAGTGTAACTTTTCGCATGTTTTTATGATAGTGTATATTAACATACCTTAATATAGTAATGCCAATAATGGTCAAAATAAGCAGAAGTTAACAAGGAGCTGGGGTTGTGCAGCCCAAAATAATATTTGAGAAACCACAGAAAATATAGCCACAACCCTAGTTGACTGTCCCCTAAAAGACAGCGTTGAATTGCATCTGGCCCAATGCTTTATTTGGGCACGGGACATGGTGTATGATGGCTCCTTCGTGCCAGTACACACACAGCAGCAAAGGCCAAGTTTTAAACTCAACAGATGAACTCTGTGTGTGTGTTTCTGCATGTGCTGATCTGGCCCTACGTCTGTTCTGAGTGCCAGTTCTCTCTCTGTCAACCTAGACTACAAAAACACACTCTGTTCCCATAGGAGATTTTGTAAGTGCAAACTGTGGAACAGGGGCAGACAACGTGTTTGGCACTAACTGCCATGTGGGAAATCAATCATGAGCTCAAGGACAGCAGTTAATTGCACCTGTAATTCATGTCACTGTAATTTGCATTTCATTCCCTTTAACCTAGGGAATGCCAAACTAAGGTGGATGAAGTTCTGCACTCTATGCTTTGAAATAGTTGCCCCTTTTATGAATAGAACATTTTAAAAAGAAAACCGTCAGTGTCCTTGGAGATGGTCGGAGTAGGAGGTGGAGGGTGGAATATTTTGGGTTATTGTTTGCACTCGAGTGGGGGTGGGAGGGGCCCTTTAGACTTTTCCGTTCATTGTTTACTTGCAGTTTTCTGACCTCATCCCATATGTGACAATGCATTTAGGTTTAATAACATGAACACACAATTCCCTGAAATATTATATGCAGTGGATGCTCGGGTTGCGATCGTGATCAGTGTGGGATACACGTTCGCAACCTGTGCATGCGCGGGTTGGAATTCGGCACTTCTGCGCATGCGAGACCGCCGAAACCTGGAAGTAACCCGTTCTGGTACTTCTGGGTTTCCATGGACCACAACCCAAAAAAACGCAACCTGAAGCGGCTGTAACGCGAAGTATGACTGTACATTGGTATGTTAATGTATCTCAGTTAGCGTAGATGCAGCCATTAAATGTCTTTGCAGACAAGAAAGTCTTTAACTGCACTCTCACAAAATGTTTTGTTATCAGAAATTGTTAATACATGTTTAATTTGGTGTTTACAATAAAAAATGTTGGTGCCATACTTTAGTTTTCAAAACCAAAGCCAAACTTCAAAAAAGCAAAATTAAAAACATACATAGGCAAACAGTAATGACTGATAATTTAAAGAAGAGAAAACATTTACCAGCTCTTTAATTATTATTATTTTTAATAGCCCATTGTGTTGATATTGGGATTTTTTTTCCTCCAGAGGGCAGATTAAGGACAAACAAGCCACCTATACCTGTGATGTCCTGTTAATTACTGCTTAATTACTTTTTATGCTGCTCATGCTCTCAAAGTCTTGTAAGGAGATTATTGGAATTGACGTCCTGTTGGTTGTGCATCCTTTGCCTGGTTAAAGGTTTCCATGGTGATTGGCATAGTGGTGCTTCCAAATGTTACAGAAACAGGCTTGATAATTTAGGCAGGAGCAGGGGGGGTTTGGTTGCACAGGGGAGAGAACAAGATTAAAAGCTCAATTAAGGAATCCGATTCCAATATTTTGTGCTGATTTTCTTTTTGGGGGTGTGTGCTTCTTGTTGTTGTTTTTTTAAAAAAAGGAAGCTCACCTGAGCATGCATCCTATTAATAGACAATGGGGAGGGTTTCTTTAAAAGCAGACCCACAGATCCATAAAAGTATAGGTTTGAACAGACCTGAGAGCATTTGGATGGAGTTTGTCTTGTGTTTGATCTTCATATCTGTGTTCAGGGTTGGAGTGACATGAAAGAAAACATAACCACTGCCACCTCCTGCCAAATCCTTTCATTATGTGTCTCAGAGAGCAGGGTTTTTGGCTTGCACTGAGGTGCATTTGATTTTCAAAAGGTTTTAGTCAAAGGGGTCCAGGAGTTGGGTGAATGTGCAAGATGTCGCTGTGTATAGAACACATGGGTATTGCACTCACCCCTCCTTGTGGTACGCAGGTCCTTGATACACACACACACACACACACACACACACACACCCCACCCCACACTTTCTGTCACAGTAATAGCTAACTTGCTATCATGCATCTATATGAGTGTGTTTTTTTAAAAATGTTGAAATGCAGGTGCAGAAATAGAATAAAAATTCAAGATGATTAAGTACATCATTGAGAGAGAGAGAGAGAGAGAGAGAGAGAGAGAGAGAGAGAGAGAGATGCAAGGTTGTACCTTATCTTGAAAAGTACTGCTTCAGAACATTTTTTGCACAAAGTCGTCATTTGATTTGTGTAACGGCTCCTGAGGTGGGGGGAGAGAAAGATTTAGTTAATAACTTGGCATCCCAGGTGTTTCTGATCCATTTGAAGTTGATGGTACAGCAGATTTCTCCCAGTACTAAGTGGTGAAGCACATTCTGTCGGTTGCTAATGAATTCAATGCCAAGTCAAAAGTGTCCATCTGAATATCATCCTTTATGAATTCCTATGATGTTTTTTGGAGGATCGTGCAAGATAGGATAAATGGTCTCCTCATAAAAATCTTGAATTGATATCTCTCCAAATGATTGAATCAAAGGGCACAACCAGATCATGTATTAGAAAGCTGCAATGTGTGATAGCTTACATGCATATATTGTACGAGTTTGATACAAGATAAAATTCATGCATTATCTATGCTTGGCTCTGCGTGCAGGAGGTTCTAGGTTCAGTTGTCTCCAAGTATGGCTGAACAATATTGCTCCGTGAAATGCTGGAGATGCTTGAATGTAAGCCATTGTAGAGACTACTGAGCTACATGAAAGATGGTTCTCACTCGGTATAAGGCAGGTTCCTATGTTCCTATCAGATTCATTGTCCTTTAGTTCATTGGTAGAACATTTGGTTTGAATGTAGATGATCCCAAGTCCAATCTCTAGCACAGGAGTCAGCAAACTTTTTCATCAGGGGGCCTGTCCACTGTCCCTCAGACCTTGTGGGGGTCCGCTCCATTGGCTCGTCCCTGCGGAGGTCCCAGGTGGCACGCACCATGCAATGTGGCCCATTGTCAGAGGCCAGGTCGGCGGGCAGGCTGTGCACGTGGAGCGCCAGGCAGGCGGCGCGCAGCTCACCCTCCAGCTGCTCCAGCGCGGCTGCCGAGCACACCAGCAGCAGCAGCAGCGCCAAGCTGGGTGCCAGGTGCGGGGCCAGCAGACGTGCCCGTCACAATGCCCATGGCACAGCCCAGACCCGCTGCCCAGCCGCTGGCCTCTCCTTCCATGGCCATGCTGGGTTTACTTCCTGCAGCCAATCCGAAGGCGCGCCAGGGTTGCGGAAGTCAGTCTCCATGAGGTGAGGCGTCTGCGGCTTCTTTTCAAGGAAACGGTGCACTGGTTTAGCTCAGTGCGGGGACTGACCGAGTGGACGGCAGGGTCCGTGGGCTGGATTTATGAGCGTGGTGGGCCGTAGTTTGCCGACCTCTGCTCTAGCATCTCAAGGTAGGGCTGGGAAAGGCTATTTGAAATGCTGGAAAGTTGACTTGCATGGACCAATGACCTGATCCTGTATGAGACAAGTTCCTTTGTAGTTCACTGTGCCCTCCTTGCCAACAAGCCACCCATTGCATTAAAAATCAGGCATGCAAACATTCAGAGCTCATTGGAAGCTCTAGTACCAGGTATCTATAAGGACTCTCATATGAGACTGTCCAACTTTTTATATTATTTAATGGTTTTTCTATCCTGCTTTTTAGGGTATATATCAGCTGGGGTTTCTTCACTTCTCCCTCCCTTTTATTCCAACGCTGCTGCCGCTCCCATCTTCCGTAAGACCAAGAGCTCACTGCTTGAAAGTTGCAGGCAAAGTGAAGTTATTTGTATGGGTGCTTGTCAAGGAATGTCTGAGCATATTTCATTTTTCTTCTTTCCCCGCAATACAACTTGTTCTTGTTTTTTATGATCCTTTTGCCGGAAGCTGCCTGAGAGCTGGAGTATGAAATATAACAACATTTGCATTGCTTCATGAAAGCACCAAATTGAGATGCATTGACGCTTTTGCCAGGAAGCCTGGTAACATTTTTCACATTCCTACTTAGTGAGAGGCAAAAGCGCAGGAGAGAGACAGAGACAGAGGAAATGAGAAAGCGAGAGAGACAGAGACAGAGACAGAAAGTGTAGATGTAGCCTGTTGTAACATCTCAAATATTCACTAAAAATACCACTGGCCTAATCCAAAGCAAATGACTGGAGACGAAAGAGGATTTTTTAAAATACAAAGGTTGCAAATCTTGTTAAGAAATTACTAAATTTTGGTAGGGGTGGGTATAGTGATGGAGAATTAATCCAGAAAACTATGGGGTGCCTGCCTGCTATAGGATTGGCATCTGCCAGAGCCATGGGACAAGGGACATATTGTTGTATTAATGCAGAGATGTTATACTTCCAGCTTTTGGGGAAATTTAATATTTGACCGTGAAAATGGTAGTGTTGCTACTAAGATTTGCATGGCACTTGTGAATGTGTAAACTAGGTTGGCATCCTTCTGTCTCAGAAGATAATGGAGGAGGAACTGTTGGGAATGGATTAGTCTTCATCATATTATGAATGTTAGTAGCATGAGAAGGCAAGTATTTATTATCTGCAAGCTTCCTTGAGCTGGGGTTATTGTTATTATTATTAATCTGGAATCAACAATAGCACTTGACATTTGTGAGTTTACATTTCAACTTGGTGAGTGCAGTGTTGAGATATCCACTACTTCTCCTGAGCCAGCAGAAGAGCAGGAATTCTCCCTATCAGTGTGTTGAGCCTTGAAGACCTTTGGAAAGTACCAAGAGCTCCTGCTGCTTCCTGAGCATCTCTGAGGTTTAGCACAGGAGGGGTGAGTCTTCGCCTTTCCCAGCAGTCCCCCTCCCCACTCCTGTCTCCCTAGGCCTGGAGCACAGTATGACATTAAAGAAGTCCCTGACCTTCCTGTGCAAGGGATGTGGCGGCTGGGTTGTGCTGAGCAAACATCTTGGCTGGTTACCAAGGCCAGCCAAAGTTTGTGGACCTCCTGTTCATTAATAATAATAATAGAACATGCACAGCTTGTCAAGACACTGCTAATGAAACTTCCTCCTCCCCCAATCTGAGGATTGTATGGTGTAGTGAAAGGGGAAATCACATGTGTGTACAAGTCTGTCCCAATTTTTCAAACTCGTGTCCCTGCTTGCTACTGCAAATTCCCTATCCGCCTGCCAGCCCAAGGCTTGTTCAAAATCCCGATAGCTATAGCGTACCTTAACAGAATGTTGCTTTGTGGCTGGTGTTAAGAGGCAGAACACACCCCACAAAAATTCATGGATGTGTGTACATGCATGAATGTCCCCTTTTAGATCTCTCTCTCTCTCTCTCTCTCTCTCTCTCTCTCTCTCTCTCCCTCCCTCCCTCCCTCCCTCCCTCCCTCCCCACCCAGCCATGTTGGTCAACTTGTGTGAGCCAATTTTCAGCTATAAAACCACATTGAAACTCACAACAACAAAGAGCACCAGCTATTACAGACATTGATTGTTACCTTAATCGCCTGCATAAGCCTGGCAGCAAAAGCATTCATTAGCTGGTATGCTAATAAAGTTAGGCACAAAACATACTTTTACTCCCTGATCTACATCTTCAAAGGAACATAGGACACTGCCTTCTTCCAAGTCAGGCTGTTGGTCCATCTAGCTCACTATTGTGTATTTCAACTGGAAGCAGCTCTCCAGAGTTTCAGGCAAGGGTCATTCCCTGCCTAGGTTGGAAGGGTCCAACCCTTTGCAATGCAGGAATCTTTCGCCCAACATGGGACTTTAACCCACAACCCTGAGATTAAGAGGCTCATGCTGTACTGACTGAGCTACGCTTGGGATTGAACCTTGGATCTCCTGCCTACAAGACATGTTCTCTACTACTGAGCAATGGCCCTTCCTCTCCTGGCAGCAGTAGTAGTCAGCCGGATACTGTTGGTTGTTGGACTCCAGTTCCCATCATTCCCATCCAGCATGACCAGTGGTCAGGGATGATGGGAGTTGCAGTCCAGCAACATCTAGAGAGTGCCACTTTTGCTACCCAATGATCAGGATGGTGATATTTATGGCCCAGGCAGCATGATTTTGTCTGGTCAGCAATCCTAGTGAGAGAATCCTCCAATTTATCTGCTCTGCTTTTCCAGAGAAGAAGTAAGTTGTCGTCTTCGTAGGCGGAGACCTCCTGTGATTTGCTGGAACTGACCTTTTTCCTGGCAGTGTTAAAAGATCCTGGAGTATGCAGCACAAGGCTAAGATTCAAACCACCACACACACACCCAGTCCATCTCCTTTTATAAAAGTACCTCCTTTATTCTCTTTCACTTTTCTTGATAACGGGTATTAAATTGCATTGGGAGTTGTTAAGCTCCAATAATAACAAGCTCACATGAATGTGGTTTTAGGACACACTGTTCCTTAAAGAATCTCGACGGGTCTTGAAAGCTTATAATGTGTGTTAAACTTCTGTTTGGCCCACTGAAAGGAAGATCAGTTCGGCCTGTTCAGGCGAGATAATACATTCCGAAGTGTGCCTAAATTCCGAAAGTGGCATTTTTAATTGCTCCAAAGTGAGTTAGAGCTGGGAAGTAGTGTGCTGGTTCTTAAAACTCTTTCCTACTCACTGTTTTTCTCCCCCAAGCTGCTGTTTCAGGTTTTCTGACAGTTTGAATCTGCAGAGCACCCCAGAAAAGAATGCTGAGAACTATAGCTTATACCTTGCAGACCTACAGTTCCTGGTACCCTTAACAAATGACATTTCTCAGAATTCTTTGCTTGTGTGCGGGGCTGGAGAGAAATCTGATTTAAATGTTTGGTCTCTTTTTAAGATTGGATTGATAATAGATAAATTAATTGGATATGAATTTGCCCGAATTAATTTTCAAAAGGGATACAAAAAAGGGAGATGTGAGGAAGTCAGGAAAATAAGTGAATCAAAGATGAGGAATTAAAAAGAGGGATTTTTGTGGAGGTTTTTTAATGTGTTTTTTCTCTTTCCTTCTTTTTCTAAGTTAAACTTCTGTATTTTTTTGTATTTTATAACTTTATATTTTTGTGTATGTGTTTTTTTTCTTTTTCTGTTTGTTGTTATTCCTAAAATCTAATAAAATATCATTAAAAAAAAATTAAATGTTTGGTCTCTGCCCTACATCTCTACTCTAAATCATAACCTGGAGAAAGTCCTGCTGGATGAGAGTACAGAAGCAACAGCCCATCCTCAGCCCTTGGGTGTTCACCTAGTGTTCAGAGGTACATAGCCCTTTAGCCATTTGCGGTTCCTTTCCCAGGCCCCATCCAGTTTGTCCAATCCACTTTTTACAGCTGCTTAAGCTGGTGCTCATCCCTGTACTCTGTGACAGTGGAGCACCCAACATAGAATCATAGAATTGCAGGGTTGGGAGGGACCACGAGAGTCATCTGTTCCAACCCCCTGCAAGGCACGAATCTTTTGCCCAACATGGGGCTCAAACCTTCAACCCTGAGATTACCGACTGGGCTATCCCAGGTATGTTCTGCATTATGTCAGGGAGTGGGGAACTTCAGCCCTAGGGGACAACTGTGGCCCTCAAAGCCCATCTTTCTGGCCCTTGGGGCTATTGCTGCTCCACACTCCTCAGAGGCCCTGCTTTTCACCCTCCTTGAGTTTTTCTCCCTGGGTGGAATGTGTTGAACTCTGTTAATGCCTTTTGCTTGCCCAGATGGGGGGAGCAGAACTCTCTCTCTCCCCCCCCTCTCTCTTCCTCTCTCCCTCTCTCCCTCTCTCTCTCTCTCTCTGTGTGTAGAAACTGTACAAAGGAGAAGCTGTGCATTGCTGCTGTGTCCATGTTTGCCTTTGGCACCACTCACCACTGGAAGTGTGGCCCCCAGAAGGGAATACGGCCCTTTCTTATGAACGCAGCTGTTGTTGACATTTCAGTGTTCGTATCTGCAGGCCCCTTTGTTAGTAGGAAACAGAGACAGCTTTGCAGGAGTCCTTCAAAAGCCAGCAGTGTCAGCTGCCTCCTTATTCACAAAAGTTCCGAAGTGATTCCTCGCTTTGCGTTCTTGTTAATCTGTCAGAGTGCTGCTCTTGCTTCGAGGCTGCTAATGTAAACCATGTTAATAAGACAAAACAAGGAGTTGTGCTGTGCTGTAGGCAGCGGAGAGGGCTGGTCCTTGCGTTTCCTAGCAACGCCTAGTGTGGAGATCTGTCGCTCCTCCTTTCCAGGGGGGGCGGGTGGGGGGGACGGGACACACGCCATGCCTTGCCTAGGCCTCCCTCTCTCTTTTCTGTCGGGCAATTTCTGTGCAAATGGCGTTGGGAGAACTAGTAATTTGCATGGTGTGACTGCCACGAATCAAAAGTGTTCACAATATGTATCAGCAAAATCTAAATGCTGGCATGTTAATATTGCGTAAAATGCAAGTCTTTCAGCATAGTAGGGGACTCAGCAACTGGTATTTCAGAAGCATACTGTCTCTGTCTGCAGTTGGAACATACCTTTCTGGTTAGTAGCCATTAATAGCCCCATTTGCCATGCATTTTGCCTAATCCCCATTTAAAGCCAATCCAATTGGTGGGCGTTGCTAGCCCTCGGGGAATGAATGAAGTTTCACAGTTTAGCTACCTGAAGAAGTTGCTTCTGTTGTCCATCTCAACCTTCCAACGTTCAGCTTCGTTGGAAGTCCACAATTTCTAGTTGTTTGAGACAGGGTGAAAAATGCATGGTTTTTATCCATCGCTTCTGTCAGTGTATAAATGCTTGCCCTCTCCTCTCCACCTCTGTTCACAATAGCCCTTTCGTACGCTAGGCCTAGAGAGGGTGACCTTATGGCGATTGATCCAAGGTCACCCTGTAAGCTTTGTGGCTGAGTAGGCATTTGAAACCCCGATCCCAACAACTCCCATCAGCCCCAAGAAGCATGGCCAGTGGTCTGGGATGATGGGAGTTGTAGTCCAGCAACGTTGTGGGAAAGCAAGCTGGGATGATGGGAATTGTGGTCTGCCAGGTTGGTTCAAAGACACATTCAAGCCAGGCAAAAGCACTCAAGTAAGGTGTGGAACCAGACTGCAGAGGGTCAAGGCTTAGGGAGAGGGGACATGGCATGTCAATTTCCCCAAGGACCAAACAAAGAGGTCTCAAGTGATGTATTTGGCCCCTGGGTCTGAAATTCAGTACTTCTGAATTAGAGGGTGGATTCTTTTACAAAACACAAACACACACACATTTACACACACACACACACACACACACACACACACGTGTCTAGCATTTATCATGTAGTGCTTTTGAGTGTCCAGCACACTTTCTTGATCCTTACAACAGCCCTGAAAGGCAGGAAGACGATGGCGGAGGGCAGACTGAGGTTGGACCAACTCCCAGTGCAAGCCCAAGGCACACTGGCATTGTCTCCATATTGCAGATATATCAGCTTGTCTAAGAGTGCTTCTACAGAGTTGTGTGTTAGAGATGCAGATTGAACTGAGGACTTAACTGCCTTTATACTCTTGGTCACTACAGTATCCCAGCCAGCATATCCTGGATTGATAGGTCCTTTGTGTTTTGCACCATATGTGTTCAGAAGAGTAGGAATATCTCAATTTGCACTAGGTTTTGTATCTTTGCTTCAACAGCAGATTCCTTTGTGCATGTTTCATTACGTCATAGCTCCACATCTCCCGTTTGGCCAGGTGAACCCCTTTCTTCTTCCAACAGAATTTCAAATACACTTAGAACCTAAGGTGTCCTAATGGGCTGAGCTCTCTTCCTTTTCCCATCCCACCAACCATCTTCAAATATTTCAGCAGCTGTGCTTGGAGCTAAACAGTACTTTAGCTTCCCAAGGAATTCAAGATGGATCCCACAGGCTGAAATATTGCTTTGTCCAAGCACTCTGCTATGTACTACTGGTTTGAAACAGAGTACAGGGAGCTATTTTTCAAATGCTGTGGTTAAAAAAGAGCTTTTATAGTAGCTCAGACCTGCCAATAATTTATCTTTCCCTACCAGCAGCTTCTCAGGAGTATAATCATTAGAGTTTGTATGTGGTACTATCTGGATCCATATATAATATTTCCAGCTTCTGTTCCTACCCTGATAAACTCCATGCTTATGATGTGAACCCTCAGTATCAATATGACGTGGCACCGCTTGAGTTATAGCATGCATTGCAGCTTTTTCACCGTCTATGGCAGGCTTCCTCAACCTCTGCCCTCCAGATGTTTTTGGCCCACAATTCCCATGATCCCTAGCTAGCAGGACCAGTGGTCAGGGATGGTGGGAATTGTAGTCTCAAAACATCTGAAGGGCCAAGGTTGAGGAAGTCTGGTCTATGGCTAGAATGGGTTATTGTTTTTGGAAGTACAACAGTGGGGATCATTCAGTTTGTAAGTGAAAGGTTAATAGAGGAAGCTGACTTTCTGTTTGCTTGAGGACCAACCCTACCATTAGGCAGAGGGAGGGAGGGGACAGGCATGGTAGCTGGGTGATGGTGAATGTCTCACACAGTCTCTCCATAATCCCATAAATTAGCCTGTCCTCTGGTGCCATGGAGGACACTGTCTTGTCACCAGTGTTGGAAGTAAGATTCGACTTTAGGTTGTGTAAAGGTAAAGGGACCCCTGACCATTAGGTCCAGTCGTGGCTGACTCTGGGGTTGTGGGGCTCATCTCGCTTTATTGGCCGAGGGAGCCGGTGTACAGCTTCCGGGTCATGTGGCCAGCATGACTAAGCCGTTTCTGCTGAACCAGAGCAGCACACGAAAACGCCGTTTATCTTCCCGCCAGAGCGGTTCCTATTTATCTACTTGCACTTTGACGTGCTTTCGAACTGCTAGGTGGGCAGGAGCAGGGACCGAGCAACGGGAGCTCACCCCGTCACGGGGATTCGAACCGCCAACCTTCTGATCGGCAAGTCCTAGGCTCTGTGGTTTAACCCACAGTGCCACCCATGTCCCACTTAGGTTGTGTACCACCTTGCAATATTTTACATACAAATATAGTCTATGAATATGTTCATAAACCACCTGTTTCCTTGCTTCTTATTTGCTTCAAGCAGTAAAATGTCTCAGGTTGGCCCTGCAAAACTTACATCTCCCAAAAAACCTAAACCCATGCAACAGGCATGGGTAAACCTTTTTCAGCCTAAGGGTCACATTCCCTTCATGGCAACCCTTTGGGGGGCTAGCAGTGGGCAGGCGCAGTGGCAAAAGTGGGCGGTGCAGCAATTTTTAATTCAACCCTCTTGCGCAATAAGTGAATTTCCACACCCCTCACTGTCTTCTATTCAGGCAAGCTAGAAATGTTATCAGAGTTCAGGATCACATCCCAACAAGAAAGAAACACTCTAGGAATGTGCAAAGCACAATCAGAAATGAGCATTGCCTGGGAAGAAGGGCGGTCTAATGGTAGGGTGCTGTAGCATTTTCTTATGTCAGTCTTGGGACCTTACTGCATGTTGTAAACTTAGCTTCTCAATGAGAGAGCTTTAGGGCCCAATTTGTGAGAGCTTTGACCCTTTTTGTGCCTCATAACAGTGCCATTTTGAAAATCTGTTATAGTAGTAGTAGTAGTAATATAATTTCTTAAGAGCGGCGGCCTGGCCTATGAAACATGCATTGATGGCTGTGCTTTCAGAAATGGCGCACTTGCTTCTTGGTAAGGCTGTTGAGCTCCAAGCGCTTTCAATTAAATCCCTGTTCTGAAGGTTCCTGAACTCATTCCAAAGCTCATTTCCTACTTCATCAGGAAATTGTTTTGCTGCCTTATTGCCTGAGCTGCAAAATAATCCAGAGCTGGGGGAAAGGCTGGTGGAAGCACTTCTCTGCGGTGTCCTGAGCAGTCGGTACTGAAGGTGGACCTGTAAGATTTGAAGAGATGCTTCTTCTTGTTGCGTAGACACCCCTGTTTCTTGTTTCCAGTGAAAGAGTGAATTATGGATTTGAAATACTGCTATCCAAAGCAGATTTAAGTGCCTGTAGATGCACTCCTTAGAAAGCTTCCTGAGATTAAGTGATCAAATAAAACCATTGAAGCAGGAGAAATGCAATACCCATAAGATAAAATCTACTTCACCCCTCCCCCCCGGGCAACTCACGGCTGGTTGAATTCCATTTCAGAGGTCTTGAACAAAACGTACAGTGCTTAAAGTTCTCCTAAGTCCAAGTACACTGCTGCAAAATGAGTAGCAAATAGTTTTGCAAAGGAGTAAATTATTCAGATTTCGAGTTCAATCACTGGGGAGCAGGGATGGAGGAGAAATTCTAATTTAAATATGAACCTATGAAATTTGCATTTTTTAAAAGAGTGCATGAACCGAAATCCAGCCACCCTGTCGAATTCAAACATCTATGAATTTTGCAGTGCAATAAACTATGGTATGGTGTGCATAGAAAAATACATATTTCTAAAAAAACAGAATACAAAAATGCATTATCTTCAGGGAAATTGCTGTGCAAAAATGTGTCTATTAGGTAAAAGTACATTCAAACATGTGTGTTTGGATAAATTAGCAGTAAAACACTGATTAATTTGCATGAGGCCTGTGTTTTGAACCCTGAGTGGTATACTTCCTGGGGTGTTGCAGTGGAACAAGGAAGACTAGACTCAAAGCCACACTCAGCTATGAAACACTCTGATTGTCCTTAGGCCAGCTGCACACTCTTATCCTAGGATACCCCACAAGGCTGCTTCGATAATAAAATGAATGCAGTGGGGAGAAAACGTATGCTCTCTGCGGCCCCCCTTTCTTTGGAGAAAGGTGAAATAAGTGACATAACTGGTTGTGCAGACTGAAGAAAATAGCAGTCAATCCCCAGAGGTGCTAATAGGTGGAACTGGAAAATTACTGGAAAACTACTATTATTTTTCTTCTGGGACTCCACATTTAAATTCTTCCCTGGTCTCCTTGCTGGCCCTAGTAGGACCAACTTGGCCAGTTAGCCCTGTAATCATTTGATGTCTACTGACTGGGGTCCCCACCCCCCCATCACCCCTGAATTTTTGGATTTTATTGATATTGTTGCTGCATTTTATGTTGTATTTTATGCTGTTTTAAAGTCACATTTTAATCAATGCTTTATATTTGCTGTTAGCCGCCCTGAGCCCGGTTTTTAAACTGGGAAGGGCGGGGTATAAATAAAAAAAGTATTATTATTATTATTACTTCTTACAAATGCCAAAATGGGCTTCTAAGCAGTTTACAAAATATGAAAACGAGCTACAGAAACATTAAAATATGACCCTCCATAAATGGACAATAAAACAATCCTATTAAAACACAATCACTTGACTTTGCTGGTCTGAGGAGTTTACTCTACCTAACCTGAAATACCTGCAGCATCTCCCAGGGGTGCCCCAGGTATGGACCCCTCATTTTTACCTCCTTGTTTTAGCCTTCTAGCACTTGACTTAGGGACACTTCCACAGCTGGGTGGCAAGTTTATGAATTGTACGTTCCACGTCTGGAACTGGGCCCTAAGAATATGAGTGCTGCTGAATATTCAGAGGGTGTGTGGCTTTGTGGTAGAGCATGTGCTTTGCATGCAAAAAGTTCCATGTTCCATTTCCCAGTATATCCAAGTAGAGCTGGGAGAGATCCTTGCCTGAAACCCTGGACGGCCACTGCTGGTCATTATGCACAATACTAGATGAATCAGTAGCCTGACTCAGAATTAGGCAGTTTCCTTGTGTCCCTGAATTACTTAGGCAAAAGGCTCATGCCAGTCGAGCACTTTGCTTTCCACAGTGGGCATCCACGAAGCTCGCAAATAGTGCACAAAGGCAATAAACCTCTCCTGTGGCTGTTCATTGGCTGCCCCCTTGACAGGACTGAAGGGGGGCGGAAATGGGGAAGAAAGACACATATTTTGCAAGCCATTCTTTTGCTAGCTATTGCGTATGCTGTAATTGGACTCTTTCGAGCCAGGCTGTCTAGGCTTGGCTGCATCCGCTGCGAGCAGACAAGTGTCAGCCCTTAATTCTATTCTGTCTGTGTCACTGAGCTACGACATCTCATCTCATCCTGTTATATGGAGACTTAAGAAAAGATAGAGGCATCAGAAAGCTGCCAGGAAGCCACAAGGGCCTGAAGCCACTTTGCTACTGATAACCTTCATTTTGGATTCTTTGAGCAGGATGTGGAGATTTTTCTCTTCTGCATCCAGATAGAAGGAGGGTGTGTGTGTGTGTAAACTAGCCTACTGTGCAAATGTGAAATTTACATTCATTGCCCCACCAACTTTTGCTTCTAGCCCTGCCCCCTACTGGCATGTGGCCCCCAGAAGGGAATGTGGCCCTTTAGCTGGAAAAAATTGCCCAGCCCTGATTTAGGAACAGAGGTCATATTAGCCCGTCCAGTTCAGTATTGTCTATATTACAGGCACAGGCAAACTCGGCCCTCCAGATGTTTTGGGACTACAATTCCCATCATCCCTGACCACTGGTCCTGTTAGCTAGGGATCATGGGAGTTGTAGTCCCCAAACATCTGGAGGGCAGAGTAAGTGCAAAACACACACGTAAGAGATGAGGACTGTTTTGCAGGTAGATAAATGAAAGGCTGCCTGAGATCAGCTGCACAAATTGGATGTTCTTGTCTCTTGTTGAATCAAACGGCAGATCCATCCAATCCAACATCAAGCAGCATCTCTCTCATGCTGCTAAACCCAGCAACTTGTTGGCACACTGCCTCTGAACTTGTGGATGGAATTGAGGAAGTGCTATAGCATCTGCTTTGCCTGCAGCAGGTCCCGGGTTCAATCCCCGGCATCTCCAGATAGGACTGGGAGAGAACTGCTGCCTGAAACCCTGGAAAACTGCTGGAGATAATACTGAGCTAGAAGGAGCACTGTGGTCTGATTCAGCATAAGGCATCACCCCATGATTTCTACCATGGGGAGTCTGTGTTTAGCAACAACGGCTACTAGTGGTTGCAGACGCATCTTCTCATGAAGAAGGCTCTGGGCTGATTCCCCTTGTAAGGGTGAGTCTAGATCAGCCTTTCTCAATCTGTGGATCCCCAGATTATGTTGAACTACAACTCCCATCACCCCTAGCTAACAAGGCCAGAGCTCGGGGATGATGGGAGTTGTAGTCCAAGAACATCTAGGGACCCACAGGTTGAGAACCGCTGGTCTAGATTGTCACTCCTTTGTAGAAGGGATCCAAGTACATATTGTAAACTCAGATTAAAAGTGATTGCA
Organism: Podarcis melisellensis; assembly: GCF_964234715.1. NCBI lineage: Eukaryota > Metazoa > Chordata > Lepidosauria > Squamata > Lacertidae > Podarcis > Podarcis melisellensis. The sequence goes on along the minus strand of NC_138533.1, from coordinate 32,143,154 downwards.
CAATTAAAAGTGGATTGTTGCCCTACAACAGGGTTATACAATGTAGTGCCCTCCAGATGTTTCTGGACTCCCAACTCCCATGAACTCCAGACAGCATGACCAGTGGTTAGGGATGATCTTCATCAGAGTCCCAACAACATCTGGAGGGCAACCCAGTTTGGCTTTTATTCCTGCAACCACACTTCCCCTGTGCCTGGAAGACTGCCAGGACATAGGTTTTAGCCTGGTAGCCTAAGTTTAATCACAGAGCCTCATTCGGAATCTGTGCCCCTTCCAAAAAGTTCACTTAGACTTCAGAGGATGGGGAGGAGGGGATGGTTTTGGTAGCCTATCTAGGTGGTTTTTTTCCTTCACTTATTTGTAGAGAAATTGCAGAGAAGACTCCTGGTTTTAAATGCTTACTTTGTTTTTAAATAGAACCCTGAGACCCACCAAACAGGGCCAGACGTGAAGTGGTGGCTCAGGAGATGGAGCCCCTTAGCTCCTGTACGTTTTGAGCGAAGTACTGAGATGACCTACTTAATCCAATACAAATCTACATTTGACTTCTTTTTTTAACAGATCGGAGATTCTAATATTCAGACTAGAGTTGAGTTACTGCAGATCAGAGATTCCAGGTCTCTAATTCAGAAGGGAGATAGCCTCTTTTGTTGCTATTTTTAAAACTCTTGCTGACCTGCTGCAAATCATGCAGGGATCTTCCTTGAGATCCTAATCTATCTTTTCCCTACCCCCAGTCTGAAAAGATCAGGTGAGAGCTTTAAAGGGCAAAGATTCATGACTAAAAATTGAAAGGGTGTGAACCCATACTTTTGGCTTCCCTGTGGCTCGAAACATACTGTATAGCAGTGCTAAATACACTTGCCTGCCAGCAAGTCCCATTAGACTTCGTTGGTGTTAAATCTGAGTAGACCTGCCTAGCATTGTGCTACAAGAGTTTTCCCAAGTATTGCCATGAAGGCGATAAACTCTGTCGTGCAGCAATTGTAAGAAAAGCCTCATGCTGATCTCTTAAAATACAAGCAGTAGCTCTCTCTAGCACGGCCCCCATCCCTTTCCTATGATTTTTGGCATGCATTTTAAAGAATAACAACCAAATTATTGGAAGACCAGTGTGAAACCTGGTGGTTTTGTTTCCCTGCTTCCCACCAGCATTGATAAGTGGTGGGGAGCTCTGTCTAAACTTCATCTGAAGGCTTAGATCAATACACCGTGGGCTTCTACAGGCATCGGCAGGAAGGAAAGGATACTTAACTTTAATCAGCCAACCAGGCATTTTGCTCTAGCTGCTCCCAGTTTCAGTTTTCTCAAAGTAAACACCAGCTAAATTTCTGGGCAAGTAACCACAGAGGCTGGGAGCTCCTAGCAGTGGTCTAATCTAATCTATATTAGGCCCTCTCTGTTTTCATTGTGGTTGGAGTAACTCTTCACATTTGGCACAATGCGCTTCCTTGCTAACACTTGAAAAATTATCCTGTTCTTTCCCCCCCTGCAAACTCCATCACTTTACAAGAGACACAGTAACTGATCTGGAAGAATATTCATTCTTGCAAAAAAAAAAAAAAAAGTGTTGCGTGAACCCCCACCCACCCAAAAAGAGAGCAAATACAGCTATGTAACTGAAATATTCCCTAAGCCATTTTTTTATCCCTTAGCGTGTCACAAACAATTCATACAGGGAAGGCAGGCAACTTACATGCATGTCAACCCTCATTCACTTTTCTGCTGCGAAAAGCCTCGTCTGTGTTTCATAAACATTTCACCGAAAAGGCTTTTGATTTTCTTATCCCAAAGGAACTGTCACTCCTCAAGTTGACTCCACTAGAGGTTGCCATCCAGTATACTGCCTGTAAGTGGTGGTATTTACCGTATTTTTCGCACGATTGGACGCACCGGACCATAGGACGCACCTAGTTTTCAGGGGGGGAAATCAAGGAAAAAATATGATCCCCCCCCCCCGCAGCTCTGGGAGCAGTGGACAGGTTGCACGCAGCCTGTGCGCTACTCCAAGACCTTCTCCCTGCTTTTGCGGGAGGTGGCGGAATTCCCCCACCTCCCGCAAAAGCCCACAGGAGCCCCGCTTGACTCCTGCAGGCTTTTCGACCAGGAGGGAGAAGGGACTGAAACGGCCAGTCAGTCCCTTCTCCCTCCTTGGGCAAAAGCCGCAAAGAGCTGTGCGCTCTTTAAAGGCTGCGCGGCTCTTGCAGGCTTTTCTGCGAGGTGGGGGAATTCCCCCACCTCCTGGAAAAGCCAGCAAAGCCGTGCAGCCCCTTTAAAGAGCGCACGGCTTTTGCCTGCTTTTGCGGGAGGTGGGGGAATTCCCCCATCTCCTGCAAAAGCCCGCAGGAGGGAGAAGGGACTGACTCGGCCAGTCAGTCCCTTCTCCCTCCTTGGGGAAAAGCCCCCAAGAGCTGCGCGCTCTTTAAAGGCTGCGCGGCTCTTGCAGGCTTTTCTGCGAGGTGGGGGAATTCCCCCATCTCCCGCAAAAGCCCACAGGAGGGTTGGAGAGTAGCGGGAAGGCGTCGCGCGCCTTCCTGCTGCCCCCATCCTCTGGGGCTGGCGATGGGGGAAGCGCTGCTTTCCCCCCCGCCAGCCTCAAAGCCGGGTTGGAGAGTAGCGGGAAGGCGTCGCGCGCCTTCCTGCTGCCCCCCATCCTCTGGGGCTGGCGATGGGGGAAGCGCTGCTTTCCCCCCCGCCAGCCTCAAAGCCGGGTTGGAGAGTAGCGGGAAGGCGTCGCGCGCCTTCCTGCTGCCCCCCATCCTCTGGGGCTGGCGATGGGGGAAGCGCTGCTTTCCCCCCCGCCAGCCTCAAAGCCGGGTTGGAGAGTAGCGGGAAGGCGTCGCGCGCCTTCCTGCTGCCCCCCATCCTCTGGGGCTGGCGATGGGGGAAGCGCTGCTTTCCCCCCCGCCAGCCTCAAAGCCGGGTTGGAGAGCAGCGGGAAGGCGTTGCGCGCCTTCCTGCTGCCCCCCATCCTCTGGGGCTGGCGATGGGGGAAGCGCTGCTTTCCCCCCCCCCCCCGCCAGCCTCAAAGCCGGGTTGGAGAGTAGCGGGAAGGCATCGCGCGCCTTCCTGCTGCCCCCCATCCTCTGGGGCTGGCGATGGGGGAAGCGCTGCTTTCCCCACCGCCAGCCTCAAAGAGCAGACTCTCCTGGCTTCAGCGGAAGCAACGCGAAGCCTCTTTAGCGCAGGCTTCGGAGGCTTTGCCTTGCTATCGCTGAAGCCAGGGAGCCTGCATTCGCTCCATAGGACGCACACACATTTCCCCTTCATTTTTGGAGGGGGAAAAGTGCGTCCTATAGAGCGAAAAATACGGTAATCAGAACTCCCCAGTGGCACCCTACACAATTTAAAATAAATACTCTGTTGGCCAACTCGTGCATTTAGCTTCTGCCTCTCCCTGAAGTCTTTCAGAGGGGTAGAAATATTTAAGGATTCCAAAAGCATTTTAATTTATCAGAGTCAAATCCAAAAATTCATTTTGGATTTTGTGTAAGATGCCTTTTGTACTTTTACAGAAAGGTGGAGTCATAAATTCAATTGTCGTGCTACTAATAATGGCACTTAAAAATCTCAAACATTGTGTATAGTGATGCTCACCAGAAAACACCAAGTAAAAAAGTTACTTACTCGTGAGACACTTCTCCAGGGTTCAAAGTAGGGAACAAAAGTTGAAACGATAAGGCATTAGCAACAGAAATGAAGCAAAATCATTCAGATGTTTGCCATGAAAACCACTGTAGTTTCTTGTAAACGGCAGCGAGAGATTTTCAAGCTTTTTTTGTCTCTTGAGTGAGGCCATTAGTCTGCCTAGTTCAGTGTTCTCTGCACGGACTGGCAGCAGCTCTCCAGCATTTCAGATGGTGTGCATTCCCTGGAGAATGCCAGGGATGGAACACAGGTGCTCTACTGCTGAGCTATGTCCTTTTAAGCTGGTGGTTTCCTCTGCTGGGGTCCTCAACAAAGTTTCCCCCACTTAGAAGTGGCCTTTTGTTCTTGGGAGCAGAACCTTGTGGCACATTTGCTTCCCCCGATGTGGGAGGTTGTCCATATGCCAAGTGGCGCTGCTGCTTTGCTTTATCGTTTTTCCCCTTCCTTGGGAAAATGATCTGGTAGAGGGTCTGAGAAAAGCAACCAGGCAAAAAGCCATGAAGTGCAGCTGGTGTCAATTTGCAATAGCATTTTGGGGAGGGGGGCAGGAAGGGGAGAGCGAGGAAGTTAAGAAAGCACTTGGAGTGGTATGTACATATATGTAGTTTGTGCTACATGCGTTTTTGCACCCAAAGAACACAGGACCATCCTGTACCCAGCAAGAACTATGCGGTCTCACTTGTCATTCATTCCTTGGGGAAAAAAAAACATTTTCTAGCAACTGAGCTTTTCTCTTTAACAAAGAAACACCAGCAACTAGGATCCGTGTTGCACAAGACTGTAATAATTGAGAAGGGATGCACTGATACAGGCCTTGCATTGATTTAATACAGCCATACCTCTGGTTAGGGGACACAGGTGACGCTGTGGGTAAAACCTCAGTGCCTAGGACTTGCTGATCGTATGGTCGGCGGTTCAAATCCCCACGGCGGGGTGAGCTCCCGTCTTTCGGTCCCAGCTCCTGCCCACCTAGCAGTTTAAAAGCACCCCTAAGTGCAAGTAGATAAATAGGTACCGCTTTATAGCAGGAAGGTAAACGGCGTTTCCGTGTGTTCCGCTGGTGCTGGCTCGCCAGAGCAGCTTCGTCACGCTGGCCACGTGACCTGGAAGTGTCTCTGGACAGCGCTGGCCCCCGGCCTCTTAAGTGACATGGGCGCACAACCCTAGAGTCGGACACGACTGGCCCGTATGGGCAGGGGTACCTTTAAGACCTTTACCTCCGGTTAAAGATGCTTCAGGTTGCATTTTTTCAGGTTACGGACGCTCCGAAACCTGGAAGTACCAGAAAGGGTTACTTCCAGGTTTCAGAGGTCGCGCATGCGCAGATGCGCCGCTGCGGGTTGTGAACGTGCATCCCGCACGGATCACGTTCGCAACCCGAGCGTCCACTGTAATCTGAACAAACACAAACCCCTGTGTTGCAAAATGTAACAATCTACAAAGATGCAAATTCAACATGCTGGCTAATAACTGTTAGTGAATATATAATTGGTTGTAATGTCATTCAAAATATACAAATAAGCCACTTCAAAATGATGTATATATCATACAACACATCTCACAAAATATACAAGTAACTACAAGTAGTTATATATATCAGAGTCAAACAAAGAACCAATCAAATCAATGAATAGCGAGGAACGCCAAGCCGTCTCTCAAAGGAAGACGTCTCACAAAAGTCTCAAAGGAAGACGTCTCTCAGAAGCCTCAAAAGGACAGTATATACTCTGCATATACTCTAATCTATATACAGTGGTACCTCGGGTTAAGAACTTAATTCGTTCTGGAGGTCCGTTCTTAACCTGAAACTGTTCTTAACCTGAGGTACCACTTTAGCTAATGGGGCCTCCCACTGCTGTTCTGCCGCCGCCGTGCGATTTCTGTTCTCATCCTGAAGCAAAGTTCTTAACCTGAGGTACTGTTTCTGGGTTAGCGGAGTCTGTAACCTGAAGTGTCTGTAACCTGAAGCGTCTGTAACCTGAGGTACCACTGTAACTACTCTATATAACTACTTGCAGTATATTTTGTGAGATGTGTTGTATGATATATACATCATTATATATTCACCAAAAGTTATTAGCCAGCGTGTTGTATTTGCTTTTTTGTAGATTTTTGCATTGATATAGGCTAGGGATGCCCTACATGGTGCTCTCCAGAGCTTGCTAGACTACAGCTCCCATCATCTCTGATCATTGTCCCTGCTGTTAATGGGCATCATGTTGGCTGCCCTTGATAAAGGCAATCCACTGTTTATTCAGGGTGCTGGCATCTCTCAAACCAGCTTTTTTCAGATGGAGATGGTAACGAGTAAGGCTGCTTGTCCTTGAGCTCTGCGGTCTGTCCTTGTTTTAATTTATTTTATCTTGAATGGTTTTAAAGCCAGTTGGACCAGCAGCTAATGATAATTGCCACATGCAAGCAAGGAACATATCTGTTTTTATCTGTATTACTTCTGCGTGGGCTTAAAAAACCACATATTTTAAATGGAGGACAGGCGATAGGGGGGCAGCTGTTTTGGCTCAGCTGCTGATGAGAAATGTTTAGACGTCCATCTTGACTGAAGGGTACTCCACAGTTTTCACATGGTTATTACATAAGCACAGGCCTACAGTACTTCAGATAAAGCGCCCAGAACTCCTTTGCCAGATTTAGTCCAGAAATCTGTGTTGGACTATTGTGACACATCAAGGAAGACGCTGGTATTGGCAAAGCAGTTGTGGGAAGATAAAGTTGATAATGTCTTACATGGACAGCCCTGGAGATGCCTTATCCCAACTAAGAGGTTTTGCTACATGCTCCTTTAATGAAAGCTTAGCTACCTGGTCAGTTGATCTGGACTTGCTAGGAAGTGATCTACCGTATTTTTTGCTCTCTAAGACTCACTTTTTCCCTCCTAAAAAGTAAGGGGAATTGTGTGTGCGTCTTATGAAGCGAATGCAGCCTGCGCAGCTATCCCAGGAGCCAGAACAGCAAGAGGGATCGCTGCTTTCGCTGCGCAGTGATCCCTCTTTTTGTTCTGGCTTCTGAGATTCAGAATATTTTTTTTCTTGTTTTCCTCCTCCAAAAACTAGGTGTGTCTTATAGAGCGAAAAATATGGTATATGCTCCCAGGCAACCCCAGCTTAATCCATATAACAAAGTGTCATCCATGTACATTGAGCATCTTGACATAAAAGACAGCAGAGACTGAAAGTTCCTCAATATGGGGACTTTTACATGACCAGTGTCTCCTGTTTAAACAAACAGCAGAGGGTATGTTTAGTAGAATTGACACATTAGAAAAGGAAGTTTTGGCTTTGAATGCCAAAATTGCTACACTGGTTTGGTTAGTGGAGACAGGAATTCTAACTGTAGCCCGTAGGTTGAGACCCTCCCATGCAGAAACTGAGTTTATTGATGGTTTGAAGGTACATCAGAGATGGAGATAGGTCTGAGTTCACCAAGTCCCTATCAAATTCAGCAACCAAACAATTAAATTACACCCATCAAGATTGGAACTTGAACTCAGAAACATTCTTTTACGCCAGTATGAATGTTCATGAGATGGACTTGGAGGAGTCCTTTTCCATTCATCTCTTTACTCCTTCAGATACAAGGCTACTGATAGGGGATGAGTATGCTAATAATCCACTTGCTACATTCCAAGGAAATGATCTGGGTCTGTCACCTAATCTAATTTGTACAAGCTGGCGTCTTTCGATGGAACTCTGAAGGCTTCAGGGCAGCTCTCCACATTTCCTGCCCTATAGCACAGATGGGAGGAAAAGGCAGCGAATGATGGCTTAATAAACATACTTTGAAAGCTTGTGAATGAGGGGGGTGGTCATTCATAACTGACCAGTGAAAAAACCCAGCAGAATAATTAAAACAGAATCTGAACTGCAAGCAGGAATTCAGTCCATTGTAGGGGTTTCCCTGGGTTTAGGAAATGGTTTACATTGTAAATACCTGTCTAATTTTGGCTAGAGAACTAACCTTTCAGGATCCTGATGTATGGGATAAATTTTGGTCTCTAATTCATATGTTCGCTGACAGGGAGCTGTTTTTCAAATTAAAAGGTGGTCCAAATAACCTGTACTTACTAGAGAAAAGGAATCACAGTCTGGAAAGGAGCAGAAAGTTCTTCAGCTATAAGACTCCTGCCTTTGTCACCTATCCAAATAATATCCAGATACATTCCAATAGACAAGAAAGGAATATCAATTACTGTATATTGGCCTGAATGCAGGTATTGGAAGAGACATCTCCAGGTTAGAGGCCTCAAACTCCTACCCTGCTAGCAATCTACTTTCCAGAGATCAAAGGGATTATCTGTTAACAAATGCTCAAGATAAGCCCAAGGACTCTAGGTAATTATAGAAAAGCAAATTATGATACCTTCCGCTCCCCTCTAAGGTACAGTAAATGACTAGAAAACATGTAGAAAGGTCTTAACATTCTTTCTTGGAACCCAGCAGGTTGGGATAATAAGGAGGCAGATAAGAATTTTATTAGGAATCTTTCTTTGCTATGTGATCATCTCTCAAACCTTCCCTTTTGGGGTAAGGTCATCATTATTATTTAAACAGTGACTTAAAATACAACTTTAAAACCAGGTTAAAACAATCTATGGTCGAAGTGGTAGATGAACCAGTTAGTGTCTCTTTCATGTTTGTGGTGTTATAGACTCTCTCTCTCTCTCTCTCTCTCTCTCTCTCTCTCTCTCTCTCTCTCTCTCTATCTCATGAATACATTCCATCGCTTGGATTTATTTTTTTTAATGGTTATTTTTAAACCACACATGAAAATTAGCATGCTTTAATATTTCCATATACAGTGGTACCTCGGGTTAAGTACTTAATTTGTTTTGGAGGTCTGTTCTTAGCCTGAAACTGTTCTTAACGTGAAGCACCACTTTAGCTAACGGGGCCTCCTGCTGCTGCTGCGCCGCTGGAGCACGATTTCTGTTCTCATCCTGAAGCAAAGTTCTTAACCTGAAGCAGTATTTCTGGGTTAGCGGAGTCTGTAACCTGAAGCGTATGTAACCTGAAGCGTCTGTAACCCGAGTTACCACTGTAATATGAACATATAAACAGCAAAAAAGTACATCTATTAGCTACATAAATTAGATAGGATACTTATCTACAATTTTTGTTGCCCAACCAGCAAAGCTCTCTTAGGTCAGGATAACCAGTGCTGGGGGCTGAAAATCTTACAAAACCCCATTTCTGCCTACTTGTGAGCCAAACTGAGATACCTAAAATTAGGATGTTTTGGTCACCGGGGTTTGGCAGAGGATGACGGGTGTGCCGTGTGTGATTAACAGAACTTCGTTTGGCTAATGATATATTTAACAGAATGATTCACATCAGGGTTGCTAGCATCTGTTTGCAGAAAGTAGAGGGCCCCCATTTCCTAACCATTTTACAAAAAAATAAATAAAAAAAGATCTCCTGCTATTAATGCCTTGGTTTTGATAACTTTTAAAAGCATAACTATTAAAACTAATTGGCTGATCACCACTTGGGATGCTGCTGCTAATAGTTTTCTCTTTTTTATTCTGCTGGAATGCCTGATGGCTGCTACGAAAGGAACGTGCACAGCTTGTAAAAAGCCCAAGTTACACACGCTGCATTAAAACACACACATAAACACACACACACACACAAAAAGGGGGTAGCCATGTTGCTCTATTAAGAAAACAACCAGCAACAGCTCTAAATTTCACAGCTGGGCAATCTAATACAGTGGTACCTTGGGTTACAAACACCTCGGGTTACCACCTGCTAACCCAGAAGTAGTACAGTGGTACCTTGGGTTAAGAACTTAATTTGTTCTGGAGGTCCGTTCTTAACCTGAAACTGTTCTTAACCTGACTTAACCTAACTTTAGCTAATGGGGCCTCCCTCTGCTGCCACACTGCCGCCGTGCAATTTCTGTTCTCATCCTGAAGCAAAGTTCTTAACCCGAGGTACTATTTCTGGGTTAGTGGAGTCTGTAACCTGAAGCTTATGTAACCCAAGGTACCACTGTACCTCGGGTTAAGAACTTTGTGCCAGGATGAGAACAGAAATCGTGTGTGGCAGCAGTGGGAGGCCCCATTTGCTAAAGTGGTTCCTCAGGTTAAGAACGGACCTCTGGAACGAATTAAGTTCGTAACCAGAGGTACCAATGTATATACTTTGGGAAGTTGTTGATTTGTTTGTTCTCTAAGCATTTGGACATCTTATAATGAATTGTGCATGATAGCTCCTGATGTCAATTTGAATCAATATGGCGGACAGAACATTTCAAAATGGCGCCATTTTGAACCACCAATTTCAAAAAACTTTTTTATTTATTAGCATTGCCAAGCAGTGTTTGGTACAGTACCTTTACCAGGGAAAACAAAAACATCACAAAATAGTGGCAGGGTCTTGAGTTTATTAAGCAAAGAAGAGAGGGGGAAAGACGGGGGGGGGGGTTTGAACAGAAAAAGGCACCAGTTAGGCTGAATGTCGTAGCGATAGGGTCAGTTTTTAGACACTGTTCCAAGATGGTAGGTTGCAGGCTGAATCAGTCCCTGACACATGCTACAGGTTACACACCTAGGATTTGGGCATAAAGAAGCAACAACTTCCCCTTCCCCCATTATTTTAAAACATAAAAATCCGCCCTACTCCTTAAGCAAAACAGGGAGGTCCCTGGTCAAGGTAGAGAACAGAAATTAAGAGAAAACTGCAGTCATTGGCCTGGTCTGCACATAATACTGTAGCACAGGGGTCAGCAAACTTTTTCTGCGGGGGGCAGGGCAGTTCACTGTCCCTCAGAATTTGTGGCGGGTCGGACGCATGTGCACGCGCCTATGCCTTCCCTCCCTCCTTCCCTCAGAGACAGAGCGGCTGAGATACCTCCACTCACCGCATTCAGATGGAGTGGGCTGGGCTGGGCTGGGCTGGGCTGGGGAGAGGGCGCCCCATCGGTGCTGGATCTTGGCTTGCGTGGAGGGGCTGCAGCCATCTCACCAGGAAGGGCCTCTACCCTGGGGTGTCCATGACAGTGGTGCTAATGTGTCATCGCTGAGCAGCACAGAAGAGTCCTCCTCTTTCTCTTCCTCCTCCTTCCTCCTTGCAGGCTCTCTGCTCCAGCTTCTTCCCTCCCCTTCGCTTCTCCTCCCTACCTGGAGCAAGATGTCAACAAGGCGCCCTTGCCCTGCGCCTCGCCCCAATTGGAGCAGCGAGTCTTGGGAAGGGTCGCCATTGACCACCGGCTCACGTCAAACCAGCCTATGGAGAGGAGGCCTGAGGTTGCTAAGGCTTCAGATTGGCCAGCATCACAGAAGTCTGAGCAACCTCACAGCATGCTAGGCGATGTAGTCCTGGGGGGAAATCGCAAAAAAAATGGCGCCCAATTTTTTTTGGAAAAAGGCGATCACACCGATCCAAGCAGCAATTGCAGAACCGTTCACGGGCCGGATCCAGAAGGCAATTGGGCCAAATCTGGCCTGTGGACTGTAGTTTGCCAACCCCTGCCTTAGCATGAACTTGCAGACTCTGGAACAGGAGATTGTACTCCTCCCATGCTGAGCTGCACTAAGCCAAGCCATGTCATGCCTTGTCCAAACCTGAGCTCGTGGTTTAGCTCTCTGTGGGCAAACTACAAACTGCAACTAGAGTTTCTCCTACAGGAGGACTAAGACACAAGCTCAGGTTTGGATGATGTGCCAAACACCATGACTTGGCCTAGTTTAACAGAGCAGCAGAACAGCTGGGATGGCACAAAGAGGCCAGAATCTCTTTTCCAAGAGTCCACATACACATAGCATGCACCTGCTAAACCATGGTTTGGCTTAACGTGACATGCAAACCAGGCCTACATATTAGCAGAGCCGGAGATTATTTGGGGTTGCGTACTGAATTACAAAGAGTTGATTCAGTATGATTTTTGTGTGTGTGGCTGATGCAGTTTTATTGGCTAGCCAACACCTCTCTAAGAAGGAAAGGGAAGCGAGCATCAGGGAGCTTGTAGGACTAAGGCTCCTTTGACTGGAAAGTTTTATTTGCCCATAATTGTAAGAATACGATTCTGAGTTACTTGTGCAAATTTTCCAGTTAGGCGTCTGTTTTAAGCAGATTAGGCAAAACCTATGGTGTATAGGTGTATCGGTGACTATTAGCAAGTGGCCCAGCTGGGTCCTTTTAGACCCTAGACATAATGATTACGCAGAAACACACTCCTTTGGAGTATGTATTACTTTAGCTGAGAAGCACACAGAACATTTCTCTTCCCCCTGCTATGCCATGCTCTAAAACTGTGTCTGCATCTCTCATGTTAAAGCAAAAACGACAACAACAATAGTTTGCCAAGCCTGTATTAAAAACAATAATTATTAGTAATGATAATATGTGTGCACGCACAGCTTTCTCTCAAATCATAGAAGCATCATGAAAGCAAGAATAATGTTGGGTTTGCTTCTGCTACCCTGATGCTAAACACATTGCCTTGGAAATAAGCACCATTTTGTTGTAGAGAATGATAATTGATTTGTTGCCTCTGTGACCATGTACATGCCTGATCAGGCACCCACTGCCTACAAAATGAATTCAAGAAAGAAAGGATGTTCTGGTGACTCGGACTTCGCTCTGCATGCCCATTCCTGACCAGACGCTTGATGAAGGGACTGTTAGTTGCAGCTCCATCATCTGCTCTTCTCTGGGTGGTGGGTTCTGGATTATTGAACCAGAGTCCAGCCTACTCCACCTACTATTAGTACTTGTGACTGTGGAGGGGCCACACAACAGTGGTACAACATCTGTTTTGCATGCAGAAGGCCGCAGGTTCAATCCCTGGCATCTCCAGGTGGGGCTGGGAGAGACCCTAGCCCCCAATGTGAAAACCTGGAGAACTTCTGAGCCAGATAGACCCAAGAGTTTGAGTTGTTAGAAGGCATCTTCCTATGTTTCCATGATGTCTCCATGTGTTTTAACAATATAGCTGTCAGACTGATGTAGAGATGGTGCACAACTGCATTCCTACCTGCTAAAGGCCCAGCTTCAGTCTCTCCCCCCATACATTGCCTCTGCATTCCACGCACCGCCTTCAAATACAAATTAAAGGGAGTCCCTCTTTCCTTTTCCTCATTCACGCTCGTTCGTTTGATCGCTAGATTTGGGAGAGATGAGCAGAAATCTCAAAGCTATTTAAAAGGATTAGAGCTGGCCTGTGGGGGTTTTAGCAGAAGAATTAGCCAGCGGAAATCATCTTTTAGTGCATGGGTCGGAAAGCAAATGGGTGGTATTTTAGCCTACATTTTGTAGGAAGCCCAAGACACTGTTTCCTTTGTCAGCGAGTCTGATTTGATGAGGCTGTGCCGCTCTTGAGTTCTGACCTGCTCTCGGGTATGATTGCTGCCAGCTTAGCAGCCTGCGTGTTTGGTGGAAAATGGAGAGAGACACAATATTCTTGGGAGGAGGGTAGATGGAGACTAGGAGGCATAACAAGGAAAGGGGACATTGTGCTCAAACTCCCTGTGGTGGGAAGCTCACTGCCTGGAGGCTGGTTTTAACATGCCCCAACCCAAGATGGCACAGACATCCCTGGGACAACAGCAGTTCACAAACCAGTGTGTGTTGAATGAAAGCGCCCATATGAAAAACTACACACCTTGTGCTGCAAAGGGTCTTTACACCCACCCACAACCCAGGGAGCATGTTCTGAAAGGGCATCTGTTCGCTGTGTAAACGGCAAGAACTGAAGCAAGGCCTTCACGTAATGGCATTTCCATACAACTTTTGGAGTGCATGTGTGTGTGTTTGTCCAACCCTCCTGCAATTAATTTCTGGTTTGCAGCCAATCTCATATGCTGGCCTCAGACAAGGCAAGGGGGGGGGCACACAAAAGCCCGGCCCATCCCCTGCTCAGGAACTTGGGTGGGGTGGGGGTGTCACCCATGCACATCTTCGCAGTTGCAGTTATAGCAAGGATCTTGGTTTAAGAAAAAGAAAGCAAAACGAACAACAGGATACCTGGGAACGAGACCATGGACACTGTGTGTGTGTGTGTGTGTGTGTGTGTGTGTGTGTGTGTGTGTGAGAGAGAGAGAGAGAGAGAGAGAGAGAGAGAGAGAGAGAATACTCACATCCCTGCTTTTGTCTTTCATGACATTAAGTTCATAGGCAGAAGTTGTGCCATATGGAGCTAAATCATTCATCATTCATCATGACTGGGAGCATTAGTATTCTTAACACAAAGGACCACATCCTCTGCCAAGAGACTGTCCTTTCTGTGTATGTATATTATATACTGTGGTGGTGGAATGCAGGCAGTTCCAGGAGGGGAAGAGCCCGTTTGCATCTGGTCCCAGCCAGGTCCCTGGAAGAGTCCTCACCTTTCGCTCTTGGGAAGTGAGGTAGCTTTTAGCAGCCTGTGCCAGGGATTCCATTGCAGTAGCAAACAGCTGAAGAGTGAGAGAGAGATCACCCTTTTGGCCACAGGAATACGATACTGAGAATGTCCCGCAGAGTTTGTTGCTACATGGGAAACTGCACAAAACATCTTGTTTGTTTATTAGATTTATAAACCGCTTGATTGAAAAGCTCTCTGAGCGATGTACAAATAACATGGATGCAAGACACTGTTAAAATGCACTGTCCAAGTGAAAACAAACGAACTTAAACCATGCATCAATCCAAATACATGTAGAACCATTGTGACAATATTTAAAAAGAGGAAAATCATTAATACAGCCAAGGTAGCAGGGTGCTGTTCATGAAAGCTAATCCCACAAAGCATTTATTAGCCTTGAGGTATGGTTTACTTTGGGCATGGCAGGTATAGCCTCACCTGTTCTCTACCTGCAAAGCGGGTTTTAGTTACCCTTCTGACATGGAAACTGCAGGCCCATTATATGACAGTGTACCTGGTGTTTTCCTCCCACCTCTTAATTTCTTTTTTAGAAACCTGACATGTATAACCATCATGTCAGGGCTTCACAGCACAGTAAATGCTTTTTCACATTGCCTAGGAACTTCCTGTGTTTGACTATGCGGTTCACGTTGCGGCTGCAATGGGATCGCCTTACTGTGATGCAGCGGTGTCTGCTGAAGCGGACAAAAGGAGCACGTTGCCTTTCTAAAAATAAAACGCTTTTCCCTGACTACTTCAATTGGGGGGTGGGGAGAGTGAGAGAGAGAGAGGAGAGGAAAAAAACTGGCACACAGGCATATTAAGAGACTGCTTTTTACCAGAATCAGAAACTCTTGCCTTAAAAAAAAAAGCCAAGGTTTTATTCTCACCTTCTGCCTTGCAAACTACTACTTCTTTTTGGTATAACAGCAGTTGCATTTCTTGGTTCTTGTCAAGCTGTAACTTCCACTTGCCTGCTCCCAGCTACCTCTTGTCTCCAGGTACTTAAGGGGGGTTGGGGAGCTGAGAATTGCTGAGCAATCTGTGGTGATGGAGGCAAAAGAAAAACCCATGAGAAGCGGAGGAGACAAAACCTTGAAATAAGCAGTTGTTGGGAAAGGCATTTAAGCCTCACACCAGTCAGTTCTGTTTTATTCTAGGTAGGATTGGCACCTGCCACTCATCTGTCTGGCTGCTCCTTTTTTTTCCAGCTTGCAAATATATCTCAGGGAGCTATCACAGTAAGAGTCATATCTCATGTTTGATGGGGCTGTATCTCAGTGGTGTAGAACACCTGCCTTTGAATTGCAGAAGGCTTCAGGTTCAGTCCCTCACTGTAGGGGCAATCTATCTGGAAGACAATTGTATTTTGAGGAGTTTAGTGATCTGATATGGTCATTTCTTCCTGCCAGGGACGCGGTTGGCACTGTGGTTCTAAACCACTGAGCCTCTTGGGCTTGCTGATTGGAAGGTCGGTGGTTCAAATCCTGGTTACGGAATGAGCTCCCATTGCTCTATTCCAGCTCCTGCCAACCTAGCAGTTCAAAAGCACACCAGTTCAAGTAGATAAATAGGTACCGCTGCAGTGGGAAGGCAAACGGCATTTCTGTGTGCTCTGGTTTCCGTCACAGTGTCCTGTTGCTCCAGAAGCAGTTTAGCCATGCTGCCACATGACCCGGAAAGCTGTCTGTGAACAAACGCCGGCTCCCTCGGCCTGAAATCTGAGTTCCACAACCCCATAATTGCTTTTGACTGGACTTAACCGTCCTGGGGTCCTTTACCATTACCTCTTCCTGCCTCTGTTTACTTCCCCTCTATCTCTTGTTCTGCTCTTTGATGGCTGAGAGCGGCCTTTAATGTATAATCTGGTGGACGGAATAAGTGATAATTGCAGGGTACCTTCTGACCTTCTTTTGTGCTAGACATTGTTTGGAAGAATGTGGGGTTTTGGAAGAGGGGGCTAGCTAATTAATAATCTGCACTAGCTAGTGGCACTGTGGGTTAAATCACAGAGCCTAAGACTTGCTGATCAGAAGGTCGACGGTTCGAATCCCCACAACAGGGTGAGCTCCCGTTGCTCTGTCTCTGCTCCTGCCAACCTAGCAGTTCAAAAGCACGTCAAAGTGCAAGTAGATAAATAGGTACTGCTCCAGTGGGAAGGTAAAGGACGTTTCCATGTGCTGCTTCGGTTCGCCAGAAGCGGCTTAGTCATGCTGGCCACATGACCCGGAAGCTGTACGCCGGCTCCCTCGGCCAATAAAGCGAGATGAGTGCCGCAACCCCAGAGTCAGTTATGACTGGACCTAATGGTCAGGGGTCCCTTTACCTTTACCTTTACTAGCTAGTCAGGCAAGACACGTAGGCTAACAGACTTAGTTAGCTATAAATCAGATGGTGTTGGGCAGGACTTCTGTGAAACTCATGTACAAACTCATGGCCAGAAGGTCCTGCAACCTGAGGCTGCCTGGTGGTGTTCCTTTGCCACTTCTTGACGGCTTCTCAGTGGCAGATCGAAGTCCTTGCTTGGTAATGTATATAATGCTTGCTGTTTAGAATAAAATCTTCAATCTTCTTGTGTTTGTATTGCTTCTGAATCTTATTAAAAAGAACCACCTTGCACCTCCAGGTAGGGGTGGGAGGGCTCCCTGCCTGAAACCCCAGAGAGCTGCTGCCAGTCAGTGTAGACTGTACTGAGCTAGATGGACCAATGTGCTGCCACTCGGTATAAGGCAGCATTTGGGACTCTTTAAGGAAAACGCGAATAAGAGGTGATATGCTAGAAAGTTATGAAACTATGCATTGCATGGAGAAAGTGGGGGGAGAGAGAGAAATATTAAAATCAGTTAAGATCAGTATTATTTTAAAAAAATCAAAACAAATTAAAATCATCACATAGCTAAAAACAGAAATTACTTGCAGTGCACTGCAGTTTGTGGGGGCTCCAGTTCTCTCTCCCCCCCACTGCCAAACTAGATGCTGAATAGCATTATATCTTGTTTTCGTAAGACATGTTTTCCCTGTGAAAACGACACTTCAACACAAGGAGAGTGTGCCAAGTGCATTACTTTGAACCTCTCATTATACTTGAACTTGGGACCATCCAACGAAGCCGAATGTTGGAAGTTGCAGGTTCTGACACCTGGGCACCCAAAACTGGGTCTGCTTCTTCTTCTTCTTCCCCTTGTCACGGAGGAGACTTTCAGCCAGAGAGGTAACATAGATGATAATTTGCATTCTCTTCCTGCTCGCTTCCTACCTCATCTGGCTAATGGAAATTGTATGGAAGGGAAGAACAGAAAGGGTGCTTTAAAAAGAGGAGGCTTAAAGCTGCGAAGGTAACATGCATTAGCTTGAAAGCACAGGTCACTGCCCAGGCTCATGCAAAAGCAGTAAAACGTTGCAGAGAAATGAAAGTTGACTTAGTGGGGTTAGAACATTTTAACGCAGCAGTGTTAATTTCCATGTTTAAACCTAAGGGAGCCCTTTTGATCTGAGCAGCCTTTGGACAAGCTCTCTGCCCCTCCTTCCACAATCATATCATATTGCTGTAAATGGATGAATGTGTAATTATCGGAGGTGGCATTTCCTAGTTACTGCAATAAAGCGTTTGCCCTCTCGTGTTAAAACACCTGCATTTTTGCTCCCTGTTCTCAGAATTGCATACTTTGGCACAGGTCCCTGATTTGAGACTCTTGGGTGACGAGGCGACGGCTTTGTGGTATCTTTGTTTTATTGTACTCTTAGCTGAGGGATTTTAAAAAAAATGAATCTCACACTGGCCTGTTTCACCCATTACTGTAAGCCATGGTTAGGAGTAGGAGCAGAGCCTGGGGGCTTAGCTGTAGTTCACCCCCAAGCTGAAGATCTGCAAAAAATGCAAACCACTCTCGAGGCTCATCTGTTCTTCCTGGAGCTTTTAACTATTTGGTAAATTAATAAACCAAAGTTTAAGCAGTTCTCTGCCAGACATTTCAGTGTTAACTATGGTTTGTGTTAACCATGGTTAAGCATTGCGTATGAACCACACCACTATCTCCAACCTGACCCCCTGAGCCTTTCCCCCTTTAGGGGCCTAAGATGAAGTTTGTTTTATATTCTTAAGAATATAAAAGAACTCTCCCCTGGCACTTCTCAGTGTGCAAAAAGAGAAAGGAACATGATATTGGTGAAGGGAAGCATTATTTCACTTCTTGGTCTTAAGGGAGGGGGTGTCCCTTTTTCACATCAAATGAACATTTTAACGATTAATAGCTAAGTCTTCTTTGGAGCTCTTGACCTGAGGCCAGAGAAAATGAGAGGCTAGAATCTAATCTCTCTCTCCTTTCCCACTCATCCACCCACCCCATCTGCTTCAAAAGAGGCGAAACTCAAAGCATTAAGGATTTGCTTCAACACCTGTTTGGCTACTCAAGAAAAAACAACCACAGAGCCTTTCCTCCTCCTCCTCCTCCTCTTCCTCCACCTCCACTCCTCCCGATGATTAAGAAGAAACATATGGCAATCCCAGGGAATGGAAACCGATGCCCATTTTGCCTGTCTAATCAATCAGACTTGTTAACAATCAGTGCCGTCGCCTGTGTGCTTGATAAATAATAGTGCCCATCGAGTTTGTGTGTGTGTGTGTGTTTAATGTAATAAGGTGCTCTTGCTTAATTAATGTGTGTGCATTGGCTAGGGTTGACTTTGAGAGCTGGGTGGTGTCGTGGTTAGAGTGTCCAGCCAGGGTGTGGCAGACCAGGGTTCAAAAACCCCACTAGGCCATGAAGCTCACTGGGTCACCTTGATATCTCTTGGGCTTCCAAACAGGACAGAGGGGTTGTGGGGCATGACAGCGAGCCACATTTGAACCCCTGAGCTAGCTTTTAACACTCCACTGCTGCTCAAAGCTATCCCAGCCTAACACGCCTGAAAAGGACTGGTGTCAGGACAAAATTTAGGAAAGGAGCGGTATGGACCTCTTGCCTGCCAGAAAGCAGTACAGTGGTACCTCAGGTTAAGTACTTAATTCGTTCTGGAGGTCTGTTCTTAACCTGAAACTATTCTTAACCTGAAGCACCACTTTAGCTGAAGCACCTCCTGCTGCCGCCGCGCCGCCGGAGCACGATTTCTGTTCTCATCTTGAAGCAAAGTTCTTAACCCGAGGTACTATTTCTGGGTTAGCGGAGTCTGTAACCTGAAGCAGCTGTAACCTGAAGCGTATGTAACCCAAGGTACCACTGTACCAATGTGGGGAATCTGAAGTATGTTCTCTGCTTTACTAGTAGTCTGCTGTTAAGAGAAGGGTGAAAAAAATACAAGTATCTTAAGTCTGAATTCAGCGTTCGTACCCTGCCAACACAACACTGCTTATCAGCTAAAACATATGTTAAGCTTGGCATTAGGTGTTTCACCTGGCCGCTCATTTAATTAAAAATGTTGTCCCTTTGAGGGAGGTGCTGGTGACCTGCTGTATATACATGCAGGTGTGGAAGCATACGCATAGGCAACACAGAACTTCAGTTTGAATAAAACAGCTTTGTGGAGCGAATGAGGCAGCTCAGAAGCCTATGTCGCCATCGTTCTTGGGACTGTGGGCGCATTTGCAAACTGGATAAACTCTCGTTGTCACAACCTGCACTGCAGCTAAATGCACCCTGCAAGCTGTTCTACTGGCTACAATAAAATTCTTCTTCCGAGCCTAATTTCAGAAAGGGGAGAAGATCTTGTAGGTGCTCCAAAAAGGCCTCTACAGTCCCACGTTGCAGCTGTGCAATCTAAAGGGAAGGGGAAAATGCTGGGCAGCTGAGATGGAAAGCAAAGATGAAGCGTCTTCTGTCTCTTGTGGAATTCTCTCAAGCTTTGGGCGGGGGTACAAGGGGAAGGAAGGAGGGGGGTGCTGTGATAGTGGGTTTTCTGCAGTGGCAAAGGACTGGGCTAGATTGTGAGATATCTTGAAACTCTTAATTGCAAGAATGGAGACTCGGTCAGACATGGGACAGATGCAAGATCAGAGACCCATCTGTAGGGAGCCTTCTTGTACTGAGCTCAGACCATTGGTTTCTCTTGTTCAGTATTATCTACAAGGGCATGAAGCAGTTCTCCAAGATTTCAGATAGAGTCTCTCCCAGGCCTAGCTGGAGATGCCAGGGATTGAACCTGGGACCTTCAGCATGCAAAGCAGATGCTCTGCCACTGAGCTACTGCCCTTCCCTAATCCATAGTGTACAGGCATCCTGGATGAGGTTCAGCTGCACAATTCTCTGTAGATGCTGCTTTTTGCTCCAGTTACAAATGCCTGCTCCCTATTTATTACCTTTATATTCCCCATACCCAACAGGGCTTAGAACCAAGAACTCGGTCTTGCTCAGATATGGCCAAACTCGGCCCTCCAGCTGTTTTGGGACTACAGCTCCCATCATCCCTGATCACTTGTCCTGTTAGCTAGGGATGATGGGTGTTGTAGTCCTAAAACAGCTGGAGGGCCAACTTTGGCCATGCCTGGCTCTGTCTAGTTGACTCAATTAAAAAATGCAACACAGTTTTGAGCACAGCCTCTGAAGTCCTGTAGTTGAACACTCCCAGGGCTCAGTCCCTCTTGTCCCCACAAAAAAGAGAGCTGAGAAGGATTTCAGTTTGAAGATGCCTTGTGTTTGGACTCATGCACCAAGTAGACACCCCAGTCCAAGAGGAAGCTTCCATTATATGGAGGCCATGGCCACATGCAAAACAGCTCCCTTCAAAGCTCTGTTCTTAGGGCACATGACGCATTGCTGCAATTTCAGAGTTTCTCTTAGTGGTAGGCATCTCTCATTGATGTGGCCACTTCTTCGCAAGCTTTTCCATAAGTAGCTGGTCAAGTGCTTTGACCAAAGCTTGAGGAACAGCCTTGTAGGCTTGTGGAGATTAATTCTCCTCCTTGAAACTAGATTGTCAGGTTATCCCAACAGCACTCAAGCCACTTGTGATTCCCAGCAACTGATAATTAAAAAGCCCAGTGCTTTTTTTCAGGGGGTACTCAACGGTGTGCAGTACCGGCACCTCATTTTGCTGTTGTTAAAAAGTATGGCACCTACTGTAACAACTTAATGGTGAGTACTGACACCTCTTTTTCTAGAAAAAAAGCATTGCTATTGCCTGTGACAGCATAAGTAGAAAATAGCCATGGTGCCCAGGATGCACATCTAATCTTTGTTTAAGTGACTTTTAATGAAACCAATTTTTCTTTTAAAAAATGCACAAAAGTACACCTTTCTAAAGGTTCTGCCATAGCCCTTACCTTGCTGAAAAGGCAAGCCTTCATTTTATACTGTAAATTGGCTTGCTTCTTAAGCAGCTGCTCCAAAAATACCAAGAAACCTCTTGTTCTTCCCCCATGCATGTAAGTTGGATGCTCAAGGCTATTGCAGCCACGTGTTTCCTGGATAGCAAGTGATTAGTTCCCTCTCCAACATAGGAATGTCAAATGCAGAAGTCTGGATAAACAAGGAAGGTCCCGGTCAGTGGTAATGCCAAACCGGTATTAATGGAGGGGCCATATTTACAAGCTACGTAGATGAAAGGATAGTCAAAATGGAATGGATGGTGATAATTTGGCGCTCCCTATGGGTGGTGTGAGAACTAGTTGAGCTTTCGCAATGGTGCCCTCCTTTAGCAACCCCAGTTAAAGAGGATTCCTGTTTGCCAAGTTATAATTACTTTTATCTCTCCATCCTCTGTTTACTGCAGCACAATTAGTCATTTTATTGGTACCGCATAGTGACAATGTTTAGTGAGGAGTATAAAAAATCTGCAATGCTAGGCGCCTTTCTTTATTCACAACATTCTGAAGAGCTGGGGGGGTATGCTAGGAAAATGTTTAGATTGAATTGCATTGAAGTGTTTTGGCTGGGTTCTTTAAAATGCATCTTTCTAGGCAGGCTGTATTAGGAGCAAAGTATCCTCCACCCTCCCCTCCCTTGCCATCACTCACTTGCATGCAGCTAAGGATTTGCAGAGAGCAAATGCTGGTATATCGGCAGCCATGCGTTGACAGTTTCAGAAGCCTCTTCATTTCTCTGAAGAGGAGATTAGTATTAGGCTATACTGGAATAATCCCAGGTACCAACAATTTCAGTGCTGGTACCTAACACAGGCCTGTGGCCCTTCCAGGTGTTACAGGATCACAAGTGACATCACCTCTAAATAATGGCTGATGACAGTTGTAGTCAAACAACATCTGGGTCAACGAAAGCTTTAGACAGTTGAGTTTCAGACAATGGCAGATACTACGGGAAAGCAGCATTAGGAACCTGCTGGATCAAGCTGAAGGCCCTTCTAGTCCAATGTCCTATTTTCACGGTGGCCAACCAGATGCCTATGGGAAGCCCACAAAAAGGAACCGATTACAAGAGTACTCTTCTCCCACTTGTGATTCCCATTGAGTGACATTCAGAGGCATGCTGCTTCCAACAGGAGAGGTAGAACAGAACTATTGTGGCTATTAGCCCTTGTTGGCTTTTTCCTCCTCCGCGAATTTCTCTGATCCTCTTTCAAAGCCTTCCAAGTTGGTTGTCATCGCTATATCTGGTGGGAGCCAACTCCACAGTTTAGCTCTTTGCTGTGTGAAGAAGTACAGTCATACCTTGGAAGTTGAACGGATTCCATTTTGGAAGTCTGTTTGATCTAAAACGTTCAGAAACCAGGGCGCACCTTCCAGTTGGTTGCAGGAAGCTCCTGAAGCCAATCAGAAGCTGCAGAACCAGTGTTGAACGTTCAGGTTCCAAAGAACATTTGCAAACTTCCGGGGTTGTGGCATTTGGGAACCAAAAGTTTCAAGTCACAAGGCGTTCGACGTCCGAGGTATGACTGTACTTTTAATTCAGAAAGTTCCAGGATGAGGAGGCTTCATTGAGTTTTTGCAATATGAGAGAGGGAGAAAAAAGCATTGTTTCAGCTGCAGCCCCTGCTTTATGCAGTGAGAGTCTGTTTCCGCTGGTGGCTGGGTGTTGACCAGGCTTGGGCATTGAGATTAAATGACACCGCTGCTCATTTGTCGTCGTCCCCCTCTCCTCCCCCCCTCCCCAAACCACAAAGCAAAACAACGAAAAAGTGCAACTCCTTCATCTGGCTGATAAATGTTTATGCAACAGGAACAGGCTTCCTGCCAGCGGGGGGAGTTGACAGGCAGGAGAGGCAGACAAATTGGAACAAGTCATTAAAAACATGCCACTCCAAAGCTGTTTAAATCATCATCATGCGAACTGTGAATTTATTACAATGCACGCTCCTCAGGGGACAGAGATCTGAAAGGGCTGTTTGTAAACATGTAAAACAATAAGCGTTTTTTCTCCTGCAGTGCTGGTGATGGAGATCTTGCTTGTCTAAACAAGACAGGGATGTGCACACAGGCTTGCCTCTCACCTGAGGCCAAAAGTCTCTCTCGGTGGGTCAGAGAACAGAACATTTAGCAAAGCAAGCTCTTCTTCCTTTGTTCTTCCCCAGCCATAAAACAACATAAACAACAGACTTGTGCGTCTCGGAAATAGCAAGGTGGATTTTCTTCCTTTCCAGAAGACCTGCCCCTGTCTCTTGTGTGCACACGATAATTGTGCCAACTGGTGGTCTACAGACCACAGGTGGTCCATGAAA
This sequence comes from Podarcis melisellensis, assembly GCF_964234715.1. NCBI lineage: Eukaryota > Metazoa > Chordata > Lepidosauria > Squamata > Lacertidae > Podarcis > Podarcis melisellensis. The sequence goes on along the minus strand of NC_138533.1, from coordinate 32,119,538 downwards.
CCCACCCAGGGGGTCCGTGGCACTATTCCCATAACAAAAACTACAATAGAGATACCAAGATTTTCAAAAGCTTAATTGGGAACCACTGGTGTAAGGGAAAACTGGAAAAAGCAGGACAATTGACATTTTGGAACTGAGCAAACCTGGTGCAGTAAGACCTAGTGGTTAGCAACTGAGCCCCTCAGTCTCCAAGAGGAATTGTAATTGCCATACATTGTTAAAACGCAACCCCAATGGTTGCCTTGCCCATTAAAGATGCTTTGGAGAAGTATGTGGTAGCAGCTGCCCATTCACTTGCCTTTCCGGCTTGGCCCAATCCACACCATCTCCAGAGGGAGAAACATGCAACAGTTGACGCTTCTTCTCAGGTAAGGAGTATCTCAGGTGAATGGGTACCAGCAGCAAGGGAAAGGAGGAGCCATATCAAAAGGGAGCATCTTTCCCCATGGTGGGGAACCTCCAGAGCTCTGTGTCTGCCCCCCACAGTCTTCTCGGTCATGCCCTTGGTAGTCTTGCTTTGCACCCCATGTGCTTTCGCCTGGCTGGCACATGCCCTTGAACTCTGATCATGCCTCTTGCTTGTTTGGATGGAGGACAGAGAGGTATGTGGGTGAAAACTAGCCCTACAACACAAGGTTAACATTTGCATTTCCTGTTCCACCAACTTTTACCTCCAGCCCTTCCCACCATGGACATGTTGCAATGCTCAGAAGGGAATGTGGCCTTTGGTCTGCAAAAGGTTCCCCACCCCTGAGCCTTTCCATAAGGTGCTGGGTCAAGCCCAGAAGCCCTCGCAAGCTTTCAGAGTTCATGCGTTTCAAGTAAATTCTTGTTGACGCTTCTGCTGCTGAACAGAATGTCGGGCGAAGGAGCTGGTGACCTACAGATGAGCGGCTTTCATTCCCATTACCCTGCCCTTTTCATGCCTTGCGTGAAATATGAGTGGGGCAGGGCGACGCTTCATGACACCAGCTGGTCAGCCCTCCCTCCATGTTTTCTAGGCCAGGGCGAGGTCACACTTGGCAGCAACTTGAGATAAGCGTGCTGGAGAAGTCTCCGAAACGGACTGCATTGATTGGAAGGGAGGGGAATGATTTATATGAAATGGGAAGTCAAAACAATAGTTCTGTGCATACTGATGGCTTGTCCTAAAAAGCCTTCTCATTTAAAACTTCCAGTAATTATTTTTTTAAAAGATATTTAATTTTGATAATACAGTGGTACCTCTGGATACAAACGGGATCCATTCCGGAGCCCCATTTGCATCCAGAAGGGAACGCAACCCGCGTCTGCGCGTGTAACGATTCACCACTTCTGCGCATGCGCATGACGTCATTTTGACTGTGCATGCGCGAGCAGCGAAACCTGGAAGTACAGTGGTACCTCGGGTTAAGTATTTAATTCGTTCCGGAGGTCCGTACTTAACCTGAAACTGTTCTTAACCTGAAGCACCACTTTAGCTAATGGGACCTCCTGCTGCTGCCGGGCCGCCGGAGCACAATTTCTGTTCTCATCCTGAAGCAAAGTTCTTAACCTGAAGCACTATTTCTGGGTTAGTGGAGTCTGTAACCTGAAGCATATGTAACCCAAGGTACCACTGTAACGCATTCCGTTACTTCCGGGTCGCCGCGGAGCACAACCCAAAAGCGCTCAACCTAATGCAAGTTCAACCCGAGGTATGACTGTAAACTTAAAATAATAATCTGTACATGCCTGCAGTTTTTGCTTACAGAAGTAACAAGTAAGGAGCAATGCATTCCATACCAGAACAGCAGCAACAATAATTTATCTTGTGAGCAAATCCAACCAAAAATACATCTGAGAGCCCTGGGGGCCATGGTGCACTGCCGCTGCAGTCAAGAACATATGCAGTAACAGGAAACTGTATTTCAGAAGATTTATCCTTTTGCCTGCGGTAATTAATTAATGGGTATCAGAATTTTAAGCATGCAGGAGTTTGGGAAGCTTTGAGAAATACTTCACAGTGAGACACAATGAAAGATTTCACTAGGTCTCACATCACCCTCCAACGGATTAGTACAATACCTCTACTTTAGCCCTTTAGGCATCTCTCTTGACTCCTTTTTCTATACTAGGGAGGAAACTCTGTCTTAGTGGATAGCACCTGCTTTGCATGCAGAAGATCCCAAGTTCAATTCCTTGTTGTTGTTGGCATCTGTCTATCTCCAGCTAAACAGATGAGATCACTAGTGACAGGAAAGACCTGCCTCTACCTGAAAACATGGAGAGGTACTTCCAGAGTAGACATACTAACCTACCTGGACAAAGTGTGTGTGTGTAGAGAGAATCTTCTCATTCCTATCTATCATTCCAAAGTTTGGAAGGTGATTGCCAGGGAATGGTTGGACACAGAGGAATCATGGGAGAAACCAGCTGGAGAACCACCAAAGGAAGAAGGGTCAGAGCTCTGAGATTGGTGGTGGGATGATGATGAGTGGTCAGAAGGAGAAGACTGGGAAGAGGAGACGTCAGAAGCTGAAGAGGTAACAGAGCTTAGTACACCAGGAGAGTCTGTGGCAGAGAGGAGTCCAGGATCAGGGCAGAAGCTGAAGCAGGGGAGGAGTGAGGCCAAGAGGCAGAGATGAGTCTGGCTGGTGAAGAGTCACAGGTGCCTCCCCCACCTGCTGGAACAATCCCCTCTCCCCCTGGTCTCCCAGAACCAGAAGAGGCATGAGAAGGGCAGATGAGAGGTTGGTTTCACTCAGGCACAGCCTCTGGTTGCTTGGGGAAAACTCTGGAGGGGGACTTAAAAGACTGTGGGGAGGCAGGGACTCTGAGTCTCGGCAACTGATCTATGGGGTAAGACCTAGCGGGGATGAGATGCTGTTCTCAATAGGCCTGGCACTCCACCAAGTCTGTGCAGATTGTGTTCTTGTTAATAAAGTGTTAACTTCAACTTGAACAGTGTGATTTACTGCTGGCTTGCTCCTGTCAGTGACCATAACAGAGAGGGGCCTTTCAGTGGTGTCCCCTCAAGCAGTGAATTGCTCTCTGTAGGGGAGCTTCCTGGCAACCATGTTGTCCTTTTGGCATGAAGTGCTTTAAAAAAGAAACAAAAAAACTGGCAGGCATTTTGAGATTCTGTTTTTTCAGTTTCTGTGGTGTGGCTGGTGGCTTTAGCTTTCATATTTGCTACAAATTGTGAGCTTCTGCAATTTGGATAGTGCTGCATTAGATTGTGTAGGTCAGAGGTGGGGAAACCCCTTTCAGCCCTGGAGCCACATTGCCTTCTGGGCAGCATGCCAGTGCGTACATGTTTGTAGATCGTACTAAATATAGCAGAACACGAAGAGCCCTGCTCATTGCTCCCCCTTGTTTGTGCATGGGGGGGGGGGGCTGCCAAAAGCCCCTCTAGCCTAGCACAGTGTTCTCTAAGTGGCCAACCAGATACTTCTGGAAAGTTTGCAAACAGGGCCTGCCTGAGTGCAAGAGCGCTCTCTCGCCATTTGTGGTTCCCACAAAAAGACATCCAGAGGCATGCAGCTGCAGCAGTGGAGATAGAACATAGCCTTTGTGCAAAGCAGGTGTATTGATGGGTCATCGCGGACCATTATAAAGATTACATTCATGTTGTTCTTGTCTTGAACCAGTTTCCTGGTAGTCACCATTGGCAGCCAGGAATTCCATGCAAGCCAAGTGTGTGAATTTCCCTCTGGGTGAGGGATTGTGCTGTCAAAACAGACACAGAGCACTGAGCAACGTCCCTGATGCTGCCATCTGAGTCAGCCTTACCTGAGTCTGCCATATATCTCCATCTCTATCATCTCTATCTCTATCTCTATCATCTCTCTCTCTCTCTCTCTCTCTCTCTCTCTCTCTCTCTATCTCTATCTCTATCTCTATCTCTCTATATATATCTCTATCTATCTCTCTATATCTATCATCTATCTATCATCTATCTATCTATCATCTATCTCTATCTATCTATCATCTATCTATCTATCTATCTATCTATCTATCTATCTATCTATCTATCTATCTATCTATCTATCTATCTATCTATCTAATCTATCATCTATCTATCTATCTATCATCTATATCTATCTATCTATCATCTATCTATCATCTATATCTATCTATCTATCTATCTATCTATCTATCTATCTATCTATCATCTATCTATCTATCTATCTATCTATCATCTATCTATCTATCATCTCTCTGTCTCTATCTCTATCTCTATCTCTATCTCTATCTCTATCTCTATCTCTATCTCTCTATCTCTATCATCTCTAGCTCTATCTCTATCTCTATCTCTCTCTATCTCTATCTCTATCTCTATCTCTATCTCTATCTCTATCTCTATCTCTATCTCTATCTCTATCTCTATCCCAGAGTACTTCTGGGCCCAAAAGGACTTTGGCAGCACTTTCTAAAGGGGAGTGCTCTTGTAAATGTTTTAAAGGGAGGCGATGGGGAAAGGTTTGTTTCAGCTGGAGGGTGGGAGAGAAGAATTAAGTCAGGGGTCAACAAACTTTTTCAGCAGGGGGCCTGTCCACTGTCCCTCAGACCTTGTGGGGGGACAGACTATATTTTTTGGGGGGGATGAACAAATTTCTATGCCCCACAAATAACCTAGAGATGCATTTTAAATAAAAGCACACATTCCACTCATGTAAAAACACGCTGATTCCTGGACCTTCCGCAGGCCGGATTTAGAAGGCGATTGGGCCAGATCCGCCCCCTGGGCCTTAGTTTGCCTACCCATGAATTAAGTTATTAGGGCAGTGAGAGAGGAGTGGAAGCAGGGAACACAGCAGAGCTTATAGCTCGCAAATTGTTTTACTCATCTGTTTGATTTTCCTCACCTACTTTGTGTAAGTGGGTTCTGTCTTATGAATGAAAAAAGTGTGTGAGTAAAAACAGGCTAGCAACTCATGGAGCTTCATAACAAGGCTGTGTTGATTTCATGCTGATTTGGGGTGGGGGACAGGGACATCCCACTTGGTGCTATCAGTTGACAATGAAGCAAATAAAGAAACAGTCCAGTAGAGTCCATCTTCTTAACCAGAAGAAGAGCATGCCATTTCTCTGTTGAATGTCGGGGTGACCTGGAGCCATCTTGGCCTGACAATGATGGATAAGCATAATTCCAGCAAGTAAAATATAATTATGGATACAGAAGAACAAGACGCTGTGAGAAAGATATAAAACGATACTGTATGGCCATAAAATGTGCTATCTGCACGAAGGCCTGCCAGGATTTATAGGATAGGCAATAATTCTATCGTATATGATTTTTTTTGCCTAGGTTTTCTGCCTGCGGGTTTAGAAGTGTGTTAACTGGCTTCTCCGCTACAGTCGTACCTCGGAAGTCGACCGGAATCTGTCCCGGAAGTCCGTTTGACTTCCAAAACGTTCAGAAACTAAGGCGCCACTTCCGATTGGCTTTATAAATATGTAAAATATAAAGTCAGGGTTTAAAAAGTAAAGCCAAAATATTTTTATACCGCAAAGATACAAAAATTAATGCACGTGATAACTTTTTTTGGAATCAGTGTACAAATAAAAAGAATGCCCTAAGGCATTAAAATCAAACTGTAATATTTCAGTGCACAGAGGTTGTCTAACTTATAGCCTTCTAGAACTAGTTTGACTTCAGTTCCCATCATCTGTGACCACTGGTCATGTTCTGTGTGGCTGATGAGAGTAGTAGAACATCTGGTTGTCACAGGTTGGTCGCTCCTGCTTAAAAGCATGTCTTTTACTAAGCATTGATGGCAGGCATAAGAATTTAAGAAACGCCCTGGATCAGAAAAAAGCTCTGTCTGATCCAACCTCGTGCTCCCACAGTGGCCAACCAAATGCTTATGGGAATCCTGTGGGAAGACTCAAGTGCCCACATTCATGGACAGACTTGCCTTCAGTGGTGGAAGGAGAACATAGCCAGTAGTAGTCATTGACAGGCTTATTCTCCTCCATGATGTCGTCTGATCACCCAACTTGGTGGCCATAAACTAAACTGCTTCTCCCAAACAAATCGCAGGTGGGAAGCCAACAACCAACCTTGGCTTCCAGATATGACTGGAGATGCCAGAGACTTGAAAAACCTGTGCCCTGCCACTAAACCAGGAAGCTGGCTTCCTCCAGATGATGTTGGACTCCAGTTCCCATTGGCCCCAGCTAGCATAGTCAAGGATAATGGGATGGGAGCAACAGCTGAAGGCCACCATGTTGGCCAATCCAGCCCAAAGCTATAGTCCTCCTCCGTCTGTTTGCTGAGCTATGGTTCCATTTGATGGATGTGTTTTTTGAACCCTTGGGTCCTCTTCAGTGGTTTAGAAGTGATGGTTGTTAATTTTCCAGGAATGAAGTAAGTTGAACCAGACTCTTTCTATAAATGCATTCATCCACTCTGAGGCTCCGTGAAAGGAAGTCACCACTTTGAAAATGAATAAAGCTCCTTTTATCATATCTGAAGAACATGTGGGGAAAGAAGATCCTATTTCAATTCTTATGTCAAGAGAGAAAAAGAAAGAAAAAGGGTGCTCTTATCAGTAGCTAGAGCCTAACATCTTAAATCACGCTTTCTCTTGTGTTTCTCCTTGTTCTGTTTTGTCAGTCCAGCCCAAGTCTATTTGTCTTGGCTGTGAGCCATTACAAATGTCAGAGTCTACAAAATGCATTAAGCACAAGAAAGGCAACATTTACTGAAATAGAAATTCACTCAAGGAACGACCCAACAATGAAGCAGTTTTCTCAAAAACTCAATTAGCAGAACGCTAAGTGTTGACCTCAGGTGGCAAGTTTTCCATTCCCGTGTGTGGATGTGTAGAGTGTTTTGGTGAGATTTAAACGGCTGCCAAAGCAAAATAGGATAGCAAAATAGCCTCTTTTGTTACTGATTGTCAGGAAACGCTCCTGTTTTGGTGCAATAATCTTATTACGTGTTCCTCTCCCACACTTTTAGAAATTCAGATATATAATCTAATTGCCAAATGGCACCTGAAACCTAGGCTGCAGTCACCACAATGGCATGTCTAGGTGCCGCCCCCATGGGATTTTGTTTGTTGTTGTTGCTGCTGCTTCTATATTTACAGTGGTGCCTCGCAAGACGAAATTAATTCGTTCCGCAAGTCTCTTCGTCTTGCGAGTTTTTCGTCTTGCGATGCACGGTTTTCCATAGGAATGCATTGAAAATCAATTAATGCGTTCCTATGGAAACCGCCTTCCCCCGACCTCTTCTGGCGGGCGGCATTTTAAAATCGCCCGGGACAGCGGAGGACTTCTCCGCTGTCCGGGGCGATTTAAAAGCCCCTGGGAAGGCAGGCAGGGGGGACAAAGACTTTTGCCCCCCCCCCCCGCCTGCCTTCAGAAAAGGTCCAGGACAGGCGCGGACCTCTCCGCAAGCAGCGGGAGCGCTCCTTGCGGAGAGTTGCAAGCGCGCCCAGGCTTTCCCGCCCCGCCGCCGGGCTTCGGGACATCGTTCCGATGCCGGGCGGCGGGGGGAGGCTTTCCCGCCCCGCCGCCCGGCTTCGGGACATGGTTCCGATGCCAGGCGGCGGGGGAGGCTTTCTCGCCCCGCCGCCCGGCTTCGGGACATGGTTCCGATGCCAGGCGGCGGGGGGAGGCTTTCCCGCCCCGCCGCCCGGCTTCGGGACATGGTTCCGATGCCAGGCGGCGGGGGGAGGCTTTCCCGCCCCGCCGCCCGGCTTCGGGACATGGTTCCGATGTCAGGCGGCGGGGGGAGGCTTTCTCGCCCCGCCGCCCGGCATCGGGACGATGCCCCGAAGCCGGGCGGCGGGGGGAGGCGTTCCTGCCCCGCCGCCCGGCATCGGGACGATGCCCCGATGCCGGGCGGCGGGGGGAGGCTTCAAAAGCCGTCCGGGGGCTTTTAAATCGCCCCGGACAGTCCCGGGGCGATTTAAAAGCCCCCGGTTAGGCAGGCAGGGGGGGCAAAGACTTTTGCCCCCCGCCCGCCTTGGGAAGAGGTCCTGGACCTCTTCCCAAGGCGGGCGGGGGGCAAAAGTCTTTGCCCCCCCTGCCTGCCTTCAAAAGCCGTCCGGGATAGCGGGAAGCGCTTCCCTGCTATCCCGGACCGCTTTTAAAATGCTGGCGGTGGGGAGCAAAGCCTTTCGCCCCCGCCGGCCTTCCTGGACCTCTTCTGAAGTCCGGAGGGGGGAAAAAGGCTTTGCTCCCCACCGCCAGCATTTAAAAAAAGGTCCCCGAGATTTCCCTATGGGCTTTCGTCTTGCGATGCAAGCCCATAGGGAAAATCGTCTAGCGAAGCGTCGCAAAACCCGAAAAACCCTTTCGTCTTGCGGGTTTTTCGTCTTGCGAGGCATTCGTCTTGCGGGGCACCACTGTATTTCCTTTTTATACACTGCTTTATATTGTAAAGGACAAATCTCAGAGTGGTTTACAGCACATTAAAACATCAAATAAAACAATCCAGAATTGAACTAACTCAATAGAGAAGGCTCTGAAATATTCAAGAATTCAGTGAAGGCCACCAACTCAGATGGCTTTAAAAGAGGATTAGGTAATTGCTCTACCTCCACACTTGGAGGCAGCGACGCTTGTGAATACCAGTTGCTAGAAACCATGGGAGGGGAGAGGGCTATGGACTAGCTGGACTAGGTGGGCTATTTGCCTGATCCAGCTGTCTATTCTTATGTTCTTATACTCTGCCATTGAGCTGGAGAACAATCAATTGTGATGCAGTCCCAAAGGCTGGTGAAGCAGAAAGGTCTCTCTCCTGCTCTTCCAAGAGCCAGAAGGTAAAGGATAAGGTAAAGGGACCCCTGACCATTAGGTCCAGTTGTGACCGACTCTGGGGTTGCGGTGCTCATCTCGCTTTATTGGCCGAGGGAGCCGGCGTACAGCTTCCGGGTCATGTGGCCAGCATGACTAAGCCGCTTCTGGTGAACCAGAGCAGCACACGAAAATGCTGTTTACCTTCCCGCCGGAGCAGTACCTATTTATCTACTTGCACTTCGACATGTTTTCCAACTTCTAGGTTGGCAGGAGCAGGGACCGAGCAACGGGAGCTCACCCCGTCGTGGGGATTTAAACCGCTGACCTTCTGATCGGCAAGTCCTAGGCTCTGTGGTTTCACCCACAGCACCACCCGCGTCCCAAAGAGCCAGAAGAGAGGGAACCAAATCTTCCATCTGTCCTGGGTGTGGGCCCACCCCAGCCCCCATTCCTGAACTGTGCTGCTGCGCCGCTGAGGGGCATTTTAAGTCACTCTGGCGCCGCCAGAGCAAACATGTTCTATGGTTTTGTCTCCTTCCTCTCTCTCCCCCCCCCCCCTCGTTCTCAGCAGCCATAGGATATTACCGCAAGCTGGTTTCCATCTCCTGCTTTAGTCAGCCCGCAGTGCGATTCATTTCTGTGCTTGGATTTCAGTTTCTAAAGCACTTCAGGCCGATAAGCGTTCCATTTAGTGTGAGAAAGAGATGTTGCCGTGCTGCTAGCCAGCTGTGAAAATACTAAAGAAATGACAGTGTGGCTTTCCAAAAGCGAGGGAATCGGTAGGCAAAAGATGAGAGATTGGGTTTTCTCCCCCAGGGTTTCCAGCGAGAGAAGGAACCAGGGTAAGGCTTCCTAACCCCCAGCCCCTTTCCCTTTTGAACATGGGGACGAAAAAGGCCAAGACTCGAAGGGTTAAGCGGAAGGGATTCCGCCTAGAAGGCTATGACTGCTCATGGTCAGCAAGCCTTTTCTGAGCCACAGATAGGAGCCTAAGAGGCAGGGTAACCAGCGTAAAGTGCAAGCCATAAATTATGGAGGCACCGCAATAAATTGGAGAGATTGCAGGTGTGCTTTGGTGCTGAAGTCTATTAAATCCGTATGGCTGAACATTTTTCCTGTGCCTTCTCCGCTTCCCTTTTGAAACACACACACAGAGTGAAAAACACAAAGCCTTTTGGCTTGGCTTTCACCTCCCCGAATTCTTCGGAGTCTACATCACAGTGTTTTTAAACAATGTGGGATGTGGCAAGAGGCTGATGGTATTAACAGAGTGCTGGGATTTATTGGCAGATTGACAATCTGATACATTCTCTCTTCTCTTTTTATTCTTTCTGCCTCCCCCACCCCTTCTTTGCCACAATCTGACTCCCCTCCTCCTGTCTTTTTTTTTAAAAAAAAATCATTCATAATAAGGGATAGGGAAAGAAACTCCCAAAGTAACAATAAACCATTCTCAGGAATTTCTTTTGTGTGGAGCGCACTATCCGCTGCTAAATATGCTTTTAGAACAGGCTGCCATGTTCCACCTCTCCCTCTCTTTAAGTAATAGACTGTGTGTGTGAACTTCTAATTTTTAAAAAAAATATATAAATGGCTGTGGTGACTAGGTGTAAAACATGCTACTGCTTGGAACCCTTGGGTCCGTATGTTTACAGTAAGGTAAATGGGCATCTACAATGACAGTGGGTGCATTTAGGCATGGGGTATATTGTGTTAGTATTCCTGTCTTGCTTTCTAACATGACTTTCACACTGCAATTCCTGTCATGTTCTGGAACTGTGACTTTTTGAACAATTTAGCCTCTGGTGCTGGATTTCATTCACACCAGTGAGTGGGGTGTGACACAGCAACCAACATCATCGGACAACATCACTATTCTCCCACCCTTTTGCGCACATGTGTGCACTTCTATTCTCCCATGATTCCCATATGGAAACACCAGGAAAGAATTGTATGTCGGTATGTTGCTGCTTTACTTCCATGATTTTCTGGATTAAGGCGGCGGCAAACCGATTTTATCCGGAGTCAAATAGCACAGAAACGAGTACCAAACATGTACAACTTCCCATTCTTTTTATGGAAGTGGCCTTCCTGTCATGTGAAAGCTCAAATAGGTAAAGGTAAAGGGACTCCTGACCATTAGGTCCAGTTGTGGCCGACTCTGGGGTTGCAGCACTCATCTCACTTTATTCGCCGAGGGAGCCGGCGTACAGCTTCCAGGCCATGTGGCCAGCATGACTAAGCTGCTTCTGGCGAACCAGAGCAGCTCACGGAAACGCTGTTTACCTTCCCACCGGAGTGGTACCTATTTATCTACTTGCACTTTGACATGCTTTCGAGCTGCTAGGTTGGCAGGAGCTGGGACCAAGCAACAGGAGCTCACCCTGTCACAGGATTTGAACTGCCAACCTTCTGACCGGCAAGTCCTAGGCTCTGTGGTTTAACCCACAGCGCCACCCACGTCCCAGAAATCTCAAATAAAATGTGGAAATTAACAGAGAAACATTGAGCAAATGGAATAAACCGTCCCATGAATGCAGCTGTTGACTCCAAAACCATGTATTTGTGTGTGCCTCTCATAAAACCTTGTGGGGGGCACTTTCTCTTCACCATGCTGGGAGTCAAGAGTCTCCTCAATGCAGTGTTTCTCAAACTTGGGTCTCCAGCTGTTGTTGGACTACAACTCCCATCGTCCCTAGCTAGCAGGACTTGTAGAGATACAATCCATCTGGACAGGCAGCATCTCCAAGCAGGTGTGAGAAGGACTCCTGTATGAAATCCTGGAGAACTGCTTCCCATCAGTCTGAATACTTAACTAAATGGACAATAGTCCTACTGTTGCATTCATCTTCCAGAATGCTAGTTAGCTTTGCTGTCCCAGTTCCTTTAACACTGCATCTACCTGTGGCTTTTTGATGGATATCCCACCATGCCACTTGAGATATTCACTCAGCAGACATTGTTGGGGATGTTTCCACTCTTCATGCCCATGCATGATTCTGCTCCTCCATGATTCGCCCATGAAAATGGCAGGAAAGAACCATAGGCCTGGGATACCACTGCAGGTATACTCGGTCCAGTATACCTGAAGGAGCGTCTCTACCTCCATCATTCCGCCTGGACACTGAGGTCCAGCGCTGAGGGCCTTCTGGCAGTTCCCTCGCTATGAGAAGCCAGGGAACCAGGCAGAGGGCCTTCCCGGCAGTGGCACCCGCCCTGTAGAACACCCTCCCACCAGATGTCAAACAGAAAAATAACTACCAAACTTTTAGAAGACATCTGAAGGCAGCCCTGTTTAGGGAAGCTTTTAATGTTTAATAGGTTATTGTATTTTAGTGTTCTGTTGGAAGCTGCCCAGAGTGGCTGGGGAAACCCAGCCAGATGGGCGGGGTATAAATAACAAATTATTATTATTATTATTATTATTATTATTATTATTACTACTACTACTACTACTACTATTACTATTTGTCGCATGGTGTGATCCATGAAAACAGTGGGGAAATTGCAGTGCAAAGCTCTTTGGCATTTTCCAGGTGAGAAGGATTGCAGGAGGATCATCTCTGGAAATAACCAAAACACGGAAATGAGCACCTGAACCTCTGCTTGATTTCCAGAAGCAGCTTTTGCATTGTGTGAAAGATTTGCATAAAATAAGCAAAGGAGTGTTGGGGAGACAGAATAAAGTTCTGTGTGACTGCAGCCTTGGTGGGAGGCAGCTTCCTGCATTAAAGTGTCCCCCGACTCCCACCCCAACCTTAAAAAGCTGGTTGCAAACCAGGACCTATTGTTTGATTATCGCTGCTCCCTGTCTCCTGAACATAACGATTCTGCCTGCCCTTGCTCCCTGACTCCTCAGTAGAACGGCTTGTGCCAAGTGATCAGCCCATTAAAATTCTTCCCATCACCCCTCCACCCGCTCCAGTTCGTGCAGATTAAATGGTTGTAAGCAAGCTTGCTGCGATGACTGACTCTGCACTCATTCAGTCCCCCCCCCCCGACCCCCACGATGAAGTGTGGCACCATCTGGCAAATGGACAAGTTGGGAAAGATTGATTGGTTCATAGAGAGCCCCATTCATTTTCTCCCTCCCGGTTTTGGACAGGAAGCAAATGTTTTTAATCAAATCTATATGTTGCTAAAGCATATTGGATGCTGAAGGCATGCCAACAATTACGATTCTTCGCTCTCTTCCCCCCCCCCTTTTCTCTGCTTCCTGTGAAATAGAGTTATCTTCTGCCAAAGTCCCATTAGGTGGGCTTCTGGGAAAAACAGCATTGTGGTGGCCATTTCCTCAATTTCAAACACATGCTTAGATTGGGAATAAGGATCTGTGGGTTATGGGGATGTGTTTGCATGGATAAGGATGCATGGTTGGGCGTAAGGGGAAACATCTATTTGCAGGACCAAAATAGCTCTACTTTAGAACATTTGCATCCCCTGCCAAGACACACTCTGAATATTCTGAAGTGATGATATTTATATAACCTCAGTGTGTGTGTGTGTGTTTTGCAAGCACTTGGGGTGGTTTATAGAATCACAGAAATGTTGAGTTGGAAGGGGCCTCTTGTAATACAGGAAACTCAGCTAAAGCATCTATAACAGATGACCACCCAATCTCTGTTTAAAAACCTCCAATGAAGGAGAGCCTGCAACTTCCCGATGCAGACCGTTCCAACTGTTGTTTATACTAGGGGTTCTCCAAAGTGTGGTCTGTGCACCACCAGTGGTCCATGAGCTTCATTCAGGTGATCCATGGAAGTTACTGGGAGAGGAATAGGAACATAGGAAGCAGACCATCTAGCTCAGTGTTGTCTACTCTGACTGGGGGCAGCTCTCCAGAGTTTCAGGCAGGAGTTTCCCCCCACACCTATCTGGAGATGCCTGGGATTTAACCTTAAAGCCTTTTGCATTCAAAGCAGATGCTCCACCACAGAGCTATCTTCTTTGGCGATCACTCGTAGCCGAGTAAGATTGCCTTCCATAAATACGGTTTTAACAATGAGTCCGTAAGTGACTGTGGAGGCCAATTCTGGATCCACATGTCCTTCCACAGTGGGGACATTGGTTTCCAGGCAGGAGTTGATCACGATGTGGATTTGCCAAGCATGCCTTCCTCTTAGCACGTTTCTCCCTTGCGTACTGAGTTCGAGTGTCTTCAAAGCCCATGACACCTTTGGTAAACGCTGTTCTTCAACTGTGGCTCACAGGCCAGTGTTTCCCAGTTGTCAGTGTTTATACTACATTTTTAAAGATTTGCCTTGAGACAGTCTTTAAACCTCTTTCGTTGACCACCAGCATTACGCTTTCCATTTTTAAGTTCGGAATAGAGTAGTTGCTTTGGAAGACGATCATCAGGCATCCGCACAACATGACTGGTCCAACGAAGTTGATGAGAGCTATAGCACTCTGTTTCAGAGTACTAAAGCCATAGCTGGTGGCAAGACAGGGGGAATGAGTTGGGGGTGGGGGAAGAGGCTGACCAGCTGCCGCAACACCAGCATCATTTTATTTGGTTGCTGACTTCCCATAGCTAAAGCCATGCTCCAAGCAGCTTACAACATGAACCAACTTGTAAAAGTAGCCATAAACAATAAGTAAAACACGCCAAGAAGTACACAATTTCCACAACAACTCTAATAGGAGCTAAAAAATAAAGATACAAACAACAACAACAACCCACCCAAATGGTGCAATGCTCTGTTTCAGCATACGTCAGCTCCCTGTGGTCTCCCTCCCTCTCCATTTATCTTTCTGCATGCTGACCACTTTAAATTTCAGAAAGCTCTCAGGTATTTCCGCCACTTGGTGGATCCATTTCAAACTTGCTACCTGCCTCTCCCCACCCCCCAACTTTGTGTTTCAAGCACACTCAACAGCCCTGAGTAGTGTTGTTTCTGCATCTTGAGTGTCCGATCAGGTACTTGTGGTAAGCCACAGAACTTTAGTTGTGTTGTGGGGGTGGGGAGCAGGCTGGGAAAACCTAACAGGGGTTCAAGTGTGAGAGCTGAACATGTTCAAGTATTTGAAGCTGCAAAGAGAGAGGCGGTGGCAGCAGGGGGAGGCTTCTCTTACCTTTGCCTTTGAGAGAGAAAAAACAAACACTTCCATACTTGAAGGTCGTCTAGGCTGCGTGGAGAGCTCAAGATGTTAAGTGGTGGCACTGCAACGCTCTTCTCTCCTGCGTTTCTTCTTTTAATCGGAAGAGGTCTCGTTGCAAACAGAAATCATCTGGAAAAAAGCAGAGATGGAAGCTATGATACCATTAATTCAGAGGCTGTTGATTCCCCCCACCCCGGCTGCCTCTCCCGTTTGCTCCTTTTGCATTCTTTCCATTGACTTTTCCCCCACCCAAAAGAGAGTCAACCTGCCATGCTTTGTGTCACTAGCTTATGTGATTAGAAGCAGCCTGAATCATTTCGAAAAGCCGATAATTAGGCTTATTTTGAATGAGAGACCTGGCCTTGAGGCTGCCTTGGCACGTTGGGCATGAATTTTGAGGCTGTTAAACTTGATAATCCAGAGGGGAAACAGAAGCAAGGTCTCCAGAGGACACACCTGCCTGAACCAAACCTTTTATCAGCCCTGTTTTGCACCCTCCTTCAGCTTAACTAGAATGTTCCTTTGAACTTGGAAAATGCATCTTTCTAGCCTGACTGGAAGGTGAAAATGGGTGTGGAAGCCTGTGTAGAAAACAGCCAGCTTCTTGGCTTCTTCTGGCACCATAAAAGCACAGCAAAAATGCCAGACATTTAAAACTTCCCGATACAGGGCTACCTTCAAATGTTTTCGAAAAGTCGTATAATTGTTTATCTCGTTAACATCTGATGGGAGGGCGTTCCACAGGGTAGGCACCACTACCGAGAAGACCCTCAACCAGGTTCCCTGTAACTTCACTTCTTGCAATGAGGGGACCGCCAGAAGGCCCTCGGATCTGGACCTCAGTGTCCAAGCTGGATGATGGAGCTGGATACGCTCCTCCAGAGGAGGAGCCAGAACCAACATTGTGCTTGCAAACTGGGAGCCAACGTCAATCAGATTTTTATTGGTCAACCAAATGCAGATTATAGCCAAGAACAAAAGCATAATACAGCACATAGAATTAAAACATTATAAAGCATTTCACAGAAATTGCAGAAAACTCCAGGCACAAGGCAGGACTCTAGGCCTTTCCAGAACTGAGAGGCTTTTAGTGCAAACTTTGCTGTGTTAAACAGAACTGGTTTGTTTGAGCTAGACAGCCAATGTAGATCTTTTAGGGCAGATGTTATCAGGTCCCATCAGCCCCTCCCAGTCACCAGTCGAGCAGCCGCATTCTGGATTAGTTGTAGCTTCCGAGTTTTCCCTTCCTTGCAACACACCTTTAACATAAGGTAAAGGTAAAGGTACCCCTGCCCGTACGGGCCAGTCTTGACAGACTCTGGGGTTGTGCGCCCATCTCACTTAAGAGGCCAGGGGCCAGCGCTGTCCGGAGACACTTCCGGGTCACATGGCCAGTATGACATCGCTGCTCTGGCGAGCCAGAGCTGCACACGGAAACGCCGTTTACCTTCCCGCTGGTAAGCGGTCCCTATTTATCTACTTGCACCCGGAGGTGCTTTCGAACTGCTAGGTTGGCAGGCGCTGGGACCGAGCAGCGGGAGCGCACCCCGCAGCAGGGATTCGAACCGTCGACCTTTCGATCAGCAAGTCCTAGGCGCTGAGGCTTTAACCCACAGCGCCACCTGTGTCCCTATACACCTTTAACATACCTACACCTTTATTCAGGGTTGCAGAGTTTTGTTAACTGGGGGTGGCAAACTCCGCATTTCTCACCCCATCTCCGAGACTCTAAGCAAAATAAACCAGCCTTGCTTATAATGGTGATGCAGCCACAGACCTCTAGGAACCTTTCTCAGCGGTTAACGTTTTAAGATAAAGGTTTTGGAGGAGAGGACGGGAACCGCTGAACTGGCTGCTCGCCTGTAGGTAGGCATATTGCCCTTGCAGGGTTCCTCGCTGTTCTTTCTCTGTAATTTGACATAAGCGACGCAGCGTGGAATAGGTTTCGGAATGGTCCCAAAGTTGCTCCTTCCTGGTGGCCCATTAAGTGCTTAGACCTCAGACTAGCTGTTGGAGGAGAGGTCATCTTCCCCGCCACCCCCTTCCCCAGGGAAACATTCAATGCTCATCTCAAAAGGAACAAAACAAACCAATAAAGATGAGCCAGTGAAGCTCTGTGACAGAGTAGAAGTGGGTTCGAATCCCTGTTCATTCAACAGATGTGTATTAGGTGACTGAGCCAGCCATTCTCATTCTCTCTCTTTTAAACCTACCTCAAGGGGTTGTTTTGAGGGTAAAAATGGTGTGTGTGGGGGGGGTAAAAATGGTGTGTTTGAAAAACACTGATTTAAGCACTAACCTGGTAGCCATGGAAGCTTATAGGCCAGTAGTCAGGTTGGTGGGGGAAGCAAAAAGCACTTTGCTCTCTTTTCTATGCCCAAGTGAGTTTCTCGTAGAGGTGGATGCCCTTCTACAGGTCCAGCACTGAAATCTAGGGAGGAGTTGGTGGAGGGACAGAACTCTCCATCCCACTTTCCCTACCAGCCCTCTTAAAGGTAAAGGGAAAGGTACCCCTGACCGCTAGGTCCAGTTGTGGACGACTCTGGGGTTGCACACTCATCTCGCTCTAGAGGCTGAGGGAGCTGGTGTTTGTCTGCAGACAGCTTCCGGGTCACGTGGTCAGGAGCGGTACCTATTTATCTACTTGCACTTTGATGTGCTTTCAAACTGCTAGGTGGGCAGGAGCTGGGACTGAACAACAGGAGCTCACCCCGTCGCAGGGATTCAAACTGCCAACCTTCTGATCGGCAAGCCCTAGGCTCTGTGGTTTCGACCACTGCGCCACCCGCATCCCACCAGCCCTCTTGCAAGGCAGTAATATAGCTGTCTGCTTGTCTACCATTGCAGGGTAATAACTTTCATGAGCTTATTTACAAGGCTAGACTGAAGGTGGGTCCAGGGATCAAGAGGAAGCTGAAGACCACTATTTACCGTATTTTTTGCTCTATAAGACTCACTTTTTCCCTCCTAAAAAGTAAGGGGAAATGTGTGTGCGTCTTATGGAGCGAATGCAAGCTGCGCAGCTATCCCAGAAGCCAGAACAGCAAGAGGGATTGCTGCTTTCGCTGCGCAGCGATCCCTCTTGCTGTTCTGGCTTCTGAGATTCAGAATAATTTTTTCTTGTTTTCCTCCTCCAAAAACTAGGTGCGTCTTGTGGTCTGGTGCGTCTTATAGAGCGAAAAATACGGTAGATGAGTGTCGTATTAGCATGCAGTCTATTACCCCTTCCTAGTTTTTACCTTTTCCCTTTTGGGCTGCCTCCACTATTCCAGCCCTACAGAGCCTCATCATTTGAAAGAATGGTTTCCTGATCTTTATTGCTCTCCCATTCTTCACCTGTCTTCCAAGGCAGGCTAGAAAATGAGGATATTCTTTTTTATCCCTCGGCAGAAAGCTGTTATTAAGGTAACTATACTCTTGCCTTGCTTGGAGCCTCTGTGGAATCCCTAATTAGCTCCCACTTCATAATAGGCTCCTGGTGGTGCTGATGACTCAGAGGCATAATCTTTCTTGGCTTTGAATGTCTTCCTGAGCCCAGAAGGGAAGCTGCAAAAAACACGAATGTCGCAGGCTTTGGACTGAGCCGCAGCGAGCTGAGTGACAGCCTCCTCTTTCCAATTTCCTCCTAATGTAGTTCCATTGCGCATCCATCATGACATTATTCGCCTCCTTCGAGAGCAGAGTGGCCAATTGCTCACAGCCTCTTTTGTGGTGGTGTTTTTCTTCCTACAGGCTTCAGGTGGAATTTCAGAACCAAGACTCACTGTTTCTGGGGGAGGGCCCTAGGTCAGCGGTAGAGCTTTGAAGGCTCAATCCCTGCTATCTGCAGATAGGGCTGGGGGGGAAACACCTTTATGAAATGCTATAAAGTGCTGCTGCCAGTCAGTGCTGACAATATGGAGGAAATGGAACAATGGTCTGATGATATATGGGAGCTCCACTTCAGGTTCTGCTGCATGCATATCTGGTTGTCTTCCTTTTTTTGAAAAAGCACTGAATCCTGCTGCTGTTTTTTGTATAGCTGATTTGAGCATACTGTGAGCTGAAAAAATGAGTGAGTGACTAGCATTGACCCGTCACCGTTCCTCTAGTTCGCTGGAAAACTGGATTGGCTTCCTTGACAGCTCATTGACAGGACAGTACATCAGCGGAGAGGCCCTTGTTTTCACGCTCTCACTATTTTTAGTGCCTCTGCTGAGCTCATTCACAGAAGGGTTGCCTGCTTACATGCACATGCCACCTGTGAATGATTTCTCCCTTTACATTCTGTTTAAAAAAAGATGATTATAAAATGACACCATTGGGAGGGAGGAGCCATAGAACCGTAGTTGGGAGGGACTCCCAGGGTCATCTAGTCCAACCCCCTGCAGTGCCGGGATCATTTTGCCCAATGTGGGGCTGGAACCCACAGCGCTGATATTAAGAACTGCATGCTCTACCGACCAAGCCAATGTGGCACTGCTCAACCATTGTTGGACTCTAGCTTCCATCAGCCCTAGGTAACATGGCCGCCACCTGGGGATGATGGGAGCTGCAGTTCAGCATCATCCTCATCCCTGTGTTACCTTTCTCCTTTGTGATGTAATGAGCGGCTAGAATGCCCAGGAAATGGACATGAAAAAGGGAGCCCTCCGATTGAGGGCTACTCTAAAGGGAGTTCTGAACAGCCTTAGTTCCGATTACAACCTTCAAACTTGTTAAGAATCAGCACGTCGCAAAAGAGAATTGATAAGTTGCTGCTGTGCACCGTAAATGGGAATCTTAATTGTTACCTGTAGGAATAGGCAACTTTCGCAGAATGTTCCCAATAGTGACATGCTCTTGTTACGGTGGAACCTCTTTAAAGCAGAGGAAACCAGTTGGTGCCCTCCAGATGTTGATATGGACTACAACTCCCATCATCTCTGACGATTGGCCGTGCTGGCCGAGGATGATGAGAGTTGAAGACCTAAACATGTGCAGTGCCACATTGAGTACCCCTGCTTTAGAGTAATTCTCATTTGCACATGTGTGTACGGAAAAAAACCTGAAGAAACCTAAAGGCTAGTAACCATGGTTTACTTATTGACACAGACTTTCATACTCCTCCACCCTACTTCTTTCGTGTTTTAATTCTTCTCTTTCCTTCTTAACATGCCTCTGGGAATGTCTCTTATAAGCATCAAGCCCAGCCTGAAATATGGCACTGCCACTCACCCGAAGAGCTTAAGGAAAGCTCTGCATAGCCTTAACCATGGTTATTGTTCATTCTGGCAAGCTGGTAAACCGTGGTTGAAAAATAGACACTTTTCCCTATAGATTGGGTAGGGGGCACAGGAAAGGATCCCCAACTTGGCTTTTCAATAACCACAGTTAGTAGAGGACCAACACTACAGCTTTACCAGCTGATCAATGACAGGTGGATTTTTTATTATTATTATTATTATTATTATTATTATTATTATTATTGCAAGAGTTCAAATAGGGACATTGCTAACAACTGGAGGATTCTTAAGTTCCAGCAGGGTGGAAAAATGTACACTAATTCAAGACCAGGGAATGCACAAGAGAACTCTGCTATTGCAAAGGAACGAAGTCAGCTTTTTTGATATGTATTTGTTCCCTTGGCATCCGTTTAGCATTGAGCTTGTTAAATAAATCCCTGGAGATCTGAGGGATACTCTTAGCAGCAACAACAACAGGAAGAATATGCTATATAAGGATTCTTCCCCTTTTGCTCTCAGTGAGGTTATAATACCGGACTGAAACGGATAGGGGGGGGAGCAAAAACCATTCAATGGGGTGCAAAGATATACAAATCAAAATACACAACCAATACAAATATTATTTAAAACATTCATTTTACCATGGAACTGGTGTCATGTCAACATCTGACTTGGCTCGTTTGTCAAAGTTCTCTTTCTGTAATACTTTCCTTTTGAACAACTCATGCTGTTTGCATAAATAGCTTTTCATCTGGACAAGCAAGGAATAATAGAATCTTATAATTGTAAAGTTGGTTGGGTCCCCAAGGGTCATCTAGTCCAACCCCCTGCAATGCAGGAATCTCAACTAACGCAAACATGGCAGATGGCCATCCAAGCTCTGCTTAAAAACCTCCCAGGCAAGGAGAGTCCATCACCTCCCCAGATAAACTGTTCCACTGTCGAGCAGCTCTTACGGTCAGAAAGTCCATCTTGATGTTTAGTTGGGAATGTCTCGTTAACTAGACTGTACTCTTCTGGCTCAGTGGTGCAGATTTGCTCCATAATTTTCACACGTTTGCCAAAATGCGTCCTAATAACGAAAAAGGGAGTCATTATCTTGCAAAAGGGATGGGGTGGAGAGGCTGTTTCAGCTCAGGTGAACACCAGAGCATTTTTACAGGCTCACTGTGGGATGTGCAGGAACTCTTCAAAGATGTTGTGTTCCTTGTTTTGTTAGCTTGCCATCCCACTCCTTGACTATAATTGAGCAGATGTCTGTTAATCTTTGTGAGACGTTACCTTGCCGGTTTTATCAAGTGCAACGCAGAGGACAGATGTTTGTTTTCTTTGGTTTCCCTCCCCCTCCCCACTTTTCCTGTCTTGCTCTCACAATTGCTTGTGGTGCTTGTTACAAGATTTGCATATGCTTAACACAGACAGGTGGCTTCAGACTGAAAATAAACTTGCTGTTTTAACTTTGCTGCTTTGCTCACATGCAGAAAAGCGAAAGGCAGGCATGAAGGCATCAGGACACAATTTCTTTGCAAATCGGTTTGGCATGCATCTCAGACAAAGTGGGATCCATTAGCATAGCATTTTTTTAAAGAGAGCTGGATATGTTTGAATACAGTTTGTACCAGAAATCCCCTCCGTGCTTTTTGAAGCAGATGGTTTTGTGGAAAGGACCAAGGATTTCGGCAATCAAGACAGCAAACACAGCATTCATTGCCTTGGACTTTGAACTGTTGGGCTGGGACCCCCGACTGGGCTACTAGCTAATTTGCTGGGGTGGGGGAGGCACAATTCAGAGGTAAAGGGAAACCATGATTTCATAGAATCATAGAAATGAAAGGGACCCTGACGGTCATCTAGTTATTGTGCTTTTAATATTTTGTTGGGAGCCACCCAGTGTGGCTGGGGCAACCCAGCCAGATAGGCAGATGATGATGGTGGTGGTGGTGGTTGTCGTGGTGGTGGTGATCCAACCCCTGGGAATGCAAGGATCTCAAACAAAGCATCCATGACAGATGGGCATCCAACCTCTGCTTAAAAGCCTCCACCGCCTTTCTAGGGAGACTGTTCCACTGTTGAACAGTTCTTAACATCAGAAAGTTCTTCCTGATGTCTAGTCAGAACCTCTTTTCTTCTCATTTAGATCCACTACCCTCCAGAACAGGAGAAAACATGTGTGTTCCATCTTCCATGTGTCAGCCCTTTAGATAACTGAAGATGGCTATCACATCTCCTCTTTTCCAGGCTAAACGTACCCAGCTCTCTCAACCATTCCTCATAAGGCTTGGTTTCCAGTCCATGTGGGTAATACTGAGGTAGATGGACCAGAACTGGAGACAAGTTGCCTCTGAATACTAGTTGCTGGGGAAGAAAAGTGGACGAAGCCTATTGCTTTCATGTTCTGTTTGTGGGCTTCCCAGAGACAGCTGAGATGCACGTGTTTCTCCTTGTCGTCGGAGTTGGGCTAGGCTGTGCAGGTCTGGGACTAGTGTTTGGATGTAGCAGTGGACTGGACGAGAGCCAATAAACTGAGATTGAATCCCAACACGATAGGAGGAGGGGGTCACAGCTGCAGTTGCGGACTGCAACTTCCATCAGCTCCAACCAAGATGGTGAGCAGTCATGGATGATGATGGGAGTTGGAGTCCAATAGCATATGAAGGTCTGTAGATGCATCTCTGCATGTAGCAGCTGTGGTTTGGGCTCATTCGAACCTTCTGAGCATTCTTCAAAGTAGCCCCAAGTACAGTGGTGTTGCTTCATTACTGGGGCATGAATAACAGAGGCCAGGGTATATTTGTCAAGGAGAGGCTACCCTTAAGTGGTGAAAAGGCATTTTGTGCCATTTATGCTGCATATGAGGTAGTAGGGTGGATGGATGTCCCTGTCTGTTCGGTCATTCCAGATCCTATGATCATATTTTCCTCTTATTGGGAAATATTTTATGCACTGCAGTGCATTTCAACCAAGCGAGTGGAGTGGGGGGGGGTACCACTTCTAATTGATGCTTAATAAGGATTAATACTTGTAAAGTAATTAAAATGAGCTCTGGAAGCACTTCTGTCCCTTTGGTGCTGCCAGCTTAATGGGCCATTGTTTTCGGTCTGTTAGCTGTGCCCTTCAGCTCTTCTGCAAAGTGTGCTAAAGCCCTTTTTAATTTTATTTTTTTGGAATTCTGCTCCGAGATTAGTATTATTAAATACGCACGGATTTAATTTTCTTTAAAGTTTAGTTTTAGACATTATTTTCTCTTTTTCCTCCTCCTCCTCCTCTTCCTCCTGCTTCAGTGTTAACCATTATAGGATGTCGGCAGGAATTATTACAGCAAAGGAGTCAGCCTCACAGTTTCCTTTCTTCCTTGATAAGTAGAAAATTACAATGTCTAACTTTTTTTCCTGCCTGGAGATTAAGTGTCCTTTAGGCGAATTAGCCCACATGGGATTTCTTTCACTGCCATGGGAGGGACCACTTACTGGCTGGGAGCATCCGTTCAGCTAGTGCAGGGATGGGGAAACTTAGGCTGAATGTGGCCCTCTAGACCTCTTTATCTGGCCCAAGTGGGACTCTCTGAATGCCACACCCTCTGTCTCGAGACACACTCCTCACTGGTCCTCCTTTTATGTTTTTGCCTGGCCGAAATGTCCTGGGACTCTGAATGCCTCTTATTTACCTGCATGGAGGATAGAGAGATAGGTGTTCAAGTGTGTGTAGAAACTAGCCCAGGGGTCGGCAAGCTTTTTTTGGGGTGGGCCAGTTCACCGCACTACAAACCTCCTGGTGGGCCAGAGTGCCTGTGCGTGCATGTGCACAATGCAGAGGGGGCCTCTCCCCCCCCAGGCCCTCCTGTCCCCCTGCCTACCTGGGGTGCTTTTGGGCTGTTCGTTCCTCCTCCTCCACTGATGACAGCGGCAGAAGCGGAGGAGGAGGAATGAGCAGTCCTCCGTCGCCGAAGACAGCCTCTGCCGCTTGCAAGGGCAGACACAGGAGCTGCGCTTGGCAGAGCGGCGGTGGCACAAGCGGCGGGGGCAAACAGCTTGCTCCGATGAGGGGCTGCTGGATATGTGCTCGGCCAGCTCACCCCAGCCCCCTTCCTCCTCTCAGCCACACGCAGCAGCCGCTCACCCATTGACCAGGGCCTCAAACCTTAGCAGGCGATTGGCCGGCAATTTGCTACACCAGGAGGAGGGAGGAGGTTCTGCTGTGGTGAGGGGGGGATGTCGGCAGGAAAAAAATGGTGCCCGTGCCGCAACCCCCCCCCAACAGATTCCCCTCGTCGATCCACAGATCTGGCCCATGGGCCTTTGGTTGCTGACCTCTGAACTGGCCTATGTGAACATGTGTTTCTCTGTCCTCTTTTGTCTCTGGCCCTGCCCACCACTGGCATTTGACCCCCCCCCCCCTGAAGGGAATGTTAACCTCAGGCTCTAGTGAACGGAACCAGTCCTAGACCAAAAGGCACTCCATGCTCCCTCCATATGTCCACATCTTTACATTTTGAGCATCTCATTGTTGTTTTATTGCATTTTTAGTCTGGGTGTATCGACTGGAAGGCTATTACCTCTGGTGGGGGACATGCTGTGCCCCTTTGGGGTGTAGTTTGCCCACCTTTGCTTCCCACCTTGCACTCAGCTCTCACCAGTTGCTTCCAGACACTGTCTGTGTGCAGCAGTAGCCACATCACGGGAACAGCTAGCAAGTTACCGGCTAAACCAGGTGAGGATGGCTGGTGGGTCTCAAACCCTCAGTGAGTTAGGGGCTTGCCCTGCATGTGAAGACAGAGTCCGGCAGATTGAGTTGATGAGACCAATAGTGGGTCCAACCATCAAGAAGGAGGAACTGATCCTAAACTTCCTCTGCCTTCTTCTCTTTGAGAGAGGAAAGGGCTAAGGAGTAAAGCTTACACAGATCTGGAGCAGAATTCCTAAGACGGTTGAATGGCACCTTCTGGCAACTCCTGCAGCCAAGCTGGTGCCAAACATATTTCTGGGTTTTCCTTTGGACCACATCAGTGAGGTTGAGAGGGGGGTCTTGTCGTCTGAGCAACACAGGACCTCCACACATACTGCCCAGGCTTGTGCCCCAGGATGGTCACTTCAGTGCTGCTAACACAATAATTTGACTGCACCCCAGGAGGCACCCATCATTGTCTCTCAAGACAGATGGGTGCCAACAACAACAGTCTGGTTCACAAATCTGATGCACAGTCTGCATGCATGATTTATCCCTGTTCTATGAAAATGTTGTACATTTTTTCTGAGAAGAACAATGGGCAGGGGGAGAACATAAACACAGCACTGCTTAGGGAGTTGCTGGTATTGCCAGCTTTAAAAATTAAGAGGAGCAGCTTGTGCTGTTTCAACTGTGGAGCAGATAGTTGAGCCGACTGCAAGATTGTTAACCGGAACTGGATATTTTAGGGATCAAGCTGCAGAATAAGGAGCTCATTTGATCTAAATTGAGGCATCTTGGCAAGCTGTGGTTAAGGATGTGTGAACCATGGTTTGGCACAGGTCACATTTGACAAACCACGGTCTAAGAAGCCAGAAGAGAAAGCATGGTTTGAAGTGGGTCTGCACTTCTGGTTTGTTTTAACTTATCATTTCATATGATACCTGAAAGGGTAAATATGGGTTATAGCAGTAACACAGTCGGCAGAGACTGCAGCATCATAGGAATTAGAGTGCTGAGCATATGATAAATAATAGCAAACAAATTTAAATCACGCTAAAGAGAGTTCTCAGTCCATGGTGAGTTCTAAACTGTAGTGAATAGAAAACCATGGTTTGATGTGTTGTCTGAGTTGACCCTTAGGGTTGTATTCAGCCATGTCATAATCAGAGTGGACCCATTGAAATGAATGGATCCAATTTAGTCATGTGCATTAATTTTGGTGGGTCTGCTTCTATGGGTCACCAGCGAACTGGTGTTGGATACACCCTTAGTGGCGTTTTGTTAGCTCTGTCAACACATCCTTTTTCTGAGCACAGTCTAGGAAAGGCAATAAGAATAAATAGATGTTCTTATTTGTGAATAAAGCACCATTGCTTGCAATCTGTGCATTTCCTGCTCTTGAAATCCAAAACTCCTGCTGAGTGACATCATTGGGTCAAGGAAGGACAAGGGAGAATTAAAATGTCTCATGCCGAAGAAAACAGTTGATGGAATGGCTGTTTTTGCTTCTGGAAGTAGCTTCTGTGTCCACCTGGGAATGCATATTCTGCTAATGGGAAATCTGCCCCTAGTAGTTAAATGTTGAGCAGCAGAGAGGAATCAAGAGTTGCTGTTTCTATGCTATTGCAAATAGAGTTGACTTACAACTTATGCACATTTAATTGGTGCGAATTCAGCTCTATGCACTTGGCTAAAAAACATAAAAATATATTTAAAAATGGAGTGGGCATCTGGGAGTGGGGGGAAGTCTGCAATCCCACCCACCATTGCAGTCGCCTTGGGAGAACATTCGGAAGTGCAGGGAGAATGTATTCTGACTGTACACGAGTTTGGCTTTATCTGCTATTCCCGGAACATAACCCTGGCCTAAGTTGGGAGTCAGCTGTACACATTTGAAATACACTTGCGTGCACAAAATTGAAACCGGGCTGTTAATAAGAAGCTGTTTACCTGGGTACTGGCATAGATCAGAAGAAAAGAAAGGAAGATATAATGGCCAGACACAGAGGTGCCAACTTACAAGGGTGATGGGGGTGGGGGGTGTCATGTGTGACATCAGGACGTTCCGAGGAGCCTGGGGCAGAGCTAAACACAGTGGTCATGCAACTTTGATGGACAGAGGCTCCTCCTCTGCTTCCCCTTGGCCCAGCCACCAGGGGGAGGCTGCTTCCACCATTCCTTCCCCTCCATGGCACTGGAACCATGCCATGCTTGGCTCCATGTTCAGCTCTGTGCTCAGCCTCCACCGCCCCATCAACATTGGGGGGGGCAGCCCTTCCCGAAATATTTTTGGGGTTCCAAAACAGCCCAGCCCCCAGGACTTGGTGCCCCTGACCAGGCGGATCCAAGAGTAACCCTCCCCTTTTTTTCAACGATCCCACCTCTTTCCCCTTGCATTAACATATTTCGGAAAATAGAAAACTGCCTTACACCAAGTCGGTATTGTCTGTGCTAACTAGCAGCAGCCTTCCAGAATTTCAGGAAGGGATCTCTCCCAGCCCTACTTGGAGATGCCAGAAATTGAACCCGAGACCTTCTGTGTTCAAAGCAGTTGTTCTACCACTGAGCTGTGGCCCTTGGCTTTCATTAACCCAAGGAGTCTTGTAGTGTACTCCTTTAGGAGGGAATGAGATTTGTGAAGGCTCTCCTTTCTTGGCAGAGTGATGCCAGGCCAGTTTTCCCGGGATATCACTGTCAGAGTGCAACAGACATCAGTGCTCGCAAGGAATTGTATAAGGATAAGGTGAACCAAAAGGGCATAGCAAACATGGATGATGGGTAGCTAAGTTCGACTCACAGCTCAGCTGCCATTTTTATTTATTTCATCTGTCCGTAGTTGGGTCTTGCGAGGTAGGGAAAGCAGCAAGGTTGACTAGTGGCTACAGAACGGCGAGCATCTTCCTATGAAGAAGTCTGGAGATGAACAGAGGCCTTACTGAGCCTCTGGACCACTCCTCCTATGCTCTGGAAGACTGGAGAGTCTTAAGAGGCCAACTCCCTGGCCTGAAGATGGGCGCTTGACCAGTGATGTGGGGGTAACTTCTGAAATGCAGGTTCTCGTCATGAGACCCTTGCCCATATAACCCCCTCCCAAGCTGTGCCTCTTCTAAGACAACAGTCTCTCATCCGACCTCTCAGGGTTGTTGTGAAGATAAAATGGAGGAAAGGTGTGATATAAGCATATTCATACTAGTAACAAGCACTTGATCACTTTGTTGTGACATTTCGGTTGGGGATAATAAAAGTGCTTCCCGATTGTGCATTTTGACACACCCTCTCCCCAACCCTAAACACCCCCCACCCACCCCCCAACCAAACTAGCATTCTAGCCCTCCAGTGTCCGTGCTAATGTAATCTCTCCAACTGAGCTGGTAATGGGAATCCTATGAAGGACATTTCCGTTTACTTAATTAATACTCGCTTGCACTTTCCACACAAATTGCAATGGCTGGTGGCTGGTGCAAATAAATTATCTACCTTAATTAATTAATAATTAAGGAACAGCACTGCAGGTGGTGGTGGGGGAACCTCAACTTAGCAAGCAACCCAAGGTCGGATGGATGTTGGGCAGGTGGGGGGAGGTGTTTGTAGGTACACATTCTGTTTCTCTGGTCATGGCTGTTGTCACAACGGCTGCCTTGGGTAAGCTTTTTGGAATCCACATTCTGCCATTTTTTTTAGGGATGGGGGAAGTGGTGGATAACGGGTTAATGGGTTTCCCCGAGGGATTCCTGTGCATGGAAGTTGAGCTCATCAGGAGCTGTCCCAATGCATTTTCTGGTCAGGGTCACAGACCACTTGACTCCCCACTGCTGCCAAGAAAAGAAATAGCCCTGTGAAGTATTTCCATAGGGACTAATTTAGAACATCTCTCCCCCCACTCTATCTCTCCCTCGCTCTATCTTCCCCTTTGTTTGGCTTGTTGGATAGGTTTCTCTCTGAGAGAGGCTTATTTATTTGGCATGCACAGGCGTTGGCAAATAGCACTCCAGGAGATGATGTCACCACCCCTGCTGTGAAAAAATGTGTTGGAAAAAATGTTGATGCTTGCTGCTTCCCTCCTTCCCTCCCTCCTTCCCTCCCTGCCTGCTTGCCTGCCTGCTCTACACCACTGCAAGGAAGTCTCTCCTGGAAGAAGACCTCTGCATGTTCTCCTGCAAGTCCTGCCTCTGGCTCTCTGTGGGTTCAGGTTCTGCAAACCCTTATTCATCAGCTCCAGCATTGGCGATCTGCTGACCAACAACCTCTGGCTTAGGACCAGGAGCCCAGTCCAGTCCCCCCCCCCCCAGCCAGTTGCACAGCAGCCCTGGACTTGGCCAGCTCATCCTAGCTTGAGGCTGGGGCGATGACATAATGTGTGCTTTCCAACCCAGTACAGTGGTGCCTCGCAAGACGAAATTAATTCGTTCCGCAAGTCTCTTCGTCTTGCGAGTTTTTCGTCTTGCGATGCACGGTTTTCCATAGGAATGCATTGAAAATCAATTAATGCGTTCCTATGGAAAAAGCCTTCCCCCGACCTCTTCTGGCGGGCGGCATTTTAAAATCGCCCGGGACAGCGGAGGACTTCTCCGCTGTCCGGGGCGATTTAAAAGCCCCTGGGAAGGCAGGCAGGGGGGACAAAGGCTTTCCCGCCCGGCCGCCCGGCTTCGGGACATCGTTCCGATGCCGGGCGGCTGGGGGAGGCGTTCCTGCCCCACCGCCCGGCATCGGGACGATGCCCCGATGCCGGGCGGCTGGGGGAGGCTTTCCTGCCCCACCGCCCGGCATCGGGACGATGCCCCGAAGCCGGGCGGGGGGGGGAGGCTTTCCCGCCCGGCTTCGGGACATCGTTCCGATGCCGGGCGGCTGGGGGAGGCTTTCCTGCCCCACCGCCCGGCATCGGGATGATGCCCCGAAGCCGGGGGGGGGGAGGCTTTCCCGCCCGGCCGTCCGGCTTCGGGACATCGTTCCGATGCCGGGCGGCTGGGGGAGGCTTTCCTGCCCCACCGCCCGGCATCGGGACGATGCCCCGAAGCCGGGCGGCTGGGGGAGGCGTTCCTGCCCCACCGCCCGGCATCGGGATGATGCCCCGAAGCCGGGCGGGGGGGGGAGGCTTTCCCGCCCGGCCGCCCGGCTTCGGGACATCGTTCCGATGCCGGGCGGCTGGGGGAGGCGTTCCTGCCCCACCGCCCGGCATCGGGACGATGCCCCGAAGCCGGGCGGCTGGGGGAGGCGTTCCTGCCCCACCGCCCGGCATCGGGATGATGCCCCGAAGCCGGGCGGGGGGGGAGGCTTCAAAAGCCGTCCGGGGGCTTTTAAATCGCCCCGGACAGTCCCGGGGCGATTTAAAAGCCCCCGGTTAGGCAGGCAGGGGGGGCAAAAGTCTTTGCCCCCCCTGCCTGCCTTCAAAAGCCGTCCGGGATAGCGGGAAGCGCTTCCCTGCTATCCCGGACCGCTTTTAAAATGCTGGCGGTGGGGAGCAAAGCCTTTCGCCCCCGCCGGCCTTCCTGGACCTCTTCTGAAGTCCGGAGGGGGGGGAAGGCTTTGCTCCCCACCGCCAGCATTTAAAAAAAGGTCCCCGAGATTTCCCTATGGGCTTTCGTCTTGCGATGCAAGCCCATAGGGAAAATCGTCTAGCGAAGCGTCGCAAAAACCGAAAAACCCTTTCGTCTTGCGGGTTTTTCGTCTTGCGAGGCATTCGTCTAGCGGGGCACCACTGTACTGAAAATGCAAAAGTAATTTTAAATGGAAGCTAATTGGGGCAAATTTGCACACTCCGTTTTCGGCTCAGTAGAAGGCACTGTGTAACTGTGTCAATGGAACGGGATAATGCTGATAGTCTGGTAAATAAGATTACCTCCCGTCATTAATGTGCTATGCTTGGAGAGCAGGGGGGTTTTTTTGGTTTTTTAAAAAGCCACATGGCTGTTTCTGCAGCCCGTTGAGAAAATTCATGTGCTGCCTTGAATCTAAAAGCAAAGCTGCATTTGGATCTCGGGGAATACAAAACTAGTTGAGATATCGGTTCAGGATATAAATCTTATCTGGCCCATGAAATGCAAAGGGATTAGTCTTGTTCCGTATGAAGGATGACTTGCTGTGTCGGGGAATTACTTTAAAGCGTTAATTCAAGACTGGAAAATCTCAGTGAGATTTTGAGCTGTGCCAGGCAGACGAGCTAAATCAGCCTCCCCCCCCCTTTTGTGCTTCTTTGATTTAATTTAAACAGAAGCAGCCTTGGGCAGGGGCTATGATCCGTCTAAGCTGGTGGTTTCCAACATGGAATACTTGCTACCATTTGGGGGTACTCAAGTCCTCATCAGGGAGTAATTGAGAAGAATAATTGCATGGTGGCCTCCAGCATCACCACAAATAACTCCAGTGTGGCGAGTCTTCTAGCACTGGGAGGACTGCGGGGTATAAGTTGGAACAGGTGATGAGGAAAACGCAAGAAGGAATAGGAGCCAAAATACAGGGAAACTGAGAATACACTGAGCAGGGTAAGGAAGTCCTATGCTTATTTGAGATCGCCCTGACTCATAGCATGTGTTTAGGTTTCCCAGCTAAACAGAAGGGGGAGTCTGAGAATCAATTAAGTCCCAAGAAACCTTGGAAGAAGTAGAGCAAACCTGAAGGTGCAGGTACATAATTTTGGGGTGCTTTTGAACCATCATTGTCACTTAGGAGTGCCTTTTGAAAGCTTCAACTGTGGCCATTCCTGGGTAGAGAAAGCCTGAGCGCTGCAGTTCATGCTAAAAGATTGAATTTCTGTAGTGTGTTTTATGCAGGGTTGCCCTTGGGTCTGGTCTGGGAGTTAAAGCTAGCGCAGAATGTTGCACCTAGACTGGTGATGGGACGAGACTACCATCAACATAAGACACTGGTGTTTAAGACCTGCACTGTCTTGTAAGGTAAAGGTAAAGGGACCCCTGACCATTAGGTCCAGTTGTGACCGACTCTGGGGTTGTGGCGCTCATCTCGCTTTATTGGCCGAGGGAGCCGGCGTACAGCTTCTGGGTCATGTGGCCAGCATGACTAAGCCGCTTCTGGCAAACCAGAGCAGCACACAGAAACGCTGTTTACCTTCCTGCCAGAGCGGTACCTATTTATCTACTTGCACTTTGACGTGCTTTCAAGCTGATAGGTGGGCAGGAGCAGGGACCAAGCAACGGGAGCTCACCCCGTCACGGGGACTCGAACCGCTGACCTTCTGATTGGCAAGTCCTAGTCTCTGTGATTTAACCCACACCTAGTGTATAAATCCCTGGTTTAAAAAGCCTAGAATACCTTAAGGACCGCCTTAACCTGTATGCCCAAAGTGGGGAGCACTTATTAGTGGGTCTCTTAAGCGCAAGAAATTAGACAGATACCATCCCTATAGAGTTTCAGGTGCCTATTCAAACCTTGTTTGTTTCAGGGGACCTTAGCACCGTCGATGCTTCTCAGATGTTTCACTTTCTTTTTTTTTGAGATGTGGCATTCTTGAGGTTTTAAGTTTTGCAGGTTTTACAGTATTGTTGTACACCACTTAGAGACCTCCATGTTAAAAAGCAGGGTATAAATTTGTATTTAGTCCAGCATCCTGTTTTCCATAGAAGCCAATCAGATGCCTGCAAGAAGCCTAAAAACAGGACACTAAAGCAATAGGCCTATCCTTGCAACTGGCATTCGCAGGCATGGGTAGCGATTGATTGGCTTATCCTCCCTGAATTTGGCTAATCCTTGTTTAAAGCTACCTGTACTTGTGCCCATAAACCACATCTCATAGTAGAGAAATTAATCGTTTAACTATTAACTGCCCCTTTCTATAAGGATTTCCAGGCACCTCCTGTAGATTTATTTCCAATTTCTTACTCCTCTTAAAAATATTCTACCTTTTGGTGAGGTGAAGAGGTCAGTATTGTTTGTAGATTTTTATCTACTCCTTTGTACCTCTCTTTGAAGTTCATTTTCCATTGTCTTCTCCTTGTTTTTCACAAGCCTCACTTAAAAAGGTAAAGGACTCCTGACAGTTAAGTCCAGTCACAAACAACTCTAGGGTTGTGGCACGCATCTCATCTCGCTTTACTGGCCAAGGGAGCCGGCGTTTGTCCGCAGACAGTTTTTCTGGGTCATGTGGCCAGCATGACTAAGCCACTTCTGGCAAACCAGAGCAGCACTGGGAAACACCATTTACCTTCCCGCCGGAGCGATACCTATTTACTTGCCCTTTTTGGCGTGCTTTTGAACTGCTAGGTTGGCAGGAGCTGGGACCGAGCAACAGGAGCTCACCCCGTCGTGGGGATTCGAACTGCCAGCCTTCCGTTTGGCAAGCCCTAGGCTCAATGGTTTAAACCACCCTTTTTATAAACCTCACTTACTAACCCATAATTTACCAGCTGATACCTGAAGGTGATGGTGGTCTTGGTGTGTGTTCTTCTGTAGAGGAGGGGGTTATAAAAAGTGGAACAGGTGATGGAATCTCCACCTATTTTAATTTTTGTGACTGGCACCAAAGATTGCAAGCCATTGGCTTCTTAATGCAAGTATTTTTCACTTCACTCTCCCTGCCTCTGCCTCTGCCTCCCCTCACAAATGCTGTAATAGCTGCGGATCAGAGCACCGTCTAGTCCCCTCCGGCAGTTTGATGTAGGAGACGAGGAATAGCTTTCCTGCACTTGAAAGAGAAACGCATGAATCACTCTTAAGAACTATTCTCACTGAATTGTCATTTGAAGACTTTAAATCTTGTTTAATAACGTGGGACTGAAGGGAGAATTTATATGCATACAGAGTCTAAACCCTCATCCCATGGTCTTCGAGAGAATACCCTGATGGATGAACCCATAATTTCAGATGGCTGGAACCGAAGCGGTATGGGATTATTCCTGCACCAGGTGTCACAGTGCTTGCAGTATTGCTCATCAGTTGCTCACCTGGGGATTGGCTGTGGACCTCATTTTGGCATTGAATTAGAGGTGAAAGAGCTATGGACATGTGGCAAACCTTCCTCACAGCTTTTGTCATAACCTGAAGATGCACCTCTTTACTCCAGTATTTTGAAATCAACTGAAGGCTGCCATCCTGTTCCATAAGTGGAACTTAATGCAAAGGGAGCATCTAATCCATGGGTAGGCAAACTAAGGCCCAGGGGCAGGATCCGGCCCAATCACCTTCTAAATCTGGCCCGCAGACGGTCCGGGAATCATGTTTTTCCATGAGTAGAATGTGTACTTTTATTTAAAACACATCTCTGGGTTATTTGTGGGGCATAGAAATTGGTTCTCCGCCCCCCCCCCAAATATAGTCTGGCCCCCTACAAGGTCTGAGGGATAGTGGACCGGCTCCCTGCTGAAAAAGTTTTCTGACCCCTTATCTAATCAGAACCCGCTTGTCACATCCTACAGAATTTAAAAATAATTCCTAAGCTCTGTTCCACTTATCACACTAACGATTTTGTCTGTTCTTTTGTAATTGTAAATTGTATTGTTTTGACCCACCCTGGGAACTTAAGGTGAAGGGTAGGCAGGGCAGGTAGGAAATATTGCAAATAAATAAATGTGGGCTTGCTATCTGGGGGTAACAAAGAGCAGACGAGCCAAAATACTAGCTAAAAGCCAAAAAAGTGGGGGGCTGCACCTGTTGAACTGACTGACCTGACTCAGGAAATTTGGGTTCCCAGGCAGTCAGAAAGGGGAAGCTAGTCTAAGTTAAACTTGTATAATACCCCATCTAATTTGTGGTGGTAATGGAATGTTTTGCACACGTTCTTTTTGGGTTCTCTGAAAGCAGAGTATTGCCAAACATGTTTTGTGAATATATGATTCAGCTTACCTGCCTCAACAGTGTCCCAATATTTTGATCAAACATTCATTGACAGTATATTGTTGGGAGTTTCTTCGACAGCCTCTCAAAAGGTTACTCCTTGTGAGCAGCATATGATTTCTCATTACAGCAGGCATAGCCAACATGGTGCCCACAAGATGCTGTCAGAATATAGCGCCCATCAGCCCCGGCCAACATGGCCAAGGGTCAGGAATGATGGGAGCTGTAGGCTAGCAATATCTGGAGAGCATCGTCTTGGCTCCCCCTGCATTACAGGCATAAAAATACTCAAAATCTTTCTTGGCATACAGCTTGCTTTCCCCCTTCAGCAGCCCACAGGCTTTCCCTCTCAAAATGAATTTCATGGTTGCCCCTGGCAACCTTTGAGGCCTAAATTTCCTGCGCCATCCTTGGGCACTAGCGCTGAGTTAGGCTATTGGGCTTTCCCAATCCATTCTTAGTTCATGCCCTCTTATCCTTGCCCGTTTTTCTTTCCTCTTCTGACTGAATCATGAAGTCTTTTTCCTTGGCACGAAACCCACAATTGATGTCTCTGCAGAATGCGAGCTCAGACCAGCCGAGAGACTCCTGTTGTCGGTTCCAATTTGGAGAGAGGAGGGTTTTTTAATTTATTTATTTAGCTTGGTTACTGCAGCAAGGCAAAGCAATAGCTCGCCAGCCTACTGCATACTTGCTGTGTTGTGTTTAGAGTTGTCAAAGCCTGCTTTAATATTAACACAGCATATGTGTTTTGTTTAACCTCTGGTTTCTGAGAATGATCATAAACTGACTGCATTATTGGTGCATTGCCAGATAACCTTGGGAAACGGTCAGAGCCCGTAATTACCTCCCCATTTAACACAAGGCCCTTTCTCTCTCCAGACTTAGGATGGTTTAGGATTTTTATAGGGAATTTAAACTCTGGTTTGGAAGGGAATTCTTTCTGAATGCAGCCAGTAATTTCATAATTAGCTCTTAAAATTACAGAGTAATAAAAGTCTGAGCGTCATTAAAGATCAGAAGCAGCGGAGCATCTGTCTTGCATTCCTTCTTTACTGCTCCGAGTCTTGTTCCTTCTTGCTTCCATCAAAAAGAAAATTATTGGGAAAGCAAAAGAATGTTTTGAATTTATGCTTTTGTTCAGAAATATATTTTAATATTAAGATGGCTGCTAATCCAACCGCAAAGAGATCCTTCAGGGCAGTGGTCTTCAACCGGTCCACACCCAAGACCCACTTTTGAATGTCACTTTCGATTTATACTTAATAGTGCTAATATTGCACATTATTAATCCTAAAATGAAAGCTCACATAGCAATATACATAGTGTTATCTCAGCATTAATGAATACAGTGGTACCATGGGTTACATACGCTTCAGGTTACATACGCTTCAGGTTACACACTCCGCTAACCCAGAAATAGTGCTTCAGGCTAAGAACTTTGCTTCAGGATAAGAACAGAAATCGGGCTCCGGTGGCGTGGTGGCAGCAGGAGGCCCCATTAGCTAAAGTGGTGCTTCAGTCTAAGAACAGTTTCAGGTTAAGAACGGACCTCCGGAACGAATTAAGTACTTAACCTGAGGTACCACTGTACTAGTCTTTCAATGTGGCAGGAGAAAGACATGAGCATGCAGTTAATCCACAAATAGTTATCTTATTTAAAAAAAATGGTTTGTGCCTTTTTCCTGCCACATTGCAGCACTCGTGGAAATGGATAAAATGGGCATCTCATCAAAAGAATGCGGCCTAAAACTTTTTTTTTTTTAATGACTTCAGAAACATGACAAAAGGCATCCCAAGCGGAACAGGAGACTGTGTGCTCCCAAAACAGAATAAATCTGTATTTTAAAGGACAGGTAGCAACACTATTTGAGAAGCCTCTCTAGCTCCTGGCCCTCTTGAGAACATGAATGGGTGTGAATGTAAAACATTGGTCTCTGTCTTGATGCTCCTCCAGGATTCCTTTTTATTGCACACTCATTATGATTTGTGCTCATGATCACATGTGATCCTGCTTTTAAATACTGTTTGTGCCTACAAAACCTTTGGTGTGGTCCCACCGCTTCCGATCAATACATACCCCATAACTTCCTGTTGGAATTTACTAACGGTTTGTACCCCAAAACAAAAAAATTCCTTCCAGTAGCACCTTAAAGACCAACTAAGTTAGTTAGTTCTTGGTATGAGCTTTCGTGTGCATGTACACTTCTTCAGATACACTGAAACAGAAGTTTCCAGACCCTTCTATATAGTGAGAAGGTGGGGAGGGGTATTACTCAGAAGGGTGGTGGGAATGGGTGATTGGCAGATAGCTGTGATGAGCCTGTTGACGACTCTTAACGACTGCAATAGGTCTTACAGGAAAAAGCAAGAGGTGAGAAGGTGAAAAATGGCTTTGTCATGTATAATGAGATAAGAATCCAATGTCTTTGTTCAGGCCAGGTCTCTCCATGGTTTTAAGTTTGGTGATAAGTTGCAATTCAGCAGCTTCTCTTTCCAGTCTATTTCTGAAATTCCTTTGTAGTAACAGCTACTTTGAGATCTTGTATAGAATGTTTGTACCCCAAGCATTCTTGGTTTATTTTCGTCCCGCTTTTGATGTCCCGCTTTGGCCTTTCCAATCAGCGGCACTAATGCACTATAACCGTGTCAGGAACATGTTGCAGAATGCACCAGCAACAAAGCACCAGTCTGGATGGGCCCCTAGACAAGCATAGGGACTTTAATTTTGCTGGCAAGGGCAGCCCCTTGTTTTGTGCATTTCATTTTTCCTCCCCACCCCTGCCCCATGCCTGGAAAAGAGTTGTGATGTGTTGAGATGAGGTTTGTACTGGAAACGCACCACCCTGCAATTGGAGTGATCTCGTTACAAACGAACAGCCCAATTAAATACAGAGAAGCCAAGTTAAGTGGAAGCACTTGCCTTTCTTGGCCAATGGATCATTTACAAAGATGATCGTATTGTCAGGCTTGGAAATGCACAACCGCTTTGTCTGGCTTTCATTTTAAGTGTCACCCGATGATCTTCTGCAAATTTTCTTGAGAACGCGTAGTCTAATTCAGACTCACCTATGTGTTTTTATG
Organism: Podarcis melisellensis; assembly: GCF_964234715.1. Taxonomy (NCBI): domain Eukaryota; kingdom Metazoa; phylum Chordata; class Lepidosauria; order Squamata; family Lacertidae; genus Podarcis; species Podarcis melisellensis. The sequence continues at coordinate 32,081,982 of NC_138533.1, read as the reverse complement.
ACAACGTAATGGGAATGTGAGGGGGACGCAGGTGGCGCTGTGGGTTAAACCACAGAGCTTAGGGCTTGCCGATCAGAAGGTCGGTGGTTCGAATCCCCCGACAGGGTGAGCGCCCGTTGCTCGGTCCCTGCTCCTGCCAACCTAGCAGTTCGAAAGCAAGTCAAAGTGCAAGTAGATAAATAGGTACCGCTCCGGCGGGAAGGTAAATGGCGTTTCCGTGTGCTGCTCTGGTTTGCCAGAAGCGGCTTAGTCATGCTGGCCACATGACCCGGAAGCTGTATGCCAGCTCCATCGGCCTATAGAGCGAGATGAGCGCCGCAACCCCAGAGTTGTCCGTGTCACGGGTACCTTTACCTTTACCTAATGGGAATGTGAGATTTGGAGAATGATGCCTGGGCCATAGAATCTGCAAAACAGGATGAGACTTCAGTAACCTTGACAGATGGCTGTCAAGCTTCTGCTAAAATGCTTTCAGAGCCTGCCACCTCCTGAGACATGCTGCTCTATTGTCATGAAGCTCTTACCATCAGGCAGTTTCTTCTAGATGCGGGAATCATGTTTGTTGTTTCTCCCCACATAAAAAACTTCCTTCAGCCAGAAAACTAACAGAGCAGGAGGGAAAGCTTTGTCACAGCCCTTAGCCTACTGTGGTTATTTTTCTAGCCACAAGAGAGTTTTCACACCAGTAGCCATTAAAAAATGTTATTTCCGTTCTCCCTCCCATGCAGCCTGAAATGGGCAGTCCAACCTGCCAACCCTGTTCTTCCGCATGTGTGCATCGGGTTTACATTTGGGACTGCAGAGCCAACCCTTTTTGGCAGTGACCTGCCCTTTCTGGGCCAGTCTGCCTGAAAGATCCAGCCCAACCCTCTGCTCCTATGCAGTTTCCATTCATTTCAATGGAGCTTGTACATAGAGCTGGACTGCATACACTGTAAGCCTCCTATTTTTGAGGAAGGTGTAAGGCAGGGATGGGGAACTGTGTCTCTCCAGCGGGCTGGATCCTCCTACCCCACATCAGCCAAATTTTCCAGGTGGGCAGGGCCGCCCGCCCACCTGTCAATCAGTTAACCTCCAAGTGATGCCAGCTGATGATTGTCAGGATTTCAAAGCACCCATTCTTCCAAAGAGCCCTTCAGGCAATGACTTTGAGCCTGCTTTTTCTGGCTGTGCAATCGAGTTCCCCGTGGGGAACTGGGGTAAGATGGTCATGGGGCTGATCCAGCTGTCATAAGGTCACTGCCCATCAGGTGAATGGGCCAAATCTTGCGCATGGTTCAGAGTTCCCCCACCCCTGCTGTAGAGAGAGGGTCACAGCTCAATGGTAGCACACATGCTTTTCCTTCAAAAGGTTCTGAGTTCAGTTCGCATCATTCCTAGTCAAAGTGGATCAGGTAGCAGAGATCAGTTCTAGTGCTTTATTACAGAAAGGGGTAGACTCACAGCAAATAAGCCTGCCAGGTCTCCCAGCCTTTTCAGACACAGGGCAGACACTGCAGCAAGGAGATGGCTTGCCTGCACACAAGGGAGCATTTATACCTTCTTTGTACACAAACCAGCAAATGTCACTTCACCTGACCAGATGAGGGCATAGGTGGCAAATGCCCAAATCTTACAGGTAGCTCCCCTTTCTGGGCTCAGAGCCCAGCACCCCAAGCCCCCAGATAAGGATAGCATCAAAGCAAGCCAATTAAACCCACATCAAAGCAAGTGAATACCAACATATTTGGTTGTCGAGCTCATGGCTACGACAACTACCAATTATTTGCGGGGTTATCTTGACTACCAAGATGGTGTTTGCTTCTGGAACAGCTCACCTTTGTTTCAACACAGGCGTTGAGAAGGATCTTTCCCAAAGATGCTGCCAGCCAGTGCAATCTGTACTGACCTGGAATAAGGCAGTTTCTTAGCTGGTTGATTCATGGATTAAACTGATTAAAGCTTGCAGCCCTAATACCGCCATAGCTGGATAGTTTTTTTAGTTCATTTGATCCTGGTTTCACTGAAAATTCACATAAGATGTGCAGTAGCCCAGAAAATTACATCGGGTGATTGTGATTTCACATAATCAGGCCTTCCATGTCTCTCAAAAGCTGCCCCAGTGACATGTTTTTCTGGGGGAAGGGCTGTAGCTGAGTGGAAGAGTATTTGCTTTGTATAATAATAATAAATGATAATAAATTTTATTTATACCCCGCCCTCCCCAGGTTCAGGGCGGCTAACACCAAATATAAAACGATTGAAATACAACTTAAAAAACAAGATTAAAACACAACATTAAAATGCAGCCTCATTTCAGCAGGAACTCAAAAACTTTTGGGGGGATGAAAACGTCAAGTCTTCACATGTAGAAGGTCCCTGGCATAGGGCTGGGAGTGACATCTCTCCCAGAAATCTTGCAGAGCTTCTGCCAATCAGTGCAGACAGTGCTGAACAAAAAGGACCAATGGCCTGACAGTGTAAGGCAGCCTCCTACGTATGCCACTTAGAGCCGGAGTAGACTTGCTATGCCCTGGCTGCTGACATTGTAAAACTTGGCAGGCCCTTGACCTCCCCCCCAAATGAGAAGTACTCTCCTGGACTTCCTCTCCAAGCGGCTAAAAGAAAGCAGCGACACAGCAGATGTTCTCCATCTTACACTGTGCGGTCTGAGCAGACCCTGAAAGCCGAGCGGAAACATATATTAGTGTTAATTATTAATGATTATAATCTCACCACGGTTATTAGTGGTATTTATTATTTACTTTCAGCTGCTCTGCCTTTCTCTGTCTCTCTCTCCCAAGCTCGGCTGGTTCGCCTTGCGGTGCTCTGCAGAATTTATGCTATAGTAAGCATTATGAATGAAAGGGGCTCTCAAATATAAACAAATGGACAAGCTTCTTTGCAAGGCGAGGAGGAGGAGAGGGAATTTGTGTGTTGGGTAGATAATTCGAGAAACAGGCCAAGACTTGTTCTCGGTCGCCTCTGTTCTCAAGCAACCAATTCTGCTTGATGGAAGAATGATTTAAAAGCTGGGAATCTAATAATCAGTCTTTTGGCACCTCAAAGTCTTAAAAGTCTTTTGGCCGCCTAGAGTGGCTGGCTGGGGTATAAATAATAAAATTATTATTACTATTATTAAACAGATTTTTTTGGGGGGTGTTAGTAAAACATCTGGATGGTAGCAGGGTTAGGAAGACTGGCACCAGGCATGGTAAAGGAGCCCAGATTTGAGTTTCCTGAGAGGCTTAACATTCCAGTCTGTGTCTTTATTGGAACTACTGTATTCTAAACTGTGTGTTGTTGTTGTTGTTTTTTAATGGAATTGTTTTTATATTGTTTTGTTCTTATATATAATAATTAAGATCGTACTGACACCTCTGGATAGTCATTGCTTTTGCTGCACATTCCTGCCTGCTGAGCTGATTCATAAACTATTAAGACAGATTCACTTGTCAGATAATGCAGCATAACTCATTCTTGCCTTTGTTTATTTGGCGGGGCTCCTATATGTGTGTGCTTTCGCAATGTGCATACACTTTCGGGTTTTTATAAGCCAGCAATTTGTTAGCTGATCTCTTTGGAGACTGTTAACAAGGGTGGTGGGGGTGGAACCTTCAACTTTTTATCAGCCTCATGGCTGGTAAAACTTCATGGTTTATTATAGTTGTGGAGGTTGTGAGAAACTGGAGCTCCTCCCGGTTTCTGTAAGAGCTTAAGCACTGAGAATTCATCAAGAAGAAGAAGAAGACTCCTAGGTACATTTTGGTTTGTGATTAAGAGCTACATCTGATGGTTATCATACCTCCAGGTGCAATTTTCTCTAGGCATGTGGAGGCAGATTTCAGGGTTTCACCTGCATTTCCAGAGTGCCAGCTTCTTCTCCAGGATTTCCAGGTTAGAACCCAAACTGAGTGATCCAAATCAAGAGAGCAATACGGCTATTCTTCAGTATTTGTAGCGCCCACTCTGAGATGTCTATCTCTGTTCCTTGACCTACAGAGACTTCTTCTGCTCCGTGCTACTGGGCACTGCTCAAAGGATGGCTGCTGCTTGATAACTGTTGAAAGGGAGGGTATAAATATCTTAAAATAAATTAGAAGAGCTTGCCCCCGTAGCAAATATTACACAGTTGTGGCTTTTTTTGCTCTGTTAATCCTGGATTTGCTTTTTAAAAATCGGCTGTGCTTTTTCTTCTTTGCTCTTTGAGGGTCATAGAGCTAGCAGCCGAAAATGGAGCAAATGTTCAGCACACATGGAGGTGTTTTATCTGTGCAAGGTGACCACCTTAAAGGACAAATGAGGGCATATTTACATAAATACTGCACATCACATGCTAATTTATAGGTCTAGATGCAAATATAGAAGCAGTTTTTGTAATTTAAATTGCAATACAGTAGTGGGGAAAACTGTGACCAGGCGAGTTGTGTGTACCTGCTCAATCTGCTGTCCAGCTGCTCATCGTTGATGGGCAACTTCAAAGCATCTTCTCTCCCACCGTAGGGTTCTTCATCTTTAAACAGGACTGGCAAGCAGAACAGAAGTGGGGAACCTGGTTCCTCCCCCCCCCCCATGTCACTGAAATACAGTTCCCATCAAAAGCTGCAGTAAAACCACTAACACATTTTTGCAAAAGCTAAGCAGGGTCTGGTGTGGTTTCAAATTAGAGTGGGGGTCGTGTGTTGAGATTCCTAGATTGCCGGGGTTGGAATAGATGACCCTTGGAGGTCCCTTCCAGCTCTACAATTCTAAGATTCTATGGTCCCTTATCACTGGCCGTTTTGGCTGGGGCTGGTGTGTTTTGCGAGTCCAAAAACAACTAGAGATTCCCTATCCATGAAATAAAGAACTGTCCTCTGTTGTTTATTTATGGTATGGCCTCTCACAAAAGCTGCCAAGATGATCAATGGAACAAGGCAAGTTTTCCCAAACTTGAGTCTCCAGCCGTTTTTGGACAACAATTCCTATCATCCTTCACTGCTGGTCCTGCTAGCTAGAGACAATGGGAGTTGTAGTCGAAAAACAGCTGGAGACCAAAGTTCGGGGAACCCCGGAACAAGGAAAGCAGGCAAAGTCTGCCTTATGGGATGTTATTTTTGAGAATCGGGGAATTTTGTTCTTGTTGCTCTGTTTTTGTGTGTGAAACCGCTGCACCAAACTCTATTCTCCTTTTTTCCTTCTGCCACGTTGTCCAAATTGTTAAGGGGTTTCACATACCCATAAGCCTGGCTAGTAGCTAGTAGTTCTGTCCCAGCCAAAGAGATGGAGCAAAGGCTGGCTTGTAGAGGAGTAATGGAATACAGACCTTGTGGCTTATTTCTTCCTGCTCTCTGTTGCCTCATTCCCCTCATTCCCGCAGGCTTCGGCTCCTTTCCCTGGCCTGCTGTGATGTCTAGACATTAGGAGTTCAAAGTCTCCAGTGCTCCCCTCCTTCAGAGCCAGCTATTAACACATCCCCTACAGCCTTGGAGGAAACAGTTACGTGTAGTTGTATCTAGCAGGAGTTAAATTTCTTGGGTTCTGCTTCTTCAGTTGTGTTAGACTTGGAACTTCAGAAACGCCCCTTGTTTCTAGTTGTTCACAAGTCAATATACATGTACTGCTTTTTATCACACTGTGTCTCTTGTTAATCACACTGTGTCTCTTGTTATACCTCCTTCATCTCTTTGATTGTGAGAATTGCTCTGCTAGGATTGATTTAAAAAATTGGGTATTCACAGTCTGAGTTTAAGGGCTGCAATGAAAGTTGCAATGGAGTGAAACTTTTCTTTTTCGGCGGTGGAGAAATGTATCTTAAAAGGTGTCCACTGTGAGGAATATTTTATTTTATTTTATTTTAACCCACTAGAATGGCAGAAACATCGCTTTAAGGGCTTCCGGATAAAAGAAAACCCCCTCCTCTGCCGCCTTTCTGAATTGTTCTCCACATTTCACCATCTGTGAATGGGAGACTCCATTAAATATAAACAAGTTCAGATGGAGTTATCTAAAATAAAATTGCAATTTGATTGATTACAAATTCTTCTAAAATAATTATGCCTCTAGCATTTGACTTGATAGCCTCTGACTATTCTGTTTCCCATAAATACTTTATATTGTTGCTAGTTGCAACTTTCGCATTTAACATGAATTGACATATCTTTGATAGAAGGCTCTTCACTCATTCTGTCAGCTATCTATGTTTGTTTCATTTTCCAGTTGAGAGACAGACCCTCATAGCTATCCCACAGCCCTGTTTTGAGTGCTAGGGAACAAAAAGTGAGTCTCATGCTATTGGCTTTTGTTTATGTTCTGTAAATCAAGACACTTTCTTGACAGAAATAAGGTGGGAAAGGAACGGTATGCTTTTCTTTATCAAGTAATCTGCTACACTTAAAAATCTTTTTTACTGAGTACCAGGAGTTGCATCATATAGAGAGCGGTTTCCCAGATGTGGCTCTTGAAATAAGTGTGCAGATATATATACACAGCCTCTAATTAAGATTGAAGATGACGAGTGAGACCTCGTCGAAACGTCGCCTAGACACCCCAACTTTTACACGGGAAGACACCCGAGGACACCAAAACCTGCAGCCTCTAATTAAATATACATCATATAAGTTACTGACAGTTAATTATAATTCTCTGTAGGCCATTTGTCATTTATTTTACCCTTGAGGATACTGTTATTGCTCCAGAGTTTTGGAGACCCAGGAAAGGGAGCATTAGGATACTGTCTGGAGGAGAATTAATTTCCCACCCTGGAACTTTCCTTAAATGACCTGCAGCCATTAGTTGCAAAATTATTGTTTCAAAGAGGCGTGGGAAGAGATTTTTTGAGTTGTTAAACAACCTTTTCAAAGAAGCCAAGTAATTCGTTGTCCCCGAGAGGGGGCAATGACAATAAAGATATTATTATTATTATTATTATTATTATTATTATTATTATTATTATTAAGTTGCATTCTAATCCATGTTAGTTGGTGTGTGTACCAAAATGTGGTGATCACTCCTCTTTCATATGTGACTCCTCATATATTTGCATATTCAGATTCAAGAAAACATGGATAGGCCATTTCTGAACCCTTCTAGTTTAACCACTGGGGAGATACCACACACAAAATGAGACGCAAACTTGCATAAATGTTGCACATGCTAATTTATATGTATTGGATCAGACTTATAAATTGATGTTATTTAAACAGATAGACCATAAAGTGGCATGCCAGCTGCTAACTGTTGATAGACAGCGAGGGTATTTTTGCTATCGCTTTTTATGGTTCTTTATCTTTAAATTGGATTTGAAGTCTATCCACTGGGTGGTAGAGCCACTTTCTCGCAAGTTGGTCACTGTTGCTTACCTGGAGGAAGAGGGGCAAGGCAGCGGGGAGGTTGGTGTGGTGCGAACACAATCTGAAGCCCCCGCAAGTGTGTCTACACTGTTCCAAACGCCTTGCTGCCTTGCCTTTCCCCTCTCTTTCCCAGTAAGCAACAACGACTCACTTTATGGAAGGTGCTTGCCATGCCATCCAGCAAGCCACTTCTCAGCGGGTGCCTCCAAATAATGGCCATGAGCCTAATGGTTAGAACAAAATAATTAAAAAGAACTATAAAGAGAGTTAAAAAGAAGAGAAAAGGGAGCAGATTGTTATGGTTTATATTAGATGATGAAGGAAGTTATCAAAGAAAATGGATTTGAAACTTGGTTAAAATATATTGTATTTTTGAGGTATGTTTTTATTTTTGCTGTTCGTTTTGTTAATATTGTTACTTCTTTTCTGTTCTTTTTTATTATTTTCTTTTTTCTTTTTTATTTGTTATGTAATCTATATCTCTGTGTTATGTTTGTCTGTCAGCACATAAAATAAAATCATTAAAACAACAACAACAAATAATGGCCATGAGCTTGAAGACAGGGTAGAGGGGGAGAGAAAGTGCTTCTCTCTCACTCTCTCAAAATATTTTATTCTTTTTCCATATTGAAAATTACATTTTTACTCTACAGTTGTATCCCAGTTCAACAAAAGTCGTGACTTCGAGCTCGATGGTCATAACCCAAATTGCATGCAATTACCCAACTGCATCCTCTTTAACATGTTTCTTAATATATTCTGCCATTTTCTTACACTTCAAACCCTGCTATGGTCTTCGCATGTGGGGAATACAATTTTAAACAAGCCATAAAGGGTTTCCAGTCTTCTTTAAATGATTCTTAATTTGTGTCTCTTATCAGTACAGTCTTATCAGTTTTGCCATATTTGCGTACTCCAAGATTTTTATCAACTGTTCTTCCTTTGTGGGTGTCCTCCCTCCCTCCCATTTCTGTGCATAGAGAATCCTTGCTGCTGTAGTCTCATACATAAATATGTGAGGGATATAATGAAAATTATTGTTGTTGTTGTTGTTATATCGACTTTTCCCAAGAGGCCAGAATTCTTCCTGCTGGGGCTACTAGACAGAGAAATCCCAAATAAACTTTCTCGGTCTCTCTCTCTGTTGATTTTTAGTATTCCGTAATCTTTATTTGTGTGCACAACAAGGCGATTAAAGAGTGTTACAGAGCAAATAATCTCTGCTAAGTGATCTTGAGTTGCGGTTGGTATGAAGCGGACTTGGAACTGGAGGCAAATACCCCCCCCCCAGCTATTGAAGCAATGCCCACTGTTGAGAGAAAAGCCTCCCCCCCCCAAAGAAGAAACGAACAGGGGAAACTTCCCAAACCTGCCCTAGTTAGGAAGAACCAGGAGGGGAAAGGAACTTCCCTTCTGCAGTTGTCTGAAGGCTACAAGCTCTGCATTGTGGCCCAAGTTTTCACCCATCATTGACTCTATCCCGACAGCTGTCATAATGTTATTCTCCTCAACAGCCTCCTTTGTTTTGTTAGGAAATTATTTCAAACATTTCAGCTCTGATCCTTTGAGGAGGAATTAAAGTTTCGGCAGCTGGGCCGCGTTTCTCCTCTCCTCTCCTCCCTCTCCCCACCCCCCTCCTTTCTCAAATCCTCCACATTAGCTAGGACTTAATTACTTTCTAGGTCCTGAGGCCCAGCCAGCCCCGGAGAGGAGCAGGCCAGAGGCTTCCCTTTTCTCTGGCTGCCTGCTGAGTGATGTGCTAAGTAAGTGGAAATGATAATGCCATGGGACAAAGCAGCTGTAATAGACTTTCTGTGGTGTGAGCGAAGGAGCCTTTAATTAGAACTGAAGGTCATGCTTGCGGAGGGATATGGTTCAAGAGCCCATGCAGTTTGTCTTGAAGGCCTTGGGGTGTGTGTGTGTGTGTGTGTGCATTTTGTGTGTGAGTGAGAGAAAGAAAGAAAAGCAGTTGGCAATGATACAGAGGAATAATTGCTAATGAGGCGGCATTGCGGACTGGCTGGGAACAGGATTTTGGCTTGTGGCAATTTGGGGAGGGGGCTTCTATGGAGGCATTGCGTGCAGCGGCGATTCTTCCTGCCCTTTTATTTTTATGAATCGCACGAGCCCTTTCCGGAGGCTCTCCTCTTAGAATCATAGAATAATAGAGGATCGTCTAGTACAGGGGTCTGCAACCCGTGGCTCCGGAGCCGCATGTGGCTCTTTTACACCTTTGCCGCGGCTCTGGGGTGGATACTAGTGAGGGGAGGAGGCGCATTGTGCGCCCCGACACTCCCCACTGTGGCGGGCACTGTACTGGCTGTGACGTCGCATGGAGGCGGTGCGTGCGTTAGTCTCGCACCATCCCGACGTCACCTTCCCGCCCGCCCGCCCGCTACATTGTAAGGAGCATGTACGCTGGTCACTGCATTGAAAGGGGGCATGTACGCTGGTCACTGTTTTGAAGGGGAGTGAAGAACACACACACACAAAAAGGTAACTTGTTAATTTAACGTTTATTTCTATGAGGAGGAGTAATTCTGAGAGGTCAAACAAAGAAATAATTAAAAAGTGACAAAAAAGTTATTTTTATAATGACGAGTTTTGTGGCTCCCAGTTTTTTTTCCTTCGGAAATGGGTCCAAGTGGCTCTTTTTGTCTTAAAGGTTGCAGACCCCTGGTCTAGTACAACCGCCTGCAACTCAGGAATCTTTTGCCCAACACGGAATTCGAACCCACAACCCTGAGATGAAGAGTCTTTTGCTCTGCCAGCTGAGCTATTGCTCAGCTTGTTGTCCTGCTCTTGGGACATTCAGTGAGTGGGTGGTGGTGCACAGTTGCTGCAAAGGATTGCTTAGGAACTTAGAAAGCTGCCTTATTGTTGTTGTTCAGTCGTTTAGTCGTGTCCGACTCTTTGTGACCCCATGGACCAGAGCACGCCAGGCACTTCTGTCTTACACTGCCTCCCGCAGTTTGGTCAGACTCATGCTGGTAGCTTTGAGAACACTGTCCCACCATCTCGTCCTCTGTCGTCTCCTTCTCCTTGTGCCCTCCATCTTTCCCAACACCAGGGTCTTTTCCAGGGAGTCTTTTCTTCTCATGAGGTGGCCAAAGTATTGGAGCCTCAGCTTCAGGATCTGTCCTTCCAGTGAGCACTCAGGGCTAATTTCCTTCAGAATGGAGAGGTTTGATCTTCTTGCAGTCCATGGGACTCTCAAGAGTCTCCTCCAGCACCATAATTCAAAAGCATCAATTCTTCGGCGATCAGCCTTCTTTATGGTCTAGCTCTCACTTCCATACATCACTACTGGGAAAACCATGGCTTTAACTATACGGACCTTTGTTGGCAAGGTGATGTCTCTACTTTTTAAGATGCTGTCTAGGTTTGTCATTGCTTTTCTCCCAAGAAGGAGGCGTCTTTTAATTTCATGGCTGCTGTCACCATCTGTAGTGATCATGGAGCCCAAGAAAGTAAAATCTCTCACTGCCTCCATTTCTTCCCCTTCTATTTGCCAGGAGGTGATGGGACCAGTGGCCATGATCTTCGTTTTTTTGATGTTGAGCTTCAAACCATATTTTGCGCTCTCCTCTTTCACCCTCAATAAAAGGTTCTTTAATTCCTCCTCACTTTCTGCCATCAAGGTCATGTCATCTGCATATCTGAGGTTGTTGATATTTCTTTCGCCAATCTTAATTCCGGCTAGGGATTCATCCAGCCCAGCCTTTCGCATGATGAATTCTGCATATAAGTTAAATAAGCAGGGAGACAATATACAGCCTTGCCGTACTCCTTTCCCAATTTTGAACCAATCAGTTGTTCCATATCCATTTCTAACTGTAGCTTCTTGTCCCACATAGAGATTTCTCAGGAACCAGATGAGGTGATCAGGCACTCCCATTTCTTTAAGAACTTGCCATAGTTTGCTGTGGTCGACACAGTCAAAGGCTTTTGCATAGTCAATGAAGCAGAAGTAGATGTCTTTCTGGAACTCTCTAGCTTTCTCCATAATCCAGCACATGTTTGCAGTTTGGTCTCTGGTTCCTCTGCCTCTTCTAAATCCAGCTTGCACTTCAGAAAGCTGCCTTACACTGAGTATAAACATTGGCCTATCTCACACCAGCAATGTTTCTCCAAGGTTTCAGAAAGGGTTCTCTCCCAGTTCCTACCTGGGGATTGAACAAGGCACCTTCTGCATGCAAAGCAGGTGCTCTACCCACTTGAGATACGGCCACAACTTTATGTGCATCTGTGAAGAGCTGCTCATAAACTTAACACACACAACACTTTCCACCAGTGTTTCTTGCTCAAGACCTTTTCCCACTTTCAGTTTGGCTGCTGTTGACTCTTCATTGCACCAACCTAAAATTAATTTCCAGCTTTGTGTCCATGTAAGGACTTCCAAACTTTTGTTTTTACTTCAGCTGTCTGGCTTGCAAGGGTTATTCTGGTTATTCTGCTAAGCACTGGAGAAGTAGGTATACAAAACCACCAGCTTTATTTTTTCTAAAACATTGAAACTGGGACCCGCTGCTGGGACTGGGACCCCCTTCTGAGTCGTAGCCTGACTTGAGAAGGTTGCAACAGTAATATGACCACCACCGTACAAATAGTGTAAAATTAAAAACTGGATCTTCCAGTGCATGTTTGGGTGTTGGTCTGAAAAGCTTAAGGACTGTTGTTCTAAAGCACAGTGGCTATGAGGTTCTTCACCCCAGTAGTTCTGGATGCAGCCTAACATCTGTTTTGCACTCAGCACAATCTAACCTTAATGTTGGGATTCTCTCTGATCCAGACCCCAGTGAGGCCTCTGGAGAGGAAGAGGTTCAGGCCCTATGGAGAACCCCACTCCAAATGAAGACCTCCTCAGTAGTCCACAGGCAGCCTGAAGAGCCTTATCTCAGGAATGCCCCACTTCCCCATAACACCTCCAACTCCATCCTGGCTCTTGAATCGATCCTTCAGCACCCACTCACCCATGACCTCGAGAGCAAAAGTGGCAGTGGATCCGATGGGAAGCCCAATGTTTCTGGAGAAGTAATGTTTAGTTGCTAGAAAGCTCTATCACCAGGGATCTATTGGGGTGGAGGGAGAAGAGCCATCAAGCAATGACTCAGCAGAGGACCAGACAGACTAGATGTTTATTATTGTGCTCAGTCTAGACACACCACTGCTGCTCCAGAACTTCCCAATTCCGCTCCAGCTCTTCCTCACCTTGGGCTCTAGCTTTAACCCCTATGCCAGCTGCTGGTCATAGATACTTCTTCACTTTCTGCAGAATCTCGAGTTTTCCCCATCAAGTCAGGTTTGTTGTTGTTGTTGTTGTTCCTCTTTTTTTTTCCTTCCTTCCTTCCTTCCTTCCTTCCTTCCTTCCTTCCTTCCTTCCTTCCTTCCTTCCTTCCTTCCTTCCTTTTTTCTTTCTTTCTCTTTGCTTAATATCTGGCCTTAATATGTGGCACTCAAAAGCTTGCTCACTACTTTATGCCATTTTTGTTTCTCTATTAAAGATATTAATCTTTTAACTCATTGCTACTTGTGTCTTATGTCTGATCCGTGCCTCGTGTCAATTGACCTTTGCGTGCTGGAAACAATTTCAGACCTCTCCATTGTCTAACACAGACCGTGTGTGTACAGAGCCTATCTCATGGGATAATATTCTGTAAAGGGAGGCTTACTCTGTATAAAACTGTAGTCATTAACGCGTTGTTGAGTTTTCTGTTTGATCTGGAATGGAAGGATGAGAAAAACAGTTAACTTTATATTCATAAACCATGGTGTGTGTGTGTGTGTGTGTGTGTGTGTTGTGCTTCTGCACACATTTCTTATTTCTATGTTGAAAAAATAGCAATAAAACGTTTTTTCTAAATAAATAAATAATAGCAATAAACCCTAGTAGTAAGAACTGAGCAAGCAAATGCAGTATTTCTACATTCACAAGTGCAAATACTCTCTAGTGAATTACACCACTGATAGCCCAATGGTTACAGTTACATGTGTTTGTTATGGATGTACATAATCACAGCTGGTACTCTTAACCAAATCCATTCATACTGAGCACTATCCTGCAGCTACAACTGTTATTTTAACCCTCTTTTAAGAACTGCTGAGGCATGTCCTCCAACTGTACTGATTTAACTTAACAGGTGCAGCACCTATTTTCTAAGTTTTCAATTAACACCCCCTCCAAAAAACAACAACAACATTTCAGTTTAAGATATTGTGTTCAGGACTTCACTCAGGGTCCAAAATGCTGGGATATCACAGCCGTTAGGGCTAAATCCTTAAGAGACACTTTATTTAAGCAACAGATGTAAGGCATTGTATCCTATTCTTTACTTCTAGCTTAGCCCAACACCTTGGAGCTGGCTGTGGCAGAATAATGAACTTTAAGTCCCTGATTTGTCTGTTCACTGGAATAGACATGATTAGGATCTTCAGACGCATCTTCAGAAAAACAGCCCGAAAAGAGTTTTTCAAACCTTTTTTTTTAAAAAACAAAACAAAACAAAATACACACCCATGGCAGGAGCAGAAGTTATCATTCCATGTTGCAGGTATCCTGCTTGCATGTTCTCGAACGTCCCGGTAATCCAAACTGGAACATTTATTTTTGTGTGTGCTGAGCTCTCACAGGAGCCAGCTGACTCACACCAGAGCACAAGACCAAAAAACGCATGCTTCTTGACTTGTGCCAGACCCCTCCCCCCCAAAAGGAACATTCTAGGATCTAATCAGAAGCAGGGCATGGCCTCTGTAAGGTAAAAGGTAAAGGTAAAGGCCCCCTGGACGGTTAAGTCCAGCCAAAGGTGACTGTGGGGTGCAGCTTTTGGGCCAAGGGAGCTGGCGTTTGTCCACATACAGCTTTCCGGGTCATGTCACCAGCATGACTAAACCGCTTCTGGCACAACAGGACATCGTGATGGAAACAAGAGTGCACGGAAACGCCATTTACCTTTTCGCCACAGCGGTACCTTTTTATCTACTTGCACTGGTGTGCTTTTGAACTGCTAGGTTGGCAGGAGCTGGGACCAAGCAATGGGAGCTCACCCCGTTGCAGGGATTAGAACCGTCAGCTTTCTGATCGTCAAGCCCAAGAGGCTCAGTGGTTTAGACCACAGCTTCTGTAATTCCAGGATGCTCCGCTTAAATCGGGACGGGTGAGCAGTATGCAACTGATAACTAATACCATCCATGCAGAATGACGGAATGCAGTTTTCCTGCACGCCCCACTTGTAAAATCTCATTTTAAAACTTAAAGTCCATTCTTTAGCTTGTGTACCCAAAACTGGTTGAAGAGGCTTCCTTCAGTGAACACTGCCTCAGTATCTGTTACGTCTGTGGCAGCCCCTGACACTCATGTCTTTAGGTCCACAAATATGAAAGCCTCCACAGAAAGTTAAGAAACTCCTTCGGCTGTTCTCGCCAGCCCTAATTACGCCACCAACCTCAGAAACCCTTAACATTCAGAGTAATGTGAGAAATCCTGGCAGCTTGACAAAGTAATAAAACTATTAATCCTTGCTTGGAGCTATAGAGGCACCTAACTTTTTTTTCTTCTTTTAACGTCATCACTGGTGTTATTAACTTGTGGCACTAAAATACTGCAGAACGCTCTTCAACATCTGACAGTATTTAAGTTAAGGCAAGGCTCCGTGTTGGAATATATGAAATAATAAAGATGAGTGTGTCTTTACAGAGCTGCATGTTATCCTCCCTTCTTCATATAAATTGGTGTAGGGAGAAAGTTTCTCAATTAATGGTCAAGGCACTCCAAAAACTGGAAGCCAGATACCCCGCATTTTATAAAATAAGTAGTGCTTGCAAAGTATGATGCTATGAGTTGCTGTTTTCTGGAATGCACGTCCGTGGTCAATGGCTACCCATATTTGGAATCTATTTTTGTAGCGGTGTGTGTGGGGGGGTGCCTTTTGTTAGTGTGAACTGCAAAACTTTTGGTTTTTTCCATGCAGCACATTTTGTCTCTAGTGCACATCAGTGAGTGTGCAGGAGCAGTAAGGTACCACATAGTGCACAGTCTACCATTCCACTGGTGTTAGAAACTGAGATATGAAAGCTAGGAGCATCTTAAATCTAGGTTATGGGCGCAACAACGGAATGCCTACACACGCTTTTTTTAGAACGAGAATGCAAAGCTGAAAATGAATGAACTGCAGCTAAAATATTATGTTCATTTTTCACATGGTCTAGGCCTTTCCCCTGCCCACCCACTCCTAATATCTTCTCCAGTCTTCAGAGTAGCTGGAAGTGGGGAGGCAGAAAAAGGTCCCCCTTTCCTTCCACTCTGCAGCTTTAATCTGAAATCTTAGGCGCAGTACTGTGCCCAGAGCTCAGAAACTGCTCGCTTCTTGGCTTTGAAAATGCAACAGGCCAGGCCATGGCAGAACAAATGAGTGCACGGTGGAGCCGAGCCTTGCACAATGTGCCATCTGTTTATTTCTTTCACAGTGGCTTGCAACAGCGCTCTCTCTCTCTCTCTCTCATAATAATTAATTGGGGGCACTCATACGTGGAATGTTTTTTATTTTTGTTCCTTCAAGGAGCTCAGGGTGGCATACTTGGTTCTCTCCCCCCACCTGCAATTTTACCCTCACAACAACCCTGTGAGGTAGGCTAAGCTGAGAGAGAACATAGTTTCATCTCCAAAGGCTTGTCTACAGCGCAATTATCGCCTGTTGACTGGGTTGGTAACCAGATTGCCTAAATACATACTTCATATTGGCTTCTTGAAGCTTCATATTGGCTCTTGAAGTCTTCTTCATAGCTTGCTGCATCTCAAGCCTGCCATCTGGGGCTTGGGGCTTTATCCCACCTCCATGTCTTGACAGTCTACATGTTACAAAGGAAAATGTCCCTATGGGACAGCTGCCTATTCCTACATTGCAGGGGGTTGGACTAGATGACCCGCAGGTTCCCACCCAACTCCGTTGTGCTCTGCTGCATGTCCGTTGGATGTCCTCAGCCTTGTGTGCTTTGTGAATAGATGTTTCCGTGTGGAGTTGTGATGCTGTGCCTGCTTGCCCCCCCCCCCCAACTTAAGATAGAAAGAGACAAAAGTTGGAGGCAGCAGTTATGTGAAGCATCGGTGGTGTTTTTTTACAAAAACCATGCCCAATCCCCTCCTCAGTCAATGTAGTAAAAGGCACAGGGCAGGAATGTTTGAACTGGAGCTACCAAAAGAAAAAAAAAGATAAGTGATGCAGGCTGGTCTGTTAGGGCAAATGGGGCACTGCCCCACCAACACCAGTCTGCCGTCAGATAATGCCCATCTTCTTACTTGCATCTGATCTGAGGCATGGAACTTCCTTCTCCTTCGTCTCAAGTGTCGCCTTGGCAGAACCCATTTGGGAAGACGATGGAAACAAGATAAGAATTAGTAGGCCGTGCTTGCCGCTGGCTCCTCCTCCTCCTCCTCCTGTTCTTTCTGTCCTCCAGTCCCAACAGGCACCACAGTTCCTATAGTGCCTACATCCCCAGGAGATGCGGGTGGCGCTGTGGTCTAAACCACTGAGCCTCTTGGGCTTGCTGATCAGAAGACCTGCAGTTCAAATCCCTGCAACGGGGTGAGCTCCCGTTGTCCGTTCCCAGCTCCTGCCAACCTGGCAGTTCGAAAGCACGCCAGTGCAAGTAGATAAATAGGTACTGCTCTGGTGGGAAAGTAAACTGCGTTTCCGTGCGCTCTGGTTTCCATCACGGTGTTTTGTTGTGCCAGAAGCGGTTTAGTCCTGCTGGCCACATGACCCGGAAAGCTGTCTGTGGACAAATGCCCTCGGCCTGAAAGCGAGATGAGTGCCACAACCCCATAGTTGCCTTTGACTGGACTTAACCATCCAGGGGTCCTTTACCTTTTTACCTACATCCCCAGCATAAAGTTCATTGGCAGGCAGAAAACAGAGGAATTGGAAGCAAGTAGTCCTAAGATTGGCAAAGCTGGAGTTTTTGAAGATTCTTTTAAGCAAACCAGCGACCTCCTGGTTGCCATTTTGAACTTGGCCACCTGTGTAATTCATAACCTCGTTATTTCTTAGGCTGACACGTGTGTGTGTTTGTCAAAGACGAGTTTTCATCTAACGATATCTTCCTGCAGTTCTTCTTTTGATACAGATATCTCCCTCTTTCTTTCTGTCCCTCTCCCTGTCTCTCTCTCTCTCTCCCTTTGTTTCAAATTAGCACCGTAATTAAAGCCTGAGATCCTGCTGACTGCTAACCAGTAATTACTGTACAGTGAAAGGGAGAAACATCTGTCAAAGCTAGGATGAGATAACAGCTGTAATTGATTGCCACCTCACGGAGCCTGACCACCAACAGATGGTCGGGGCCAGTTTTTAATAAGCAAATGCAGCGGCAACTGTTGGGCCCACCGAGTCTCCTCGGAGGTGGCCCTGTGCGAATTACACCTGATCGGAAAGATGCTTTCATTGCATCTTTTCCAAAGCACTTTCCCTGGACTCCAGCGGTGTGTGTTGTGTTCACTTCGCAGGGAATGAGACAAGAAGGGGAGGTGCGAAGAATAGGACCTCAAGTGGTTTTTCAGTGGGAATGGACTTAGCATCACTGATGGTTCAGCAGTGACCGAGGCCCCTGATAAGGATCTGCTTGGCTTCAGGTCCACAGCAGAGGAAAGAAATTGTCACCAGAAAGGAAAACCCCTTCCTAAAAGGGTGTGCCACATCCCTGTGGCCTCCGTAGCAGAACCTTGTTCAGTGCATTTGTAGACTTGCCCCTGGGACTGAATTTCCTGCTGCATTTGAGAATTTTCAGTGCTGCGACTCAGTGGCAGAGAACCCATATGTGGCCCTGCAAGAGCCCCAAGGGCCAGATAGAGAGAGGCTGCTTTTGGCCTCCTGAGGCCTGAGATTTCCCATCCCTGCTGTTATAAACGCCCTGTGTTTCTGCATGGAACGCTTGAACGGTACACTGGTGTGGAAGGGGGGAGCGGTCAGGTGTTTCTTCATTGTCTCTGGTTTATTGGTTCACCATACACAGCAACCCCTGTGCCCTGACCTTGTTGGGAAGAGCTCCCTGCGATGCCACGTAAAACAGCAGCCTGCATTTAAGCTGTGCAATCCGTCATTAATGTGGCTAATAAATCACAGCGTAAGAACAAGAGTCTTGGAAGATTAACATCTACAATCAATTGGGAATTACAACATTGGCTCTCATAGCGCAAGCTGATCGTTAAGTCCTGGGAAATTTATTGCCTTACAAATCTGCTTCTTAAAAAAAAAAAAAACCACAAGAAACGAATTTGTTTGTTTTGAAGTCTCTGTAGATCGTCTATGTAGCTGTTGCTTTTTTTGGTTTGGGGCAAAGGGTCAAATAATAACAGTTCTCATCCCTGAGACTCTCTCTGCTGCGAGGTACGACATGAGTTTCTGTTGTTTTTGCTGTTGAATCCTACTTAAAGAGATACAGATTTCCTCTGATTCCTTCCTTCCTTCTGACTTTCAAAATCCTTTTAGCCTGTCAAAGGATATGTTAAACTTGTCAGGCGGTTTTACAGGAGGCGGGAGAATCATATCCCTGCAGATGGAATAAATTGCCTTTCAGTAGGTTTCGGCAGATAGGTTGTGTCATGGAGTCTCAGGGGTTATTTACTGTCCTCCTTGTGATGCTGTAAGTCAAGGATTTCCAAAAATTCTGCCAGTAGATGCCTAGAGGCTAAGCTTTCTCCCTCTTCCATCCAGCTACAGAAAGGAATGGTACCACTACTGTCATGTTAGAGGGGGCAGACCTTTTGTTAGTGGGGCAGAACCTCTGCTTTCTATGTATTTGTATTGATTTGGGGTGGGGCAGGTGCCGCTCCTTGCCCCCTGCCCAGTTACGCCCATGACTACTGTGCACTGTCAATCATTTCAGGCAGAGATTCCTGCATTGCAGGGGGTCGGACTAGATGACCCCTGGCGCCCCTCCCAACACTTCAGTTCTTTGATTCTGTGATCCTATACTGCTACGGATCTAAACATACCGTCCCCTCTACACATACTTACACCCCCTGGGTGGCAATGCAAGATAGTGGGGTGACTTCCCTCGGAGGGGGCAGGATTTGGCCCAGAAAGTGGCAATCACTGATTTGTGTCCAACCTTATAACTGCTGTAAAAATAATACTTCTGCCCCTTTGCCCCAATATATAAATGAGACAGAATCAGGGAGGAAGGTCCACCGGGCAGATTGGAAGACTGGGTTTTTTTTTTCTGATGATGCTTTCAGCTTCCCAGAAGGGAAACAAGAAAGCTTATTAAAACCAGGAGGTTTCTCCACCAATCCCCAGTACTGGCAGCTAACATGCAGAGCAGGGGTGGAGAGCCTTTTTTTCTGTCCGAGAGTCACATTTCTTTCTGGGCAAGGTTCCAAGGGAATGTTGTGAATGATGGGTGGAGCATGGCCTGTACATTTTACATTTAGCACAAAACCTCTTTGCACAAAACTAGACACGTGTCAGGCTCATTTCTGCACACACTCCTCTCTGTCCTCTGTCTAGGAACCATAATGCGTTGGTCAGAGTCCAAGGACATATTTCTGCCAGGCAAAAACGCTCAGGGATTTGAGCCAGTGAGGGCAGGGCTTTGAGGACCAGATAGAGGGGGCTGCATTCAGCCACTAGTCTTGAGGATCTTCGCCCCGGCACAGAGTGAGTCCAACGCCTTACTGAATTGCAGAAACCCGAAGGCATGCACTGTCTTTCAGCCTTGCGTTGCCATTCAGCTTCTCAGCTCTCCTGAGACTAAGCACCCTTCCCAGATAATCTGTTGGAATTGCCAGGCAACATGGCCAGCAGCAAGAAATGGTGGTCGTTGCAGTTCAACCGCCCCAGGAATGCCATAGTTCCCTTCCATGGTGTAGACCGAGCTGAACGGACTCTGCATAATTATTTTTACCCATTTATTTATTAAACTTGTAGGCTATTCTTGTACAGCACGAAATTGCAGTATTAAAAAACACAAAATAAAATGTAACAACAAGAAGAACAAACCAAGCAAACCAATAATTCTACCCCCTTCCCACAACACATTTAAAAGGGCATCAGATGTCAATCAAATCAAAGGCCTGGTTGAAGAGGAACTTTTTCATCTGGCACCTAAAGGCGTATAATGAAGGTGCCAGCCATAACTCCCTGAGCAGAGCATTCCACAAACGGGGAGCCACCACAGAAAAAGGCCCATTCTCATGTTGCCAACCTCTGGACATCTCTTGGAGGAGGCACACAAAGAAGAGCCTCAGATGAAGATCTCAGGGTCTGGGTAGGTTCATATGGAGAGAGATGGTTCTTGGGATATTGCAGTCCTGAGCTGTTTAAGGCTTTCTAGGACAAAGCCAACACTTTGAATTTAACCCAGAAACTGATTGGCAGTGCAGTGCAGTTGGGCCAGGATAAGTGTAATATACCCAAACTGTCTTGCCTTGCACCAGTTGCAGTTTCTGAAACGTCTTCAGAGGCAGCCCTACGTAGAACACGTTGCAGTAATCTAACCTAGAGGTTACCAGAGCGTAGACGACAGTAGTTAATCCGCCCCTGTCCAGATCGCGCATTAGGCAGATTCCTGCGAGAAACACTCACAGTCCTGCACGCCGGGCTGCAGATCTTCCAAGCGAGCAGCACCTCGGGGTTAATGTTCTGCTCCTTTTGGCATTTATATGCATGCCACAGTGGTGGCGGCAGCAACCGGCAGCGCGGTTGACATGGAGAGGGCCCTTTGTGCTCCCAACTCCCGCGTGAGCAGTAGGTCAGTGAGTGAGTGAGGCTTGAATAAGCAGCTCTTGTCGTCTTCTGTCGCTCTGATCCCTAGAACAAAACCGGCATGCGAAAGGCAGCGGGGCAAGGCGAAGGCCTTCTTAAATGTCACAGTAATGTCAGCAGCGGAGGGAGCCGAGCGGCTTCCAACTAGCAGGAAGCCTTTGTAATATTTATAGAAACAGAATTGGTTTAAAAATACATTTGCCTGTTAGGAGGTTTTTTGGAGCCTCTACAGAGCCTCCTCTGCTGTTGTGAGTTGTTGGTTTTTAAAAAAGTCTTCCTTCCCTTTTTCCAAGCATGGAAGGCAGGCAGGCAGGCAGGCAGGCAGGCAGGAAGGAAGGAAGGAAGGAAGGAAGGAAGGAAGGAAGGAAGGGCAATTTATGAATGCCATGCAACCGTGGTGCATTGATGCAATTGGTGCTGCCCATCTTGACGTAAATTATGGAAAGCAACCTCCCCAAAGTTCTCAACCAGCAGCTTATCTTAGTTGAATCCTCAGCATCTCCAATTAAAAGAAAGAACGTTAGGAGATGATGAGAAAGGCCCTTTCTGTCTACGATCCCAGAGAGCTGCTGCCCTTCAGGGTAGACATGATTGGGTCTGGTCAGAGGTAGAGAACCTGATACAGCTCAGCTGGAAAAGATCGCTAATAATGGAAGGTCTATGAGAGGCAAATCAAAACTCACGAAGCATTATGCAATTTGGCATCTGTTAATTTTGTCTGTGCAGCAAAAAAAAATTGACACATGATGGCGTCCACAAGATAATCTGATTCGCCTGGCTTTTCTTTTTCCTTTATGTTTGACGTGCTCTTTAATTAGCCAGAGCACCTTCTCATTGCAGCTTTTTAACCTGTAATGGTGATCAGAAAGAGCAGAATCTGTTATGAAACCTGATCTCAATTCTATTGCTTTGTTCCGTTTTTTTGATTGGCTTTTCTTTCAGTACTTCCTGATGTATATTACCTTTTGCTGTGGCATAGTAATCTGATGATAACCTTTTGTTGTTGTTGTTGTTGTTGTTATGGAAAAACCAAACACATTACTAGTTTCAAAAAGGGAGATAAAGAGACGGGGAACCTGGGGAGCTCCAGATGTTGGGCACTATTGCCCAATAGTAGTCAGGGGTGATGTGAGCTGAGGTCCAACAACATTTGGAAGCCGGCCTGGCCCAGGACATTTTGTCACTTCGTGCAAAACAGGAAATGACAGATGTGCACACTCCGTTGCCCTCCGTTACCCCTCTGCCCCCCTCCTCCCACCACCATCTCTGTGCAGGAGGCAGTGAGCAGTGTGGTCCTCAGAAGGCCAGATCTGCCGCCCCTTCGAACTGCTTCCTGCCTTACTGCCTGAGACAAATTCCTCACCAAGCCTTATGAGTGGGCCAGCCCTGTCTAGAGGCATCCCTAGCTTAGATGGACTCATCGTCTGACTTGGAGTAGAGCAGCGCCTGCGTGTTTTCTTCAACCATTTTTTGCCCTGCGACCTTAGAGGCCGCTTCCAGCGAGGGGCAGCTTCCCTTGTGACTTTTATTTGCCTTAATTTCAGTATTCACGCCCATTTATTCTACAAAATCTTCATGATCAGAACTAAGGGTGTTGCGCTAATAACTTGCCCTTTGCATCTGTGTCGGCTATTTGTGTTTCCGTCACAGTTTAATTAAGAACTTTGTGATTATAGAAAATAAAGTAAGGCAGAACAGAAAAGAGGGTGGTATCCAATGTAAGTTTAGTCTGAAATAAATGAACCCAAGCTAGTCAACTGCATTAATTTTAGATGTGTTTCCTCTAAGTAGTGCTAACACTGTATGCAACCCCCAAGCAATATTTATTTACGGTGGTACCTCTGGTTACTTAATTCGTTCTGGAGGTCCATTATTAACCTGAAACTGTTCTTAACCTGAGGTACCACTTTATGCTAATGGGGCCTCCTGCTGCTGCCGCCGCACGATTTCTGTTCTCATCCTGAGGTAAAGTTCTTAACCCGAGGTACTACTTCCAGGTTAGCGGAGTCTGTAAACTGAAGTGTTTGTAACCCAAGGTACCACTGTATTACATTTATATCCTACATTTCCCCCAAGGAGTTCAGTGTGGAGTAGAATTTTTTCCTCTTCCTCATTTTCCCCCTCACAGTAACCCTGTGAGGTAAGTTAGGCTGAGATGATGTGACTGGCCCTGTTCGCCAAGTTCCTAGTAATGAGACCCTAATTACCATGCCACTCTGGCAATCATAAAAAATCAAGTTATCAATAAAACTAACTGCAATCTTAAAAATGTGAAATTCTTTATTTTTTTAAAAAAGCAATAGGATCCTATATTCATAAGGAACCCCAAATGTCATCTGTTCCAACCCCCTGCAATGCAAAACTACAGCCAAGAAATCCCTTACAGATGGCCATCGAGTATTTTTTATAAACCTCCAAGGAAGGAGAGTCCACCACCTCCCAAGGGAGTCCGTTCCACTGTCAAACAGCTCTTACCATCAGAAAGTTATTCCTGGTGTTTAGTCAGAATCTCCTTTCTTACCGCTTAAATCCGTTGGTTTTGGTCCTACCCTCTGGAGCAGCAGATATCAAGCTTGCTGCATTTTCCATGTGACAGCCCTTCAGATTTTTGAAGATGGCTGTCATATCACCTCTCAGTCTTCTCAAGACTCCTTCAACTGTTCCTCATAAGGCTTGTTTTTCAGGCTCTTGGACTTCTTGGCTGCCCTCCTCTGCACACATTCCAGCTTGTCAATATCCTTCTTAAAGTGTGGAGCCCAGAACTGGACACAGGTGCTGTCCTGACCAAGGCAGAACAGAGAAGTACAGTTACTTCCCTTGAATGTTAAAGGAGCATTAAACTATTTGAAAACCATAGCCTACAAAAGATCTCTGAAGTAGAAATAATGTGCAGGTTACCCAAATGCTCACTGTCGTCAACATGTGGAAAGGCTTTCTAGCGGTTTTGCGCACAAGTGTGCTGAGAATCCTGGAAGAGCTTAGTGTGTCCAGAGCCAAGCTGCACACTGACATGCGAATACCTTCCTATGTTAACTGTATTTTTTCCAGGTTATTCATCCTGAGGCATGAGGTGCCAACCACTTCAGCTGGCGTAACTTCAACCAGCATTGCTTTCCCTCTGCCAGAAGTTTCCGAGGGTGTCCATCAAGCCCTGGCATCCATCAAATCAGGGGAAAGGCAGAATGGTGCTACATTCTGCTCAGTAATCCCATCTCATTCTACCTCCTGCACCACATAGTGCCAACTGGCTCCTCTGCCTGCTTGGAGTGCCATAGTTTTCACCCATCAGCGGGTGGCTAAAGCCATTAGCCTGAGCAGGCAGGCATAGGAAGCTTAGTTACTTAGAATCCCAGAGTGCCTTACACTGGTGAAATCCAGGGCCATTTGCATGCAAAGCAGACATTCTGGCACATGGCTATGACTCTTCCCCCCAAAATCTATCTTTAAGGACATAGGAAGCTGCTTTCTACCAATGGTCCATATAACTCAGTGTTGTCTACACTGCCAGTCAGTGTCTCTCCAGGGTTTCAGAGGGGGAACATTCTCAGCCTTCTTCCAGGAGTTAACCCTCATGGCCTCTTTTGCTTGTTGTTTTTCTGTGTACCCACACTGCTACACCCAGCACTTACAGGTGCATCCATATGTAGACTATTTCACTGGCAAACCCATGACAGGAGCGCACAGTTGTATTTGGGCTGCATGGTCCATTTCCTCACCCAGACTGGGAAGGAGGAGACTTTCTTCTGAGAAGAAACCATTGGCTGCCTTGTTGGGTCAGTCGTGGCACTGTGTTCCCTCCTCCCCTCTCTTCTCACCTTGCACCTTGTTAATAGGCTGCGCTTGGCGCTAGTCACAAAGCCCCTTCTTGGAACCGATTTGAAAGTATGCAAGTGTCCACATGTGAGATAGAGACAGCAAGAGAGGAAGAGGCTGTATAAGTTTGTTGGTGGCAAGGGGTGCCTTTCTCCAGATTCAGCGGGATTGTCAATAATGTCCCTTCCTAATAAAACGGGATCTTCATGTGGTCATTCATGTCTGTCTCACCTCTGGATTAGATTACGGCAGGGGTAGGCAACCTAAGGTCTGCAGGCTGGATGTGGCCCAATCACCTTCTCAATCCCGCCCACGGATGGTCTGGGAATCAGCATATTTTTACATGAGTAGTATGTGTCCTTTTATGTGATGGGATAATGAGCTGTTTGTGCGTAAAAGCTTGATCCCTCTGGTGTTTGGCTGGTCATCCAAACCGAGGCACTAACGGAGCCTCCCAAGGCGTGACTCCGTTAGTCGCTGGTAGTATCTGACAGTGGGCGTCTACGAAATTTACTCCAACATAAAAGTTGTTTCACGGACATGCACCTTCGTGACTCTCTACATGACAGCTTCCGGCGAAGGGTGGGAGTTGCCAACGGGGGTCTTGTTACCTCTGCACTATTCTCACTAGAAGTATCCCAGAGCCCTCCCTCCTCCGACTCCCCTTCTGCCGGAGCTTCTGCTCTCCCCCTGCTGGTTCCCTCCTCCGCTGCAGAATCTCTCCGAGTCTGCTGGAGCCCCGGCACCAACTCTCTTTCCGATGGCAGTTCCCTGACATTTTATTTAAAATGCATCTCTGGGTTATTTGTGGGGCATAGGAATTCGGCATAGGAATTCGTTCATTCCCCCCCCCTCCCAAATATAGTCCAACCCACCACATGGTCTGAGGGACGGTGGACCGGCCCATGGCTGAAAAAGGTTGCTGACCCCTAGATTATGGCAACGGGCTCTGCATGGGGTTGCCCTTGAAACGGGGATGAAAATTGCAACTCAGCACAAAATACTGTCGCTAGAGGCTGGTGTGTGTGTTCAGCCTTGTGAGGGCCCCTCTGAGCATTCTTTTCATTGTACATTCATAATTATTCATGTATCGGATGCTATTGGGGTGGTCATACGACATCACGATTTCAGTACTGTTTCCATCCGCAATAGTTTTGGGGCAATCATAGTGCTTTATTCCTAATCCATGAGCGTGCAATAGTTTCCTGCTAACATCACATTTCCCACTTTTTTCATTTTGCCAGTGTGTGTGTTTGCAAGGGGGGGGGGAGGTTTCCCTGCTTTTTGTGCGCTCTAGCCCCTCTGGATAGCAATAATGTGGAAGCACTGGGGAAGCATAGCAGAACGACTAATACTGCAGGTTAATATTATTATATTGTTGTTGTTGCCAAATACACTCACAGTAAAATAATGCCAGCCAGGGGGTGGGAACTGAGTCTTATCAGTTTGGTGTGATCTGCAGTCACTGCTGGTTTGTTTCATGAGCTAAATCCATGATACTGGTTTCAACCTTTAAAATGTTTTGTGTGTATGCACATGCGGATGTTTGTGTGTGTGTGTGTGTGTGTGTGTGTGTGTGTGTGTGTTCATATAGGTAACAGCAAGGAGGCTTGCGGCTTCAGTACCTTGCCACTGCAGGAATCACTCAGGTTTTTGTCAGCCTAGGAGGAGGCAAGACCCCATTCAAAAGCTGCAGCAGCTGCTGCCAAGGCCTGGATGCTGCGGCTACTAAATCATTTGGAGACGCGCTGCAGCCGAGGGGTGTCCGGATCAGCCTTTTGTTGCCATCGCTCAGCAGGCTCTGGACGGAAGCCAGGGCTGCAGGCGGCCATTGTGTGCATAGAGACGCACATCTGCAATGGAAGGCGGACGCTGCTCTCAGCTCCCTGAATGGAACTTTTGTAGCGGGTGTTTGTTCCGGGTTGCTGTTTTTCAAAAAATAAAATAAAAATAAATAAAAAGGGCCAACCAAAAGGGGGTGGGAGGAGTAGAAGGCTGGTGAGCTATTTTTATGATGCAAACAGGCTATTTAGGTTTCCGTCCGTGTTTTGTGCCCTGGCTTCTCCTGTGTTTAACTCGCCTACAAGCTTGGAAACTACCACCACTACCTACCCCCGATTTTAAGGCGGCGAGGGAAGCTTGAGTGGAACCCTTTAAAGAACATTTTAACAGTCTACATCATGGGTAGGCAAACGATGGGCCGGGGGCTGGATCCGGCCCAACCCCTTCTCAGTCCGGGAGTGGGAATCAGCGTGTTTTTACATGAGTAGAATGTGTCCTTTTATTTACAATGCATTTCTAGGTTCTTTGTGGGGCATAGAAATTCAGTCATTCCCCCCCCCAAAAAAATAGTCCGGCCCCCCACAAGGTCTGAGGGACAGTGGATCGGCCCCCTGCTGAAAAGGATTGCTGACCCCTGGTCTACATAGATGCTGTCTGTTTACAGGCCCAATGCAGCGGGTTAGAGCAGAGCCTGGGGGCCACATTCCATTCTGGCCATGACCTGGGGGGCCAGGTGGGTGGGTGCAGAGGCAAAAGTGGGCAGAACAACAGATATTACCTTCCTTTGTACCGTAGGCTTGTTTCTGCACCAGCTCCTGCCTTCCATGCAGGGAAGCAAGAGGCACATTCCAGCCAGGCACAAACACTTGGGAGACAGGTTGTGCTTGCAGACTTCCCCAAAGGCCACTGTGAGTAGAATGTTGCTGGACTAGATAGGCCTTTGGTCTGATCCAGCAGGCTCTTCTTATGTTCTTCGGGGAATTGGATAAATTCATAGGGCTATCATTAGCTTTGTTTAGTCGTTTAGTCGTGTCCGACTCTTCATGACCTCATGGACCAGAGCACGCCAGGCACTCCTGTCTTCCACTGCCTCCCGCAGTTTGGTCAAACTCATGCTGGTAGCTTCAAGAACACTGGCCAACCATTTCGTCCTCTGTCGTCCCCTTCCCCTTGTGCCCTCAATCTTTCCCAGCATCAGGGTCTTTTCCAGGGAGTCTTCTCTTCTCATGAGGTGGCCAAAGTATTGGAGCCTCAGCTTCAGGATCTGTCCTTCCAGTGAGCACTCAGGGCTGATTTCCTTCAGGCTGGAGAGGTTTGATCTTCTTGCAGTCCATGGGACTCTCAAGAGTCTCCTCCAGCACCATAATTCAAAAGCATCAATTCTTTGGCGATCAGCCTTCTTTATGGTCCAGCTCTCACTTCCATACATCACTACAGGGAAAACCATAGCTTTTACTATACTAGCTACAATTCTTCCTCCGCTGTTGCAGGTGGTTTGTCTCTGAATCCCCAGAGTTGCTGGGAATCACTGGTGTGGAGAACAGCTGGTGCTTGTGGGTTTCCCAGAAACATCTGGTTGGCCACTGTGAGAATGGGCTGCTAGTCTTTGGCCTGATCCAATCGCTAGGCTTGCTGGGATAGCTCCGTTGGTAGAGCATGAGGCTCTTATTCTCAGGGTTGTGGGTTGAGCCCTACGTTGGGCAAAATATTACTGCATTGCAGGAGGCTAGAGGTCCCCTTGTGGCCCCTTCCAACTTTGCCATTCTACGATTCTGTGATTCTTCTTATGTTCTTTAGCCACGGGCCTTTTGGGACCTGCTCCAGGTTGCCTTTTTTATGTCAACAACTTGTATCTCCCAGGATATCCTGTTTAGGGGTTTTCCCCTCTGCCCACAATTTGATTTATTCCTGCAATTCAGTTTATTCGACTCAGAGTTTGTCAAAACTGTTTCAGCCTCTCTCTCTTCCCCACCCCACCCCGCCTACCAATCATGTTTCTTTCCCTGAGGGCGTTTTGTGGACTTCCAGTGAAGAAGGATGAGACATTTATGAGTTCTGTGTTATTTTATCAAATGTTTACTTGTTCTAGCCATGGGCTGCTAACAATGATTTTGTCAGAAACAAAGATATATAAAAAAATAGGACTGGGGCCATATACTGTATTAAAAAGTAGCCAGTTCACCGATAAAACAAACAAACAAACAGAAACTACAGTGGTACCTTGGGTTACATACGCTTCAGGTTACAGACTCCGCTAACTGAGAAATAGTACCTCGAGTTAAGAACTTTGCTTCAGGATGAGAACAGAAATCCTGCTCCGGCGGCGGCAGGAGGCCCCATTAGCTGAAGTGGTGCTTCAGGTTAAGAACAGTTTCAGGTTAAGAACGGACCTCCGGAACGAATTAAGTACGTAACCAGAGGTACCACTGTACATACCTTTAAGCAGCACATGCCACGGGATCACAATAAAGGAAAGGATCACAATGAAGAGTGCAAAAGGATGTGTTTGTGTCTCACTTTGAATCCAAAAACATACAGGTCACACCAGCCAGAAAGCTAGACAGACTCTTCTAATAAATCCTGTTGCCTTCTAGACATTTCTGGACTCTGGCTCCCATCCCTCCCAGCAGCATGGGACACTGGGAACTGTAGGATACGTTCAGACACGTTTGACCGATATGCCAGCATGCCATTCTAAATGTCATTCATACCAGTGGGCGTGGTGTGACACAACAAAGGTCACTGGTCAGCAGTGCTACTCTGGGTCTAGGGATAGCTCAGACAGAAGAACATGAGACTCTTAATTTGGGTGTGGGTTTGAGCCCTATGTTGGGCAAAAGATTCTTGTATTCCTCGTAGTCCCTTCCAACTCTACAGTTCTACGGTTATCACCGTATTTTTCGCTCTGTAAGACGCACCAGACCACAAGACGCACCTAGTTTTTGGAGGAGGAAAACAAGAAAAAAAACATTCTGAATCTCAGAAGCCAGAACAGCAAGAGGGATTGCTGCGCAGTGAAAGCAACAATCCCTCTTGCTGTTCTGGCTTCTGTGATAGCTGCGCAGGCTGCATTCGCTCCATAAGATGCACACACATTTCCCCTTACTTTTTAGGAGGGGAAAAAATGAGTCTTAAAGAGCAAAAAATACTGTATCTCCTTTTCCACACATGTGCGCATCTATTCTCCTGTGAAAATAGCAGGAATACTGCCCCCAAAGTTTGTTGCTTTGCTCCTACAGTTTTCCAGGTTAAGGTAGCTGCAAATGGTTTGTTCCCACCCCACCCCACCCCACCCCTCCCCTCCCCACCCCTGGGGTGAGGTTGCACAGAAATGAATGCCAACCCATGCGCTGTGATCCATTAGTTTCCTGGGAGTGGCTTTTACATCACGCGAAAGCTCAAACGTAATGCAGAAATTAAACAGAGAAATAGCTGCGAAGTAGAATAAACTGCTGTGTGGATGCAGCCATTTTCCAGCAGCGTCTGGAAGGCACCAGTTTGGGGAAGCCTGTTGCAATGGAGCACAAGGTAAAACCATAGACCCTGGCAGTATCACAGGCAAGATGCATGTGTGTGTGTCAGCTTTATAGTATGCCTGTGCACTGAGCTGGTTCTGGGTTTGGAGGGAGGGCAACTCTTGGGGAAACAGGCCTCTGGTTCTGCCCAGATCTGTCAGGCTTGCAGTTGCAGTTGCGGGCCACAAGGTCTAACCACTCTAGATTGGAATGGGCGGGCATTGTGGATTGTTGAAATGGCGGGTGGGCTCAAACTGAGAAAAACAAAACGAAACTGAACAACCCCCCTCCCCCCGAACAACAATAAAATTATGTTTTTTAAGGGAATGGCAGTGGTAGCAATGTCTGTTTACATGTTTTCAAAGAAAGCCGTTCAGTGTCCTGCTCTAAGTCAATTTCCCCGCAACCTGGAGGATAAAACTATCAGTTGCTATGTTCCACCTCCTTTTTCTGAGGTGTTATGCTTCTGAATACCAGTTGGTTGGAAATCACAAGAGGTTGATTGCTGTCGTGTTCAGGTCCTGTTTCCAGGCTTCCCATGATCTTGTCCCATGGACAAGATGCTGATCTAGATCCATCAGGCTCTTCTGATGTTATGGTCTAATGCCCTCCAGGTGTCCTGGACTGCATTTCCCATCAGCCCCAGCCAGCACAGGTTTGGGAAGGTTGATCTAAGTTGACCCCTTCGTCTGCAGACCGTAAATTGGATCAATTATCTAATTTAATCTCCTTGACTAATGGCACTGCAGGCAGATTCCACTGGCATAAGGCAGCCTGGTTTCCCCCATATTAGCTCCGAAAAAACACTCCTGGTTCGCTGCCTTCAATTACCTTTTATCCAGCACACCCTTCGTAATGCTTTTTATTCTCCAGCTTGTCTAGCCCTGCAGTTTTTAAATCATACTTTCATGACCCATACAATATTTCACATAAAATCTATTGCCTGTAACTCAGTTCCTTGGTTTTTATTGGATTCCACCACCACCTGAACCCGAAACGTTTAAGCTTTCATATACCCATTCACGACTTTCTTTTCTTTTTTAAAATGTGTGAAGTTCCTGAGATCAGTTTTCACTAGAGGAGCCCACTTATTGTTAGTTCACTTGAAGGATTTGGATAATAGCAAGCAGGATATGCAGGCGATTCAATTAAGGGTGTAGCACTGCTTTTTTTTTTTTTGAGCCTTTGTGAAGACACTTCAGCTTGAGACTGAAAGGTGATAGAGCAGTATATCATGGATAGGGAGGGGGCCCGTTAAATTCATGTCATGTAGACATGCACTCTGGGACAGGGGTGTCCAGACTTTTTTCAAAGAGGGCCAGATTTGATGAAGTGAGGGCCGACAATTTTGCCTGACGTTCTTTGAACCGTTAAAATTAAATCCAAATTAAATTAAATGCAAATTAACTATTTTATGCAAAGTTTATTGCAAACGGCATACTTTTAATTTTGTCACATGGATGACAAATCTAAACAGGTGTTAAATCACTCTGCCTTTTATATCTGAAGGCCAGATTTTTTTTTGGGGGGGTGCAAATCCAGGAAGCTGAAATATATGTCAGGAACATTGTAAAGTACATTACATATTATTAGTAATAAAAGTTGTCTGTCAGCTTTTAAGTTTGAAAAATACAAACAGGAACATAACACCAAGTTGGCACAAACCTCTTGATGAGGATAGTAAACAAACCAGCAAAATATTGTTAAAGGAAGTTTGTGTGTGTGTGTGTTTGTCTCCCCCCTTTTCTTCCCTCTCTCCTAGGAGGTGGGAGAAGGCTGTTCAGCATCCCAAAGGGATGCAATTCCTATGTGATTTAGCTGCGATTCCTGCATTCCTAGGGGGTTGGACCACATGACCCTTTTAAATAATGTTATTTATAAATTTTTAACAAAGAAGCAATTCAACAACATTTCAGATTTGGCCATCAGTCATTCCACCTCCGACTTCCTCTCCCTCCCTTCATGGTCCCCCCCTCCTATTATAGTTACACTTATACCTTCTCCTTATCTCACAACAAAAACAAAAACCGGAAAAGTTCACCTGCACTGCTGTTCTTAATCAAATCCTATTTGCATTCTAACATTTTTACATGGAGTCTTCAAGTATTCTGCGAACATTTTTCGATCTTCTTTAAAAACCAGTTTCTTTCTGTTCTCTTAATTTTTAAATGTCAAACCCCTGCCAAACCTACCAATTTCAGCTGCCATCCTTCTTTGGTTGGTTCCACCTCATCACGCCCTTTTAGTGGGTATAATATTTGTTCTGCCATGTGGGCTAGATGACTTTTGAGGTCCCTTCCAACCTTAAAGTTCTACGATTCTATGAGAAGGGAGACTATATGGCAGAACTGAGGTTGGAGGAGACCCTTCTCGTTTTCTCCTCTTCATGCAACTGTTCAGGGTAAATCCTGAAGGGTTTATATTTATGTTTTCTGTAGACCTTTGCCCGTGTTCTCTGTAAAAGGGCAAAGAACAGTGCTGGAACGAGGAGAGCCTGGGCTGAGCTGAGAGGTGAAACATGAAACCAATTGTCTATTAGTCTAGTCTATCCTAGCGCTTCTCAGTGGTCTAATCCTAGTCTTCCCCTCTGCAGTGTACTGAGTGTACTTCCAGTACCTTCCCCCTTAGATGTTGGATTATCTTTGAGCGTTCCATGGTTTCACTGCATTTCAGGTAAGTGTAGCTGTTGGGACAGGAATAGATAGCTTATTCTAGGGGACACATTGGGTGGCCAGGGAGCTGCTGTACTGAAATAAACACAGTATATTCAAATAAGCAGAGTTTATAGCTTTCTGTCTGCGACAACAGAAGCAGCTTTCGTGTGGCTGAGCCTGGTATCCATCTCAAAATGTCTTAACCTGTCTCATTGCCTGAACCAACCTTCCCATTGTCTGATGTCCTCAGGGTAGACTCCAACTCCCACCAGCCCCAATCAGCATAACCAATGGCCATGGAAGTTGGAGTCCGACAATGTCTGGAGGACCTTGTGGAAGGTTGGGCTTGAATCACAGTAGGTGACCCCCCCATCCCATCCTCTGTGCTAGACACCGAATGCACAGAAGGATCTAGACAATCTTTTTCTAGATTGCTACTCTGAACTGGGTGGTTTGCCTTGTTGTGCCGTATAGTTAAATCATGGTGAGGGAGAGGGTGGGGTGAGCAATGGGACCCCCGTCCCCCAAAGGGGTTACTCACACCCTGGCCCTTCACCTCTGTAGCTCCTTGTCCTCTTCCTAACCCAAGAGCTTCCCCCAACCTCTCATTTTCACTGCCTTTCCGGCCACATCTGCTTCCTGCCTCACTTGCATTGCGCTTGTAGTGATGTATGGAAGTGAGAGCTGGACCGTAAAGAAGGCTGATCGCCGAAGAATTGATGCTTTTGAATTATGGTGCTGGAGGAGACTCTTGAGAGTCCCATGGACTGCAAGAAGATCAAACCTCTCCATTCTGAAGGAAATCAGCCCTGAGTGCTCACTGGAAGGACAGATCGTGAAGCTGAGGCTCCAATACTTTGGCCACCTCATGAGAAGAGAAGACTCCCTGGAAAAGACCCTGATGTTGGGAAAGATGGAGGGCACAAGGAGAAGGGGACGACAGAGGATGAGATGGTTGGACAGTGTTCTTGAAGCTACCAGCATGAATTTGACCAAACTGCGGGAGGCAGTGGAAGACAGGAGTGCCTGGCGTGCTCTGGTCCATGGGGTCACGAAGAGTCGGACACGACTAAACAACTAAACAACAACAACATAGAACACTGGAAGCTGCCTTCAATGCAATCAATAGAATAACAGAATCATAGTATTGAAAGGGACCATAAAGGGTCATTAAGTCCAAGAATCTTTTGCCCCACGCGGGGCTCGAACCCACAACCATGAGATTGAGTCTCATGCTCGACTGACTGAGCTATCCCTTCTTCTAGCTCAGCTTTGTCCACAGTGACTGGCTGTGACTTTCCAAGATTCCAGGAAGCCCTACTAAGAGATGGTGGGGATTCAAGCTGGGGCCGTCTGCATTGCAAGGCAGATGCCTCTCCACTGAGGTACGATAGCGCTTCGTCCCACATGGCCTGTGGCTTATAAGGAGGCCTCAATGGAATTGGCTGCCTGTGGGTGCCAGTTTGCAGCTGCATCTGTGGTTGGACTTCTGCTTCCCTTGTGGTTTCATCCCTGACTTAGACTTCCACCTTCTTCTTCCAGCAGAAGAACATAAGAAGGGCCTTCTGGATGTGGCCTGTCTAGTCCAGCATCCTCTTCTCACAATGACCATTCAGGTTCTTGTGGGAAATCTGCAAGCGGGACCTGAATTCAACAGCACTCTGCCCTCCTGCAGCTTCCAGCGACTGGCATTCAGGAACATAACTGCCTCAGACTGTGGAGTTGGAGCATAGTCAATGGGCTTCATAGCACCAGAATCCTGTGTTACTGCGGGGCTGTTGCCCCCAGTATCTCCAAATATATCTTTTTCTAAAATGCCCAGTGGTGGAGTGAACTGTTGAAAACATCTTTTACATTTTGACCCCCTTAGTTACAGCTTTACGAGGTGACGGGAGTTGCTGTTTTTTAATAGCGAGTAGCATTGTTCCGTTGCTCCCAAATTGCTAAAGCAATTTAGTGACTGCAAATGGAATAAAACTGCCTGTGTATATATATAAAATGTTTAAAGATCACCCTGACCTTGTA
Organism: Podarcis melisellensis; assembly: GCF_964234715.1. Taxonomy (NCBI): domain Eukaryota; kingdom Metazoa; phylum Chordata; class Lepidosauria; order Squamata; family Lacertidae; genus Podarcis; species Podarcis melisellensis. Next base: position 32,047,129 of record NC_138533.1, on the reverse strand, counting down.
AATCCTGTTGGTTTCCACCCTTCCTTTGCCTCACTGCAAATGTGGAACAATGCAAACAGTGGTATTGGGGGTTTTTTGGGGGGTGGCGGCGAGAGATAAATAGCTCTAATTAGCAACTAGCAGCTATAAGACATGGGGGGAAGTGTTTGCTGCTGATGCCGAATTTGATTTAGCCTCTGTTGGGCATGGTACAGACATTTAGCTGTCTTATCTCGCCGCGTTATGAAGATGACATTAAGTAAAATATCTAAATGTCACGAGGGATCTCTGTGCTAACAGCCGCCGCCATTTGGTTTAAAGTACACGATGCACATTAGGAAGGCAAGCCGCATTTTGGGGGATTATTGCCGGTTGGAGGTTGAATGAATCTTCACATCAGAGGTATTGAATGTCAGAGTTCAGCATGTTGTAACAAGGAGCTCCTGATAAGTTCCTTAAAACTCATGTCAGCTTAAATGACGACAAGAGGAAGGGTAGTTTGACACAGGGCTGGATTTTATTTTTTGTTATTTTTGCACAAAGCGCAAGCAAGGTGGGCATGATGATAATGATTCAAGGGACAAAAGGTGTCAGTGGACAAGCGCTGTTCCTTTTTTGTGCATAATCTAGTAATTAATGTTATTTCTTTCTTGTTGTTTTTTTTAAATAAATATTTCTTAATTGACAATCATCTAAAGATTCCAGGGTGGTGCAGAGAAGTGTGAATTACAGTGGTACCTCGGGTTACATACGCTTCAGGTTACAGACTCTGCTAACCCAGAAATAGTACCTCAGGTTAAGAACTTTGCTTCAGGATGAGAACAAAAATCGTGCAGCAGTGGCGCAGCGGCAGCAGGAGGTGCCATTGGCTAAAGTGGTGCTTCAGGTTAAGAACAGTTTCAGGTTAAGAACAGACCTCTAGAACGAATTAAGTTGTTAACCCAAGGTACCACTGTTCATTAATTCTAACGGTGCTAAAGGGAGTTAGACTAGATGACTCTTGGAGTCCCATCCAACTCCATAATTCCATGTTTCTATAGTTTTAAAACTTCAAACCAAGGAATAAACATGCTGGAATGCAACAAGACCCTGATACTGAATAAATGCCCAGGATAGTTAGGAATAGAACATAATTGCAAATATCTAAAATCTCTTCATTTCTGATTGCTAGCTTTAGGTTATTCGTGGTATTACATTTTTTTGGTTCTTCATTATGTATTTTTCTTTTACGTTTTGAAGCAACAGCAGCTGCCCTTAGGGCAGACTGAGTTCCATGAAGAAATGTGCCGCAATAACTTTGTGAGTCTTTTAAATGAGAGTAAAGCAACAATGCTTGCAACAAGTTACCTGTACAGTGGTACCTCTGGTTACGAACACTTCTGGTTATGAACGATTCAGGTTATGAACTCCACTAACCCGGAAGTAGCTGCTCCTGATTGCGAACTTTGCCCCAGGATGCAAATGGAAATCACGCGCTGGAGGCCCCATTAGCGAAAGCACGCCTCAGGATAAGAACGGTTTCAGCTTAAGAACGAATTCAGTTTGTAAGCCATGGTACCACAGTACAGGGGTGGATAGAGAGAAAGATGCAACCAACTCTTCCCTCACTGATTCCTTCTTGTGTTGATTGTTGATTACACTTTATTTCCTTCCTGCTGCGTCTCTAGCTCAGTTAGACCTTTTCTGAACCTCATGACACCATTATACCACATGTACGCTTGTATACAGGGACGCAGGTGGCACTGTGGTCTAAACCACTGAGCCTCTTGGGCTTGCTGATCAAAAGGTCGGCGGTTCGAATCCCCGCGACGGGGTGAGCTCCTGTTGCTTGGTCCCTGCTCCTGCCAACCTAGCAGTTCGAAAGCACGCCAAAAGTGCAAGTAGATAAATAGGTACTGCTCCGGCGGGAAGGTAAACAGCGTTTCTGTGCGTTGCTCTGGTTTTGCCAGAAGCGGCTTAATTGTGCCGGCCACATGACCCGGAAAAACTGTCTGCAGACGAACGCCTGCTCCCTCGGCCTGTAAAGCGAGATGAGCACCGCAACCCCAGAGTCGTCTGTGACTGGACTTAACCGTCACGGGTCCTTTACCTTTAACTTTAAGCTTGTATACAGAATGGCTTTGTTTGCTAGGAGTAATAAAACTTATGCTTCTGTATTCTCAAAACCAACAGTTAATCAGACTATTTATTTTTTGCAACCCCCTGCTCCCTCCCTCCCTCCCTCTCTCTATCTACACACACACACACACACACACCAATCCCCAACATTTTAAAGGTGCTGTTAGACTTGTGCCCGGGGAGGGGGGGTGTCACTTAGGTGCTGCTGATGTAGCGATTTGACTTCACCTCCAGAGGCACACTCCATTGTCTCTCGAGACAAATGGGTGCCAACAACGCATACCCCAATCTTGAAGCAGTGGGAAATTTCAGTAGCACCAGTGCATGGTTTGGTTTCTTTGGTATGAAGGTTACCAGAGACTGTGATGCCTTTGTGATTGACGGCTTTATGCACACATATACACAGGCTGAGCATAAGATGGAGGGGCGCTGAGCAGCAACAGTCCAACAGATCTTGCTCCCCCCATTAGTTTTTGTTTTAGCACAGACAGCTAGTCAGGCATTTGCCGTCATTTCCAGATGAGCTGTTTAATGAGCGTTCAGCCTCATTTGTTTGTGGGTAGATTAAATGACTTTGCATCAAAGCCAGTGTTATCCCACACTTCCCTGATTGCAAGAAGGAGGAAGAGGAGGAAGAGGAGGAAGAGGCGGAGGTATGTTGTTCAGGAGCTCCAAATAAGCTTTAATTGTGTAGTCTGAATTTTCTGGGAGGTGATTGAATCCCACCCCAAAATTGCGACAGGTCTGGAGCATCTTCCCAGCTCTAGGTGAGACTAGCTCCTGGCCTGTTGCTCTCTGTACATGAGTGGTTCTTAAAGGGTGTGGCAGGAGAGGAAGGCAAGTGTGGTAGGAAGATTCAAAGAAACATTTAAACATTTCAGTGTAGTATAGTTAGTGTGTGTGTGTGTGTGTGTGTGTGTGTGTGTATGTGTATGTGTAAGAGACTTGTTTATACAGTGGTACCTCGGGTTAAGAACTTAAATTGTTCTGGAGGTCCGTTCTTAACCTGAAACTGTACTTAACCTGAGGTACCATTTTAGCTAACGAGGGCCTCCCACTGCTGTCATGCCACCGGAGCACGATTTCTATTCTCATCCTGAAGCAAAGTTCTTAACCCGAGGTACTATTTCTGGGTTAGCGGAGTCTGTAACCTGAAGTATCTGTAACCCGAGTTACCACTGTAATTATATTTTGAGAATGATTCAGATTCTTCTTCAGCTGCATTGTTTTATACTTTCTGAATGTCTCGTGATCATGTTATAAAGTGGTTGTGCTCCATGTTATAAATCAAGTGCTGCTAGGTGCTATTTCTTTTTTGCTTCCCGTTGTATTTCTTATCAATGAAAAATCCCGTGTGGTGCGAGCAAATTTTTATTCTGAAAGTGTGGCCCACCATCCTTATCCTATAAGTACAGTGGTACCTCAGGTTACATATGCTTCAGGTTACATACACTTCAGGTTACATACTCCGCTAACCCAGAAATAGTGCTTCAGGTTAAGAACTTTGCTTCAGGTTGAGAACAGAAATCGTGCTCCGCCGGCGCGGCAGCAGCAGGAGGCCCCATTAGCTAAAGTGGTGCTTCAGGTTAAGAACAGTTTCAGGTTAAGTACGGATCTCAGGAACAAATTAAGTACTTAACCTGAGGTACCACTGTAGTGCCAAGTTGCTACAACACCAAACTTAACACAGCTACTTCTCTAGAACAGTTCCTATTGGTAGAAGGCTGGAGTGCCAATAGCAGATTAATGCATTTTATCATTGTCATACAACATCTTGGGCTTTGATGACTGTGGAAAGGTGATCAGAAAACTACAAAACACAGAGCTCTTGGCCGGCTGTCAGGGTAAAAAAAAAGAGAGATAACAGCAATAACCGGAACTGCTGGCTGGCAGACAGGAAGGCGGGCAACACCGCTAAGGGTTGCTCAGACAAAAGGTTTGCAATTAGTCCTGATAAAAGCGCCACATACGCATTAGCAAGTCGCTTGGCTCTCTCTTGGCTTGATTCTATAATCTTTCCCAAGCATCTCAGAAGAACGCCACATCTTTTGTTTTGGTTCCCAGGGTGACTTGTAAATTCCATCTTGCCGAGACCCAAGCAGGCAGCTAAGCGCCCCTGGCTGCAGATTTCATTGCCTGCCCCTCCCCCCGCCCGGAATTAATTATTTCTGTGGCTTTATTGTGCTTAAGGAAGGGGGGGGAATCATTATGTCTGAATGGAAACTGTCTATTTTGTGTTCATTGGCGAGAAGAGCTTTTGTGGTGCAAACTGGTGTCTCTCTTTACCCTAGAGAGGAAGCCACCACACCGTGTTTCAGTCCATCAGGATTGGGACCCTCCTGCGTTTCTGCTTCTACCCTGCTCCCTTAAATCTTATCATAGATTGCTATCCTTATCCTGATGTAGAAAAGCCTTTGTACGTTATGAAAAGTGGTCCGTTAAAAAATAGCATTATTACTCATTCAATTCAGAGGGAAGCAGGGAGGAATCAATTAAGGAATTAGGCAAACCATACAGGAAACTAGGTGGCAATATTTTATTTTTTATTTTATTTTTTAAAAAGGTTCTCCCAACTTAATTGGTAATAATTAGGCTTTTGTTCGCAAGTAACTAAGGTGTAAGAAATATTAGCATCATCATTCTTTGAAGCAGAACGGTTTTGCTATTGAGAGCCTCCTATCTTTTTTCCTTTTTTTTAAGCACGTGTTTCTGGCTCGGATCAGAGGGACAATTATGAGATGCTCCTACCATATTTATTAGGTTTTTAAAGGGCTGTTGAGTGCAACACATTAATCAAATGGGAGCTGGCTGAAAAATACAATGACTTTGGGCACGAGGCTGAGCCAACTGGCTGGGGAATAAACAGAATTGGAGTTGCAGTTTCCACTGCACTGCTTCTCTCCAAATGTGTCAGGGTTGCAGACCCACGAAAAGCCCCGGGCAGTGACCTCCTGGGATGTTAGGAGTCCAGCAATGTGGTCTCTGGGCAAGGCCAGCATGGGATAAGACAGCATCCCAGGCGAGGAGCATCCTGTTGTTCACCTTTTTTCATGTTTTTGATGTGCCCTTTGAATGCAGAGTTTGTCCCTTCCATCTAAGACAGGGGTCAGCAAACTTTTTCAGCAGGGGGCTGGTCCACTGTCCCTCAGACCTTGTGGGGGGCCGGACTATATTTTGAAGGGGGGGGGATGAATGAATTCCTATGACCCACAAATAACCCAGGAATACATTTTAAATAAAAGAACACATTCTACTCATGTGGAAACACCAGGCAGGCCCCCACAGATAACTCAGAGATGCATTTTAAATAACATTCTACGCATGTAAAAACATGCACATGGGCCGGATTTAGAAGGCGATTGGGCCGGATCCGGCCACCGGAACTTAGTTTGCCTACCCATGGTCTAAGAAAACAAATTTGCACGCTAAGATCTGTAGATCTGCATTTATTCACCCCAAACGAACTCTTGCTGTTTGTTTCAGCTGTTGAGTGGGTAAATTAAGTAAATACAGCGGGTCTGTCAAGGCAGGACTTTGGGACAGAGGAGAAGGAGGGACTCCCAAGCTCTGCAGGCATGACTTACCACATTTTGAACTGGTTCAAGCCTATACACATTGCCAGCTAGAAAGTGGGGAGGTGCAGAAGTTGGAAGAATGGGGAAATGGCAACTCAGGAGAGGGTTTTCTCCCTTGGAGCACCTCGGTTCGGACACTCTCTTCCCTCTCAGTGCTGCGATTAAACACGAGGAAGAACTTTCTGATTGTAGGAGCTGTTCAACAGTGGAATGGACTACCTTAGAAGGTGGTGGAGTCTCCTTTGTTGGAGGTGTTTAAACAGAAGGTAGATGGCCTTCTGTCAGGGATCTGTGACTTCTGTGCTGTAGGGGCTTTCACTTGATGACCTGTTCAACTCTACAGTTCTATGATTCTGTGATTCAGTGTCAGGGGTCAGCAAACTTTTTCAGCAGGGGGCCAGTTCACTGTCCCTCAGACCTTGTGGGTGGACCGGGCTATATTGGGGGGGGGGAGTGAACAAATTCCTACGCCCCACAAATAACCCAGAGATGCATTTTAAATAAAAGGACACATTCTACTCATGTAAAAACATGCTGATTCCTGGACCACCCATGGGCCGGATTTAGAAAGCAACTGGGCCGGATCCGGTCCCTGGGCCTTAGTTTGCGTACCCATGTTCTATGTCCTCCCACCCCACCCTGAAACCTCTTCCAGTAAGCGGCTTGGAGAATGCAAGGCCTTTAGCCTTTGACTCGATAGCTCCCTTCCACAACATAGCGTGTCCGTGACATTCCCCGATGTGCGAAAGGTCAGCCTCTCCTGGCCTCCAGGACAAATCCAGCCCCCCCCATTACGTTTCAACTTTCGCATGGCTGAACCAGTTCCCTCCTGGATTCCAGCGCTAAGCTAGCAAATTGCTTCTTCACTTCTCTCTCCTTTTTTGTTTTTCTTTCCCTCATCTCTGGATTAGAAAGAGTATCATGTATTGCTGGCTGAAGTAAGGAATCGGATTACTGACATTTTAACCCCCCCCTCCCTTCCACCCCAATGTGAGCTCCAGATTGGCTCCAGAGTAAAGCACCTGTTGCAATAAGAATTAGAGAGGATTAAGTGAAAGGAACTTGAAGTTACAGCGGTTCGTTTTCCTTGAAGCCACATCATTCTTTTGCTTTCTGTTCTTTCGGTTCACTACCCCAGTGGGTCTTTAACTGCTGTCTTGGCCAGTCTCCTTATCTGCAACTGGGGAGGGGGGGAAGTCTGGCTGTTTGATCTGTGCATCATGTGGTTGTCGGCTGTGAGAAACGAATTCTGGACTTAGACAGGTCGGGAATGGGCCAGGGGTGAGCAGATCCAGAGGGGAAAGTGGTGTGTGTGTGTGTGTGTGTGTGTGTGTGTGTGTGTGGATGTGATTCATTCCAGCCACACACAAGTGAGAAGTTTCTTTGACTCTCCATCCAGGCAAGTAAAGAGGTTCAATGACACTGCTAGCCTGGCGAAATCTCTGGAGGAAGATGCACATTTGGCCCCTGGGCCTGAGGTTCCCCACTCCGACTCACCTCACAGAGCTACAATTCCCAAGAGCTTGCTGGGAAGAGGGATTTATTGTTCAGCCGTTCTGAGAATTGCAACCTAGTGAGGGGAATGGAGGCGGGGGGGGGGGACTCTCAGCACCATTAAGAAATCACAGTTCTCAGGATACTTTGGGGGAAAGCATTGCCCGTTACCAACAAGTGGTATAATAGTGCAGGTGTAAACCTAAATCTGGACGCAGGTGGCGCTGTGGGTTAAACCACAGAGCCTAGGACTTGCCGATCAGAAGGTCAGCGGTTCGAATCCCCACAACGGGGTGAGCTCCCGTTGCTCGGCCCCTGCTCCTGCCAACCTAGCAGTTCGAAAGCACATCAAAGTGCAAGTAGATAAATAGGTACCAGCAGGAAGGTAAACGGTGTTTCTGTGCACTGCTCTGGTTTGCCAGAAGTGGCTTAGTCATGCTGGCCACATGACCCGGAAGCTGCCAGAAGTGGCTTAGTCATGCTGGCCACATGACCCGGAAGCTGTACGCCGGCTCCCTCGGCCAGTAAAACGAGATGAGCGCCGCAACACCAGAGTCGGCCACGACTGGACCTAATGGTCAGGGGTCCCTTTACCTTTTTAAACCTAAATCTAAAAGCTGCTACCCATTTTGCTGCGAGGCCGGCCAGTTGATCTTGCATGTGTCACACATCTGAACAGGCCTTACAAAAGGGAATTACAAAAGGAAGAACCATGGCTAACATTGCAGCAAGAAGCACTGTCCCGAAATGAGTTATGGCCTTATTGGAACAGTTTTTATCTTCACCCCCCCCCCCCGGCTGCCCTCTGCATATCAGCCAAGCCAACTGTGTGCCATATAATAATTACAACATTGATAATGTTGTCAGGAGCAGCTGTGCCCGTTTTGCCATAGTTTCTAACCCTACATTATTTACTGCTGGGACTTGACACTATACTATGATGCCAAAAAGCACGGGGGGGGGGGGGGAGACTGCGTGAAGAGAAGAAAGTTTTATCACAGCAGCGGAGTGAACATGCAACACACCAGCTGTGTGTTATCAAGACGGTCTCCAAAGTGTGAGTGGAATTCTGAAGGGAAGGCCTTCCATTTGATGGTCTTTATCTACGGCTCCAGATTTCTGTTTTTCTTGCCATTTCTTATAAAAGCTTCCCCTGCAGAAAAAAAATCGTTCCCAGTAATTTAGCACCTTTGGTATCTCACATTGTTTGCTGCCTGATTACAGAAAACTCTCCGCGTGTGAGGTGTAGTTCTTTGGAAATATGAAGACTAAGCCAACATACATCTCCCACTCTGAGCATGGCTAGTCAGTTTGTAGGGCATGGCAGTGGAATCTCAGGTCCAGGCATAGCTGTCAACAATTGCCTTTTTTTAAGGGGAATTCCTTTATTCCGAATAGGATTCCTTACAAGAAAAGGGAAAAATTGACAGCTATGGGTCCAGGGGCCAAATACGGCCCGGCACATTTTTCTGTTTGGCCCTCTTATCTCTCCAGAGGTTTTGCCACTCATCAGGCCTGCTTTTAACCTTCTTCCTGTTTTTGCCAGAAACGAATCTTTGGACTCTGATAATGCTTCATGCTTGCCAGGATAGAGATCTGTGTGAAAACTATCCGACTGTATAAAGCTAAAATTCAGATTAATTGCTCCTGGCCCCACACACCACTAGCAGGCGGCCATTGGAGGTCTTGCAGGCTAAGATGTTTGCAGGCAGGCAGATATTGGTGGTGAACAGGGGCCAATTGTCCTACCGGCATCAACCATACTCCCAACTGCTGTTGGCACATTCCCTCTCTCATTCCCAGCAAGGCTTCAGAGCGAGTGAAGGGGGTGGGGAGTATACTTGTTCACAGTGCTTTGTTATGAGCCCACTTAATGCTCTCTCTGTGTGTTTTAACCACCATTTTGGGGGGCATATGCTGTGGAGAATTCCGAGGGCCCCCTGGCATGAGGTTCTCTGCCCAAAAAGAAACCATCCCAGAATGACTATCTGTTCCTAGCTTTTCTGGGCCTCTCGGGAAGAAAACTCACATTTTGTTCAAAGCCAGCTTTCATCTACAGATTAAACAATATTTAATTTTAATGAAGAGAATGAACTACAGAACCATCTATTGTTTAAAGAGGGAAGGGGGGGAGGAAACCCCGACGCTCTGGTTTTTTTGGCTGTTGCAATGTTAATAACTTGCTATTATGGACTGGTCCAGCCAAGCCATTGTTGGGACTTGTTCCAAGCCTTTTAATTTGATCCTGCATTTGCTGACAAATCAAAGTGAATTGGCTGTGTGCTTAACGCACTGTTGCCGCCATACAAATGATGATAGGAATCCCAACGATTTTTAATCAGGAAATACTGTTCCTGAATATGTTATTAAAATCTTCAAAACAAAGCCTCTCTAACGTTAATGGACAGGGCATGCAAGTAAGTGGTCAGAATCACAATCCTAAAACACAGCTACCCATTGAACTCAATGGAACTGGCTTCTGAGTAGGATCGCACTGCAGACCCCCCATTTCTGACATAAGGCTCTGTTACCTTTTCATCCAGCTGGCATGGACATAAGGATTTATTTATACTAGCATTTAAACCCCAGTTTTCCCGTACGAAAAAGGAGCCACTCAAAGCTGCCAACAAAATAGAGAAATAAGCATTAAAAATTATAAAAAGGTAAAGGTACCCCTGCCCGTACGGGCCAGTCGTGACCGACTCTAGAGTTGTGTGCTCATCTCACTCAAGAGGCTGGGAGCCAGCGCCGTCCGAAGACACTTCCGGGTCACGTGCCCAGCGTGACGAAGCTGCACTGGCGAGAGAGCACCAGAGCTGCACACGGAAACGCCGTTTACCTTTCCGCTATAAAGTGGTACCTATTTATCTACTTGCACTTAGGGGTGCTTTTGAACTGCTAGGTGGGCAGGAGCTGGGACCGAACAACGGGAGCTCACCCTGCCACGGGGATTCGAACCGCCGACCTTACGATCAGCAAGTCCTAGGCACTGAGGTTTTACCCACAGCGCCACACGCGTCGCCATTAAAAATTATAATCCACCATTAAAACACAACTATATAAGTGTGTCAGTTTGAAAGCACATCAAAGTGCAAGTAGATCAATAGGTACTGCTCTGGTGGGAAGGTAAACGGCGTTTCCGTGCACTGCTCTGGTTCGCCAGAAGTGGCTTAGTCACGGTGGCCACATGACCCGGAAGCTGTACGCCGGCTCCCTCGGCCAATAAGGTGAGATGAGCGCCGCAACCCCAGAGTCGGTCACGACTGGACCCAATGGTCAGGGGTCCCTTTACCTTTTATATAAGTGTATATGTTGAATATATTGGGTGTTGTTTACTCAGAGTAGACCCATTGAAATTAATACTCGTTGGTATTGTTTCTCTAATGGGCAAGCCTAAATATAGAATGCTTTTAAAAGATATGTGGCCTTGTGGTTTGTAGGCTGCTTAAAATTGAACACACCCCCCCCCCGAAAAGCTCATGTTATTTAAGCTAAAAAACAACAACCACCCACAAATTTGGTTAAATGAACCAATGAGTGACTGATAATGGCATCTCTAAATTCCTGTTTAATGGACCTTGATACATTGGAGTGGAGTGAGTGGGAATCTCACTCATGGAGCAAGGAGGAGCTGCATGTTCTTTATTAAGAACACCATAGTGCTCTCTCTCTCTCTCTGTGTGTGTGTGTGTGTGTTTTCTCCTTCTGCAAATCATTTCCCAGAAAATTAAGAGAGCTCAAATTGCTGCTAATTTAACCAAGTTAAGATTGCAAATGAACAATCCTTTTTTTAAAAAAAATAATATTATTATTATTTGACAAAGTGAATGGCTCACGAGTATTGTGCTATTCAGTTCTCCCTCCGCTCCCCAGCCTTTTTTGCACTGCATTATTATCCCAGTTGACAATAGCTTGTGCACTTCCAGAACAACAAAGGAGGAGAAAATGAAATAGATTTACATAACCAAGTTTACACTTAATCAAAGGCATGCAAAACCCCATTTGCGCCTAACTTGTTCTCATCATGCAAATTGTTTTTTTTCTTCCTCCACATTCTTAAGCTGGAAATCAAGCGCCAACATTTTACTAGGCAAATCTAAAATGTATTTTCTTCTGTTTTTGGCCTGCCGGTAGCTGACACACACTCCTGTCCTTGGCCTTCACAATAGCCTTGAGATGCAGAGAGTGACTGACTCAAGGTTAAAGGTAAAGGGACCCCTGACCATTAGGTCCAGTCGTGGCCGACTCTGGGGTTGCAGCACTCATCTCGCTTTACTGGCTGAGGGAGCCGGAGTACAGCTTCCAGGTCATGTGGCCAGCATGACTAAGCCACTTCTGGCGAACCAGAGCAGCACATGGAAACGCCATTTACCTTCCCGCTAGAGCAGTACCTATTTATCTACTTGCACTTTGACATGCTTTCGAACTGCTAGGTTGGCAGGAGCAGGGACCGATCGAGCAACGGGAGCTCACCCCGTCGCGGGGATTTGAACCACCGACCTTCTGATCGGCAAGTCCTAGGCTCTGTGGTTTAACCCACAGCGCCACCTGCGTCCCGACTCAAGGTTACCTGGTGACTAATCAAGATCTGAACCGGAGTCCAGCACCTTAATCACTGCATAACACTGACTCTAAAAGAACACTTGTTGCAAAATTGAGGAACCTCCAGACTAACCATGAGCTGTAACCAAGGTTTATCCCATGGTTTTTGACTTGTGGTTTATCCAGAGGGCTAAACTGCAAGCCCAGGTTTGGGTGATGAGCCAAGGCAAACCCTGGCTTAGTTTAATGCAGTGGAGCAACAGAATGGGTGGCGGAGCAGAAAGGTGGCCTCAATCTCCTCTCTGAGAGCTAGCACACTTGTGCTAACACATGTTTTGGCTTTGCATGCAGAAGTTCTCAGATTCGTTTCCTGGCATCCCCAGGCAGGGCTGGGAGAGACGCCTGTCTGAAATCCTGGAGAGTCGCTGCCTGCCAGTGCCAGCAGTACTGGTCTAAATGGGCCAGTGATGTGTCTCAGAATACAGGCGAGTGTCTCGTACTAAGAGAAAGCAGCTTGTGTGTGTCGGGGATCCACTTTCAGGCAATATTCTGGTATAACTTTTTTTACGCGACTGCTGTTTCTAAGTTTTGGAAGCTATCCAACCATCCAAGACACACACACTCTCTTAAATCAGCTTTAAGCCTTCCTTACAAATAGGCTTCTTAGTTTTGCTTTTCCTCTGAAGCAAGGGGAGTGCAGAGGCAACACCTTTCCAAAGCTCCTCTTCTCCAAATAGCATGGAGAAAGATGAACAGGCTAATTGCTGCAGGGACATAAAGAGCACAGCTCTAAGCCCCCTGCCAACACTAACCTCCAAGGAGGGGTGGTTAGTTGGGTTTTTTTGGTGCCAGGGAATATTCTGGGAATCAAACAGACCAAAATCCCCAATTGCAACTGCTGTATGTATGCACAGTTAACTTTACAAATTCAAGTCTGCAACAGAGCCATTAGCCATTGGCCATAGGAATTAGCAGTTGCCTGGAAGTGATGAATCACAGAAACAAAGAATTGTAGAGTTGGAAGGAACCACAAAGGTCCTTTGGGGATCATTGTTGGAGGGTGTCCTCCCTGGTGAAATATGAGAGGCCCCCCATCTGTACTGGCATTCCACCGGCTCTTGAAAACACACCTGTTTAGGCAAAACACTCCACCCAAACTGAACTTCTTGATCCGTTTTAATTGTCAATTGTACAGTATATTTTAATATGAGCATTCTTAAAGTTTTGTTGAAATTGAGAATATAATTTTAATTAAGGGTTTTATGATTGATTTTATGCTTGTAAAACACTTGGAAACCATTCTAGCGTGTGGGCAGTATATTAATTAATTAATGTCTACAAGGGAATGTGTGAATCGAAGACAAGAGTCTTTTTGAGGGTGCCGTAGAGGTCTATTTCCTTCTCTTGAGTTCACTAAGGGATTCTTTGTGGCAAAATTCCTTTCTCTTAAGAAATCCACCCTCCAGACCTCTTTGTCAAGAAATCCCATTCCTTAACCATCCATTCATATCCCCCAAATAATCCCTTCAAAAGGGAGTTATTACAAGCCATTCTTTTTCTGCCATCTTGTGTTAATGACTCTCCCTCTCTTGCAAACCATCATCTTAGTTCAAAGTACCTCTTGGAGGGCTTTTGATGAGCTGAACTCAATTTGCTCAGGGTTGGTAATGTTAAATTGGTATTTGGTTTCCATTAACCTGCGCTGTAATATCTTGTCGTTAGCAGGGGCCTTGTATGGGGGGAGGGTCTCACAATCGTTAATTCCTGAAAAGACTGTTTATCCTCTCTTTCCCCAGCTCGCTCTGTCCCCACCCCCACACCCACCCCAACACGCAAAGGTGGTTTTGTTTCCTGCTCCACGCATTTTTGCAGTAAGCAACCCAGAGCCCTTGTTCTGTGAGTAATGGGAGGTTTCCTGTCAGCCTGGTAGTACTGAATGGTGAATGCATTTAGCAAGAGTGTCTGTTCTGCTCTGCCTTTAATTAGAGTTAGCTCATTGGCAAGGTGTTTTCATCACTGTAATTGCTTGAGAGAGCAAGGCTCGATAATAGAAGCATAGCTGCAAAGTGGCATTTGAATGCAAACACTGAAATGTAGCAGCAATCAACTTTGCAGTGTGTGGGAAAGTGGGGGCACGGGCTGGAGAACAATACCAATTTCACAGGCTCCCAGCTTAGCCAGGGACCATTTCCTGTATTCCAGTACCTGCCCCATATAAATCTCAGCTCCTCGTTAACATTCGTAGTAGAAGGGCTCTCCCAGAAGTCCTGTCTATTGAGCATTCATCCTAATTTGCTTGCACAAAGGTTATACTACATCTAGTCTTTACTGACTATTCATTCTGATATGTGTGCAGGACGATTATGTGACAGTGAGCATTCATCCTGGTTTGTTGGTGGGGAGTTCATACGTCTTCCTATTATTCATTCAGCCCACACTTTTCAGAGCAGGTCCTCACCGCGTTCCGAACTGCAAAAGGTCTTGTAGGGTTTTTCTAAGTGGATTTGTTGCTCTAAGGTAGCCTTTATCAACCTTGGGTCTCCACATGGACTGCAACGCCCATCACCCCCTAGCTAACAAGACCAACACTCAGGGATGATGGGAGTTGTAGTCTACAACAGCATCTGGGGACCCAGAGTTGAGATGGGCTGCTCTAGGGTGACAAGAGTGTTTCAATCCACTTTAATTGTGCTACCCTAAATTTTTGGTGTGTGCTTGAATCCCTCTCTGAAACTCATGACAGTCCAGAGGCACCCCATGACTAGACTTGTTCTGCTGCTCCTTCCCCAAAGAACATAGGAAGCCAACTTACACAAAATCAGGCCACTGGTCCATCTAGCTCAGGGCTGCCACTGAGCTACGACCCTTCCCCATCTTATCTGATCATGATGCCCATGATCATTAAGGTGCCAATACAGGGCCCAGCCTGCCATTTCACATGTGGCAATTATGCCCTCTCCCCTTGATCTGATCTCTTAACTGAAAGGTCACAAAAACCTGAGGAAGGTACAAAGCAGGGCTGCTGAGATGTATGGCCCGGAAAGGTTTTAAGACCTGAGGAATGTTGCAAGGGCCAAATGGTGTTTTTGCCTGTGCCTTTTGAGATAGACTTGGTGGCAATTTGTGAGAGACACGAAAGTCCCTAAAGTAAGCCCCAAGAGTTTCTCTTCCTCTCTGTTTGTGTTCTGCTAGCAGCTGAACACATTTCTCTTTTAAACAAGCCTTTAATTCTCTCACTGCTTAATTTAATTTATTGATTGTTAGTCTTGGCTCCTTGTGCTCTTGCTCTTTGATGGTACTTTTAGTCTGGCAAAAGCTGTGTTTTAAAATGTATACACCAACTTGTTATATTCGTGCGAGAGTGAATGTCAGGGACAAAAACAAATTTGTTGAGAGATGGCTGCGTTTTACTTCTTTTTGGAACCAAAAATTTGCGGAAGATGGCAATACCATTTTCATTATTGTCTTTCGTTTAATTCTGAAGCATATTTGTTATCTCCTTCCTTTTTCATATGGCAGTGTAAGAATCCTTTTATCCTCAGTTAATTTTCTCTGCATATCTAAAGGGTGGTATACAACTAAGTTTTACTCAGCATAGAGCCATTAATTTCAATGTGAATCTTGTTGGAAAAAAGATTAGCATAGAGCAGGCCTAGGCAAACTCGGCCCTCCAGATGTTTTGGGACTGCAACTCCCATGATCCCTAGCTAATGGGACCAGTGGTCAGGGATGATGGGAGTTGTAGTCCCAAAACATCTGGAGGGCCGAGTTTGCCTATGCCTGGCCAAGAGAGGGGACATCAGCTTTCACTTCAGAAACAAAATTTCTTCAGTTGATAAAATGTGAATTAGCCTTCAGTTGAAATATTCCAGGACAATTTACAGTAGGTCATGAACAGTGTTTGAAATTTCCCAGTCACTAGGTGCAATTTGCGACTGGCGCGGGTTCAATTGCAACCACATGGAGATCTCTGGCCCCTTCAGCAGGTAAACCGAAGTGCTTATTTGCTGTATTTAAATCACACCTTTTTCTCCAAGGAAAACATGGTTCACCCCCACTTCTTATTTAACCCCTACAACAACCCTGTGAGGTGGGTTATGAGGCTCTGAATGGCCCAAGTTCACCCAGTGAGTTTCATGGCTGAGTAGGGATTTGAACCCTGGTCTGCCAGGTCCTAGTCTGACACACTAACCACTACACCACACTGGCTCATAGTTTCACACCCACCCAAACCACCCCTACCCCCAGTCCCCTTCTCAATTTCAGTGGCTTGGGTGCACAGACTTCGGGGCGAGCGTCATTTTAGCTTCTTGCCTAGTGTTCCAACTCGCCACTGCACCGTCCTCTCAACAATTCAGCTCCTATTTTTTGCTCTGTGGTGGAAACCATGTAAATAACATTCGGAGCCAAGTCGCTGACTCTGTTTCCAGATGACACCCTCCTGAGGGCTTAGTTACGTAAGGCACTTGGCTGTGAAGCTGCTTGCCCGTCTCTCTGAAGGAACAGGCATTCGATGACAGCCGAGCTGCATTCTTTGTAGCAAATTGATATTTTCTACACACCAGGTGCTGTGGAAGAGCCATCTATCTATCTGTGCACTTGACTTTTGAACAAGGAGCCTTAAAAAAAATTAAAAAATGGGGCCAGAGATTCCTTGCAGAGAAAAATTGTGGGATGGAGGGGCTGTTCTCAATTTCTGCCTTTTATCAGTTTACTCCAGTGGACATACAGAGAGTGGCTGTAAATGTACCAACAAGGAAGTCAACTGAAAGTTTATTAAAATAAGAGTCAAATAGTGGGAAATGTGTAAATCCTCATTAAGAACTGCAAAGGCACGATGTAATATAAACCGTGAATTATATATATTAAAGAAATTAGTACGCCATAAATTAGGGGGTTGTTAATGCAGCACACACAGGTGCCCACAAAAGGTTTTAGTAAATATCCTCTCAAAACTGCACAATGCATGAGAGACCTCTAGCTGAGTTCCTGCTTCCATGGCTCAGCCTCTACATAGAAAGCTTTGCATGAAATGCCCACATTTCATTGGAGGTCAGGACAGGACAGCCACCCTTCCTTCCATTCTGAGATGAGGCGAGGTATAGAAAGTTTATCTCTGTGAGCAAGCACACACATACCCCATACACCCACAGTCGATGGGATGTGCACCTGCACCATTTTGTTGCCCCATCTCTTTCTACTCTTTTCGATGTGGCAGCCATTTTGTGGAATGTCATGGGCTCCACAGCAGCCATATTGTGACTGGCGCTCACGGCACTTTCTTGCAGTTCCAAAATGTGTCCACTGGCCTAAAATGGGTGGCAAACCCTGCTAAGTCCCCTATTTTTGTCTCTGGTCTGTGCTTTACTTTTTTAAAAAAATAATATTTATTATTTTCCAACAATTTAAACACTACAAAAGTGTTTGTAATAGCCCTTTGTAATAGCAGTTTTTCAGAGCGGGGGGGACAACAAACATTACTTCTGCACACCTTGAGGTTCACCCTGAGTACGCTGGTTTCTCCTTATTTCAGTGTCTCTGTTTTGGATCTAGTCCTTTCAGTGATCAAAACTTGAATTTCCTATTGCAAGGAATGATAAATAAAGGGCCACAGAAGTCAAGGGAGAGAGACTGTGGCCGTCCAGAGGCTGCTGAACTACAACTTGCATCAACCCTGCCTATCGACCATATTGATTGGAGCTGTGGTCCAAAATATCTGGAGATTACCAGGTTGGGGATGTTTTCTATTCAGGTTCTCTGCCTCGGTGAGGTCCAGAGGCCAGAGGAGGAGGAGTTTGGATTTGATATCCTGCCTTTCACTCCCTTTAAGGAGTCTCAAAGCGGCTAACATTCTCCTTTCCCTTCCTCCCCCACAACAAACACTCTGTGAGGTGAGTGAGGCTGAGAGACTTCAAAGAAGTGTGACTAGCCCAAGGTCACCCAGCAGCTGCATGTGGAGGAGCGGAGATGCAAACCCGGTTCCCCAGATTACGAGACTACCGCTCTTAACCACTACACCACACTGGCTCTCTACACCACACTTTTGAATGTGTGTAGTCCAAAAAGATGGGAGCCTTTCTCTCTGTGCTATGGATTGATGAATATGTTGTTGTTGGACTAAAGCTGCCATAACCTCTGGCCGCTTGACATGCTACTTTTCTGGGAAAGTATTTCCATTTGCTAGCTGCTGGAAGCAATGCCGGAATTAAGACATTAGCAGCCAGGACCGAATCTTAAGGCACCTGCCCTGCATGGCCACGGAAAAGAACCTTTAGGTACACACGCCAAAACGTCCCCCGCCATTTATTGTCATTTTTGCAAGAACCGTTGAAAGGAAAATAAAAGCAGCACAAGGCTGCAGATCGATACAAAACGCAAGAGGCGACGTTAGCGAAACACAAAAGAACCAATAACAATAATTTTATGAAATTAAAAATTAACCGCTGGGTCATAATTTGCTAACCAAATCAATCCAGTAACAAGCTAATCATGAGCACCTTTGCGCAGGCGATAATTGAAAGATAGGTCATTAGTCTAATAACAGCAACAATTGGTCTAAAATTGTCTGTGATCAATAAACACTTTTCAAAGGATCTTCTGGTGGCTTTGTATGGGGTGAATCGGACTAATTGCCCGAGTTACAAAGCAGGAAAAGATTGCATGAATGCCTGTGGCTTAATGATTACTTAATTTCGCAAATCGTTGAAGGGTTAATTTATATATATATATAAAATATGTCTCCAAAACATCAGTTAACCTGCTATTTTCCAGCTTCCTCTACCCAAAACCTCTCCCCTCCTGCTAAATCCGTCTGTCAATCCTTCTATTAACCTCAGTTCACTGAGTCCTGCTCCATCGTTTATCATCCACACAACACGAGGGAGGTATGAGTCAGCTTATGGAGCAGAACCTGTAGAGGAGTATTTGAGACTGTTAGAAGAGAGGGTAAATGGACATGGAGTATTCCAGAGGAGGTCCTGGCTTCCAGCTAATCAATACTGCAGGTACAATTTTGCATTGCATGTTGCAAATTCTGTTTAGCAACCCTTGGACAGGAAGCGTGCTGAGTCTTTGCATTCCTTCTCTCCCTCTGTTCTTTCACCTCCCTGAAAAAGAGTTCTCACACTATTTATATTTTGTATATGTGTGCTAATTTCTTTTATTCTTTTAATGATGACAGAAGAGCCTTTCACGGCAGTCCAGAGAGTTTGTTCTAAATGATGTATTATTTATCCAGTGGATAATGAGCCCTCTGTCAATATGTCTTCTTTTTAAAGGGTGTGTGTGTATTTCTAGCTACCATTTAAATTCACACTCCAGGACTACTTAGAATGTGCAATACAGTGTACATATGTATTTAGGGACTTGTGTGTGTTTTCCTTAATAGGCAATCCATCTTCTTTCTGTGTATTTAGGGACACTTAAATCTGCTGTTGAGTATTCCACATTATGTCTATGGTCTGAGAGCAATATACAATTTTTATTGTGTTTTGGAGGGAATGTGTGATCAGCAAGCTGCTTGTTATAGGGGTAAATCTGAATGATCTTTGTGATGCAGCCAAATATAGCCCCGCTGTTTAGAATTAAGCCTGGCCAGGACATCAGTTTATATCTTGGGAATGGACCAAAGGGAAGGGGGGGTCTGTCTCCAGTCTGTTTTACGTGACTTCCAGTCAGGTTTTGGGCTGCAGCATGGTGGGATGGGTATCCCCAAACAGGCCATACCAGAATCAATCTTGCCTTCCCAGCACATACCTCCTCCCATGTGACTGGGCATGGCTAGTCAGTGGTGAACCATCTACAGAGGTACCTCGGGTTAAGAACTTAATTTGTTCTGGAGGTCCATTCTTAACCTGAAACTGCTCTTAACCTGAGGTACCACATGGGGCCTACCGCTGCCACCGCACGATTTCTGTTCTCATCCTGAAGCAAAGTTCTTAACCTGAGGTACTATTTTTGGGTTAGCGGAGTCTGCAACCTGAAGCGTCTGTAACCCGAGGTACCACTGTATTCTTGCTGCAGGCTAATACAGTTCTGCTGTTTTGGAATTATAGGGGTTCCTGCATATAGCGATTAGAATGGGAGAACCAGGATTCAAATCCTCACACAGTTATGAAAATCGCTGGGTAGTTGTGAAGGTAAGATGGGTGGAAGGAGAGTTATGTACCTAAGCTCTCGGAAGGGAAGGCTGTAGATCAGTGCAATGCAATGCAATGCAATGCAATGCAATGCAATGCAATGCAATGCAATGCAATGCAATGCAATGCAATACATACAGCAAGAACAACAACCACCCAAACTTTGGGATTATGGGTTGTTGTAGTGTGCATATGCAGCTTTTCATTTCATTATCTTCAGGTCTTCATAGCTGGGGTGGGTGGAAAACAGTTCTAAGATCCCCCTCTGGAAAGCAACTGGGGAGCATAATACAGTGGTACCTTGGTTCTCAAACGCCTTGATACTCAAACAACTTGGAACCCAAACGCTGCAAACCCGGAAGTTTGTGAACATTTTTTTGGAAGCTGAACATGCTCCATTTTGAGTATTACGCTTCCGATTTGAGTGCCACACTTCCGATTTGAGTGTTACGTTGAGGTCTGTCTGTTTTTTCTATTTAATTTGCGTTTTTGCTTTTGCAGCTCTTTTTTGTTTTGTTTTTGCAACTGTGTGGAACCCAGTTCAGCTACTGATTGATTGATTGATTGATTGATTGATTGTGTGACTGCAGTACATTGTTGATTGCTTTCATGGATCAATGGTCTCGTTAGATAGTAAAATCCGTGTTAAACTGCTGTTTTAGGGATTGTTTTTAAAAGTCTGGGATGGATTGATCCATTCTGCATTACTTTCTATGGGAAAGCGTGCCTTGGTTTTGGAAAGCTTTGTTTTTGAAATGGACTTCTGAATGGATTAAGTTTGAGAACCAAGGTACCACTGTAGTGTTCTGGTGTCAGTGCAGCTCTATTGGAAGATGGCAGGACCAAGATATGTCACTCCATTAAGACTTAATTTTCAGCCTTCTATCCTGTCACCCTTAGCTTAGAAGAACCACAGTGTCATGTGCTTGGTCTGAATGTGCTTTGGCTTCTATTCTTATTTATCTGGTATCAAAAAGGAAGTCATGATGTGTTGCTCTTCCTCTCCACTTTAGGAAAGATTGGCTTGCAGAGATTGGCATGCATTATTTTTCGGCATGTGGATTGTGTGTGTGTGTGTGTGTGTTGTTTTATCCCCAAGGTTACTTAAATGAAAACAAAGCCTCCTCTCTTCTTCTGGGGTTCATGTGTTCTTTGCCCTTGCCTGACATGCAGATAACCATCGACTTGCTGCTGTTGAGCAAATTAGAGGCCGCCGTCAAAGGCTTTGGGCTCAGATTCAATCTCGTGTCCTGGGTCATTCTCCTTTCTGCAAACGGGATGTGCATTGTTAAGAAAAGTATAGTTGAAATTACTTCTGGGAGGAACGTCGGAAGCCGCCTTTGTCACCCAGGCTTGCACTAGCTGGTTGTTGCTTGCAAAGCACAGGGTTGCAGGACTTTGCAAGCACCAATAATCAGTGGACTGGCAGGGCTTGCTAAGTGCTGTACAGAAGGACTTTGCAGGCCTCCTTTGGCCCAACCTTGCTTTTACCTGCTAACAGCTGGGCATATATCACATCAGGTGCAGAGCAGGTAGACCTGGATTGGTTAAAGTGGGCAGAGGAGTTGTGGTTCTCAGCAGCTGGTATTTAGAGATGTTCTGCATCCCAACAGTAGATGTGGAGCAAAAAAAAAAAGGGAGAGGGAGGAGACTCAGGGAAAGCATCACTGTGGGTTCTGATGGGGCCCTGGCATTCGACCAAGGTTCCCTAGTGCTGATTCTGGACCTCCTTTCTATTAAAACATCTGTCCCCCTTTGCAAGTTGTCATGCTTGCTCTTGCTATTTCAAAGAAAGAGAAAAGAAAATAGTGTGCTCTCCTCTGATGTTCTTGGTCCTGTCCCCAGTGCAAGAACTGTACACTAACTGGTTATGGGAGTCTGACTTTTTATTTATTTACTTGGGTTGCTTACAGCATTCATAACTTGCCCTTTAGCCAACAAGGTTCTCAGAGCAGCTTACAAAAAGAACCACTAGGGTGGTCCCTGCCCTCACAATCTAAAAGGACACAGCACTAGAGGAAGAGGGAAGGGGCAGGAGGAGGAAAAAGCAAACTCAGGCACTAGTTCTGGACAGCTGACGTCATTGGTGGTTCTAGCTACCTTTCCATTGAATAAAGAGCAGTCCTCCCCTTGAAGAACTCTGCCTACTCCAGATTTAGGTCTAGGATCAGAGCAGGCGATACCCTCCAGACAAGGAGGATCAGGGCAGTTTTTCCAACAGAGTTTCCCCTCACGGATTGCTGCAGCCTAAAATAATGTAAGGGCAGGGACGCGGGTGACGCTGTGGGTTAAACCACAGAGCCTAGGACTTGCCGATCAGAAGGTCGGAGGTTCGAATCCCCGCGACGGGGTGAGCTCCCGTTGCTCGGTCCCTGCTCCTGCCAACCTAGCAGTTCGAAAGCACGTCAAAGTGCAAGTAGATAAATAGGTACTGCTCCGGTGGGAAGGTAAATGGCGTTTCCATGCGCTGCTCTGGTTCGCCAGAAGCAGCTTAGTCACGCTGGCCACATGACCCGGAATCTGTACGCCGGCTCCCTCGGCCAATAAAGCGAGATGAGCGCCACAGCCCCAGAGTCCGCCACGACTGGACCTAATGGTCAGGGGTCCCTTTACTTTTACTTTACTAAAATAATGTAAAAGCCATTTGCCTAGGGGTAGATGTCACAGGGGACAAATATCGCACACACTGAGGTTGTCTGAACTGCAAACTGTGCAGTGCCTGCTTTCGACATAACTTAGGGCCGACGGCGACTGCTCTGGGACGCTTTCTAAACAGACAGTTGGCCTGCTCAGAAAGAACTGGATTGCTGCAGTGATTCCAGCCAGCAACAATGCATGCCAAGTTTTTTTCATTTGCAAAGGAAAGGGAAAGTTGGGAGGTATTGTAGCAGGGGAAACAGTAGGCTGCTCCTTGGCTACTCCAATTTGTGTTGAGCTCACAACCTGCATTTAAAGCAAGGCTTCTTCTGCTGGAGCCCTGAGATAGAAAGTGTTGGCAGTTCTGCAGGGTTGGCCCAAAACATTTTGGCACCTGAGGCAAGCCACAAAGTGCCAGGAACAAGGGTGGGAACAGACCCGCAGTGCCTCTGATTGGCCAAGAGGCTGCTGTAGAGGTGGCATTGGGTGGGGAGCTGCCAAAGAGATCTGGCCTCCAAGGAGTGCCACAAATGATGTTGCCATGGTGGCAGCGGGCGATGCATTTCTTGGAGGCTGGATCTGCTGCCCCTATGGATCCTGCTACCTGAGGCAGTTGCCTAACCTGCCTCATGGTTCGGCCGGCCCCGCAGTTGCACCAATTCGCTCAGTTCTGGCAGCAAAGGTTCATAAGACCAAATGGCTGGGCTGGTGTGGATGGTATGGTATTGCTCACAAACACTCCAGCTGTGCCACTGACATGCAAGGAGGGTTTGCAGACTTGTGAGCAAGAGAGGCAAGCGAGAGCAAGGCTCCTCCAACCCAGGACCATGGCAGGGCTGCTGTGGTTTTTCAGAACAGCAGACATGGTAAATCCTACCAGATGTGGCTTCCCTAGCAGGGGCATCAAGCCCTAAGCAGTAACGAGCAGGTGAGGGAGCTGAATTGTGACTGTACTGATTTGAGCTAACCAGCCAGTTCTTTGGCCTCAGGCTTCTAGTATATCTTGACTGCTCCACTGGGTACTCAGTGGGTTGGGGTGTTTATGCAGAGAGCATGCTGGAGTTCGGAGGAAAGGAAAGTCCAAAAGGTTTTTGCCTGCAACCAGCAGCTATAAAATGGGAGTTTAATGTTGTCATTTATCTCCCCTACTGCTTCACCCAGTGCTTCCTAAATCCCTAGTGCAAGAGTGGAAAACATTTTTTTTGCCGCATTGCACCCTGGGTGGCAGCGGGTGGGGGGCACATACTGGTACTAATGGTGGGTGGGGCTTTCATCCTTGCCTGGGCTGCTGCTTATCTGGTTGCCCAGACCTAGGACTGCTGGTTGACTATCCTGTGGCACTCATCCTGCCCTGTCCTTGCCCAAAACAGGACAACAGATTCCCCATCGCTGCAATACTCAAACCGCTTCCACCACTGAAATCCATTTGTGATGCACAGCATGCAACTAAACCTGCTCAGTTACAAATGGCGATAAGAGTAGGGTGGTTTTTTTAAGGAATGCCAAATAATGCTACCTCTCAGGCTGCAAAGTTCTGCTCCCACAGATGACTAAACACACAGATGAAAAGGGAAATGTAGAAGAAACCATTTGTCCGTTGGTTCATTCCCTCATGGGTTACAGAAAGCCAAGACGTGTTAGCTTGCGCTGATGTTGGGGGGGGGGGGAGAGGCTGGTTACCTTACTGATGGCTGAGCGTGTTCTCTTTATTTTTATCCTGACAAGCCTTTTTGTGCTCCAGGGCATGTGTAAGAAGAATTAAATGCAACCCGTCAGAGTCCTCTGCAGGTTAAGAGACAAGAAAGATAGTGCAAAGGGATTAAGGATTAAAAGGTGGCAGGGAAGCAAGCTACAAGCAAGGGTAGAATTGGTCTCTTCCGCCAGCTAAATATTTATGAGGGGCTGCCTTGGATGATTGCAAAGACTTCCTGAGGTTTGTGTGTGGGAAAACATCAGAGGTCTGATTTGCTGGCTTCCAGGGAGTTAGCCCAAAGGTACAGAAGAAGTGATTTCTGCCCAATTTACCACATTTGCAAATAGGCGGTAATAATATAGGGGAACTTGGGGCCCTAGGAGCCAAATTCACTCCTCCAAGTCTCTCGGTCTGTCCTGCAGGACTTTTCCCCAGGCCACACTCCCTACACACTTGACTGGCCCTGCTTCACACATACCTTGAGTGGTTTTCCCCACTTGGAATGCATCCTTGAACTCCGATAATGCCTCTTCCTTACCTGGATGGAGCCTAGAGGTGTGTGTGTGTGTGTGTGTGTGTGTGCGTGTGTGTGTGTGTAAACTAGCCTACTGTGCAAATGTGAAATTTACATTCATTGCTTCACCCACTTTTGCTTCTAGCCCTGCCCCCTACTGGCATGTGGACCCCAGAAGGGAATGTGGCCCTTTGGCTGAAAAAATTCCCCAGCCCTGATTTAGGAACAGAGGTCATATTGGCCCGTCCAGTTCAGTATTGTCTATATATTACAGGCATGGGCAAACTCGGCCCTCCAGATGTTTTGGGGCTACAATTCCCATCATCCCTGACCACTGGTCCTGTTAGCTAGGGATCATGGGAGTTGTAGTCCCAAAACATCTGGAGGGCAGAGTTTGCCTATGCCTGGTCTATAACAGAGTTCCCCATTCCTGCCGAATGGTATTCTTTATTAACATAAAATTTTTAAAATGCAGTAATAGTAATCAAAGTTAGAAAACATAGGAGCAATGCACAGGCTGTGTTTTCCAAACGGAGAGCATATAATGTAGAAGAAGAAGAAAACAACAAAGCTTATTGTGAATGCACCATTTGTGAATTATTTCTTTCTGCAGTAGTCAGAGACCACATATTCTTGTACCAGAATGAGCAGTTTTAAGTCCTGTAGTGTCTTCCATTTCTGGGCCAGCACCCACATACAAATTCCCTTAGACCAGAAGCTTACTGTTTGATCACCTCACAAGTTCAAAAGGACAAGTTGTGGGGAAACTTGAAAGGGGCATTTCGTTTTTCATTTTCACTTCTGCAAAAAAGTAATATAAAATAACTTTAAAATAAACAACATATCAAATAAAGTAATATTCAATAATCCATTGGAATATAATAACCCACATTAAAATTAATTCTTAAAATATTAGCATGTAATAATTAATTAGAAATTCACTCTTTGCAATTGCAATACTATATCTATCTATCTATCTATCTATCTATCTATCTATCTATCTATCTATCTTCAGAACCATCAGTCCAAAATGCATATTTAATTGCACAAGTGAAGTACTGGTAGCAGGAGGCAGACTGTAAAACTGTTCCCGTCAGCCCCGGACAACAAGGCTAATGGCCAAGGATATTGGGAATTGCAGCTCAGCAACATCTGGAGGGTCAAACGTTCTCCCACATCCGATTTACACTGCATAGGGGCCTGGCAAGAGGCTCTTCTGCTCCCAACACACTCCTGTGGGAGCCCTGGAAGTGAATCGGCCCTTGCGAGTAAAGGAGGGGTGGCCGTGCACTTTATATGAAAAGAACACTTCTCTTTTTAATGCGTTCTTATTTGTTCTGCCACTTAATTTAGCGAGGAAAGCTAGTCCCACCACGCATGGCTTGGCAGGCAGGGTTAGACAGAAGGCTCCCTAACCAAGCAGGATCAATAGAGACAAAGGCTGATTAAGACTATGCAAGTAATGGGGCATGCCTTGCGCGTTCCTTTAAACACTCCTGCCGTTCCCATTTGGCGGACATTGTTCCCTTTGCACTTAGATTATCTTTAATGTTAAAGGAATCCAATTCCATCATGTTAAGTTTGCCCTGCGGAGCGGAGTGCGAATGCAAGATGCCGACTGCTTCAAAGGCACAGGCACGCTTCAACCTCCTTGTGGCTTTTTTTGTTTTGTTTTGTTTTCAGTGGAGGTTTATTAGAAGGGCTGTTTGGTTTGCAGAGGGTCGAGAACTCCCAATTTAATTTGGAGGAGGATGCTGTTTGCCAGAAACAGAGAGAAGGAATAGGGTGGTGGGAGAGCACATGCCCTGGTTCAACGACCCCTGGAATATTCGGCTAAAAGATCTGCTGCTGGGAAAGGCCCTGCATAGCCACTGTGTCATGAGCCATGGAAGGGATGGCCCAATCCTGAGGATGGGTGGGAGGAGCTCAGAGAATTGGGGCTTGGCAACCCAGGAGGAAGATCCTAGTGGGTTGGGGAAGCCAAAGCAGAACCCCAAGAAATGTCTGGGCCTGAGGAGAGGACTGGTGAGGCAGGGCGTAAGGAGCTGGATCCAGAGGGTTGGTAGCGAATTGTTCTGCTCCTTAGATATTGGATTCCTCTAGCCAGGCATCTGTCCTGGACTGGCTGGATGCTGATGAGTGGTGGGAGGCACAGCCCGGGGAACCCCCAGGGGAAGAAGGCTCGGATCCAGGGGAGTTGTGAAGGGACGGCGATGAGTGGTCAGAGAGGGAAGAGGGAGCAGACTGGGAAGAGGATGTGTTGGAAGGAGAAGAGGTAACAGGGTTTTGTGAGCAGGGAGAGGCTGTGGCGGAGAGTGGTCCAGACTTAGAAGCACGAGAGGAGGTGGACCAGGAGACAGAGATGAGGCAGGCTGCTGTGAGCAGCTCCCCTCCCTGCAGAGGAATGATGTGGGTGGAGCAAAGAGAGACAAGATGAAAGAGCCTCAGGTTGCTGGGCAAGAAACCAAAGGAGGAGCCTTAGAGAGCAGTGGGAAGGAGGGACCTTCAGTCCTCGCAACTGCCTCATTGGAGCAAAACCTACTGGGAAGAGTTGCTGCTTTGGTTTCTTTGAATAAAGTGTTAACTTCACCAACCCCGGGTGTTTTATTGCTGATCTGCAGTGGACTCCAGACCTCCTGTCAGTGAAGGGCCTTGCCCTTATTGGGGAGGTCAGTCGGGTACCAGTCAACTCTGACTACACTGCTGTCAAACAGGAAATGGTAAGACCAGCATAAACAAACTCCACAGGTTCAACCCACTTGGAGGAACGCCTGTTCACTTGCCCAATCCCAAGACTCCAGCCAACTCCAAAGGAAGGACATGGCACTGTTGGATCAGCATCTTTCTTGCGCTCAGCCAATGCCATTCACCTGCTGGACCTTGCAACGCTTGCCTATGTATCCATCTGATTTACACATTAAAGATTTCATCAGAAACAGGACTGTGCATGCTAGGATGCCCTGCTTAGCAAGAGCAGGTGATACTGGGCTAGGCAAGGGGTGCAGAACCTCTGGCCTGTGGGCCAATCTTGAAACAATTCCCAAAGCTTCCAGGCAATAGGGATGCACTGTTAAACCACTCTGAGAATTGTAGCTCTGTGTAGGCAGTGGGGGTCTCCTATCAACTTTTCAGCGCCCTTAACAAACTGCAGTTCCCAGGATGCTTTGTGGGAAGCCATGTCTGTTTAAAGCAAAGTGGGTATACATTTTTAAATACAGTGGTACCTCGGGTTAAGTACTTAATTCTTTCCGGAGGTCTGTTCTTAGCCTGAAACTGTTCTTAACCTGAAGCACCACTTTAGCTAATGGGGCCTCCCGCTGCTGCCGCATCATCGGAGCACAATTTCTGTTCTCATCCTGAAGCAAAGTTCTTAACCCGAGGTACTATTTCTGGGTTAGCGGAGTCTGTAACCTGAAGCGTATGTAACCCGAGGTACCACTGTAAATAAAAAGTAGAAGGCAATGTTGTTATAGGATTGGAGGCATCCATAGCAATCGACTTAGCATCCCTTGCAGGCTAACCCTGGGTACTGCTCATCTAATAGGCCTGCCTTTTATTAATTTCCTTGGAGGGGCTGCTGATTGGCAGTAGACAGGTTGGATTTCCAGTTTACCAGGCAGTTTTGTTGATGCTGGAGCAAGGTCTTCAGCTGGTTATTTTTAGTGCTTTGAGGCTGACTGCCAAGAGGTCATTGCTGCTGCTGCTTAAAATGATTTGGAGTTATTATTATTACTATTATTAATGATTTTATTTTGCAAATTCCATTGCTGGCTGTGGAATTTCAAGTGCCAGCTGTCTGTCTTTGGGCTGGTGGATTGTCTTGACACATACTCCCTGTGATTTGTCACCACCAGCTCTAGCTTTGCCTTGGCTGTGACAGACATGCTTATCAGCATCTGACAGGGAGGGAGGGAGCGAGTGAGCAAAGTGACAGGGAAAGCCTCATTACTGGCAGCCTGGGAAACACTAAATTCACATTGAGATTGCTGGCTTCCTCCTCCCTCAGACCTCCACTCTCCGGTAAAGCTTATTTCCCCAGTGGCTGCGTCGGCTCTCAACTTCTTCCATCCTTCCTGTTAAAACTCTGACACAACATCCATGGGCACAGTTGTGCCCGCTGCTGCGTCCCATGGTGCTCACAGGAAGGTATCAATAAATATCCCCTCAATAAGTGCATGAGAGACTATTGGCTCTTCCTGCTTAGCTCCTGTTTGCATTATCTCGGCCTCTCCTGCATGAAATGTAACCCCTTAATCATGCCCACATTTCATTGGGTGCAAGGATTAGACACCCACGCTTCCTGAACAAAAGACAGTTCAAAGAGCTTCACTCTGTGAGCAAACACAGCGGTGGCTGATGTAGGAGCCTTTTGCCCAGGGGGCACGCCTTTACCCCATTTTGTGGTCCCATCTCTTTTTCTGTTCCTGTAGATGCGGCAGCCATGTTGTGTTGTGCCATGCCCAGCCAGCAAAATCTAAATGTGTTTGCTGGTTTTAAAAAGATTGGCAGCTCCTGCTGTCTAGCATTTCCCATCCTTCTCTTCTCTTAAGCCTTGGTGAAACTTATATGGTTTGGCTGTGCCCATGCAACGCATACCTGCAGTAAAAAGGTATAGGGACCCCTGACCATTAGGTCCAGTCGTGACCGACTCTGGGGTTGCGGCGCTCATCTCGCTTTATTGGCTGAGGGAGCCGGCGTACAGCTTCCGGGTCATGTGGCCAGCATGACTAAGCCACTTCTGGCAAATCAGAGCAGCGCTCGAAAAGGCTGTTTACCTTCCCGCCGGAGCGGTACCTATTTATCTACTTGCACTTTGACGTGCTTTCGAACTGCTAGGTTGGCAGGAGCTGGGACCGAGCAACAGGAGCTCACCCTGTCGTGGGGATTCGAACCACCAACCTTCTGATCGGCAAGTCCTAGGCTCTGTGGTTTAACCCACAGTGCCACCTGCGTCCCATACCTGCAGTAGCTTTCCACTAATAAAGGGTCCCTTTATTCCAGATGGAATCTCCCTTGTATAAGTACATAAGCTGGCATGAACCTTGCATGATGCAACCCTGATGTGACAAGTGCACATGCAACTTTCTCCCGCACGCATGCAAAAAATACACCACGGAAATCACCAAGCACCTGTGAGATTCACCAAATTTCCCTAGCCTACCCTGACGCAGCCTAGTCATTTCCCCAGTGAGTGTCATTTCCCAAAAAATTGGGGGGGGGGGAAACATGGGCAAGGTACTTCCAGTGAGACTCTCCCCCTGAGCGTACCCATTTTCTCCTTGCCACTATCCTTTTGCTTGTCTTTTTCTCTAGGCCCAGGGCAGCTCTAGATGTCCCATTCGTTCAGCATTCTTCCTGGTTTCTTACATAAAGCTTACGAGGAGGTTAGACTTATGTTTGGCATTTGCTGAGGTTTGATTTGTTTCTGAGGTGGTTATGAGCATGGTGTTTACATTCCTTACCGTGACACGAAGGGATGATGGCCGCCAATTTAGACAGCTTTAAAAGATTAAATGCATTTGTGGAGGTTGTGTGTGTCAATTGCAAATAACCGCGATGCTTATGTACTCCTGCAGGATTAACAGCAGCATGCCTCTATGAGTTGCTGGAGAACAACAGCAGGAAAGGGAATATGATTAGCTTGCAGGGCTGGGCTAGAGTAGAGAGGCCTTTGGTCTGATCTAGCAGGGATTCCTGCAGGCAACCTGTTGGTTGAGCATTCATCCTGAGTTGCTTGTACACAAGTTGGACTACATCTGGTTTTTACTGAGCGTTTGTTTGCGGGGTGGTTACCCAACAATGGACCTTCATCCTGATTTGCTTGTGGGGACGTTTACATGTTTTCCTGTTAATCATTTGTTCAGCCCATGCAGTTTCATTATATTTCCCCCCACTTTTCGATTGGATTTGTTCCACGAGGGCAACAAAGTGCTTTTAATCCACTTTCACTGCGCAAACCTAAAATGCTGGTATGCGATTGAATCCCTCCTGCGAAATAATGACAGTCTGGAGGCACCCTGGGTTGGCGCTGCCTCCCAGAGAGCAAGACAGAGAGAGAAAGAAAAGGAGGGGGAGGACAAGGGGTGTGGCGGTTGCTGCTCCTACAGATGGGTGAATATATCAATTTCAGCTTCTCATTTTTCCGTTCTTAAGTTCAGTTTCCCACATTTTCCCATCAGTGCATCGTTATTATTATTTTAAGACGTCCTCATGAAAATTCATCAGCATTTTAATGTACATTTATATTTTTCTGCATGCACTTTTGCCTCAAATAATACACTTTACATGCTGTTTTCATGAATGCACATTTTTTTAAAATGCACACTGATATATGCATTTTTGAACAGTGTGATTCAGCAGCAAAAAAAAAAGGTTACATCAACAGAAGTATGGTGTGCTAAGTGCCAGTACCACTCTGTTCTCCCTTGGTCAGACCCCAGCTGGAGTTCTGGGTCCTGTCCTAGGCTCCAACATTACAAGTTGGAATGTGTGCAGAAGTGGACAACCAAGATGGTTATGGGTCTGGAAGCCAAGAATTATGAGGAACGGTTGAGGGAGCTAGGTATGTTTAGCCTGGAAAATAGGAGGCTCAAAGTGGCATGGTAGCCATCTTCAAAGATCTGAAGAACTATTATCACATGGAATATGGAATTGGAATCCATCCGAACTGATGGATTCAAATTACAAAAAAGGTTGTTGTTGGTGGTGTTTTATATTTATTTATACCCCACCTTTTCCCCCTGACGGGCCGGCTACTTACAGATAAACATAAGAATTGCTAAAAACATATTGTAATGGTTATAGAGGTTGCTCGTGCGTAAGTTGCCGCCACTCTTGGCTGGGTTGCCTGGTTAAACCTTTTCTGTCTGGACAGCCCTTCACTTCGTGGCTGTTTCAGTCGCTAGCAGAATCCGTCAGTGGGCGTTTCTTGAACTTCTTCCAGCAAAGAAGTTCTTTGACGCCAAGTCTACGCCTACTTTCCCTCCGCGGAAGTCTTCTGCGCAGGGTGGGTGTGGGTAGCGGAGGACCCGTGCTCTCCCCGCTGGTCTCCGGCGAGGAGTCCTGGAGCCCCCTCACCGATTCCCCCATCTGCCCCCCTTTATCCCTGGTGTTACGCTGATTTCCTTCCCCAGCCGATGAGCTCCCTCTCTCCCTGCTGGGCCCTTCTCCAGCATCGCTTGGGAGCCTTGTCTCCACCTCTGACTCCAATGTCAGTTCCCTGACACATATATTCTGACTAAATATTAGGAAGAACTTTCTGAGGGAAAGAGCTGTTGGGCAGTGGAACAGAACACCTCAGAAGGTGATGGATTCTCCTTCATTGGAGGTTTTTAAACAGAGGTTGGGTGACCATCTGCCAGGGATAATTTAGCCATGATTCTGGCATTGGAGGGAGCTGGACTAGGTGACACTTGCGATCTCTTCCAGCTCGAAGGTTCTGTGGTTCTAAGTGCAAATTTGTCAGGATGGCTGGGTTTCAGTTCCTGCATTGTTTTGAAAAGTGCAAACCAATTCAGCTTTCTATCCCCACTCCTAGCTCCTCTTCTCCTTACACTCTCCTACTTGGGTGGGCTTTGGCGGGTGCCTGGTGATGCCTGCTCCCTGCAGCCCCACTTCTTATGCAAGGACTTGCTTGTCCCACCCCCACTCCCCATGTGAAAAATCATGCCCTGTGACATGTCAAGCTATTTCCCTACTGCTTTTCTTGTAACGTTGAAAGAAGTAAACAATATAACAACGCATCACCATTGAAATACAAATCAGCCCAGAAGACTTCAGGGAGAAGGCAGTCCACGTTCCCAGTGTGTCTCTTTGGATGCACAAATTCACTCTTAGCCTTGCTGTCCTGGGAAGGAAAATAAAATACTTCCCCCACCCCACAATGATAGATGCTTTATCGTAGCAGTAAACAAACCTATGAAGTCTTACATGGGTTTCTAACACTTTAGTTGGAGGTTGCATGCGGCTTCTGCAATGAATGTTCACAACTGTGCTCTTAATATTATTATTATTATTATTTGTTTAAATTTTCAATTGAATTGTCACAGGCTACACTTTTTTTGGCCTTCGATTGTCTTTTTAACCCACTGCTGACATTCTCTCTCTCTCTGCATATGCACAGACATCTCTCTCTGTATATATGCACACACATACACTCTTGCTGGGACGCGGGTGGCGCTGTGGGTTAAAGCCTCAGCGCCTAGGGCTTGCCGATCAAAAGGTCGGCGGTTCGAATCCCCGCGGCGGGGTGCGCTCCCGTTGTTCGGTCCCAGCGCCTGCCAACCTAGCAGTTCGAAAGCACCTCCGGGTGCAAGTAGATAAATAGGGACCGCTTACCAGCGGGAAGGTAAACGGTGTTTCCGTGTGCGGCTCTGGCTCACCAGAGCAGCTTCGTCACGCTGGCCACGTGACCCGGAAGTGTCTTCGGACAGCGCTGGCCCCTGGCCTCTTGAGTGAGATGGGCGCACAACCCCAGAGTCTGGCAAGACTGGCCCGTACGGGCAGGGGTACCTTTACCTTTACCTTTTACACTCTTGCTAGTTGAGGATAATATTTATTACATCTGATGTTTGTTTGTTTGTTTCTATACCACTTTATATTTTTAATAAAAATCTCAAAGCGGTTTACAGCATATTAATCAATCAGTCAATCAATCAAATCAATCAATCAATCGATCAATCAATCAATCAATAAAACAATAGCCGAGCGATTTTCCTCCAGCCTAATGAGGAGCCTCTTTTGTAGAGCTGGTGAGTGTGGGCCTCACCCCTAGGCCAGGTGGAAAGGGCCTTTCAGGGAGCAGCCTTCATGCCTTGCAGCCAGCCGATATTCCTCCCGGGTTGTTGTTGTTGTTGTTGTTGTTGTTATACCCCACCCATCTGGCTAGGTTTCCCCAGCCACTCTGGGCGGCTTGCAGCACATAAAAAATTGTAAAACATCAGGCATAAAAAAAATTCCTGATACAGGGCTGCCTTCAGATGATGTGAGTTCTAGTCAATGAAAGCTTATGCCATAGTAAAGTTGTTGGTCTTTAGGGTGCCACAATATCCTTTGTTATGTTTGCTGTAACATCCTATTACCACGACGACCCCCTCTACAACTTAGTCACGGCATACCATATATGGAAGACAAGATAAATCTGTGTCTGTTATACAGTAGACCCTCTACTTACAACTGCCTCCACTTGTGGACATTCCAAGTTGTGACCACGGCAAACCCGGAAGTAACTGGCAAGTTTGCTGCCATTCGCGCATGTGCAAGAGCAGGCAATCGCCGCCCGTGCCTGCGCACAACAGCGCCTCTCTCAGCGACCCATTTCGCCATAAGGACAGGCCTCCGGAATGGATTGTGGTCGTGAGTAGAGGTTCCACTGTATATAGCCCCATATCTGTTGAACTTCTAGGCACAACCCCATAGCCTTTTCCTCATGTTCATCTGTTATGGCAAAATGAACAGAGGGGCTTGAAATACCTTGAAAGCAGCAAGATGCTTTGTTGGTTTTCTTGTACGGTTACACTGGGATCTGCTTTTTTTACCTGCCAAGCTTTACTGCCTAGGACAGCTGCTGTATTGGCCCAAAGGAGCCATTTATCTCTTTCCAAATCAAACTGAAGCTTGCTGTTGCTGAAGATGAGGTTGAACATTTTTCAGCAGGGCATTTAGAAGATGTGCCAGTTGCTGGGAATCACAGGAGAGCGCTGTTGCGCTTGTGTGCTGCTTGCAGACTTCCCACAGGCACCTGATCGGCCCCTTGTGAGAACAGGATGCCGCAGTAGATGATAGGCCATTGGACTGATCCAGCGGGGATCTTTCTAGGTTCTTCCCAAATTGATCCCATTTCACTGGGCAGTGGAAGAATTCTGGCAGGCTGGTAATGCTCAGCTTTAAAAAAGCTAACAACCCACAAACCTTTATTTAAAAAAGAAAATCCACATCCAATTCTCAGGGGTTCTCTGCTGCTGTCTCCTAGTATGGAACTGCAACCTGCTCATCCTTACTCTCCACAATTGCCACAGGCTTTCCCACTCCTTTTGTGAAACAGGGCATTGATAGAAGACTCCTATGGCTTATAAGTCAGCTCCACGAAGGTACCCTTGCTAGAGTGAGACTTACTCCTGCGGGCGACCTCACTAATTTGATACCAATAAACAAGGGAGTGCGCCAAGGATGTATATTGGCTCCCTGTCTATTCAACCTATTCATCAGCAACATGCGAGCACCCCTAGTTAACTCATCTCCAAGTACACACGCACCTAGACTTGCGGATTACCGCTGCCCACTCCTTTTATATGCGGACGACGCGGTAATTCTATCTTATACACATGTTGGACTAACCAGAGCTTTGAAGATCTTTGCCACGTATTGTCAACTCAACCAATTAACCATCAACCATGCTAAATCCAAGATTCTGATTTTCTCCAGAAGCCGGAGATTATACGAATGGAAGCTTGGTGGAGCAAAAATAGAGCAAGTCCTAAAATTTCAATACCTAGGAGTTATTTTTCAACACAATTTGGGGTGGAAAGCTCAAATTCAACACCTTCTTAACAAGGCCAAAACTCTGTCATATGCGCTCCTCCGATTCTTTTTTTCGGATGGAGCTTTGCATGTTCCCTCGGCCCTAAAGGTGTTCAAGGCAAAAGTGGTTGCCGTGCTTGCTTATGCTGCCCCGCTTTGGGCCATGATGACAGATCTTGCTCCTCTTGAGACACTGCAAAATCAATTCCTACGTCGGCTCTTAATGCTCCCCCTGTGCGTAAGCAACGCAGCCATGCGACTAGAACTGAAGATCGCATCCTTAGAAACTTGCCTGTGGAAGCAAGTCTTCAATTATTGGTTATCATTGTGGCATAGATTACCAAACCACTACCTTGTCCAATGCTTATGGCGAGATGAATTCTCTAGCCTTTGGACTAGTAGAATTCATGCCAAACTCCTGAGCTATGGAATCTCTCCTTCAGATTCCTTAAAACTAGACCAAATTACTGCTCAAAGACTGATCCGCCAAAGACTGGATGACATCGATCTACAGCGAAATTATATGCTGGGGGGAGGTGTTTGTTTGCCCCAGAACATTGGTATCACTTTAACTTACTGCGTTCCATCATACCTCTCCTCCCTTTCGACTGTTGCCCATAGACTGGCCTTCACCAAAGCGAGGTTCAACGTTTTTCCCTCCAACGTCCTGAGACATAGATTCTCAAAGGGCCAAGCCCCCGCCACGTGCGAATGTGATAAGGAGACGCCGGAGTCGCTCCGGCACATCATATTCACTTGCCCCCTGTTCAATGTGCCACGGGCAAATTTGTTGGGATCAATCATACAGAAACTAGAAGGTACCCCACCAAAATTCCACCTTGCTCAAATCTTGCAGGCTAAGGAAACTCATACGACCCTGAAAGTGGCCAGGTTCCTGGTCGCTGTCCTTACCCAAAAGCGACGCCAAGGAGCACTACAAGCTAACTAAGGCGTAGTATGCCATTCTACTTTATAGTATTTTATTGTCATAGTGGTGTTTTAGCGGCTGTTTTTTTTTTTTCCCCACGTGCACAAGCTGTTATTTATGTGTTGTTTTTACCTGTATGGGCCTACGGCCGTAATAAATATTGTTGTTGTTGCCTTTCCCACTCCTTTCTATCAAACCATCTCTGGTTCTCATGCATTGGAACAGGACCCATGTGTGGTGGGCTTCCTCCTTCCTTTCTGCCAGTAGCAAGCGCTGATGCTAATCTTTTCTCTGTGTGCTGAAGGGGGATGGAAAATAAATAAATAAAAACCGTGCTTTGCATGGCAGGGGGATTTGATTTCAAAAGACAGGCACTGCTCCCTTTCCCTCTCGTTGGGAAAAGTCCAGATTGCTTCATCTTGTGCGGCATTAATACGAGAGTGCAGCTAATAGGCTTTCCCTTGGGGTGTATGTTACAGGCTGCACAAACGTTCCCTTCAGAGGCTGGCTTAAGAGAAATTCGGTAGCTGCTTCTTGTTAAGTGCATTCCAGCTTCCTTATTTGACTGTGCCACAATAGCAGGAGTTTGGATATCAGAGCGACCCTGCCAGAAAGTATTGGCGCCAAGGCTCGCATACGCAACCAAACAACCACAGTGAATAGTTTTATTATGCTCCAGGTGTTAAAGAGACCTGCTCCTGTGTTTCTTCTTCAGCTTTCACCATCACCTCACGTCTTCTCCCCTGTTTTGCAAAAGGCGGCAGTCCTCAGAGCCATTAAGTTACCTCATACAGATGCAGACTCTTTATCTCCTGAGCACAGTACTGTCTGCTCTAACTAGCAGTGACCCCCTTTGGCTGTTCCTCCCCTGAGCATCCTTAGAATGTTCCTATTTTCATCAGAGAAATGTTAGAGGGTATGGAATTATGTGATTCCCCCAGGGCAAAGAAATAAGACAAACTTTAGAAGACATCTGAAGGCGGCCCTGTATAGCGAAGCTTTTAATGTTTACTGTTTTATTATGTTTTTATTGAAAGCTGTCTGGAGTGGCTGGGGCAACCCAGTCAGATGGGTGGGATAATAATAATAATAATAATAATAATTAATAATAATAATTAATAATAATAATTAATAATAATTAATAATAGAATAGGATGTCCCTATTTTCATCAGAGAAATGTTGGAGGGTATTGCATACTCCCTACATCTACACGTTTAATATTATTTTAACATCTCTAATTTTAAACTGTCCGAGACTGATCAGTTTTAGCTTGCACTTAGACTTTTGAGGGGGCTAGCTTGGTTTGTGTTTTTCCTCCTTGCATTCTTTTGAATTTGCATATGTTTGTGTGTGTCTGTGTCATATATATTGCATAAATATATATCTATTTTTTTTTTAAATAATTTTTATTAAGGTTTTCCAAATTAAAACAAATAAAATCCAATTCATAAACTTTTTCCAATATCCAGGACTTCCCCTCCCCACCCCCTCTTGTGTTCCAAATCTTCCAAAAAAGCAATAATATTCAACAAATTCTTATTCCCAAAATACACTCATCATCAATAACTCAATTTATCCAAATTTCCATCCCCTAAGGTCGACCTATTCCCTTCCACGAGTTCCCCCCTTTCAAATATAGTACAGATGAAAATAGAATAAAAACAAACAATAATTTTACAACCTTTGGATTCCAAATTTCCCTCCCCTCTTTCCCTGTTGCGTTCCTCCTATCCCTCCACTTCTAATGTCTTCCTGATGAACCCACATTTCACTAAACCCACATCCCTCTGGTTCTTTACCGGTCTTTTTTTTTTTTAAATTACAGATGTCCAATCATAGAAGGAGTCTATCAAAGGGGGCCCATTTCTTCTATCCAGATTTTTATATCCAGGAGTATAAACTCCAATTTTATATCCATAAGCTTGTCAAATCTGGATATCCCAAATGTTCCCACTCCAGTTCTGTCCAGTTCTTGTTGTTTCCTTGTTCTTGTCAATCACTCTCCTCCTTTTTACTTCCCTGTTCCCTCGCAGAAATGTTCTTTTTCCAAAGGCTTCTAGTGTCTCTACAGAGGCTTGTTATTCAGGAGCAAAACATTACATCATGTTCCTTTCATTTTTCAACAGATTAATCCATTGTTTCCAGTAAAGTGTAGGCCTCTGTAGACAAAATAATGTTCCATTTCTGCAGTTTCCCAGGAGATTAAAAGTTCTATCCAACTGTTCAAGTTTCCCGTCGAAAACACATGCAATGTCCCTCAACTCCTCTAGGTGGATTACAATAACAAAGTTCCCTTCCAGATCACATCCGCCAGTCCAAATAACTTATAAATCCTTATTTGAAACAATTTATCTCCAATTTATAACAAATGTAACCGGCAAAGTCCTCATAACAAAGTCTCAATTTCATTCTTCCGTTTTGACAGCTCTTTGACAGCTGTCAAAACCTCCGTTATTCTTCTCCAGGCATTTTCACGAATCGCTCCAGGGATTCCGGGGGGGTTGCTTTTTAATACGAATTCCACTTTTCTCCTCCAGCTCAATCTTATAAATTTCCCTCGTGAAGTTGCTAGTTCGGCAAGATAAGGTTCCTCTCGATCTTAGTTATCCAGTCCTTTGTTTTGGCTCTTCTACAATTTGGGGGGGGGCTGACTTCCTTTTTTCCACCTCCCCCGTTCGCTCCAAATTCTAAAAATTTATCCCTCTTTTTAGTCCATATTCCAATTACTCACGGGTTCTTCTTTTGGGTCCAAATTTTCAATAGAAGAAGTCAGCGCTCTCCGCCGGATGGCATGCGGCTGCGCTCGGCAGGGATAGCAGAGGACTCAAAGCACCACGCTCCTCCCCGGCACCCGATCCGTAGCCTTTAAAAAGGCTCCTTCACGAATCGAGAGGGCGCTGACGGTGCCAGCCGAGTCTCCATGTCCACGGCCTCCGTGGCCGTGGTTTTTAAGGGTCCCCGCATCGCCGGTGCGGTAGGACCCAGCCCCTGCCGAGCAGGCTCCCTCCGGAGCTCGGAGGGAGCCCGCCATTCGGCGATGGCGCCGACCCGGAAGTCAATATATATCTATCTATATCGGCACTATGGGTGGCGTACCTGGGGTGAAATCACAGTAGCACCTTCTGCAGCTGTGTTATCATCATCCCTGTGTTTGATCCCACTTTTCCTCTAAGCAAGGTTGGTTGCATTGTCCCCGTCCCCCCCCCCCCAGCAATAATCCTGTGGTGTAAGTTAGGCTGAGAAACACTGACTGGCCCAAGGTCATCCAGTGAGCCCCATGGCTGGGTGGGGATTTGAACCCTGGTCTCCCAAATCCTAACCTAACACACTAACCACTACACCACATGCTCACAAGCTGTGCATCATAGTAGGCCGGCCGACAACAAAACCGTAGCTTGGGGTGGGGGGCAGAGGAACCCAAAACCTGGCAGGCCAATGTTGAGAGTTCTGATGGGCAGAACCATGACAGACTACAACAGCAAAAGCCTTTCAAAATCTGGATTTTACTAGCTCCCCCCCCCACCATATTGTTTACCCAAAAACCATATTGTTGACCTAAAACCATACTGTTTTCCTAAAACAGACTACAAGTCACACACATAGTAAACTTGCTCATTATATGAGCAAAACAATTTACTGGAATCTATTTTACAACGGTCCTTGTCATAATTTAAATACCAGCTGCGACCATGTACTGAGTCCTGGGCTCCGATTCTAGCCACAACATTGTTAATAGCAAGCTTAAATATGTTGGCTGCCTCAACGCTAATGGAGAAATTTGTCCAGAATGCGCCTTCCCTTTCCTGTCACTTATTTTTGGAGTTGCTTTGCGTTTGTGCCGTTGTTCTAGCTTGGATTTGCCCGATGTGTGGCTATCAGTAGAAGGAGCTTGCACCCTCCCGAATCTTGGAGAAGGAGAACACTTTGTCCTTTGTTTGCATACTGTCCTCCTGAGAACAAGCCAGTTCTGTGTTTTGGCATGCCTTTGTGCTTTAGTATTCATTGCTGCTGTTCCATGCATCAACAGAGAACAGAAACAGAAATTCCCTTTTTCCAGAACACTCGCCTTACAATCCGGAGGAGACGTTAACAGGAAATAGGAACATAGGAAGCTGCCTTATGCCGAGTCAAACCATCGGCTCACATTGCTTTGCATTATTTACGCTGACTTGACAGTGACTGTCCAGGATTTCGGACAGTGATCTCTCTCAGCCCTACCTGGAGATGCCGGGGATTGAACCTGGAATCTTCCACATGCAAAAGCTGCAGCCTTTCCCCCAAACTTTGAGAGGAAGAAAGTTGCAGTGTTTCCCCCCTCTCTGTAACAGAATCCTCAGATAGGGGACAAAGAGGGAAATAACCTTCCTCTATGTTAACGGCGTTTCCGTTAACGGCGTTTCCGTGTGCAGCTCTGGCTCGCCAGAGCAGCGATGTCACACTGGCCATGTGACCCGGAAGTGTCTCCGGACAGCGCTGGCCCCTGGCCTCTTAAGTGAGATGGGCGCACAACCCCAGAGTCTGTCAAGACTGGCCCGTATGGGCAGGGGTACCTTTACCTTTACCTTTTATGTTAATCAGACAGCAAAACAACAATGTTCAGGGACTGTGGAACTTTTGATCAAGTTCCCATTAAGGCAGAAAAGCTTGAGTCTGGGCTGCACCAATTTAGACTGCATGTGTCATCTCACATAATGGAATACCCTTCCATAGAAATAATAACCAAAGCACTCGCTGTATAGGGAATTATATATGCATAGGTAACAGTATGGTTTGGAAACAAAATAAAAAAATTCCTTTCAGTAGCACCAGCTATCACTGCCAGACTACTTTCCTGCTCTCTACATTGTCATCTTTATTCTTATTCTCTTTTCTTTATACATATTATATGTATTCTCTTTTCTTTATACATATTATATGGACTTTCATGTTTGTTCACCCTCTTGCTGCTGCATATCTTTCTGCCCAGGTCCTTTTCTCTATGTTCCTTCATGCTGTCTTCACCTCCCTGGTTCTCTTACTCTCCTTAACAGTGGTGTCCAAACTTTTTTTCAAAGAGGGCCAGATTTGATGAAATGGAGGGCTGACCAAAGGGCCAACTAAAGTTGTTAACTTTTTTTTAGGATTGAAATTCTTGAGCTTTTTTGTGCTTTTACCCCAAAGTTGTTGAGCTTTGATCAGGAGTGCCCAAACCTTTCCCAAAGAGTGCCAAATTTGATGAAGTGAACATGCATGAGGGCCGATCAAAATTGCTGAGCTTTTTTTTAGGACTGAAATTACAATTTTACCCAAAGTTGTTATTAAGCTTTTTGTTTTTTAGGATTGAAGCCGTTTAACCTTATTTTTAGGATTTAACCCCAAAGTTTTTGAGGTTTTCTTAGAATTGATTGCTGAGCTTTTTTTTAGGATTTTACCCCAGGACATATACTGCCACAGGGGCCAGATTAGGCCCCCGAAACAGTCTTTGGACATAACTTCCTTAAGCCCTAAATTACTTTCTCATGGTACAGTTCTATATGTCTCTACTCAGAAGCTGAGTTTAATGGGACTTTCTTCCAGGTATGCAAGACAAGTGTAGCCTAATTTTCCTGAAGTTCACCAGCATAGCTCCCTACCATTGGAGTGCATTCCTTCCGCTCCTTCTGCTGGTGCATCTGATAAAAAAAAGACTTGCCTCTTCCCTCTTTCAATTAACTGAGCTCACCTTTGCACCATACCACTTTCAACTAGCAGATCTGCAAGTCCCAGAGCAGTTTAACATAACCATCAATCCCTCTTCCCAGGGAATGCTGTGAACTGTAACTCTGCGAGAGGTGTCTTCTACCGACTCTCAGAACCCTTAACAAACTACAGCTCCCAGAATTCTTTGGGTGAAGCCATGACTGTTTACAGTGGCATGGCACTGCTTTAAAGGTATAGTGCAGTTATAACTTGATTTCCTCTCTCCCCACCTTCCTTTTGGGGCTGCAGTAGCTAGATACCTTTACTTGGTAAGTCTCGCTGAGCTTGGTGAGACTTGTTTCTGAACACATATGCATAGGGTTGAGCTGCTCTTTAGACTGTAAACCTGAGGACAGGGCATGTGCCCCATTTTCCCTTTAGATACACCACCTAGTTCTTTGCAGGCACTCCAATAGGGCTTTCTCAAGAGTACCCACTTTATTGATCGTGGATATGTTCTTAGACTACAGTTTCCTTCCACCCTGGTCAGCATGGCCAGGGGCCACGGATTATGGGAGTTGTAGTCCAAGAACCACCTGGAAGGCAACACGTTGGCTGTCTCTGGTCTACCCTGTTGCGTCCCTTCCTAATCTTACAGATTCCTTCCTTTGGTCCTCTAACAAGAAGAAGCAGCAGCAGCAGCAGCAGCGATAAAAGCCCACAAACCTCCTCCCCTGTTAAGCGGCAGATTAAAGTCTAGTTTGAGGTTCTGTTGGGAAAGGGGAGGGGATGAGAGGAAGGAAATACCTTTTGATTCATGTATTTATCATGCTGCCTCCAGCCTCTCTCTCCTCTCTGCTTACAAAGAGCAGGCTGGCTTTAAAAAGAAAAGTTGGCCTTGGTGTGTGTGTGTGTGTGTGTGTGTGTGTGTGTGTGTGTTTAAGCCTTTAAGAGCATAGTCTCTGGCTGCTGATAAAGCAGAGACGCTCCTTTGAACTTCACAGTGCATGGTGGTATTTGTACTCACACGCCTTCGTGTTTACATGGCCCCTGGCCAATCGTTCATAGATACCCTCAGATTCTATCCCTGATGCCCCCTATCTCCATTTAAAGCAGCTCTATAAACTTCCCTTGTTCAAAGGGATCCTTTAATCTCTCCATATTTGACCCTGACACAGACCGGGCCACCCCCCTTCTCCCCCTCCTCCTCTGCTTTTGCAGGGTTTATTTTTTATTGTTTGGAACCGGCGGGCTCCTCCCAGTCGTAATCATTGCGCCCCAGTGTCCACTCGGAAGTTGGTGGCTCCTTGTGCGTCAAGTGATTAAGATTCACAGAAATTAGAAGCCTTGTCCTGGGGGGAGGGGGAGGAACCTGCACTTGGAAATACTCAAGCCAGCTCTCCTAGCCTGTTAGCAAAGGGAGGGATGCATTTGCCAGATAAGGCCCACTTAGTTGCTTAGCAACAGGCTCTGGCGAGATGGAGATTGGAGAAGGAAGGCCTGCTGGGCCCACTTATGGAGATTCTCCTTGGACTGTCAATCTGGAGAGGCAAACTTGGGCAAGTTTATTATTACTATTATTATTTCCCAATTTCATTTGCCCTCCTTGAGGTGATATAATAATAATAATAATAATAATAATAATAATAATAATAATAATAATACCTCATCAGGCCCAGGCAGAGAGAGAGAGAGAGCAAGAGAAGGAGCTCGTTATTCACATTTTTAAAAAGGTGTTTAAGAGGGCTAATGCTCTCTGAAGGGAGTTGGTGTGCCGGTAGTTGCGATGTGGGCCCTCCTGAGCACCCACATTCTGCCCTCCAAGAATGTCAGAATGGGGCAATGAAAAAGCCCTCCGTGGTTTTTTGGTAAGTGGTGTTCCTTGTGTGAGGGGGTTTGGAGGTTTGGGGGTGTTTTTTTTGGTGTGTGTATGTGGACCTGAGCCACGGGCTCCATCCCCCAAATTATGTTGTTGTTGTTGTTGTATATTTAATTATATCCCACCTTTTCCCCTTGGTGGGACTCAGGACACCTTGCAGATAAAAATAAGAACTACTGAAAAACAACTGGTAGAGTTAGAACTGTGTGTGTGTCTGTATCGGCATCCGACTGTCTCGGGAGACAATGCAGGAGTGTGCCTTTGGGGGTGAAGTCAAGCTGTAGGAAGGTTGCAGCACCGGCTGTAGAGACAGAGACATGTTTTGTTGCAGCTGCTGCAGATGAAGTTGCGCTGCTGCAGATGCACCATGGCGTTTCTTCTCTCTGCACTCCTCCCAGCGGTCATTTATTCTCTGGTCCAGTTCTGGGTGCCTCAATTTAAAAAGGATATTGACAAGCTGGAACACGTGCAGAGGAGGACAACTAAGATGATCAAGGGTCTGGAAACCAAGGCTTACAAGGAACAGCTGAGGGAATTGGGTATGTTTAGCCTGGAAAAGAGGAGGCTGAGAATTCATAGGATATTAACCATCTCCAAATATCTAAAGGGCTGTCACATGGAGGATGGGGCAAGCTTGTTTCCTCCTGCTCTGGAGTTTAGGACCTGAACCAATAGATTCAAGTTACATGAAAGGAGATCCTAATTAAACATCAGCGGGGGGGGGGGCAACTTTCTGATAATAAGAGCTGTTTGACAATGGAATAAACTCCCTCAGAAGGTGGCTGATTGTCCTTCCTTGGAGGTTTTAAGCAGAGGTTGGGTGACCATCTGTCATGGATGCTTTAACCAAGATTCCTGTATTGCAAGGGGTTGGACTAGATGACCCTTGGAGTTCCTTCCAATTACAATTCTATGGGTTTATGATTCTGTGACAGCGCTCTCCCTGTGATTCCCAGCAAGTGGTATTCAGACGCATACTGCCTGTGACAAGCTCAGCTTCACTTACCACAGGAATGAGGGACCTCTGGTCCTCTTGACTTTTATGAGACTACAACTCCCATCATCCTTGAACATTGGTCTTGCTGGCTGAGGCTGATGATGGTTGAAGTTGAACAATACTTTGAGGAACCAAAGTTCCCCATCCCTTCCTTACAGGAGTGTAG
Source organism: Podarcis melisellensis (assembly GCF_964234715.1). NCBI lineage: Eukaryota > Metazoa > Chordata > Lepidosauria > Squamata > Lacertidae > Podarcis > Podarcis melisellensis. The sequence continues at coordinate 32,002,292 of NC_138533.1, read as the reverse complement.
GTGTTGTTTTTTAAAGGATTACATGAGTGATATAATTAACCGCACATTTGCCATCCTGAAGGTAGGGCAGGACACAAATGGGAAAGAGAATCAAAAGGAAAGCTATTGATTCTTCTTCTTCTTCTTCTTCTTCTTCTTCTTCTTCTTCTTCTTCTTCTTCTTCTTCTTCTTCTATACCGTAAATCATCCTTCTATCACATGAGTCCCGAGGCGATTTCCAAATATACCATAAAATAACTAAACATAGTTTCTAAAGCAGTGCAAAAAGACCTAATGGCAGATTTTTAAAGCAATAAAAAGTTAACAGCTGAGGCCTTTTTGTCCAGCTGCAAGAGGTTGCCCAAACAAAAATGTCTCCAACTGTTTCCAGAAAGAACAAATAGCAGGTTCCTGCCGTTCCGCAAAGGTTTCACCAAATGGGTAGAGCAGCCACACTGAAATCCCTGCTCAGAGTCGTTGTGAAATTGTCTTCTGATATTTAGGGACTTCAAGCAGAACCTTGCATGAAGTATGCACTGGTGTTGGCAAAGGCCAGTTTCTCAGTGGTTGCATATTTTGATTATTTAGTATACTTGTATCTTACACTTCCTCAAACAAGCCCGGGAGAGGGTAGGTGGTTTTCTATCTCCTCCTACCCACCCCGCTTTTAGCGGTTGGCCCAGAGCAGGCTTCCTCAACCTTGGCCCTCCAGATGTTTTTGGCTTACAACTCCCTTGATCCCTAGGTAGCAGGACCAGTGGTCAGGGATGATGGGAATTGTAGTCTCAAAGCATCTGGAGGGCCGAGGTTGAGGAAGCCTGGACCAGGGTCATCAGGTAAATGCATTCTCTGCTTAGTGCATCAGCCCATAATACTGTGCTTTTACATTGGGATTCTAGTGAACTTGACATACAAAAAAGTCCTCCTGCTGCCACGGAAAATGTAGCCCGTTGCTAGTGCCTGTACCATTTTACAGGGTCCTTCTTTTGCTACTTCTCAATGCGATCCTATATCTGGGTCTGGTCCATCTTGCGTGGCCCTAGGAGTTTGTGTAACGCATGACATTCTCAGGTGGAGAATGGAGTCCTTATACGCAAACACACACACACACACACACAATTTCGTTGGAGATGTCTGGCCAAAATCACAATCTTTAATTCCCTAATTAAAGATTGTGATTTTGGCCAGACATCGCCAACGAAACATTAAGCATCTATGAAGCACTTAGGCAAAATTGGGACTGAAAGCTATACATGGCACCAGCTGGCGTGGTGTTAATGAGACACAGTTGTTCTTCTTGAGAGAGACGCTCTTGTAAATCAGTGATTCGAGATGAAGCCTGGCTTGGGGTGGGGCGGGGGAGGGGGGAGAGAGAGAAGAGAGAGAAACAGCAACTGCATGGCAGCTTTGCCACTTTGAAAAGAATAACCTCTGCTTGCTTTCTCTAAAATTGTCGGTCTCCTTTGGCAAAGAAGATATTCCCTTAGTCCTCCCTGGTGTGCTAATAAACAGTTTTTAGAAGCAGTGTAAGTGTAAATAGAATTTAATAGATGGTTTGGGTTACTGGATGCAGCATGCAAGGCTTTTTAAATGACAGCGGAGTCCTCAAGGAGAGAGCGAGAGCAAGCAGAACCTTGCCCTGTGCCCATCTTTGGATGTCAAGATAACAGCTGGGCGCCTGTGGACACTTACATAGCAGTTCTAAAATCACATAGCTTGAAATGGATGTCTGGTAAACAACTGGTAATCTGCTAATGACCCTCAGTGCTTTCCTATTGAATGTGTGCTGTCTTATTAAAAGGCAGTGTGCTAACAACTCTGTAAGAGAATAGCACCTGCAACGGGTAGGCAGGAACTGATATAGCTGCGAAACATTACGTTTCCTTTTCTCTGCTGGAGGTTCTGAGCCAGGGAAGTTCTCAGATGATGCTATCTGCCATCACACCCTGTTTCCAAGTCATAACCTGCCCACATAGCCACTGTGACATCGTCTGGGCAAAACTAGATCCAATGCTCAGCGCAGCTGGGAGTCAGGAAAACAAAATGGCAAAGTTATCCAAATGTTGCTTAGGGGTGAGTGAAACAGAGGGCTGCCATTTTGAGACTGTTGGGTATCATGTCTTGGTCTGCTCTCATTCTGAACGTTAGCAAGTCAATGCTTCATCTAGGAAGAGGTGGCAGATCAGCAGGAAGAGCATCATAATAGGAACTGGATTTGTCCTGTCCATTTAACTTGGTATGGTCTACCCTGGCTGGCAGTGACTCTTCGGGGTTCAGACAAGGAGTCTCTCCCATTCCTACTTGGCGATGCCACAGATTGAACCCGGGGCATTCTGTTTGCAAAGCAGATGTTTTACCACTGAGCCACAGCCATTCCCCTAGTGGCTCTCTGGAGTTTCAGACAGGATCTGTCTCTGTGTTACCTGGATTGAACCTGCCAGGGGCTGAACGTGGGGCTTTTTGCATGCAAAGTGTGTGCTCTGCCACTGACCACCTGACACCTAGACAAAATGTGAACCTGGGGAAATTGTCCTGTATGGTATCACAATTCTCTTGAACTCCACCCTCTAACCTGAGTTAGTACTGTTAACCTTACTGCTCTTTGCCTACCTTTGGGCCAATAAGAGGGTAGAGAGCTGGAACAGTGCAGAATACACATTAATGGGAGTTACGGCAACTTTGTGAAGCCAAGCCAAGGCCAGATCCATTCAAGGGATACAAAGCCCCTCATCCTCATAAATAATGATAAATATTATTATTAATTAAATTTCTAGACCACCCCTTCTCTGAGAATCACAGGGCAGATTGCAATATCAATTTACAAAGATATGTACCATAGTAACAAACAAAAACAATACCCCACACACAGTTTAAAATGCCATAGATTGTTTAATTAGCCAAAGGCCTGGGAGAAGAGAAATGTTTTTGCCTGGCACCTAAAGATCTGTAGTGAAGGTGCCCGGTGAGCCTCCCTAGAGAGATCATTCCACAAATAGGGAGTCACCACAGAAAAGGCCTGTATTTGTGTTGCTACCCTCCAGAAATCTCGCAGATGAGGCACACGAAAAAGGGCCTTAGATGTGGAACTCAGGGTCTGGGTGTCAATTAATATGGGGTCCCTGAGGTATCGCTGTCTACCCTGACTTGCAGTGGCTCTTCAGAGTCCCTCCCAGCCATACTTGCCGTTTAAGGCTTTATAGGTCAAACAAGCACTTTGAATTGGGCCCGGAAACTAATTGGCAGGCCAGAATTGGCATTATATGCTCAAACAGTCTTGCCCTGGTGAGCAACGTGGATGCTGAATTTTGCACCAGCCGAAGTTTCCAAACTTTGGCCCACCACATCCACTGCAACAGCTGCAGATGTAAAGGAGAAGTAGAGCTGTGTGTCATCAGCATATTGCCAACGAAGTGAGTTCTCTAGGGGAAGAGAAAAATTGTACTGGAAATTTTTCCTGTGCATTAGGCTAGTTTGCATATTGGGCAGAGGGGGGAGAATCAGTTTGCAGCAGAAAATGTTCTGATGTCCTAGAGAGTGATTAAATTTAGCATGTTTGTTTTACTTGTATTTAGTAAACAAAGCTAAAAACTTTGAAACTGCCAAGCATGCCTAATAATTGCCTCTGCAGTTGGCATCCATCCCCTGTTGCTAATGAACTTAGGAAACAGAGCATTTTCCATGGAAAAATAAAGCACTGGGAAATGTTGCATTTTGGAAAATTTTCAAGCCCACATTTAATGTAGGAAGCACATAGAAAAATTGCTAGCTCTAACCTAACTAATCTTGAGAAGACAAGGGCAGTCCTTTGTTCCTTTGTTCTCAGAGGATAGCTCCAGCGTAATCTCTCATCTTGAGGTCTAAGAGAGGAGAAGGAGTTGTAAGCAGGATGCCACCTAAGGTGTATCAGTCTAAACCAGGGGTATGCAAACTAAGGTCTGTGGGCTGGATGCGGCCCAATCCCCTTCTCAATCTGGGAATCAGCGTGTTTTTACATGAGTAGAATGTGTGCTTTTATTTAAAATGGATCTCTGGGTTATTTGTGGGGCATAGGAATTTGTTCATTCCTCCCCCCACCAAAAATATAGTCCGGCCCCCCACAAGGTTTGGGGGACAGTGGACCAGCCCCCTGCTGAAAGAGGTTGCTGACCCCTGGTCTAAACAACAAAATGATAGATTCCTAGCTCTATCTGTCTTAACTCTATGCAGAATTCTCTTCTGCAAGCCGAGTTGTGCCCAAACTTCCAGCTGTAGGTTTGCCTTTAAAAGGGAACTGAATCAAATTTCTCCCACATCCCTGGCTCTCTACCTGCCTTTTATTCTTTTGCTCCCATCTCATCTCCCAGCTCTTTGTTTTGGCGTGTTCTCTTTGTTTTGCTTTTCCTGCCTCCCCACATAGTTCCATGTAGATAAATGAGCTGCAGCGTTACATGAGTGTGTCTGCATGCGTGTTTTATATAATATAATTTGCCGCCCCTTACATCAAGGTGTATGGTCTCTTGTTACAGTCCAGGGAACTGTTGGAGCAATAAAGCAGCCTTCATTGTGAGAGGTTTGACTTTGTGCCCGTATGTGATGCATTCTTCGGGGAATTATTGTATTTCATGGCTGCATTTTAAAAAGGAAAACTCTAAAAATAAATGGAAGGCAGCAGCCCTCCTGACTGTTTAATGTGGCGAGATAATAAATTGTCGTGCCATTTGTACCTTTTAGTTGAATGACGCAGAGTTGTTTAAAGAGGCACGCAGAGGGACATAATCATAAGTTTCTGAATTCATACTGAATGTAACTTTATGTAATATGTACTTAGCACTAAAAGTGCTTCAGGAGACGGGTGCGGGAAAGTGTTGCCAAGGCAGGACTCGCTTAGCATACCTCTGCAGGCTCTTCTGTCACAGCTACTGGGCAAAGTTCCAGCTGTGGTGGTGGAGTATAAAACTCCATGGAGCTTGGGACCAGGATACCTAAAAGATAGTCTGACCCCATATATATCCAACCCATCACGGCTCTGTACAGCTGAAAACTTCCTGCAGATACCATCTTAACAGGAGGCCCATTCTGTGCAATGTAGGAGTCAGACCTTTAGTGTTGTGGTGCTTATCCATTGAAATGCCCCCATTGCATGTCTTTCATTTTTCTGGCACCAACTTTTCTGCTGCTCCAGAGGGCCTAGGACCTGAACCAGTGAATTCTAATCACAAAGAGATGAGATTCTGACTAAACATTCAGAATAACCTCCTGACGGTTAGAGATGTTTTTGACAGTGGAACTGAGAGTCTTGGAAGGGTTTGCCTTCATTGGAAGTTTTTCAACAGAGGTTGGGGGCCATTTGCCTGGGATTCTTTAGCTGCAACTCCTGCATTGCAGGGGCGGGCAACTAGGTAACTCTAGGGAACCAAAACTCCCATCATCCCTAGCAGCTGGCTATTCTGGCTGGGGATGATGGGAGTTAGAGTCACGAGAACATCTAGAGCTCCACAGCTTTCCCAACTCTACTCTTGAAAACAGAACAGAGGGCTCCATTATTTAGTGAAGCTGGCCACTCCCTTGCGGGACCTGTATTGTTTGGACCAACCTTCTCCTGTACAAATCTGCCCACTTCTTGAGATGTTCAGCAAAAAGCTTACTTTTGCCATAGGTGATAAACCTTTGGTAGTGAACCTAGGTCCTAGAACTTCTTCTCCCTGGAATCCATCTAGCCCGCATGCTTACTGGCCTTGAGGCACTCTGCAAACTCATTTTTGTTGGACCTGCAGGTCTTGAATTACATGTTGCTTGCCTGGGTTTACTGCTTCATTTTTTAAGGTAGCTTCATGATATATATTTAGATTTTGGGTTTTCTGTTCATCTTAGTTGTGTTGAAGGACTCTTGCGGAGGACAACACCCTAAAAATGTAATTGCAAATAAATAAATGAAAACATTGAACAAGTGAAGCTCCTTCTGTAATGAGTCCGACCAGATTTTTCTGTCCTAGTAGTACCTAGTCTCCCTAGCTCTTCTTAAAAGCACCAGGCAAAGATTTTTCCAAGCCTGCTGTGTAAGATCCTTTTTAACTGGAGAGGAATAAGGATTATTCCCAGGACCTTCTCACGTGCAAATCCACTGTGGTGCAGTGATTAGCAGGTTGCAGAGACCTGAATTCAAATCCCCACTTGAACAAGTTATTACTTCTCAGCCTAAGCTACCTCACAGAGTTATTGTGAAGATAAAAAATGACTGGGAAGAACCATGCAATGCCGCCTTGGGCTCGTTGAAAGAAAAACAGGATAGAAATGAAAATAAATAAAACTTGGGCTGCACCATGAGGTTATATGTTCTCATTTCTTGCAAGTAAATGGGTAAGTGGATGGTATTACAGATTGGAAGCAAGGCTCCTGCTGCTCCTGAATTTATAGATTCATAGAATTGTCGAGTTGGAAGGAGCCATGAGGGTCATTTAGTCCAACCCTCTGCAATGCAGGAATCTTTTGTGGGACTCGAACCCACAAGCCTGAGATTAAGAGCCCCATGCTGTACCAACTGAGCTGCCCCAGAGAGAAGCCCCTTCATAAGTGATGCTCTTCACCTCTTCATCTATTCATTACCAACAAGCTGGTGCTGGCTATAGGCCCAAATTTACAGTGGATGAACTCCAGAATTGGGGAGGATGCTGTTTAGCACCATTGTTGACCGTCTCAGAAGAGAGGTCAAGAAGCGACTGAGAGCCTTTTGTTAGTGCCCTTGGAAATGCACGATGATGTTAGCATAATTGTAGAGGCAGCAGACAGTGGAGTTTGCTGTTTTGGTGCCGGGGCCCTTCTATCTGGGAACGCTATGGCATCTATAAGCTGTAGAGCAAGAGTGGAGAACCGTCATCTGTGTTCATTGGCCACGTTGGTCTGGGGTTGATGTGTGCTCAGCCACATCTCCATCCCTGCTGTAGAAGAACCCTGTGATGCACACACCTAGGACTCCCAGTTCAGATCTCACCCCACTGCTAGGTAGCTTTGGACAATGCAGCTTTGGAGTGCTGCAAACATGTTGGAAGGTTGGAGAAATAATCTAAAGGCAGCCACCCAAGGATTCTGTGTGTGGGTGCTGGGCCTGGAGGCTGTGGCTGGCTAAGATAAGACCTGTTAGCAGGTCACAGGTTCCCATTCTCTTTTCCCTCCTGCTTCAGGCTGTAGGGAGGTATCAAGCGGAACATAGGAAGCTGCCTTATAGGTCCATCTGCTTCAGTGCTAACTGGCAGCAGCTCTCTAGGGGGGTTCCAGGCAGGGAACTTCCTGAGCCCTGCCTGGTGATGCCTGGAATTGAATCTGGGACCTTCAGCATGCAAAGCAGATGCTCTGCAGCCCTTCCCAGTTGAACCCAGTACCAAGCAGCACCACCATTGTGAATAACTGCCCTGGTTTCTCTTTCTGTCTTTATACACTCTCCATAACTGGTCCAGCTGATCTCTGAGCCCCTGCTTTAAAAAGAGCTCCAACCCAAAGCATCATTTTTTTTAAAAAAAGTGAACATGCTATCAAAAGATAGGCAGGCTTGGCCTTCTGGTGTCTAGTTGAATGAAGATCTCTCTGTCTCTCAGCTTCCGCGCAGACAGCCAAAGCCAGGCAGGTTGGGTCTGGCAATATGCTTCATTTCATCTACCTGCAAAAGGCGCCCTGGCTCGCCTTCAATCATTTAAGCTCCCTTGCTCCCTGACACGCTTTTCCGCTGTCAGTAATTCTGCGAGCGCTCGCCGGGCATTTACTGCCATCACCAGAGGAAATACTGATGGCTTAAAGTGGGATCATTTCCTTTCTGACGGACAGCCGGCACCTGTGGGAGTTTTAATAGCCGTGTGGAGCGCCTGTCAGGAGGCAGTGCAGGAGATGTGAGCAATCGCCCTGCAGTGAGGTGCTTGCAAGCTGTGAGAGCCTACTGGGAGACCTGGGAATGGAAAATGAGCAGAGAAAAGAGGGGAGGGAGGAGGAGGAGTATATGCAGCTGCAGCAGCAGCAGCGGATTTATAAGAAATCTCTCTCTGGAGGGATCTGGGGAATGTAGCTGGGGAAATGTAGCCCCCCCTTCTCTTTTAGGCTTCCCCAGAATATATATATCTTTTCTTATACACTCAGTCAGCATCCCTGCTTAGCTCCTCTCACTTGCCTGGAATTAGTGGAATGAATGGGAAATCCCAATTTTCTTATAGATCAGAGACACCATATGAGCCTTTAGGGCAGCGATGAGGAACCTGCGACCTTCCAGGTGTCTTTGGACTTCAATTCCCATCAGTCCCAGCCAGCATGGCAAAGGGACAGGGATGAGGGAAGTTGAAGTTCCAACAACACAAGGAGAGCCACACACTCCCCATCTCTGATTTAGTGGTTCTCATTGCAGCCTTGGGTAGCTGTTGGCATCCCCATCAAAGAAATAGCTTGCATGGGATGACAAAATATGGGGAGGGGCATTAGGTCATACTCACTATTCCTAGCATTGAAAGCACAATGACTTAGCTGAATTATGCAAGGATTGCACTGAGTCGGTTTCCTACAGCTTGAGCTGCAATAGGAGGATTTGGTAGTTATGTGGACCTCCATTTCCAATGGCACTCACCACTTGAGTATGCTATTGAAAGGAATGGTACTCAAGGTGAATTGGAATCAAATGAATAGTTGAACTGCTTTATAGGTTTTTAATGTGAAAGTTTCCATAGCCAGAATTATTATAGCAAAAGCTTACTTGGCAGGGACACTTCCCTTTTAAATATATGTTTATTGAACAAGTTTCCTGAGATTTTAGCAGTGCAGGTGAGGTTTCTACGGGTACATAAGTGTATTTTGTGCCACAGAACGGCCCTTTGGGAAATCATATTATTTTGGGGTGAACCTTTTGAGCTAAATGAAAATAGATATGTACCAAGGTACCAAGTTAAAATAGATGTAGCATGGATCTTGTTTTCAGGAGCCTGTGGTGCAATGAATCATAGAATCATAGAATCAATGGATCAGTGTGTCTGACTGTTAACCAGAAGGTTGGTCGTTCAAGCTCACCCAGTGACACTTGTGGGCACGATTCATGCATTGCAGAGGGTTGGCTAGATGACCCTTGGGGTAAAGGTAAAGGGACCCCTGACCATTAGGTCCAGTCATGGCCGACTCTGGGGTTGCGGCGCTCATCTTGCTTTATTGGCCGAGGGAGCTGGCGTACAGCTTCCGAGTCATGTGGCCCGCATGACTAAGCCACTTCTGGCGAATCAGAGCAGCGCACGGAAACGCCATTTACCTTCCTGCTGGAGTGGTGCCTATTTATCTACTTGCACTTTGACGTGTTTTCGAACTGCTAGGTTGGCAGGAGCAGGGACCGAGCAACGGGAGCTCCCCCCTTCATGGGGATTCGAACCACCGACCTTCGGATTGGCAAGCCCTAGGCTCTGTGGTTTAACCCACATAATTCTATGATTTCGAATTGTCTGGTGAGGGCAGTCATTGCAATCCATCATCTGACAGGTAGGACATAGGCACCACCACTTCTGTAGTCCTTCCGTATATCCAGGTCATTGTAGGAGGGAACGGGAAGCAGGCGGAGAAGAAAAATACCTTTTCATGGTGCCAGTTCTCAGTTTTTTTGCAGCAAAGAGGCCTGGAATTGGGCCCATTGCTGTTGCATGCTGCCAGCAGGGCTGACCCCATCCCCCCCAAACCCCTGTCCCAATTGGGGGTTTTCTGCTGGCTACTGCAGAATCCCCAGTGAGGGAACCCAGAGAGGACTGCTGGAAAACACGTCGCCCTCGTCCAAACCACCTCCAACATTGCTCTGCCCAATACTGGAAGATTTTTCCTGTTAAACGTGTAATAATATTATAGCATTAATTTGCTAAGCTGCCTTTCCTTAATAAACTAAACTAAACTAGCAGCAGAACAGTCATGGAGCATCATTTAAACACCAGAGCAGCCAATTAAAAAGCCTTGAGGTCTGTTTGTTTTTTAAGGTTTTAACTTGTCACCAAAAAGTCAGCAGAGAAAGTGCCCCCTGAATCTGTTTGGGGAGGTCATTGCAAAGTTGGCTCATCATCAGTGAAAAGGCCTGCTCCTCTCTGACAGCCACCCGCCTTGCCTCACAAGCCTGGGGAGAAGAGCCTCAGAAGATTACGACAAAGGTCAGGCAGGCTTCCACGAGAGGAGACTGTCCTTTACGTAGCTTGCCCTAAGCTTGCTTAGGGCTTTCAAGCAGCTTTGTATTTAAGGACTCACCTGGTCGCCATGGGCGACAAGGAATTCCATGCAGGCGAGGTACATGTACATTCCATGCTGGCAAGCTTAATGGGCTGGCAGAGGAGGACCTGAGCACCCATGTCCCACCTCTGGGCCCAGGTAAGAGGTGTCAGAGGAGGGAAGTCCCCTTCCTTCGTGATCAGTGTAGAAATGCAACAGCAGCTGTTGGAGGATATAAAGGGCTCCCAGTTCCCTTCCTTCCCTGACAGGGTCCAGCAGGCTAGTACATTTTTTTGCAAAGTAGTAACACTTCTGGGCTTTTCTCGCAATGTTGCTTTAAAGGTTCAAACCAGCACTTTGAATTGAGCCCAAAACAAACTGGTATAACCAGTGTGCCCTGTGTTAATCTTGCAGTCATGTATTCAACCAGCTGAAAATCCAAACTGTCTTTAAGGGCAGCCCCACAATGAGCATGTTACAGTAGCTGAGTATAGCTGGTACCGGAGCACAGATAGTGGCAGCCAGGATATATACACACACAAGGGAAGGGAATCCCTTCTGTTTTTCTTGTTTGTAGGGATTTTTGACTAGTATTTCCTGCTATGTATAAATATAATGAGATTACGTTAAGAGAGTGGTTTCCATGTGCATAGTTTATGCTTCTGTTAGTGACTCTGTGGGCTGCTTAACTGTTGCTTTGTGGGGTGGTGTGGGGTGTGTGTGTGTGTGTGTGTGTGTGTGTGTGTAAAATGTGTGCGTGTATAATTTCTCAAGGCATTCTCCCCACCCCCTTATGACAGCTGTGTAAAACACAAGCAGATTTCTTTGATTTAAAGCAAACATGGGGTTGTATCCAAGCTAGAGTTGACCTCTTCCAAATTAATGGTCCTAAATTGAAATGTGTTAAGCCAGGGATGAGGAAAAGGTGGCCCTCTGCTGATTCTCATCAGCTTCAGCCAGCATGACCAATGGTCAGGGATGATGGGAGTTGTAGTCCAACAACATCTGGATGGCCAGAGCGTCCCCATTGGTGATTTGTACACAACAGTAAATTACTTCATGCCATGGCTGTGTCAGGAACAACTTTGAGTAGAATAGTTTCTTTGAATCTCTTTTTGTATTTTAGTATTGCACACCTGCAAGCCTGCTTGCAGCTTCAAACATCTTAACCTTCCCAAAGCTGTCAGTTTATCAAGCAGGGCATCTTATTTTGACAGGGTCAGAGAGCAAAAGTCACACTGTTTTTAAAAGCAAGACATAGGCTGATCTGGAATATGTCAGCTGCCGTTGTGGAAATGTTAAGGCTGAGGTTAAGGAAATGTTGTGGTGCTGCAGGGTGGGGAGGGGAGAGGTTTCTTCCAGTGGAACTGTATGGCTAAGATTTAAAAGACCAAAGGTGTGATATTCCCCATTTAGCTATTGTTCTATTTTCACAAACAGATTCTCTCCCTCTCCCTCTCCCTCTCTCTCAGCTTCTTTCAGTATAATCAACTTCTTTTAAAATTGAGTTTGTCCACCTGAAATTGTGATTTTGGATAATCACTCTTTAAGATGTTTGTTCAAAAGGCTTTATTATACATTGAAGAAATACGTACATCTCTTCTAATTTAAACTTGTTCAGATTCAGACTTTATTGTTCCTTGCCTAACATTGATGGGCACTAGATATGGCTGAACTTCAGCATCCCTGACCATTGGGCATGTTGGCTGGAGCAAGCTGGAGTCTTAAGAGCATCTGGAGGTTTCTCACCCCGATTTATAGGGCAGGCTGTAAACCAGCAAATGTTAGCTGCCGCTCTGGAATTCCAGTTCTCCAGTTAACCGCTCTGGAAATGAATATGTGGCTGTTCCCACTACAGCATTTGGTCAAATACACATGGCCTTAATGCTGTGAGCTTCCTCATGTGATGACTGAAGCAGAAAGTGCTGGTCTGCGCACTGTAGTTAGACAGTGAAATCATGACTCTCCCAGCCATGAACTGTGCATTGGGACTGCTAAAGTAGATATAGTCATGGCACACGCTTCTGCAAAGCCCCAAGGATATTACTCCTCCTTCACGCTCTGGAATCTCAATAAGCTGTGTAAACAGAGAAGATTAGGGAAGGGTTTAAACCTGGGCTGAGCAAACAGTGAGATTTCTGACCTGTGAGAAGCTATTGGTGGGTGGGAGGGTGGTTGTCTCAAAGCCAGGGCCTCCAATTAAAAAAGAACAAAATGATTTCTTACTGATGGATTGCAATAAGCTGCGGTCTTGAGTTACGTCCCTTTACATCTCATGGAGCCACAGTTAAGGTACATATATAAATGTCGTATTCCTGGAAAGCATAGGATTGCATCAGACAAGCTCCTATGGGAAGCTGCCCAGTTCATTGTATGAGTATCAACAGCCAGAGCTCCCAGGTGAGCATGTAATACATTTTTTGGGTATCATATTTTGTCCTTGCAACAACCCAGCTAGTGTGCATTTGCATAGGTTCTTCTCTGATAGCAGGGCATTTTCATGCACCTCCTTTCTGATCCATTCACCTGGGCATTTTCAGCACACATTGGTCAGTCATGGCAGCGGAGGCTGGTCCTTTAGGGAGAATGAGGCATTGCTCTACCAAATTCAGTCGGTCCTGTCTTCTTACATACATTCAGTTGGGGGGGGGAGTGGCCCTGGCATCAGGGAGGAGAAGGGGGACCAAACACAATTAGTTGCCTGTGCCTGTATTGGCAGAGGGATGGGGTGCCCTGCTCAAGTCCCTTGCGATATAGCATCCCAGAGGAGATGTCCCTCTGGAATTTTAAACACTTCTTTTAGGAGGAGAGGATATTGCCAGCTGCTGGTTGAGTCTGTTTTCAGTGTTTTTAACATTTTATTGTGTTCTGGCTGCCGTGACACTAATAGAGCTGTTGTTCTAAAATGCCATTAGCTGACGCAAGAGTGTTAAACTGAGAAGCAGGTTGGAAATATTTAAGTAAGCAAATAAATACATTGAACTTTAACCAGGAAAGCTGCCTGATAGACTCTGTGATCATGGGCTTGCTTTATCTGTCTAAATGCCACTTGACATCTGCCAACCGGAGGCAGCAGGGGTATTGCCATTGTTGTTGTTGTTTCATTTATTTTATCTCTTTTACATTGTATTCTCACAACAACTCTGTGAGGTCGGTTAGAATGAGCAATAGGTGACCAAGTGGGGATTTGAACATGGGTCTATAGTTGGATGCTCTAAACAGAGCAAACTACAACATATATATGTGTGTATGTGTGTGTGTATGTGTGTATATATATATATATATATATATATATATATATATACACACACACACACACACACACACACACACATATATATATACATACACATATATACATATATACATATAAATAAATTTATATATATATAAATGCTAAGCAGCACGGCACTGAGACAGAGCCAAAGCCCCTGTTTGCTCTTTTAAGACTAACCAGTGGCTTCTCCAGCCCTCCTGACTCCAGCAGTGGGTTGGAGGAATCCTTTTGTTCCAAATAAGCAGGGGGGGGGGACTTTTATCTCCAGTTTGTGGTGCTTAGAGCTGAGATTGGAGATAAGCCCCCTGACTGCTCTTTAAGAGTAAAAGGCAGCATTTCTTCCCACACCACCATTGTGTGGGCTGGTGTGTCACTTTCTACAGCTTGGTGGCCAGATGTGGCTTGAGGTCTATAGGTCAGACACAGAGCTGTCTTAAGCATATGCAGCGCCGGGGTGCAAAGATCTGCCCGGTGCCCCCCCTCCGGTTGCCCAGTCCCAGGCGCGCAGGAGGGCGGAGCCGGCCAGCCAACTCAGCTTCTCACTGGCTCAGTTGCACCCCAACTTGCGGTGCAGAGCTGCCCACAGCAGAAGAGCCCGTCGCGGCACTCCGACCGACGGGTGGGCTCTTCCCTGGACTCAACTTTCAGGCCCCGGACTCTTGGCCTGGCACCCCTGAGAGCCCGGCGCCTGGGTGCCCCGCACCCCTAGCGCCTATGGGTAAGATGGCCCATTCTAGTCTAAACACAACACAACACTGACTGGTAGGACCAATGCAGCTCATACTGAGAGAGAATTTCTCGCCTAGAGTCATCAAGGGAGCTTCACGGCTCACCCGGGTTTTCAATCTGATGTTCCCCACCATCAAATTCAATAAGGAGTGGCTGCAACTGACCAGTTGTCGTTTGGTTCTGCTTGCGAAGTTGTCAGGCTGCACACAAATACATGGGCAGTCTGAATGATCTATATAGCCTATAGTCATGTTGCACAACAGTTCTTGCCATGCCTTCTATATCCGTGCTTTGCTTGCAGAGGAATGGGGTTTCCCTCGCCAAAAAAATCACTTTGCTATATGACCAGATGCTGTATAAATGAATTAGCTGCTTGCAGCAAAATAAAATGTCATTGTAGGTGATAATGAACCGCTCTAAAATGTCAATGTGTATATAGCTTTGCTGTGCCTGCCTAAATAAATAAATAAGCCTTCTTTTTTCCTTTTCCTTTTTTTTTTTTTTTTTTTGGTGCTGAACCTATGTGGCCCCTTATGCGTGCAACGATCTGTTAATTAAAAACTGGGGGGGGGGGGGAGAAAATAGCATAGTGCAGCCAGCAGGGCATTTCATCTTAGTTCCTAGTTCTTTGCTTTCAGGTTTCCATGGACTTAAAGAGTGCAAAAGCGAGCACGAAATGAACAAATGGGTTTCTGTTGCAGCCTCCAGTTTGTACCGAGACTGAATAGAGATGTCGCTGTTATGTCTGGGACAAAAAGGCAATTGCAGAACATTTAATGTACTTTAAAAATTTTTAAAAAATGCTTGCAACCTTTTGCAGTTCACTATCCTCTCATTGTTCCTGGATAAGGTTGTGGATAATAGCATTACTTCTGTTCCGTAGATGAGATATTATATAGCTTCTTGCATTTCTGATGATATTTTATTTTATTATGTTTGAAGAGAGCTCATACAGTGTAGTGTTGAGTGTTGAGATTGGCCTAGGAAGACTTAGGATGGGGAACCTCAGGCTGAATGCGGACCTCTAGGGTGCTCTGTCTGGCCCTTGGAATTTCCCCAGGCCACACCTCTCAGTGGGTTTCCTTTTCCCCCTCCTCGTGTGCTTTTGCCTCATTAGAATGATCTCTGACCATTCTTCCGGATTGCCCAGGAGGGAGGGAGGAATTTGAGTACAAAGGTAAAATGAACATGGGTTGCTCCCTATATGTTTGCTTCTGGCCCACCACTGGTATGTGGCCCTCTTAAGGTTGATGCTCTCCAGTTGAAAAGGGTTCCCTACTCCTTCCATATGGTTTTCTGGCTCTGCCCCTGGTTTATCATGGTTTTTTCTTTATTTGCTGCATGTTGTACAGACAAGCAAGGTACTTCACCTTGCAGTGAATAAGGGAATATGGAGGAGGTCCAGGGTGCCATTTTGATTTTCAGTAAAGTCACATATAGGCATCACTCTGGTCTCTGTCTTTGCTCCTTCCTCTTCTCCTGTGTCTTTCTCAATGCTTCTTCAATGGCAACAATATTTTATGGTTGAAACTGTAGAGTTGAAGGGGTCTTGTAGGCTAAGCAGACTAGCTTCCCGCTCAGTGCAGGAGACCCAGAACGAGAGCCTCCCCAACAGTTGTCCCCCAAACAAATTCTATGTGAGAAATCATTAGGAAAGGAATTGAAAGTAAAGTTGCCAATATCGTAACACCGTTATACAAATCTTTGGTATCAACACATTTGGAATAGTGTGCGCCAGAGGCGAATAGTGCAGAGCAAGATATTTAAATGTAAATAGGTGTTTTAAATGTAACAGGGGGCCAAGTGGTCCAGATTAAAACAGTGGGAAAGCGAAGTAGCCAGTAGTGTTTTATGAAATACCTTTTTTTCACTTCCTCTTTCTGATTTACTCCTTTTTTTACAGAAGGACATGTCATTGAAGCCACAAGAGAGAAAGGAAAAATGGGAGAGACATCCAGGAAAGAAACCCAGAGAATCTGAACACTGTGTGTCAGCTGAGCCAAGCGAAAATGGCCACAATAACGATGCCATGAGTTCGGGGAGAGAGACGGATCGAGGGAAGGAGAGGGTGAAGAAGAAAATCCCCTTGAAAATCCACACGCAGGTAGGACAAAGGTTATCTCCCATCTTTGGTGTGGGTGGTTACTTGGGGGGGGGGAGGAAAGTGTTAATGTTGTTATTATTTGCTTACTGCTGTTAATATTATTTGGATGTAATATTATTTGCATTGAACTTAAGATTCATACAGATGTTTGTGGGTGTGTCACACTCGGGGAAATTGCGTAGCTTCGGCTTGTTTCGTTTGAGTTGCGTTCCCCAGTATTGGGTCCCCAGATATTGCTGAACTAGAACTCCCGTTATCCCTGACCATTATCCATGCTTACTAGGGCTGATGGGAGTTGGGAGCCCACATCATCTGGAGTGCCATAAGTCCCCCAACCCTGCTTTAGAAAAGTGTTTATTTCAAGAATTAAGTGTGGGGAGGTTGGGGGTTCGACTATTTTGGTATTTGCCATTTTGTCTCTCTGCTGGCTTAGTTTCACTGGTGCACCTGAACATATCTGACGCAAATTATCTCAGTTGTTTCTTGTGGCTTACCTTTTAACAAAATTGGTGGTGTTTGTGGCCTGGCTATGGCTTTCAAAGTTCCAAATGTGAAATCCACAAAATACTTCTTACTGCCTGTGGAGAACCAGACTGTAGGTAGTTGCCAATGCAATAAATCGGAGTCAAATTCTAGGAAGGAAATTGAAGCATCTCCTGGTTCATTTCGGGACCAATTCAGGCAGCTGGTGCGTATCTTTGTAGCTCTTCACAGTTTGGGACTAGGATATTTGATAGTTTAGCCTGCCTTTGAGTTGAGATCATTGTCTGTGCCCCTCCTTCTGGGAAAGGGCCTTCTTGGTGGTGGTGTTCCAGAGGCTTGCCTTTTATCTTCTCCCATGTCATTTTCTGAGGTATTTTAATTGTTATTCTCCTGTGTCTAGTTACAAGCTGCCCACACATCTAGTGGTTTTACTGGGGTTTTTTTCTTATGCCTTGATTATGATTGCTTATGGTTGCTCTTTTTTATATTATTACCCCTCTTGGAGTTATGTTTTTTGTTGCTGTAAGCACTCCTGGGAAAATGTTGCTTTTGTTGTGGGGGAAGGAAGAATGGAAGGGCCGGGTATGAATATTTGGTAATACAATAGGTTTGTATCCTACTCAGAACAGTCCTGTTGCAGTTAATAAACATAGCTGACTTACGTTCCTCAATTTCAACAGGTCTACTCTGATTAGAACTTTATTGTTTTTATTTGTTAAATTTATTGGTCACTTTTTTACCACTGCAACTCAACGCGACAGAGTATTTTAAGTAAAAAACTAACACATGGACATAAACACACACACACATGTAAAGTATATATACATCTGTGTGTAATGTATGTATATATACATACATTAAAACCAGCATTGAAATCAACAACAAATATTAAAACATCCCACCCATGCGTAAAGGACCTAGGCAGGTAAAAGCCAAAGACCTGCCTAAAGATATGTAACAATTGCACCAGGCAAGCCTACATTAAAGTAGACAAATAACAAATTACAAAAAGGATCAATAAACCTTTATCATAATCACATGTCAGATTTTCTTTTGTGAATGAAATAAAATGGTTTCAACCAGTTTATAATAGCCAAAAATCAAATATAGGGCTTGTGGTGTATTTAAACAAGGCTTAGATCAACTCCACAGATGTTCAGTGCCCAGGGGTTCAGTGCCTGGCACCCAGAAACTTATGACACAGGGGAGTCTGGTACCCACAAACTCATAACATTCCACTTCCTTGCAGCCTAAGGAAAGCTATTTATTGGCAGAACACAGTGGGAAGAAACTGAAAGAAACAGGGGGATGAGGAGGTCTAAGAGTGAAGTCTTGCTCCTGTCCATCATAATACTGGACAGATTACTACAGGGTGTTGAGAGGGGTTATTTTTAACTATTAAGTAAGAAACAGCAGCCATAGTTTAGGCTAGAAGTGTTTTCCCTTGGTGACCCCGCCATGTTGAAAAGTGTGTGTGTTTGCAAGGTGCATCCTGTCCTGTCCAGAAATGCACCGTGCTAGATGAAGCCAGCTCTAGATATTTTCTAAATAAATTGAATAAAACCACTTAACCCACTGAAAGATATATTTGAAAAATGAACATTAAGAGGAGCCATGCCTCTTGTAAAGCAAGAGGTGTCATGTCCTCCATTGTGACACATTCCCCTACTGAGTGACTTGGCTGAGGACTTTGGGAAGAACAGCTATTTGTGGATAGTTCAGGTGATAGAAGGTGATCTTTTACAACCCAAGTATTTTTTTCCGGTTCTATGAAGAAAGATTATTCATCTAAAGTGTAAGTAGAATTCCTAATTCTTTCTGGATTCTGCTTCTTTGGCTGTCCCTCAAAATTTAGAAACATAGGGAACCAGGTCATGGTTATATTAAGTTTTAAAGATTGTCCTCAGGACCACCTTAGATGCTTTGAGGGAAATGACTTGCCTTCTCCCTTGCGGGCATCATCACAAGAAAAGGCCCGTTCTCATGTTGGATATAACCTGTGGGAACTTGCTGGTAGGGATGTGGGACAAATATGATTCACTTGGCATTTAAAGGCAAGCCTAGCTAATCCATACCTTCCAAAACCATACACAAATCAAAACACAGCCACCCCTCAAAATTCGTGTTTCTCTAAATCTTGGAATGCAATTCTCTAGCCATGCAATGTGTACAAAATGTCTACATTAGTGAAACTAATGTTTAAAAATGCATTTTACAGAGGGAAACCGCTTTGCAAATATCTGAATAGGCAAAATTGCATACAATTATTATCAGGAGAAGTTTGCACTAAAATGCTGCTGGATTTTGATGTTTTTATTTTAATTGAAAGAATTCAAATTGGTGTGGCAATGTGGGGAATCCAAACTTAAGAATGGAAAAATAAGAAACAGAGAAACCAAACCTGACAGGTTTGCCCATCCCTACTTAGAAGCTGTTGAGTCCAACAACCTGCTCAAAGCAGTATCTGCACTGCTGGGTGCAACTGCAACGCCCCGACATATGTGAGTGTGTGTGTGGTGTGGTTTACAAACACAATTTTCGTATGCTTTCTGTGATTCGGCGTTCTCCTGTGTGGTGCCTGGCGGCGAATTTAGAGCTGTAAAGAGAGAGAGAGGCAAGGAGTGCTGGAGAATGTGAGAGGCATACCGATTTGGGCTGTTCCCCCTCTCCCCTCCCTGCTCGAGGCCTCCAGCCGTTTCCCCCATGCATTCAAAATTTGACAATGCATTTAACAAACTCCTGAGATGGCAGTAGTCTAGCCTGCCAGTCATACACAATGGGGGCTGCCCCAGCAGCCTTTGCTTGAACTAACATGTTTGTTCAAAGCTAAGGAGGTGAAGAGAGAAAAGCACCAGGGGGGTGGCAGGCCATTTATCACTTACAGCTGCTCATCTGGGATGTTTGCAGGGGGAACTTGGTGCTCAGTCATCAGCTTGATAGTTCCATGGCTGCAGAAGCAGCATTTGTATTGCTAACAACAAAGGTTTCCTCACTTGCTGTCCCTGATAAGAGAGAAAAGCTGGGCTAAAATAGCCTCCAGAAATTCTCCACCTTATCTGTCGGTATAGAAACTGGTGAGTGGGGGTGGGGGAGATATTTTTATTTTATTTTTTAAAAATTAGTATATTTAAAAAAAACAATTAATAGGAAGAGGTGGGGAAAGGAGCAAAGGAAGGAAACACACATAGCCTGCGGGGGCCACATTCCCTTCTGGGCAACTTTCCAGGGGCCATAAGCTGGTGGTAGGCAGATCTCCCTTTGTTTCAGTGTTGCCCTTCCTGAACTCGTTGGGGAAGAGGATGGAGACCAAACTAAAATTAATTGGCTCTGCCTGCCACTGGCTCTGCCAACACCACACCACACCTTTAAAGTACAATTAACACACTATTAAAGCACATAGCTTCCTCCAAAGAATCACGGGAACTGTAGTTTACTGCCTCACAGAGCTCCAATTCTCACCATACTCAACGAACTACAGTTGCCAAGATTCTTTGAGAAAAGCAATGTGGTTTAAATGCCTTTTACATGCATGCTGTAATTGTGACCTTGTTCTTTTTCCCTTCAGCCCTACCAGTCTCAATGGGAACCAGCCAGCCCTAAACCTAGGCCTCATTCTGGGGCATTGGGCATGTGGAAAATGGTGGTTACAACCGCCGATAAAGATTGCTGAAGATAGTCTATGAAACTGCTCTCTATTTTTACATAAACAGTACTCCACACTGCAACATTTTGTTGCAGATCCCACTCGGTTTATATATACAGCAGAACTTCATCAGGCTTGCCGATGGGGTTTTTCTTACATGTTTTTAAAGCGGGTTTTCCACCTGGTTGGTTTTCACCCAGAAGCACCCTTTAAAAACAGCAAGCAATCCGTTGGAGGCAAATCTCAGACTAGCTTTCTCCCTCCCAGTTCAGACACTGCCTGATTTGAGAAACATGCAGCTGCTGCTGGCACCCTCTCTGCCCTTTTCGCTTCTCCTTGACTGCTCCTCCTGCAATTAAGCATCCTATATAGAACTGTAAATGCAGCCCGGCAGGAAAGAAAGTCTTAGCTAAGCTGGTGAAGTTCAGCTTAAATGTAAAGGCAAGCGGAATGGAGGAAAGAGGGAGTGGGAAATAGTGTTGTTCCAACTAACTCCTTCAGCTCTACGCACTTTTCAGTGGAGAAAAAGACAACATCTGTAAGCACCTCATGACCAAGGGGGCAGAGACAGAACCTTGGGGACTTTGTGTACTCCAGGGGAAGACCTCAAGGGCCCCATTGCGCCCATAGGCACTCTGTTGTTGACCCCCTGCTTTAAAGACTAGCAAATTGCATCTGTTGAAGTGGAGCGAGTAGCCCACAAAAGGTTATGCCATAGCAAATTTGTTAGTCCTGTGAGTTTCATTCAAGAAAATGTATGGTCCTATTTGGTTGCAGTGGTGTCTTTTTCAAAGAGGGACAGATTTGATGAAGTGACGGGCCGTGAGGTGAAGTTGTTGAGTTTTTTTAGGATTTTACCCCAAAGTTGTTGAGGGTTTTTACCCAGGAAATAAACTGCCACGGGGGCAGGATTAAACCGACTGGCAGGCCGGATTAGGCCCCCAAAACGGGACTTTGGACCTGCGAGTTCAGAGCTTTCAAAATGGCACCCAGCAATGTGCCTGTTTCAGGGGGGTCGAGGAGGGTGGTGTTCTCCATTGTTAAGTTCTTAGCTCAGCCTGAAAGCCGCTGCCACATGCTCTGAAGTCACAGATGGCTCTCTCCTGTTCGTTCCTAGTAATCTGCAAGGCACAGAGAATTCGCAGCTGCCTAAGAAACCACTGGGGAGCCCCAGCACAAAGTGTTGAAATGGGCAATACAGTATTTAGTCATTAAGGCCGCTCATCTAAAGAACTAAAATAAGGCTCATTTCAATCAATAGCAATCTGTTTGCACTGTCAGGAACTAATTTAAAAATCTGCTTTAAGTCCCGGTTAGGCATTTTGATGCTGAAAGCAGAATACAAAGTGCAGGGGAACTGTTGGGCATGGTGCGGCGGTGGCAGCAGGGAGGGAGTTAGAAAACAACCGAGTAAGGGGGAAACCCTGTCATTTTAACAGAGCTTATCCTGGTGTGTTAAAGCTTCTTACTGCCAGCCCTGAGCACACAGCTCTGCGGCACGTCTATGCGAAAAAAAGAAGCAAGCGATGCTTGGCTTGCTAAATACATGGTTCTTCCTCATTTAAGCATTTGTTTGAAGGGGTGGGACAGCGACATTGAGAGGAATAGCAGCAGGTACAGGTTGCCTAGGGAGAAAGGGGCTGTTTGCATTGGTGTCCATTATGGGGGTGGCTTTCTTTCTTTCTTTTTTTAAAAAGAATATTTTCTAGAACTTGAGATAGGAGGCAAAATGTACAGGCTCTATTCTTTTCCATTTTTTTCTGAGAAACTATCCTGCCGCCTCCCCCCCCCCCACTTTCATTGTTTTAATTTTTCGTCATTCCCTCTATCTCTGTGAAAACCCATAGATGTTTGCTTCTGGAGATGGCATTTCAGGGGCTAAGGGTTCTCCCTGCTACACATCTGGGCCTACCACATCCATTTTCCCCATGCTAGAGAGTAGCATGGTTGCTAAGCAACCCCTTCTGGGCCTAGCGCCTCCTGTCAGGTTAGAAGAGGGAGTTGGGAAATTTGAAAGGTAGGGCCCCATCTGTCAGGCATCCTTTCCCATACCTGAGTTCTAGTTCTAGACAGGCCTGAATAATTGCTAGCTTTAAAATAAAATAAAAAATCAGAAGGGAGAGCAGCTGTGTTGACTTTACCCCAATAGCCTTCGGTGCAACATCAGATCTCTTTTCTACATGCCACTGTATAATCCAGTGAACAGCACAATCTTACATACGTCTACTGAGAAGTCCATTTGTGTCCTGTGCTCCCTTATAATGGAGAACCCACAGCCATAGCCCAGACCAGCCCAAGACATTTTTCTGCCTGAGGTGAAACAGAAAATGTCCACACAGATTACCCCGCCATGCAACCTGACAAGCACATTGATAGCTACCACCTCCTATAATCTGAGGTGCACCCTCTTCATCCTTTTTAAATGTATTTGTTCATTGTTGTTGAACACATGCTGAGCAGCGAATTGGATTTGATTATTTCAATAGTCTGTTCCAACCCTAAAATGCTTTGATTCCAATCGGAACGAAAGCCCCAGTACTTTGCAAATTAACCGCAGTTTGAGGACCTTGCAAATGAGAATTTTTACTTGGGTGAAAAAGGACCTATGATTCAGAGGAGCTTACCCCCAGGAAAGTGTGCATAGGATTTGGTTGTTTGTTCCTGGGGGTTTAAAAGAAAACCTTGACCCGCCCAGTGCCCAAACCCAGACACATGACTTTATCCAGAGCATCCTGGGAACTGTAGTTAAGGGTGTTGAGAATTGTAGCTACATTTCCCAAAATTCTTTGGGTAAAGTCATGTGCTTTAAATGTATGGTGTGTACACAGCCTGGGACTTCCAAGGCTGCCCAGTGAACTTTGTAGCCATGTGCACACACTATATACCTTCAGTGCACACTTTTGAAGCACATTGACACTCAAAAAAAGTATGTTCACATTATTTTTCCCCTCAGAGTTAAAATTCCCAGCAAACCTTAACAAACTACAATGCCCATAATTCTTTGTGGGTGGTAAATATGCTTCAGATATGCTTTAAAGGTATAGGGTGTGTACAGCCATAGTCCAGTAGCGTTTATGCCAAGGTCTTGGGTAGAGATAGGTCTTTCTCATCACCTGTTACCTGACGCTTTTATATGGAGTGGTCAGAGATTGACACTGCGATGTTATTCATGCAAACCACATGCTGTGCTACTGAGATATGGCCCTTCCAGATTCAATTCAAAATTGTGAGCCATCAATTTTGTGAATAGGAGGAGAGAAGAGTTGTTGAACCTCTGTTACACTGCACAAAAATAAAATAAAATAAAAGCTTCCTTTTGACGGAACCTATTTTGCAAAACACCTTTAACACCCGTGCCTGCTCATTAGCTGATCAGTAACAAACT
The DNA here is from genome assembly GCF_964234715.1 of Podarcis melisellensis. Lineage (NCBI taxonomy): Eukaryota > Metazoa > Chordata > Lepidosauria > Squamata > Lacertidae > Podarcis > Podarcis melisellensis. The sequence continues at coordinate 31,978,516 of NC_138533.1, read as the reverse complement.
CCAAACAGGCTATGGTTCGTCAAATACGGTCCCAGCCCTGGAGCAGTGTCTTGAAGAACAAAGTGCTCTCTCTCCCTCTCTCTCATCCTCCAAGCAGCTTTCTGTGTAGACATAAAATGGATCTCATTACTATGACTGCTTTGAAATGAGGAGACAGAAAATTTTGTTGCTAACAACTTTTATGACATCAGGCTCCATAAAAAGGTTGTTGTTGGTCATTGCTTACATTATTATAAAAGAAGAGCTAAATGGTTTGTAATTTAGGGAAGCAGATTTAATTACATGAAGTAATTTACAGAAAGCCGTAATTGTATCTCAGACTCTCTCCTTCCCTTGGATTTAATTGGCAAACTCAGTACACCAGCCTTGCAGTCCCCCCCACCCTCTTTGTTGTATGCAAAATCCTTTCTTTATTTGGGAGGAAAAGGCAGGCACCTTCTGTTATGTCACCTTGGCCTCAGATAATAAGAAAACAAAAAATAAACAAGAAGTTAGCAATTGAATAGGGCTGGCTTGTTTTGCAGGAAGATGCTGCACCATGATGTTCAGCTGCTCAGTAGTTGAAATGGAAGAAATTAACTTGCTTATAAATGTAGAGGCCCTTTGAGTTCTCTCTAGTAATTACAATAGTTCTGAGTTAACTGGAAAAGCTTGTACGAAACACACTCAGTCCTTTAAACTTGGAAACAACTGGAGCCTAACAGAATTTTCCTGCTAGGAATGCATCTACTTGATCATTTTTTAATATCTCCCATCCTGGTCCCCTCCAGAAAGTTTGGACCACAACTCCCATCATCCCTGACCACTACTCACACAGACTGGGGAAGACCTGGAACGCCCTCCCATCAGATGTCAAAGAGATAAACAACTACCTGACATTCAAAGACATCTTAAGGCAGCCCTGTTCAGGGAAGTTTTTAATGTGTGACATCTTAGTGTATTTTTGGTCTTTGTGGAAGCCACCCAGAGTGGCTGTGGAAACCCAGCCAGATGGGCGGGGTACAATTTTTTTTTTTTTATTATTATTATTATTATTATTATTATTATTATTATTATTATTATTATTATTATTATGAGAGTTGTAGTCGAAAGTGTCTGTCAAGCATCAAATTGGACAGTGCTTACAACCTTAAAAACAACAACCAGTTTTACAGTAAGGTACATAGTTCCATATAAGCAGCTACCTTAGACAAGGTTGGACTATTTGACCATCTAGCCCAGTATGGCCTACTACTCTTGCAGCAGTTCTCTGGGCAGAATGTATTTTCCATCATCCCATCCTTTTTTAGATGGGATTCCAACAATTGAACACGGAGCCTTCTTCATGAAAGCCATGTCCTGTACCACTGCTTTATGGCTCTTCCTGTTAAGGGCATGATCATTGCCTGTTGACTGTATATGTTATAGAATCACAGCCTTGAAAGGGATATTGGAGGTCATCTAATTTAACATGAATTCTCAATGCAGGATTCAGCTACACTGACCGTAACAGATGGCAGTCCACTTCTGCTTAAATACTTCCAGCAAAGGAGAGCCCACCACCTCCTGAGACAGTCTCTTACCATTAGGGAGCTTCTCCTAATGCTACAGCAAAATCTGCTTCTCTACATTTTTCATCCATTAGTTCTTTGTCTTGCTTTTTGGAACAACACAAAACAATCCTACTCCATCTTCTGCATGACTACAAGGGGTTGACCCATTGTGATGTCACAGTGCATTTGTGCAAACGCCACATCGTCCTTCCCAGAATTTGTATTGTTAGCAAAGTTCTTCAAATATAATGCAGATGGAAGAAAAATAGTGTATAATTTGAGAAAGGAGCAGCGGCATTCAACTGAAACACTCAGAAGAAAAACTCCCTTAAAACTACGCAGCCAGTCAAAACAGGTACTCCCTCAGTGAAGCTCATGCCACTCTTCATCGTTGCTAAGCAACACCCCACTTCTTGGAGCATAGATGCAGTAAGCGATTAAATAATAAATAGGGTTGTTCTGTGTTCTCTCCTTCATGGGGAACTTTAAGATACCACGCAAAAAAAAAATAAAATCTAGCTGTGGAGCTATGATACTGCAGCTGAAAGTGCTCTCTTGAGGACAGGAAGCTATTGGGAACCGTCCAGGGCTGTGTGCTGTGGCAGTATTATTAACCTCAAGCATTCAAAAGATCTGTGTCAACTGCAACCACAAATTATAGGATGGGATTAAAAATAATGATAGTGTTTAGGGTGGGGGGGAGGGAGAATAATAGTCTGAGGTTTCTTTTCTCTGCCTCCCTCTCTCCCTCTCCTCCTGCCTTCTGAACCTTTTCACTTACATTCAGCTGTGCAGCGGCTATAAGCAAAGTGCTGGCAGCAGCATTCTTTAGCCCATTGAACTGTGGTGCATCCATTTGTGGAAACCTTTAAGAAAAGAGAGGCTGTGTTACAATCTACTCTGGTTCACAGTGGATTAAAATGTGCTCTTGAAGGAAGTGGGGGGGCATATGGCCTACAGGTTTCTGAAGTGCTACCCTCCATCTACTCTCATGCCTTGAGTTGCCCTGATGTGTCTTGACCACAGTTGTTAAGAAAGGATTCTTTCTCTAATGATGGAACAGATTCTCAAGTGAGGCTTGACTGGTCCTTCCTTCCCTGCCTTTTATGTTGGCTTTAATCCAACTGATTTTTGTTTTTGTTTTTTATTTTATTTTATTGTAATTTAGCCAGTTAGATTTTTAAAGTCATGTTTTTAGTCTGCTGTTAAGGACAGAATTAACACCACCCATTTAATAATTCTGTATGTGGGGGGGTGCTTACTAATCTTTCTATCTTGGAATCCCAATCACGATTTATTTATTTTAAATATTTTCTGTTTTAAATGCTTGGAATGCCAACTTTGCAATGATTAGTATTTGTTTATGTAAATATGTTTTTTATATACCCTGTTTTGTGGGGTGGAGCCTATGTTATTATTGCTGAATCAATATTTTTTGGGGGAAGAATCAGGGCAAAACAGAGAATTCAAATATAATGCAGCAAAAGTATAAAGCCTCACTAAAGATTCAATTATTTATTTATTATTATTACATTTATATTCCACCTTTCCTCCAAGGAACTCAAAGTGGCATGCACACTCTCTCTCTCTCTCTCTCTCTCTCCATTTTGTCCTCATAACAACCTTATGAGGTAGGTGAGGCTGAGAGAGAGGATGTTTCCGAATGCAATCCACCCATTTTCTGGAAGTATTAGACAGCGTTGCAACAAACACGTTGCAGTGTATTTTTCCACCAGTTTCCTTATTGCAAGCAAGTGAGGGCTTGACCACCTTAATGTCACTTGATTTGATAGGAGAAGCTTTGATAGCAGATTTTGGAATAATTATCTTTTGTCAGTACAGATCAAAGCTGAATTAGGAATCTTTCTCTTCTTCCTACCTTACCCCTACTAACAGTCTATCACTGACCACCAAGATTTGGTCAGATCTAACATCCCTACTGGAGCAGATTTATACTTATTGTGAGGATTTTAATGCCCAAATTGAAGGAACTGCAAAGGGTCTCTTGCTACCGTTAAGGCTTACACTTGGAATATATTTTCCTAACCTCACACTGTTCTTTGGACAAGAAATATAATGCACAGGGCCTGAAATTGTTGGAATTCGTATTCTAGCCTAATTTATTTATTCTTCGTGGTAGTCCTGTAGACATATCTAAGGGTCAGTGCACTTATTTGAACAAACATGGTAGAACTGCTGTCAATCATATTATAGTCTCTCCTTTATTCATTTTTGTGAACGTCTTTGAAGTGTTAGAATGAACAGAAAGTGACCATTTTCCAATAGCAATGACCATAGTATGTCCTTTAGAATGCATAGCAGCAACCAACTCTGCAAGAGTGTACACAGCTATGGCAGGTGTGAAAAGGCTGAAATGGTCTCACAGACTGAGAGTTATAATCTCACAGTTATAATCTGACAAGCTTCCATCAACTTTTTATGAGCAGATCGCCCAATCTCATTGATGTCTTTCCACAAATTCTCACAGAGCTCAGGCCTATTTGATAACGTCAATAACTACACACAATCGACACGTCTTGGCTGGTTTGACGTGTCAATGCAAAGTGCCTAAGAAAGTTCTGGCTAAGACAGTTAGGGATTTGCATAAGAATCCATCAGGAATCTATAGAAATATTGATCAAATGTAGATTGGAAAACAGGAGTCTGAAGTGAGTTCACCATAGGAATGGAAGCTTCTACCTCTACCTCTGATTGGGTTAAATATTTTCCCAATATATTTGGTGGTAAGTTTGGATAATCATATGTACCAGCAACCTTCCTGAATGGCAACTAGCCTCCGATAGTGAGATAAAGGCCCTTATTTCCTGCCTGAAATTAAGTAAAGCCCTTGGAGAAGATATACCATATTTGTCCGTGTATAAGACTAGGATTTTTCCTAAAAAATTATGTCCAAAATTTGGGGGCATCTTATACACAGATAGACCTTTCCCCATTTTCTTAAATTGGAGTCCCCAAAAATAGGGGGGTGTCTTATACCTGGGGGCATCTTATAGACTGAAAAATATGGTAGTTGCAATTGAAAATATTCAACCCCCCATTGCAAATTGGGTTCATTATCAAAATTTACAGACTTTCAGCTGTTTGCAATGGGCAAACCAAACCAAACCAATTGAAAGTTACAATTTCAGTTGATTTTGGGGGAACCATTTGAAGCATCCATTGTGTTGAGCTATTTCAATTTCTTCTGTTTGATTTGCTCATTGCAAACAGCTGAAAGTCTGTAAATTTTGATAATAAACCTGATTTGGAATGGGGGTTGAATAGCTTCAATTGCAACTGTATGCTTCCACCTGAGCTCTATAAGAAATACTTAGAATGGTGGGTGCCTATCCTAGCTGGCTTATTTAACATTGATTTTATTTATTTATTTATTTCCTTGTTTGTTTAAAGCTGCTCTTTAGCAGCTTACAAATCACCAAAAAAGAGAGAGAGAATCCTTGCCGTCAGGCTTGCAAGGCATGACACAATAGGAATATTGATTAGGAGGGACCAGGAGGAAATAAGCAAATGCAGGGTCAAGTTGTTAGTTGCAAGTCGGAATGGAAAACCTCAATAAGTATTAGACGAATTCATGGAAGATAAGGCTATCAGCAGCTACAAGCTATGATAGCTATGTTCTGTCTCTAGTGCTGTAGGAGGCAGTGTATCTCTGAATACCTGTGCTTGGAATCACAGGAGGAGGGAATGCTGTTGCATGTCAATCCTGCTTTCAAGCCTCCCACAGGCATCTGGTTGGCTGCTGTGAGAATAGGATGGACTAGATGAGCCACCGGCCAGAGAAGGCAGGTTCTGTTGTTCTTCACACAGTGCCTATTTCAATTGGAATCAGTACCCACAGGAGGCAGGGATGTCCACAGACTTTGATTGCTTTGAAAGAGCATGAGACAAATTCATGGAGGATGACACTGACCCAGATGGATCTGTTCCACTCCACAGCTGGAGGCGGTATGCTTTGGAATGGCAATGCTGGAAGCTGCAGGAGGGGAGGGTGCTGCTGAGCTCAGGCTCCACTTGTGAGCTTCCCGTGAGCATATGTGAGATGCTGGACTGGATGGGCCACTGGCCTGTTCTAGCAGTCGTTTCTTAAGTTAAGGAGAGGAGGCCATTGCTGGTCTGACAGAGTAGTCCTATATCCCTTCTCTTCACTCCTCTGTTGCAGCCTGATACTCTAATGACCGCTGGCAGGTGACAATTGTGGGAGGGAGAAAACCAGCTTTTTAGCAGAACTAACGTTGACCCTGTGTCTTCCTTTCTTCCTTCCAAAGCGGGATATCAAATCCAAACTCCTCTCCTTCCTTCCTTCCTTCCTTCCTTCCTTCCTTCCTTCCTTCCTTCCTTCCTTCCTTCCTTCCTCTGATGCAGCTTGATGCAGTGGCTGCTATTAGCCACCCCTGATCTAAGGCAAGAGCCCTCAACTTTGTCACTCCAGATGTACCTTTAGCCCAAACATTGTTGTTGTTGCTGTTGTTGTTGTTAAATTTCAATATCACACTTCATCTGAAGATCCCAGGGCAGTTTACATCATAAAACATGTATTTAAAGACCCGCTTTTAAAGCTTACACTATATATTTTTATGGTGTTTCACATTGTTGATTTTAACCGTCTTTTTAATTTTTTCTGTAATATGCCAGACAATTATGAACTATTTTAATAAAATAAACAAGGTTTATTTTATTAACTGTAACTAGATATCTATACATACACAAATACTCTCTGTATTTATATGTAATCTTAACCATCTTTTGAATGTTTGTAAATACCTGTTTTTTTAATCGAGAATTTCTAAGTTTTACGGTAATTTATCTTGTTGGAAAATGCTTAGAGGCTTTCTTAAAATTAAACAGCATATACATTATGTTAAAATAAAACAAACAAAAGTGGTGACAGTGCTGCTGCTGTGACCCACTTTAGGTCATGCCAGGAATCACCAGCATGAATCAGAGGCCCTCCAGATGCTGGGCTCCAACTCCCATCAGCACCAGCATTTTTCAGGCTTGATGGGAGTTGCAGCCCAGCCCTGCAACATCTGGAGGGCCACAGGCTCCCAGCCACTGTGGCAGTGAGTGACCCTCCCATCCTTCCTCCGTAAAGTTATATTTGGGGGAAAGGATATTACCGCTATGGTGAGAGTGCCCCTGAGAGAGAATAAATCTCCTTTCTCACTCTGTAAAGAGAACAAACAGTACATCTGTTCCTGACCAGTGATCCCTGTTTCCCCTAGTGCACACACACACACACACACACACACACACACACAGTCCTGTGAGGAAAAGCAGTGGTTCTGTATGTCTGAACTGGCACATCATGAGCTACACCGGAAGAGAGGAAGAGAGAGATGGTCCTAGCCAGCTCTTGTTTAAAGCCTTTTAATGATGTGGGTCTGACTCTGCTGGGTTTTCTCACAGAAGCGTACAAAAGAGATGCTTGTTTTCCAGCGCTCGGTGGTGCTTGCGTTGCAAAATGCAGCTCGAGGCAATACTACTGTATTCCCACTTCCCTCACACCCCACACCCCACACCCCTCCTCCTCCTCCTCCATGCATTTCCATTTCCAGAACTGTGATTCTTCAGGGAGCCAATTTTCATACTACTAACTGATGGATGGTTTACATGAACTGTTGAGAATACACGCAGCTTGACTAAGCACATCTCTTGATTTCAGGACATCTTTTGGGTTAAAAAAACAACAACCCACACCCTCTGTTTTTCATGTGCAAGGTTTTCTAGCAAGGTTACTTGTCACCACAAGGGCAGTGGGGAGATGATGCCTCTGGGCTATTTGTTAAGCAAAGTCAGCTCTCCAAACCCTCTTCTGTACGAAGTAGGAAGACCTGGAAACCAGCTGAAACCATTGGGGAGAGGGGGAGTCACAACATTCCCCTCCAAGAACAAGAAGGATTCCTGAGGGTGAAGATGCTTGTTTGTTGAGCAAATGTTTAGCTTCGAGTTAGAAACATTTGTGTCAAAACAACAATTGTGTGGCATCAGCAACAAATTTATTATAGTATAAGCTTTTAAGGACTAGGGTCTGTTTCATCAGATGCTTGATAAACATTGAATATTGACATGAGCTTTAATCTAGGGTTCACCTTATCACTGATTTTGATTATTTTTGAATATCTTAAATGGGTTTTTTTCTGTTTCATTTTTACTGATAATTTTATTGTTTTATTCTTTTTGTAAACCGCTTTGATCTAGCCTGGTTTTATTACAACCAATTGGGAAATAAATAATTTTTGGGAAATAAATGTTATCTGCCTAAGTTGGCAGGTATATACATATATGCACAGGAGGGGGGGAGAGTGAAATAAACTGCAAAAATTACAGACCGTAACAACCGTATTAGAGCATAAATGTATGTAAAACAATTACAACGACCAATCCCATATCAGTGACTGTGATAGCACATACATTCTAGTGTTGGTAAGCTATTTAACAACAGTAGTGGGTTAACAACCCATTATCTCAATTCAGGCTGCAAGTAATAGATTTGAACTTGCTGTTCCCAGAGGGGCAGCTATCTTAGGGTGCAAGCTCATTGATATCCCGGTTTATTGCACCAAGCTTTAGGGTTGGGGGATTTTGGATATGGTGGTCTCCTTTCACCCCACCTAGAACAGCTCTGCCAGGCTAAAGTCACTCCACTGGCACTGAGTTCCCCATTCCGCCTGCTGTTAGTAAAAGTGGTAGCAGCCTGAAGAAAACCCAGAAATGGAACATTCTGAGCAGTGTTCGAAATTCCCCAGCTGCCAGGAGCGTTTTGCGTGGGTCCAGTTGCGATCATGTGGAGATCTCTGGATGCCAGGTTGGCAACTGACATCTCCATCTGTCTGGCCCCTCCAGCTTTCTTAAGTTGGTAAGAAGAAGAGCTTATTTCCTGCATTTATATCCCAACTTTCCTCCAAGTAATACATGGTTCACACACACACCCCTCAGTTAATCCCTACGATGACCCTGTGAGGTTGGTTAAGAGGTTGTGACTGGCCCAAGGTCACCCAGTGAGCTTCATGACTGAGTGGGGATTTGAACCCTGATCTCCCAGGTCCTAGTCCTGTTACTCTGCAAAAGGGGTTTTAGTTCACTCCAGTTCTCCATGCCAAATGAAGACATACAGCGCATGGAAGGAACTTATTTTTATTCATGAATCTGCATGAGTGGCCCAGAGGATCGCTCCAAAAAGCTGGGCTGAGAATACAAAATTCAAGACGCTTTTATAACTTCTGACTAACTCGTGAACGATCTCTTTCGAGCAATATAACTGGGTAACAAAACGTGTGGACAGCTCATGCATACGTTTTCATTGGTTTGCAGAAACATGTTCTTATCTGCATGTGCAACACCATGGCAACAGGCAGTTTTAAGCAAAGTTTCATTTTCTACTGCCAGTCTTTGAGTTACTCTTTTTCTTCCTTTGAAGTTCTCCTGGTCTTCTTCTGAAGGCACTGCTGTTCTGTGCCAACAGATAAGGAAAGCGAGGAGGACCCTAGACGGCTTCTTTGCTAGCAAAACATTGAATTGCAGCTTCTATTCACAGATGGGGGTGCAGAGAGAAGAAAGCTTAAACTTTCAGGTTTAAAAGGACAAAGTGTTCTCAATGCTTGTTTTACATAAATGACAGAAATGATCTGATTGATACTGAGCATCTCTGGCTTTGGAATTTAACGGGCATAGCATTGTATTAATTCTAGAAAACAAGTGCATTACATTACCTTAGCTAGCCAACATCAGAATTTAGACACTTTAAGGCTATTTGACCACTGCTTGCAGCTCACAGGTCACATGACACTCACAGCCACACGTATGCCCACAGATTTCTTACCTGGCAACCACAGTGCCTCACACCTGCTTAAATTGGACATGGAATAAGCCTTTTGTAGCCCATAGAAAGCTTTTCTAAAACCTAATTGCAGTGCAGGTGCAATTTCAGGGGGGTTATAATGGAGGGAGGGTAATTGTGCCACTCATGTGGTGCCCAAAACCATTCATCTGCTTTGCACATGTGTCCACAGTCTCCCAAAGGTTGGCAACCCCTGGCTCTAGTTGCTCTTTCAGTGCTTAAAATGCTGGAAGCAAAGTTTGGTGCCATCTGGGGTGGAAATAAATCAGGTTTTAGGTGTTTAGAGTAAGAAACAAAAGGGAAATCTGTGTTAAGATTGCTAGACTACAGTTTACCATCTCATGTCTGTGGCCTTTCAAGTCAGCAAGACAGAAGGTTAATTAATGCAGACACCATGTTAATTAGATTACACATAGGCCTTGCTGGTGCGGGTTCCAGTTACAAAATGTTCCTCAAGGGACAAAGCAATAAATTAAATCAGTTATCTTTGGAAGTATAAACACTAAGAGTGAAGACATGCCCATATCCCCAGTGCCTTCAGGATAACAGGCATTGTAGTTTTCACTATAGTTTTTAAAGGGCATAGCAGCATTTTTTAAAAGAACTTGAAAATGCTGAATGTGAAGTTTGACCCAGCAAACAAGTCACAATAAAACACTGGTTTGTGTAACATTGCCAGTCACCTTGAGCTTAAAAGCATAAGAATCGGAAGGCTCTGATGTCCTACAAAGGTAAAGAACTATATCTATATTGCAATAATTATTTCTAATTGTTGGGATATTTTGCCCGTGTACAACTTCCTTTGCAAAATGACAACCCGCCCACAAAGAATAAAATAAGTTTTTACTCATTTATATGTGTGGAGTATTGGCAGAAGATTAGGAGATAGGAGAGCATTATCAACTATGGTGTGGGTTATTTCTTGCATTGATGCTTCAGCCAATTTTCCATATGAAAATTGCTGACAGCACAACAGGCATTAGAAAGGCTAGTTGCCTAGTGCCTGAGTGCCTTGAATTGTATTGTGAGCTTTTGCATTAATCCTTTGGAGTAAGAGATTTGTTAACTAATTTTGCAGATTGAACTGCAATCCCTTGCAACATATATTTAGATCGTACAGCCCAAAGAGTTGGAAAAGAATCAGAATGCCATCTCAACCCCACAACGAAGTGAGCCTCCAAAAGTAAACATAGTATTGTAAAGTAGACACATAACTTAGTACTGCTATCAAATTTAGTTACTTCCTCCTGCTGCTGTTTGTGTGTGTGTGTGTGTGTGAGAGAGAGAGAGAGAGAGAGAGAGAGAGAGAGAGAGAGAGAGAGAGAGATACATACATACATACATACATACATACATACATACAGAGATACGTGTGTGTGTGTGTGTGTGTGTGTGTGAGAGAGAGAGAGAGAGAGAGAGAGAGAGAGAGAGAGAGAGAGAGAGAGAGAGAGAGATACATACATACATACATACATACATACATACTACTGAAGAATACATGGCAATTTTCCTCCTCTGGACTCCAGGATACAAATGACTGAGTAGCAAATAATGCATGATATCTTCAATCTGATTGTACCCAAATATACATTTCTGTTATATAACTGAGTTTCCAAGGTATCTCCCATCCAGATATACTGAGGGCATCTGCTGGAACCTAAGATCTGTCAAAGCTGTCAAAGCTGGGTAAATGTCATTGTCTCAAAATATTGGGGCACGGAATGATTAATCTTGATTTGGGGGTACCATATAGAAAAAAGCATTAAAAATGGATGTTCCATCTTGATTAGCATTGTGATAAAAAAAAATCCCAGTTCCTAAGAGTATGTGGACTAATAGGTAGACGTTTTCCTGTTCAAATATTATAAATCCTTAGTGCATCTTGAAATGTAGGTGCTCAACTTCCAAGCTTTGATTGCTCCAACCTGCAAAGCTTAGTAAGATTGTGGTCCTCCAGATCATTAAATCTGTGCCAGTACTAAAGTATGCTGAATCAATTCTGGCTGTAAACAGTAGAAGCCTCAGTTCAGCCCTGAGATGGGTGGATGCGGTCCCTGGGGAACGCCCCAGTGTTTGCCTCCTAAAGTTGGATGACTGGTTATCAAACTTAGTTACTCTCCCCATATACACACACTTTGACCTTGTGTGTATGTGTGAGTGAGAGAGAGTGTGTAATTGATAACTGGTTTGAATTTTATTTTATTTTATTTATTGAATTTATATGCAGCTTTTCATTCAAACAAATCCCAAAGTGGCTTACAAGCAATAAATAACGATTGCATACTAAAACAGAATACAACGTCACAAATACACATACTAATTGCATACTAAAACAGAATACAACATCACAAATACACATATAAAACAATTAACAAATCCAACAATTAACCAGACAATTACAATCTATAAAACACTACTAATAAAGCAACAACTAAAAAATGATCTAAGCATCACAGTTACAGAAGTTATATTATTAACATGGCATTTATAATCTATAGAACAATAAAAACAATAACAATAACAGCGTTTAGATGATTATTATTTAGTTGTTAAGTTCATACACATACTCCCCATGCTCTGTGACTCATAATTGATCGTTCAGTTCATTAAAATACACATAAAATACACTTAATGTCCACTGTTAAACCAGCATTTGGCTGAGAGTCCTCAGTTGGTGTCGTGGTGGAAACATTGGATATTGACCGGGTTGCCTGCCCTGATGTGGAACTCACCCATATCGCTCTCGGTAATCAGGAGGTGCATTCCAAGAAAGTCCAAAATGAGCTTGTCCCTCTGGAATGGCGAGTCACAGCTGAACTCTGTGCGGAAGCCAACCAGGAGGTCCAGCAGCACCTTCATGCTTAGGAAATGCTCACTGTGCCATGGCCCATCCACCAGCAACTGCTCCATCTTCTTCAGCTGCCCCTTGGCTAACATGGTGGTAGAAGAAGAGGATGGTGGAAGGAAGCAGTTCTTCACACAACATAGGCAGCTGGAATCCAGCACTAGCATAGGCAGGTGAAGAAGAGGACAGGGAGCCTGCCCCTTTCATATAGTTGTGTAGAAGAGGGTATTTCAGCAGGTGTTCGGCTATTAAAGGTGCAGGAGCCCTGCTCCCTTTTGTATCTGACCAATATAGGTGAAAACTCGAGATATGGTGGTGGCTACAAGGTTAGATGGCTTTAACAGAGGACTAAACCAATTCATGGAGGAGGGAGGGGATCTTTCAGGAGCTCTTAGTCACGGTGTCTAAACAGAATCTATAGAAAGACTCCCAGACTTTGCGATCTTTTGAGGAGACCTTTCTCTTGGCCCCATCAGCTCTACAGACACATTTGGTGATAACACAAGACAGGGCCTTCTCCATGACTGCTCCCAGATTGTGGAACTCAGTGGAAAGCTTGCCTGTCCCCCTCTCTTTTTTCTCTTTTCTCTTTCTTTTTTACATATTTTTTATTAAAGATTTCTTGGTTTACAGAAGTATGCAATGTCTCTTTTTTCAAGTTACATTTTCTACAGATCAGTTTCATTTGTTGGGACATTAGTGTTACATTAGGAAGAAAAGGGGGAAAGAGGTGGAGGGGGGCATGGTGAGTGGGGTGGGGTCAGGTGGCAATGTTTCTATTCTACTTAATGTATGTGTGGGGTTTTGTGTCAGCGTTGCTTGTGCGGGTCCTCTTCACTATTCATTTGTGTTCCTTTGGTGGTGAGAGAGGTTGGGGTTAGCCTAGGGTGCGGTTGTTGGTTTGTGACTGGCTGTCGTGAACTTTGTTTTCATGTGTGAGTGGGGTGTGCGTGTGTGTTTTTGAATCAGGTTAGCCATATTGATTCGTATGCTGTTGGCAGATTCTTGTTGTTGTCTTGTTGGGCTGTGTATGTGATAAAGGGGAGCCATACCGGGGTGGAGGCGTCTTCTTCTATTTATCCCTGTGTCAGTTTCAGTTTATTGGTTAGTTTTTCTAATAAGGCTGTTTCCCATAATATTTGATACCATTGGTCCATACTGACTCCTGATAGGTCTCTCCAGTGTCTGGCTATGATGTTTCTCTCTCTTTTTTCCTTTTTGCCAGCCGTCAAATATTTCTATTTTCATGCCAACCTTTGGCCTCTTACTGCCTGTTGTGGCAGAGTCTACTGAGGGCTGATGTTGTACATTCTCTCTCTTAAAAATCAATCCCTCATCCCAGGGAACTCTGGGAATTGTAGCTCTGTGAGGGGAGTAGGGGGTCTCCTAACAACCTTAGCAACCTTAAAAAACTTCAGCTTCCAGAATACTTTGGGGGAAATCGTGGCAGTTTAAAGTTGTATCAAAGTGCTTTAAATGTAAGCATTTCATTTTCCCAACCATACACCCTTAGTTACTTTGCAAATTGTGTGTGTGTGTGTGTGTGTGTGTGTGAATTCATAATTTCACTTCAAGCAGAGCACCAGTTTCCTCTTTCCCTAAATTGTTCAAAATGCACACAGGAGTAAGGGGTAGGAGTGGGAGACAGAGAACAACAACAACAACCTTAGCAAATGTGCTCCGGCAGCCTATTGTTCCAGCCAAATGGAGAGAATAAAAGATAGTGTTCAGACATAGCCTATCCGCAGCAGCAACCAGGGACCTCTGATAAATTGATCAAGGGACTCATTTGACCCGAGGCTTGCCTGTTAGAGAACATTGTTATAGGCACGTTGTAATCACAAATGTAATAAAGAGTCTGCATTGTCCTAAGGAAAAGAAAAGGAACATGTTGTGTAGTTTGATTTTATTGTGGGAACTCAAATTACTGTCTGCTGACCTGGGGTCATCTGAAATAAGTTTTTAACCCCGAGGCAAAGCCCCAAAGTCAAGGAGCTTTCAGATGGTTCTTACCTGAACCTTTTGACAAAATTACTAGCTCGGATTGTTCGCTGAAAGAAGAGGTCGTGAAAATATGAGGCCATTTTGGCAAATTATTTCGGCTGCAAAAGGGTAAAACCTTTTCCGCTGAGCCTAGGGTTATTGAGTTGTCTTGATGTGGGAGAGAGAAGGGTAGCAATAGGAACATAGGAAGCTACTGAGTCAGAGGACTAGTCCATGTATTGCCAACACTGGCTTGCAGTAGCTTTCCAGGATTTGAGACTGGGGGCATTTACACCTGGAGGTGTTAGGTGTTGAATAGGGCCTTCAGCATGTGAAACAAGTGCTCTACCACTGAACTATGGTGCTTCCCCTAAAACTAAAATAGGATTTCATTCCTGGTGGTTTGTAATAAAGGACTGCTTTACAGACATAGGAATCTGATTTATACTGACAAAGACCAGAATGCCTACCTGGAGATGAAAGGGATTGTACACCTTCTGCATGCAAAGCAGATGTTCTACCACTAAACTACAGTTGTACCTCGGAAGTCAAACAGAATCCATTCTGGAAGTCTGTTCAACTTTCAAAACGTTTGGAAATCAAGGCACGGCTTCTGATTGGCTGCAGGAAGCTCCTGCAGTCAACTGGAAGCCGCGAAAGCCTTGCCACACGTTCAGGTTTCAAAGAATGTTTGCAAATCACAATGCTCACTTCTGGGTTTGCGGCGTTCGTGAGCCAGAACGTACGAGTAGCAAGGCATTCAAGAACCAAGGTACAACTGTATAGTCCTTTCCCCAGCTTGTAGATCTTGGGACTTCCAATTCAGCAGTTTTTTGGGGTTTTGTTTTTTTCTTTAAAAAGACAGTTAAGAGACACAGAACACCAACACCAATGGGAATTTACAGTATCTGGGCCTGGAGAAATGGAAGGAGGCTGAGCTCCTTGGAATTGGAGTTCCAGTAAATAAAACTCTCTTGGAGGGTCTAATAATGCTTTTCTTTGCAAATCGATTATTTGTTCTTATCCCCTCAAAGTAATTTGCTGTTAAATTAAATTTAAAGAAATCAGCAACAGACAAAAACTTGAATGCTTATCCAACTATATCTTTTAAAAAGAATAAGTCCTACCTACCCCACTTGAAGAATGAGTAAAACAAAGGCCTCGGACATAATCTATCTATCCTCCCAATCAACAACCACAAGCCTTGGTTACATAAGGATATGTTTGCCTGGCAGCTAAAAAGAGACATCGGTAGCAACAGATGTGCTTTCCTGGAGAAAATATTATACAAACAAAGGGCCACCACTGAAAAGGTCAACAAACCTCTGCACCTTCTTTAAAGGGGGTACATGAAGAAGGGCCTCAGATGATGAATGCAGCAGTGTCCATAATTTAAAAAAAATATTGAAAGAAACTATTATTGTTTTTGTCAAGACCAGAGGCTTCCAGATGGGGAAATGGTTTGGCTGGAAATACACTTGAGCATATAATTTGTGGTGTTCCTTCTTTAGTAACCTGTTCTCAGGAGGTTGCAGGGAAATGCCACTTCTAACCAGTCGAAGGAAAGCTCAGTTGCCACACAACCTTGAAACTGCTCCACCTGGCCACGCAGCCCTGAATCGTAAAACGGGCATTAAGCTGATTTGCAGTTTAGGAAGGAGGCTGTCCAAGGGCTGCCTTGCCAAGGGATAACATTTTCAGCAGCTCAGTGGAGAATTAATGCCATCTTCCAGCCCAGCTGTGTTTGGCTTGGTGCTGCCTTTTTAAGTGGGTGCTTCTCTAGCAATAGCTTCCTGAAGATGATACAGAAAATTGCCAAAGGGGTAAAGGAGCTTCTCTGTGACTAGGGAAGGAGGAGAAATTTGATCCTGTTCACATTTAAAGAAGAAGCTGCCAAATTTCCACTTTCTGAAACATGAACCAAACACAGAACCATCCTTTGAGATTCACACTTCTCTGAATTTTTGTGGTGCAGTTCTCTTCCCACATAACGCGCACAGAAGTGCTTATACTAGGGTAGAGTGTACATAAAAATGCATGAATCTAACATATATGTCAGGAAATTACTTTGCAGAGATGTGTGTATCAGGAAAAAATAGCTGGTGTGTTTTTATGAGAACTTTTTAAAATAAAATTGCAAACTACTGTGGAAATGGAGGACTGGATTTAAGATTGGAAAAAGAAGAAACTGAGAGAAACCAAGCTGACAGATTCAGCCTTCCATTTCTGTGACCCTTCGCTAGGAGTGTGTTAAAAATTTGATCTGCCTCAGCTTCACATCTCAGGACAATAGGGTATCTTTTATTGATGAAGTCATCTTTCATCGGCTGTACCTGAGCTTGAGCTGTCCCACCTGAATGCTTTTCGAGATGATATTATGGTCACTTTGATTTGGCTAGCTGCCTGTTCTGTGAAATATTTCAGCCTTGCTTTCACAGGAGTTAGTTTTCAAACATCACATCTTTGCTTCCTGACCCAGCTAAGAGCTTGAAAGCAAATTCTAGTCAGTCGTAAAAGAACAAAGATGAAGGTTTTAAAATAAGCTTTAGCGGTCAAAGGATGTTGCTAATACATTTTATATTAAAACGTTTCATGGTTTATATTTCTGATGCAAGGCTTAAGTAACACCATGTGCTTGGATGTGTGTTGGCTGCAGTAGAGTTTTTCTTTTTAACCCCTTCCATATCGCATTCTCAGTCATTCCTAGTCACTTTAACGAAGGCTGAGTTCAAGGACAGCCAAAGTGACTACTGATTAATGGGGCATTATAGCTTAAGCAGGGTTTTCCAGACTTGGTTCTCCAACTGTTTTTTGACTACGATTCCCATCTTTGACCACTGGTCCTGCTAGCAAGTGATGATGGGAGTTGTAGTCTATCAGCAGCTGGGGACCCAAGTTTCGGAAACCCTGGTCTTTATTATTCTGAATGGTAGTAGTAGTAGTAGTAGTAGTAGTAGTAGTAGTAAGCCCTTGTAGCCTTTTGGCAGATGTTAGCTGTATTTAAGAATATGGTTAGACAAAATGCCCTTGCCTAGGGATTCCATTGCTTTTGTCGATAGCACCATTTATCTTCTCCATGGTGCCAGCATAATCTTACCTGGAGTTTTGATTCCTAGCTGGCTGCGGTCAGCCCTAGCCTTGAGTGTTGGCCACCCCTATTCTGTATGTAAGAGAGCTCCCAAGATACCTCAAGGAAGGGAATAAAGTTTCTGGAAAAGATTCTGCACTATTTCTGACATTTTGATGGAATTAGAATCTGCGCCCCATATTCCCACACCGCAAAGCATTTGGGTAATCACCTCACTACCAAAAACCTTTAAGGCCACCTAAGACTAATGGTGCTATAACCTTGATTAAGGTTTTGAGGGCAACCTGGTGATAAAGTTTCCCTTTTCCTTTTTGCCATCCTTTACTCCGTCCAGTTCTGTGTGAACCAAGGGTGCAAGTGCTGGGGTTTTTCTTTCTCTCTTTCCAGACAGCTCTCTGCAAATGTTTGACCTTCTAGTTCCTGCATTCATTTTTATCCCGAGACCCTTTGATCAGTTCAGCGAAGCACTACAGACAAAGCTAACTGAGCTTCCTCTCTTGCAACAACTACATTCAGTCATTTAGATTTGCTTTGTGTTCTTTCCTGGCAGTACTCTGTGTTCTACAACTGTGCTGCCTTATCTGCCAATACCAAAAGACATATCAATATGCAGACTTATACCTGGCAAAGGAACAAAACCGTTGTGGCTCCGTTTGTGTATGCTCTGCTGCTGCCACCTTGCAAAGTGTTCAGGGCTCTCCATACTGGCTTAAGTGACTATTTGTAGCACGAAATGCAAGCAAGAAGAGGCATTCGAGCTATGACTGGAAGAGTAGGGAAATCAAAACGTTGCTTTGAGAGCTCTAAAATGGAATCGTGTGGGTGCTGTTTGCCGGGTGGGAGTGGGGGTGGGGTGAATGACAATAACATAAGGAATCGCACTGAAAGCAAAACTCTACCAAGATGCCCCGGGGGGGGGGGGGAACATCCACTCTATATAAAGAATAATTCCTATGGGACAGAGACCAAAGGAAGAACATGTTCCTTTGGGGAAAGCATTCTGTTAAAGCATCTAAAGAGAAAATGAAAATCACAATTCTCCCTCTCCCTCTCTTCCTCTCGGCAGTAACAATTCATTGTGGCAAGGTTCAACCAATAAATAAATGCACCCATTCTGGGTGCGTGATAATTCAGGAAGGATGCCAATGTACGCAGAGAGACCTGAGCTAGTAGAGGCTGGTCCATTAGGGCAAATGAGGCGCTGCCCCACCAGCCTTACAACCAGTCCAGGGGGTGGCATTGCCGGTCTACTCCCTCCTGCTTAGTCTCAGAGTTGCCTCTTGTAGAGCTCAGCAGGGAGGAGGATGGGGACAAAAATGAGAATCAGATGACTCTGCTTGTCATTCGCTCTGTTGCCACCTTACTGTTGGGCTCCTCACATTCCAGCCAGCCACTGACCATAACTCAATGGCAAACGTCCACAGGTTCTGGTGTTATGGGGGGATGGAGAAAAGCTTTTCTCTAGCCTCTTTCTCTATGCCGTGCATAATTGTAATACACTTCTTCCAGCATGTCACTCCTTGCCCACCTAAGCTGAAAACCCCCCGATGTTGTAACTTCTCCTCATAGGGAAGTTTCTCCACACTCTTATTCCCGTTGGTTGCCCTTTGCTGAACCTTTTCCAGTTCTACAATATCTTTTTGGAGGTAAGGTGGACCAGAACTGTACACAGTACAGTGATGCCTCGGGTTAAGAACTTAATTCGTTCTGGAGGTCCGTTCTTAACCTGAATCTGTTCTTAACCTGAAGCGCCACTTTAGCTAATGGGGCCTCCCGCTGCCACTGCACGATTTCTGTTCCCATCTTGAAGCAAAGTTCTTAACCTGAGGTACTATTTCTGGGTTAGCAGAGTCTGTAACCTGAAGCGTCTGTAACCTGAAGCATCTGCAACCCGAGGTACCACTGTATCTCCAAATGCGGTTGTAGTATTCTATAAGAGCATGAGAAGAACCTACTAGATCATGCTAATGGCCCATCTATGTTCTCACAGCATCCTGTTCTCACAATGGCCAACGAGATCTGCCTGTGGGGAATCTGAGAGCAGGACCCCTGAGCACAAGAGCACCCTCTCCTCCTGCAGTTTCCATCAACAGACATTCAGAACCATTGCTGCCTCCAACTGTGGAGGCAGAGAACAACAGCCTTCATGGCTAGTAGCCATTGATAGCCTTATCCTCCCAGAATTTGCTTAATCCTCTTTCAAAGGTACCTAAAGACAGGCTATAGAAGTAAGGTGGATGTGTTTTTATCCTAGCACACTGGGTGCTCTGGTTTCTGT